>NW_026294551.1:8369-608369 GCF_007827085.1 Peromyscus californicus insignis | reverse complement strand
ACTGGAAGCTTCATTTGGTGATAAGAGATGATCAGATGGAACTGTCTCCCTCATTAGTTGGAGACGTCTTTGGGATTGCTTTCATATTATTTTAGGAGGTTTCCATTATACTAGGTTTCCATAACACCACTCAAATGCCCCTCAATTCTAGTTGTCTCTCCCCTCATTCCCTCCCTCAACTCTACCTCCCATCCTCTTTACCTGATCCTCCCATTTCCCATCCTCCTTCCCTGCCCCAGTCCACCTATAAAATCAATTCTATTTCCCCCTCCCAGGGTTATCCATGTGTCCCCCCAGTCCCTTCCTCTGTACCTAACCTCTCTGGGTCTACAGATTGTAGCTTAGTTATCATTTATTTAATGGCTAATATCCACATATAAGTGAATGCATACCATATTTATCTTTTTAAGTCTGGGTTACCTCACTCAGGATGATTTTTTTTTTTCTAGTTCTATCCATTTGCCTGCAAATTTCATGATGTCTTTTTTTTTTTTAATAGCTGGGTAATACTCCATTGTGTAAATGTACCACATTTTCTTTATCCATTCTTCTGTTGAGGGACATCTATCTTGTTTCCAGTTTCTGGCTATTATGAATACAACAGCAATGAACATGAATGAGCAATTGTCCTTGTGGTGGGTTGAAGCGTCCTTTGGGTATATGCCCAAGATCATCACATTGATTTCCAAGTGCTCTACAAGTTTGCACTCCCACCAGGAATGGATGAGTGTTCCCCTTATTCCAAATTCTCTCCAGCATGAGCTGTCACTGGTGTTATTGATTTTAGCATTCTGACCGGTGTAAGATGGAATCTCAAAAGTAGTTTTGATTTGTATTTCTTTGGTGCCTAAGAATGTGAACATTTAAGTGTTTCTCAGCCATTTGTGTTTCCTCTGTTGAGAATTTTCTGTTTAGCTTTGTACCCTATTTTTTAATTGGATTTTGGTGTTTTGATACCTAGTTTCTTGAGTTCTTTATATATTTTGGATATTAGTTCTCTGTCAGATAGGGAGTTGGTAAAAATCTTTTCCCATTCTGTAGACTGCCGCTTTGTCTGAATGACAGTATCCTTTGCCTTACAGAAGCTGTTCAGTTTCATGAGGTCCCATTTATTAATTGTTGATCTTAGTGCCTGTGCTAATGGTGGTGTGTTCAGAAAATCTTCTCCTGTGCCAATGAATTGAAGGCTAAACCCCACTTTCTCTTCTATCAGATTCAGTGTATCTGGTTTTATGTTGAGGTCTTTGATCCAATTGCAGTTGAGTTTTGTGTAGGGTGATAAATATGAATCTATTTGGATTCTTTTGCATGCAGCCATCCAGTTTGATCAGAACCACTTGTTGAAGATGCTGTCTTTTTTTTTCCAGTGTGTATTTCTGGCTTCTTTATAAAAAAAATCAGGTGTCCTTAGGTGTGTGAATTTATGTCTAGGTCTTCAGTTTGATTCCATTGATCAACATATCTGTTTTTATGCCAATAATATGCAGCTTTTATTACTATGGTATTGTCGTACAACTTAGAATTGGTAATGGTGAGCAGCAGTTCTTTTATTGTTCAGGATTGTTTTAGCTATCTTGGGTTTTTTTGTTTTTCCATATGAAGTTGAGAATTGTCCTTTCAAGGTCTGTGAAGAATTGCATTGGAATTATAATAGAGATTGCATTGAATCTGTAGATTGCTTTTGGTAGGATGGCCATTTTTACTATGTTAAATTTTACTATGGATCCTAGTGATCCATGAGCATGGGGGATCTTTCCATCTTCTGATATCTTCTTCAATTTCTTCTTCAAAGGCTTAAAGTTTTTATCATACATGTCTTTCATTTGCTTGGTTAGAGTTACTCCAAGATATTTTATATTATTTGAGGCTATTGTGAAAAGTGTTGTTTCCCTAATTTCTTTCTCAGTCTATTTGTCATTTGTGTATTGGAGGGCTACCGATTTTTGTGAGTTAATCTTATATCCAGCAACTTTACTAAAAGTGTTTATCAGCTGTAGGAGTTCCCTGGTGGGATTTTTAGGGTTACTTATGTATACTATCATATCATCTGCAAAAAATAATACTTTGACTTTCCTGTTTGTTTCAATTCAGTTGTCTTACTGCTCTAGCTAAGACTTCAAGTACTATATTGAACAGGTATGGCGAGAGTTGACAACCTTGTCTTGTTCCTGATTTTAGTGGAATTGCTTTGAATTTCTCTCTATTAATTTGATGTTGGCTATGGGCTTTCTGTAAACTGCCTTTATTATGTTTAGGTATGTCACCTTTGCTGTTTCAGTCTGAGACTGTGTTCAAGTCAGTCCAACCACTAGGATTCCTAGTTAGCTGTCTGGGTATCCCTTTGCTTTACTTACATAGAATTCATAGGTAGGCAGTGAAAAACTTTAGTACCGGTCTTGGTATTTTTTGTGTACCTTAGCATTTGATAGCATCAAATTGCAGGAGTAAGCAGGCAGAAACAGCAGCAGGTGGTGTCCTCTAGTGTTAGGGATCTTGTGCAAGCTTCTGATAGTAGTACCCTTAGTTCTACAAGTGTTAGAGTTTCTGAGAAGGCTAAAGATGCTAGGACCCTTAGTTTTATGAGTATTCCTCATCCCTTGGCAGCAGCTGGTATGCAAGTATAGGTATTGGGATTCCTAAGTGCTGGGTAATGTTCAGTGTCATAGCTCCATGGCCTGGTGGTTTGAAGCCCTAGGACTTAAAGCCTTGATGGTTCTCACGAACAGTAGGGCCTGTAATTTTTCATCCCTGGCTCTTCATAGCCTCTGTCTTGTAGTCTCAATCTCCACTGTCTCTTGTCTTCTCTTTACCTTTGCTGTTATTCTTTCTCCTACTGTGGCTGCTGTCTTCCCTGTTTAGCTGCCTTTTATAGTACTGTGGCCGCTGTCAGAGTTGTTGCTGTTCTAAAGCAGCTACTCTTTGTTGATTCTAGTTTCTGCTGCTGGCAACCACCAGTCTTATGGCTCTACCTCTTTTGTGTAGATGTTCTGCTGCTTTTGCAGTTTGGCCTGCTGATGGCTCAACGTTGCTTTTTCTTTAGTTGTCAAAGTGGTAGTTTGTAATATAGCAAGTGACTTTACATTTTTCTAAAGTTTAAAGGTGTACTTTGCCATTGAAGTAAATCTGTGCATATGAGCCATGGCAAGATGAAGGCAGAGGACAAATACTAGACTGTGTAGGTGCTGCTTAGGGAAAAGCTTTGGTCATCTGCCACATAGATTGAGCAAGAGGACCACTGAGGTCAGACAAGAATTGGACCATGTTGTTTGGAAATAGGGAACCTAAACCCATGAGCACATCCTGTGAGATGTGACCCATAGGAGGTGGGGTCTTTACCACTCATGGGATGATGAAGAGTGCCAGCTGTCCACTTCTGCTTGCCTCCACATGCTTGGGGGGTGATGGATCACAGTACTAACCAGTGTATGCTGAGGGAGTTTGTACCAAGAGAGTGCATGTGGCTCTAACTGGCTCTCTAGATGAGCTAGACAGATATAGTGACAATAAATGGGTTTAGGTCTTAGGGTACTAGAGGATGGGTGGATGTCATAACTGGTGGTTTCAGTTCTGACTCTTCTCTGAACTGTGGACTCAGCCCACTGGCTGGTGCTTCATGTGACTCTCTAATGGGCATTGCATGTGGAATACCCCAAAGTGGACCTCTCTGTACCCAGGACTCATAGCTCCCTTCTCTATAGACAGTCCCACTATTCACTAGGAACTACTTTACGACTCCATGCTGGCACCTTCATTTCCATTCACCTACCTGAATATCCTGGGATTGTAGTTAAGACATTCATCAGACTTGCTGCCTGGCCTGCCTGGACCCTTTGGTCCCTAGTCCCTATACTTACTGCTATGCATCTCCTCTTAGCTCCTCCCCCCCCCCCCCCCCCCCCCCCCCCCCCGATATGGAGCTTTCCCATGTGGCTGGTGTCCTTCCTTGTTCAACTCTCCCTTGCAAGTACCCTTGAGGTCGTCTGTGAGCCTTCTTTGGGGAGGTAGCACCTTCTGTTACCCTGTCTGCAATTTGTCTTCTAGTTTCTTTCTTCTGGTGTTACACTTCTGGATTGCATTCTCTTTTGGTGTCAGTCCTGAGAGGGCAGAACTTTGCTTGTTTTTTTCCATTATAGGACCTGTATAGAGTCACTGAGCCAGAGGTCTGGGCTCACATTGTCAGTTGGATGTTGGGTGGAAGGAAACAGGTATATGCAGCATGAGGTGGGAGTTGTATGACTCCATAGAGTTGTGGTAGAGAAGTCCTAGGGTTGGGGTTGGCTATTGGACTAGGTTGTTGAGGGTGTATCCTGAGGTTAAGGGATATACTTGGAAGGAGTTGGAGCTGAGAAGTAGGAAGATGTTCCCTGGCTGTGGTGGGGATAAAGGTGTCCATTGATTTGTGAAGCTGCTGGATGAGTTGGGGCCCAGGAGGAAAGGAGGAAGGGTGGTGAGGCCTGTGAATAACTTTGAGAGCTCCTGATGGGGAATCAGCTGCTGGACCATGATGGTCAGGGGCTTTGGTTTCCTAGAGAGTGTTATGTATGCAGGCAGCTGACTTGCTTAGGGTTATAAGGTGACTGGGAGGAAATGTGTGTCGTGGTTGGTGGGATGTGGGTGAGTTTTCAACATTGGAGTCTTGTTGAGCATCTCCTGTGTTTGTATTCCTCTGCAGGTTCATCATACGTCCTGATGTCAAACAGAGAAAGATGGCCAGCTTTCTGGACTGGAGCCTGTGTACCTTGGCCCACTCTTCCTTCCAGACCATTGAGGGTGTCATTGCCATGGATGGGATGTTGCAGGCCCTAGTAAGCACCAGGGACAGCTTGTGGATCTGTGGCACTGTAGGAACTGGCACTGTTTCCAAACTGTTGTTTCCATTCACTATATGTTCAACTGACTGGAACATGGTGGGATTTATTTGCATCACAGAATTGTTTCATTTTCTACTGCTGTGTCCTTAGTGTACGAGGCTGGCCTGGAGTGGTGGCTTACAGGTGAAAGCTGACGAAGTGTGCTTCACCACTAGGGGGCAGTGGTGCCTGCCAAACTGCGGCCGGGTCCTTAGGGGTTTTGTTTAGTTTGGTTGTAAAGCAGTTAGTGAAGCTAGCCCTAGTGAAAGAGGCAGAGCTTGAAATAGGATTCTGTTTGGATTAGTAGGCTACAAAGTTTCTAGTATCTAAGTTTAAATACAGACTCTGGGACCTATCTAGAGAAGCCCGTTGTGCCCAACCTACCTATTGCTGGTCTTCTCTGCTTGTCTGTTGTATGGCTTTGTAGTACTGACAAGAAGAAAAGCAGCTCTAGTGTGAAATCAGAGAGGTTATGACCTTGTGAACAAGGCTAGGAAGGGCCTGGACCAGTATTCGGGAGGTCACAGATGGACTCCTAAGGCTTTGTTTGGTTTTGATGTTCAGTGTTGAGAAGGTCATGATGCCTCTCCAAATGCTGTTTCTAGGGTTAATGTTACAAGATCACAGAGGCTTTCTGAGGCCATGGTATTGAGAGTCAGCATTCAGGAGGGGGACATGGAGAGCCTTATAAAGCCATGGTCTCTAGGGTTTGGCATTCTGGAGGGTTGCATATGACCTTCCGTGATTGTAGGCTCCAGGGTCAGAAAACGTCTTCTTGATTTTCTTTGATTACACTGGGTGAGATATGAGAGTAGTTTTTGTCCTTGGAGGCAAAGGAAACTGTCAGGTCACTCAGAAGCAGGATCCTTTGGAAAAGTTTGAAGGCAACCAGTCATACTGGCGTCTTAGGTTTGGCTGTCTGCATACCTTTACAGGTCCTGGGTCAGTGACCCTGGGAAGGGGACGTGGGACTGAGGATAAGAAGGGGAATAGAGGCTCTCTGGACCCACTGCATTTGCATCTGCAGTTGTGTGTGCATCCTGGTTGTGGGGAGTGAGCAATGTTTGGTCTCTCTTTACTTTCACTTGTATTGCTAGTGCCTACAGATGTCTGCCATTCAAAACATGTAGGAAGGAAACATGGGGAAATAAGATGTTTTATGTCCTGTGCTTCTACTCTGTTACAACAGTTTAAAATCGATCATGATTTGCTTGCTATGAAGACTGTCCGTCCCTTCAGTTGGGTAGTTCCTTCATTTTGTTATGTCCACAAAGTTGTGCAGTATCGATTGTCTCCCTTCAGTATGTCAGTCCACATACCACACAATACTCCATAGTACGGGTGGTCACTGACCGGCCTGTCTGTGGAGGAGACTTCTATGAACATTGGCATATTTAGACTTATGTAGGATAGGCTTCTTTCACTAAGCACAATGTCCTTAAGGTCTGTCCACCCTGGGGCATGTGTCAGTTCGTCACTCCCTCACTCCTTTTTTATGGGACTGTTGTGATTAATGCTGTTGGGAATATAAGAGGGTTTTTTTTTCACTTTTTAAAATTTATTTTTCTATTATTTTTTAATTTTTGTTTACAGTTCTCTTAGGTATGTGGCAGTAATTTTTTTCTTTTTTGGTTTTTTTCAAGACAGGGTTTCTCTGTAGTTTTTGGTGCCTGTCCTGGATCTCGCTCTGTAGCCCAGGCTGGCCTCGAACTCACAGAGATCTGCCTGGCTCTGCCTCCCGAGTGCTGGGATTAAAGGTGTGTGCCACCACTGCCTGGCAGCAGTAATTTTTCTAATGTGTATGATAATAGATTTTTAACTCAGCAGATAGTGTTTTATTTAGCTCATAGTGATTTTTCTTTCTCTTTCTCTGGTAGTGCTGGGCTGTCAGTCTGAGACCCTTAAACGTGCTAGGCAAGCACTGAACCATCTAGCTTTACAGTCCCTAATAGTTTGTTTGTTTTAAAACATCATATTTTGTTTTTTAAGTCTTTTTTAAAAATCATGGTTGTGGGGCTTAAGAGATGGCTGGCTCACTTGCTGCCTTTCCACAGGACCCTGGTGGTTCAGTTCCCAGTACCCATGTTGGGAGGTATACAAATCCCTGTAACTAGTTCCAGGAGATCTGATGCCATCTTTTGGCTTCTGTGAGCAATTATACACATGTGTGCATACACACATAGATGCACACACATACACCCATAAATAGAAGTAAAAATAAGTCTTTAGAAAAATTATAGTTTGACTTCACATGTCAGTTACAGTGTGCATATACATACACGTGTATATTTTACAAAATAAACGTTTTGCGTTTTTTTTTAAATGATGGTTGTCTGTTTTGTCATATTGATGGAATGTGAGGTTCTGCTTGTGGCAGACATCTTTGGGATTTGCAAGTACAGATGTACAGCCCACACCTGGGGAGGCTTTTGTTCCAGCTTTGTGGAGAGGTGACTAAAGGAGGCTTTATTGTGATTTTCATTTTGACTGCAGCAGCAGAGGTTGGTACCCTGAAGGATAGTGTGAGAAGGGAAGAGGGAGAGATGGGCAGAGGTCACAGCTGTGTGCCCACCATGCTGTTGATATATAAATCATGGTAGGTATTATACATTTGTGTTTTAGGTAACTGGTGAAGAGGTAGACAGAAATGGTTAATTTGAAAGATTTGGGTGTAAGTAGGTTCTTGATATTTGGTGTTAATGTTTAAAAAAAAATGGTATTTTTACATTTATTTGCTGTATGAATGTGCCACAGTGCATTTGTGGTGACTCAAGTGCTTTTAGTTGTTGAGCCATCTTTTGAGCCCAGCAACCATAAAAGTAATAATAATAAAAGACTTCAGAATAACTGTTCTCTGTGTCCACCATGTGTTTCCAGGGTTTAAACTTAGTCTTCAGATTTGATGACCAACTGAGCCATCTCTCTGCCTCTCTGCTCTACCTGCCATCTCTCCCTCACCCCTCCCCGCCCAGTTTTATTTTTATTTTTTTGGAAACAGGGTTTCTCTGTGTAGCCCTGGCTGTCCTAGAACTTTCTCTATAGACTAGACTGTCCTCAGCTTTTGAGATCTACCTGCCTTCGCTTCCTGAGTGCTGGGATTAAAGGTATGTGCTATTACCAGCTAACTTTTGAGACAGGGTTTCTTTGTGTAGCCCTGACTGTCCTGAACTCCTCTGTAGACTAGGCTGAGCTCAAACTCAGATACATTCACTTCTTCCTCCTGAGTGATGGGATTAAAGGCCCGTACCACCATGCCTCTGCTTCCTATACTTTTTAAAAATGTGACATGTCTTACTATGTAACTCTGGCTTGCCTGGAATTTGTAGACCAGGCTGGCTTTGAATTTGTGTTGATACTCCTGCCTCTTCCTCCTGAGTGCCAGGATTCCAGGTATATGCCAATACCTCTGGCTTGGCATGAGTCTTGCAGGGAATTTTTAGATGAAGAGAATACAAGAAGATCTGACAAAATGTAGCTAGAGCCTGTTAATCCATGGTGGAGCTTGAGGAAGGGTCTTGGACCTATCTAACATGTGTATGTGGCACTCGGGAGGGCGGGCATGATTAATCTCAAGGGATTGATTTTTAGATTGGTTTTGTTCAGCTGTCTGCATTCTTTCTGGAATTAGATGAGAAGGACCTTGCTTTCCAGCTCAGGTTAGCTTCGGTCTTGTTAATGCAAGAGTTGTGTGTGTATCACTGTATCTAGCTAGCAATCTGCATTTTTGAGGGGCTTTAGGGTCTGGAGCTAGCTACTTGCCACCCTGGCTCAGGAGTTTCTCTGACCTGTACTGTCCATGGCAATAGAGATGTGGCTGGCAGGGTAAGCAGGCATCCTGCTTCCTATGGGAGGTGGGATAACCTGCTGGGCTTCAACTGAAGGTTCATTGGAGGTCCTGGCCGGAGTGCCTGTGGGTTTATCCATTAGGGTGTGGGGGAAGTCACAATGACTACTTTTTGTCTCGTTTTACATACTTTGCCCACAGCTCTTTTATTCTTTTTGATCCCCGGTTTCTTGTCTCTGTGCGGTTCCCAAGTTTTCTGTGTTTCCTTTCTTATTTGGGAGGTGCATGGAGCATAGATTGCACTCAGATATGGAGGACAGTTGCTGCTCCGTTCCTTGCCAGTTATGCCAGTGGGTTGAGATTCCTTTTAGTGACTAAAGCCAGCTAGACATGTGTGCCTTTTATTTGGACATCTTCAAATTCCAGTGTTGAGGGAGAGAAATTCTCATTTTCCTTCCTCCTGAGGTGTAAAAAGAGTTCCCAGAGGCTTAGAAAAGTTGTCTCCTACCCCCTCAGCTGGGTGTGTTGGCAAGGGAGGGGAAAATGAGACCCAAGTCTCTGCTGTTGGGGCAGAGTGCTTTGGTGGTTTGGCAACAGCACCTCTGCTCTATCTAGAGAGATTTGCCCTGAGGATGGTGAGCAATTGTCTGACGCAGACAACTGAAATCCTGGGAAGTGGATGAATGAAACTGTGGATCACCAGCTGGGGTGGTTTCATCTCCTTGGGCCCACAGTACCTGACTTGGCCTCCCAGAAGCCTGAAGTCCCTCCTGCTTGGGGCAGCAGTGTCTCCAGTCTCCCACTTTGCTTTCTTTTCTCTTTTGGAGGGTCACTTGGGTCTGGTCTGGCTCCAGGGCAGGAGGAAGTTACGCTTAGTGGGTGGAGCAGTTTCACCATGGGCTTGTCAGACCTGAAGGCAGAGGGCTGGGTGTCCTGTGCATGATGAAACTTGCAGGTGTATTGTGCTTCAGGATTGCATGTTTCCTTTGATGCACTTGGCTTCATTTTTATCCACCTGTTCATTAGTGTGGGTTAGGCGAAACAGGTGAACCCTGAGCAAGTCACATCGAAACTAGGGTGGATTTTATTTCCCTCGAAGCATAGTCCTCCTGCAGCGTTGATTCTTAACTCTTGTGGGAAGGAAACAAGTGCTTGGCAACTTCATTTCTCTGGAAGGCCCCCTTACTCTTGAGTGTCAGTATTAATGCAAATTGAGAAAAATTTGAGAATGGAAAACATTATTTAAATAAAAGCATTGTCACGTAAATGTGCTTGTGGTTTTCCCTTGGATTTGAAGTTTCTGAACACTGTGGCTTCTCTGCATTTCCTGCAGTGGCCACGATGTTGAAGGAACTTCTGTTCCTGAAGACAGGCTGCTGGCAGGGAAGGTACTGCTTGTGTTGATTGGTGGCAGGAAACGCTCTTTTGTTACCATCTGTTGGCGTTGCATCTCCCCTTTACAGTGATGTTTTCCTATTTTTAAGTTTTCAGAATTTTCCAAGCATGGTAGCACAAGCCTTTAATCCCTGTACTTGGGAGCTCTGCACAGAGGCAGGTGAGGCCAGCCTGGTCTACAGAGAGAGTTCCAGGATGGCCATGGCTACACAGAGAAACTGCCTCAAGAAACAAACAAAACAAAGCAAAACAAAAAAACAAATAAAATTCAAAATTTATTTTATTATTGTCTAAAGGTAGAATTATTATTAAAAGTATGGTTTGGGGGTATAACTCAGTGACAGAGGCCACTTGTCTAGCATGCTTGAAGCCCTAGGTTTGTTACTCAGCACTGAAAAACAAAACAAGACAAAACAAAATAAAAAAAACCCCCACAAAATTCCACTAAAACCCAGAAACCTCACAAACAATAGTATTAAAACTCACAAAAGTAGCCGGGCGGTGGTGGCTCCACCTTTAATCCCAGCATTCAGAAGCAGAGCCAGGTGGATCTGTGAGTTCGAGACCAGCCTGGCCTAGAGTGAGTCCTAGGACAGGTGCAAAGCTACACAGAGAAACCCTGTCTTGGAAAAAAAAAAAAAAAAAGACAAAAGTACAGGAGGCAGACGTTGGCGGATGTCTGTGAGTTCAAGGCCAGCCTAGTCTACAGAGCTACTTCCAGGACAACCAAGGCTACTACACAAAGAAACCCAGTCTCAAAAAACTAAGCCAAACCAAAAAACAAAACAAAACAAAACAAAAACCTCAAGAAAGCCAAGGGTACCAGGATCCACAGGCTCATCCCAGGCTGCTTCATGACAGCCACCAGTTGACATGTTGGAGTGTCTCTTTTCTTACATGTAGTTTAAAGAATAAAAGGGGTCAGGTGCCTGGGTATAAGTGACTGTTGACTAGATTACCTGTGTGAATAGGCATGCGGGACCAGTGTCATGGACTTGGCTCTGCCTGAGCCTTCAGCCGCCTGACCAAGCTTTCCTGGCCTTGGCCTCTAATAGGCTTAAGCTATACTTGGATTTCATCTCTCTCAGAGGCCTGAGGCATAGGTGTGGTACTTTGCTCTATCTGGAAGAGAAATGACAAACTTCTCTTGCCTCAGAAGTATGTGGAGACTGATCAGTACCAGTCATGTTCTTTAGACAGAACTTGGCCTATTATCGTTGTGGGCTTTGGCCTCTTTTTTGTGGACTTCTGTGGAACCTGGTGTCTAGAGATGCTCAGGCTCAGTATACCGAGGGCAGAATGTCTGAATGGTTGTGCCTTGTTGCTCAGGGTAGCTTTTCTTTTTGTTTTATTTATTTTTTTTATATATTTTGTGGATGTGGTGTGGTATGTGTGCCATAATACTTGTGTGGAGGCCAACTTGAAGAAGAATTCTCTCCTTTCATCATATGAATCCTAGGAATCTAACTCAGGCTTGGTAGCAGCAAGTGCCTTTTTCCACCGAGCCATCTTGCTAGCCCAAAGTAGGGTTTTGAGTGGAGAAAATGTATGACAGTATGGGGCTCAAGCACTGAATACTGTGTTTCTGTAAATTCAGGCTGATAAGTTCCTTAGTTAGGCTTTGAGTAGACTGAACTGCTAGCTCTGACTGTATCTAATTTCATGTAGCTCAGCATTTTACATAGATGAGCCCCGGAGGAACATGTCTGTACATGCCGGCAGTGCAGGGTTCCACAATTGGCAGGGGAAGGGACTTTGTAGGTCACAGGCCTCATCCTCCTCATCCCTTTGAATAGAAAGTGCTATCTGCCCACCTGCTGGTGTGAGTTGGGTTAGTGCTGGAGGCTAAGGAGCCTAGTGCCCCCCAAGCCCCCCTTTAACCTTGGCTTTGGCTTTTGTTGCAGGCCATTTGAATACCTCACAGCTCCACCCGCCTCTTCTCTCTCATCTGGCCCATGGACAGATGTTGATATCTGGTTGCCCATACTTTCCTTGGCCGTCCTTCTCCATGTTCCCTCAGGCCTTGGTTGTTGACACCTCATCTCTGATTTGCCCTTGATCTTTGTTTCCTGCTCTCTGTCCTTGTTCTAGAGCCCTCATTCTGTGGGTGCACTTGAGACACCTCTGAAGTCACAGCCTCACCTCGTGCCTGTTGTCCTCCTTAGCCTTGTGAATGTGGAAGCCTGACTCTGTGTGTGTGTGTGTGTGTGTGTGTGTGTGTGTGTGTGTGTGTGTGTGTGAGAGAGAGAGAGAGAGAGAGAGAGAGAGAGAGAGAGAGAGAGACTGACAGAGACTGAGAGACTGAGACTGTCTCTGCCTGTGTCCTCCATGCCTGCTGTGTTGTTTGGTTCTCTTGTCTCCTTGTCCAGAGCTTAACCTGGCTTTCCAGCCACCCTTCTGTGATACCATCTTCCCACCCCACAAGTGTTCATCCTGTAGTATGGTTCTTTAAGTCTTTTTGCCCTCACTTAAGCCAATTCCATTTTCTGTGCTTGGTCTTTATCTTCTGATAGAATGACAAGCCATCCTACTCTGAAGTAGGTCCATGGGGCCCTTAATATCACCCTTGTCTATTGGGCTCCCCGTAGTTGTGTGCTATTCCATGGTCAAGACAGGGTTCTCTGTATATAGTAGGTTGCCTCTCAAGGGAATAGGAAGTGAGAAGCATCAGAGGGAGGACCTGCCAAGGACAGATGCGGGTGCCCTCCCTTCCAGGTGTCATTGGTGCAGCCTCAGCCTTGCCTTGCCTATGCTTCTTTTCTTGCTCCTTTTGTCTCCCTCACTTCCACATGGGCCAGTACTGACCTTGCCTGCATTGCGGAAGTTTGGGCTTTGGTCTCTGACTTCAGGTGCCTCAGCCATACTGGACGTTCCTCCATGTGCCCAGGTACTTACCTTTGAGCCTGGGAAGCTCCATGGTATTGGGATACCTTCAATCCTGGGCTCTCTGTGGGAGGAGTGTTACCACACTCTTTCACATTTGTCAGTTGATTGAGGAATGGTTATTTTTGCTTAAAAAGCACTAGAAATTGAAATAAGTAGCAATAACACAGACTTGAGGGGCTGGAGTTATCTGCCCTTAACATTGGTCCATTTTCCTATTGTCTAAGGTATTTCCTATTGGTGAGTTTTCTTTTTATTATTTATTTATTTATTTATCTATCTATCTATCTATCTATCTATCTATCTATTTATTTATCTTTTGTTTTTCGAGACAGGGTTTCTCTGTGTAGCTTTGCGCCTTTCCTGGATCTCGCTCTGTAGACCAGGCTGGCCTCGAACTCACAAAGATCCGCCTGCCTCTGCCTCCCAAGTGCTGGGATTAAAGGCGTGCACCACCACTGCCTGGCTATTTTTTATTTTTTGAGTTTTCTTTTCACATCATGGAGATTGCAGTGAGTAATTGTGTTTTTGTTGCTATGAAGAATTGATTCTCTAGAACTGGCTATGCTCGTTCATGCTAGTAATCTAGCACTCAGGAGGCTGAGACAGGAAGATCATGAGTTTGAGGTCATCCAGCTGTATAGGGAGATCCTGGCTCATATAAATGAACAAACAAACCTGAACTTGATGTTTTAGCTTTTCTTTATATGAAATTCTTCTGGTAATTGTAGCTAGAGTTTTCCTGCTTGGCCCACAGTCAGGACAAATCTCTCTCACCTGCCAGTCCTACAGCCGCTCAGACCCGAACAAGTAAACACAGAGACTTATATTGGTTACAAACTGTATGGCCGTGGCAGGCTTCTTGCTAACTGTTCTTACAGCTTAAATTAATCCATTTCTATAAATTTATACCTTGCCACATGGCTTGTGGCTTACTGGCATGTTCACATGCTGTTTCTCATTGTGGCGCCTGGCAGTGTCTCTGACTCAGCCTTCCACTTCCCAGCTTTATTCTCCTCCTTGTCCTGCCTATACTTCCTGCCTGGCCACTGGCCAATCAGTGATTTATTTATTGACCAATCAGCAACACACTTGACATACAGACCATCCCACAGCAGGTAATGGGATTATTTATTTCATTTATGTGATGGAAAAGGGGGCTTTGTTTCTCCAGTAAGGAAACACTCTCTTTCCTGGAAATCTTGCCTCTGGGATATGGTCAAATCTGAAACTGCCCAGCGGGTGGTTTGTATCCTGAGAATTTGGGCTGATCCTGCAGTTCAGAAGTGGCCCAGGGAGGCTGGAGAGATGGCTGAGGGGTTAAGAGCACTGGCTGCTCTTCCAGAGGTCATGAGTTCAATTCCCAGCAACCACATGGTGGCTCACAACCATCTATAATGAGATCTGGTGCCCTTTTCTGGCATGCAAGCAGAACACTGTATACATAAAAAATAAATCTTTAAAAAAAAAGAAGTGGCCCAGAGGCACTGCCATCTAGGAGCCACTCAAACTAGAAATGTTCATGCATTGGTGGTCACAGGGCTACTCAAAGAACTGGGGCTGTGAGGAAGGGCATGATAAGAAATACCATCTCTGATTCTAATGAGCTATTTATTTCAGCAATCTGCCTACTGGGCAGGTGATGCCTCTGGCCTGGATGGTGCTCCTGGGGCTGGGTTCTGCCCTATATCCGCGTACTCTCTTTCTAGTGTCAGCTTACTGCTCTTCTTGGGACAGTGAGACCTTCAAGATGTCTCTCATTTTTATTTTTATAAGCCAGTAGATGTGCTAGGCCTCCATTTTCTAGGCTCTACTTTGTGGAAAGAGTTTCTTTCCCCACAATGCTGGAGGAAGGGGCTTTTTTAGGGGTGACCTGTTCTGGATGCCTTTGAATTGTGAAGAAGCAATGAGGGTAGATCCTCTGGTCTAGACAAGAACCTGATTGGGTGCTCAGCCTGAGTTGTTGGTGTGGGTTTTGGCAGTCTTCTTGGGTTTTGACTTCCTGTATGACACGTTTAAAGTGCCTTCTAGTTCTCTCATCCCTGGTTTGCTAAGCTTTTCACGATGGAGAGCTTTCTTAGTGTTAGGACAGAGTCAAGAAGAATTGTTGTTTGTCCTGCGCCTTATCCCATCTGTGAGGTGGTATGGGTACAGCAGTGTCCTTCAGAGAGACCAGAACCTGTATAAAGTGCGTGTGGTAACCTGCTATTCTAATATTGTGCTTTCTGAGTTTGGTTTTAGTGCTGGTCAGTGTTCCCAAGGCTTCAGATTGGTGAGCTTCTCAGAGACCTTGCATTTCAGTGACAGCCACACCTGAGCTCTAGTGCAGGGACCTTTCTCCAAGGGCCTGGGGTGGAGTTGTTTTTTTTGGCTTGAATTTGGCAATGCCTTCAGGGAGCCTCAAACCAGCACCTCTTGCTTGGCAGGAGGGTGAACTTGCTTCTGTGTGGCTCTTCAGCTTGTGATTTACAGGGCTTGGAGAGCATGCCCCAGGGAGGGGAAGCTAGCTTGGGTGGGGAGCAGTAGAAAGGTGCGGTGGTGGTTTAGGATGATTACTGGGAAACTCGCTTTGTTTGCGCCTTGCGCTGAGCTAGTTTCTAGAACAACAAAAACAGACATGGTTGCGCCTCCTGTGCTGAGAGGTGTTTTTTTCCAAACTGTTGGTGGTATAATTGCCTTGGTGCTGCCTGTGCTGTTCAGAAAAGCAGGTGGCTTTATGTTGGTTCCTATTTTATGCATCCTCAAAAGTGGGGTGTGTGTATGAATCAGTGTGAATGCTCCAGTTCCTCTGAAGCTGGGAGTCACTCTCCCCAGGGTAGAGCAAGCACTGATCAACATTGGAAATGTTGAAGTACTGTGAAAAAAAATCAAGTATGGCCCATGCTAGCTGTAAACTTGTGGTCCTTGTCTTGTGTTCCAGTCTCGTAAGTGTTGTGGAGATGCTTTTTATGTGAAAAATCAAAATCCTCTATTTTCCTTTTTCCTGGATGCTTCATGGATAGTTGCTCTTTTTTTTTTTTTTTTTTTTTTTTTTTCCTGGGACAGGGTTTTAGTGTGTAGACCTGGCTGCCCTGGAACTCACTCTGTGTAGTTGGTTATTTTTATTCTATGCTCTTTGGGGTCCTTGCCACCCAACTCCCAAATAAATACATGGAGACTTATTCTCACTTATAAATGCCCTGCCTTAGCTTGGCTTGTTTCTATCCAGCTCTTTGTAAGTTATCCCATCTATCTTTTGCCTCTGGGCTTTTACCTTTCTCTATTCTGTATACTTTTTTTTCCTTTTGCTCCGTGGCTGGCTGTGTCCTGGGTGGCTGGCTCCTGAAGTCCTCCTCGCCTGCTCTTCTCACTCCTCCTCTTCTCGTCTTCTCCTATTTATTATTTTTGCCTGGCAGCCCCACCTATCCTTTCTCCTGCCTCGAATTGACTGTTCAGCTCCTTGTTAGACCATCAGGTCTTTTAGACAGGCACAGTAACACAGCTTCACAGAGTTAAAGAAATGCAACATAAAAAAATGCAGCATGTCTTTGCATCATTAAATTAATATTCCACAGCATAAACAAATGTAACACATCTTAAACTAATATTCCTCAATTGCTCTGTAGACTAACCTGGCCTTGAACTCAGAGATTTGCCTGCCTCCTGAGTGTTGAGATTAAAGGCATAGTAAACTAGTTTAGTCAGCAGACTATATGAGTTTTCACAGAACATTCCAAGTAGATGTGTAATAATCAGTGTAGATATTAGATTTAATTCAACCCTAACAAGTTAGAGGAGATACAGATATTTTTACCCTCAAATAATATTTTTATCAATTACTTGGGAATTCCATATAATGCACTCCAATCATGTTTGCTTCCCATTCTTCCCAGGCCCACCCTCCCATCCTTTTACCCTCCCCACTTAAAAAAAAAAAAACCCAAAAAACCCAAAACAAACACCAAATCCAATTTGTGTTGCCCATATACTCATTGTCGAGCATGGGCAAACTCCCAGTGTCCAACCCCTTAAAGAAAACTGAGTGTGTGGTCCCCCCCCCCCCCCCCCAGAAGCCATCAACTGTGAAGAGCTACATTTTAGCATCTTTATCACAAATTTTAAGGACTCTCTTCAATAGTGTCCTGTCTGGACTGTTGTTTTTTGAGGGGGGTGGGTTGTCACAGAAGCCTTCAATGTCTCTCATTCTCAGTTATGAGTCTGTAGTCAGCAGTACCACTGCAAAAGAAGCCTCCTTTTCCATAGCAGCTGGCAGTACCACGGATCATGGGCTTCTGCATGGTTTTGTGGACATCAACATAGTTTCCAGTGACAGCTTGGATCATGGATGTCAACCTGGTCCCTGGGCGGCAACATGGTTTATGTAGGCAGCATGTATCATGGACGTAAAAATGGTCTCCAGCAGTAGCACAGATCATGGACGTTAACATAGTTTCAGTGCCAGCATGGACCACAGTCATCAACATGGTCTCTGAGGCAACGTGGATCATGGATATCAACATGGCCTCAGGTGGAAGCATGTACCATGGAAGTCTTAATCTAGAAAATGAACTATTCTTCATTTTGGATATCTTGTTGCTCAGAATCAGGGTGATCATATGGTTGGGCAGCAAGTCTAGGGGCAGGACCTTGGAGAAGTCCAGGCTCTTGTATACCACCCTGCCCTTAGTGCCCGCCACCCACCAGTACCTCCAGCACCATCGTGTTTGCAGTCGTGGGTAGCGCTGCAGCTCTGCTCTCCTCCCCTCAGCAGGGCAAGCAGCGTGAGTAGTGGTGGCTGTGGCAGTGGCAGCGGCAGCAGTGGCACTGGCCTAGTGATGGGGTGAGGCTGGCCGGTGGTGGCCAGAACCTCCTGGCTGCCTGAGGACTGGCCCTGCCTGCTTAGCAATGACATGCTCTCATACACGTGGCTGCTGGTGTGTCTCTAGTTTTGCTTCTCTCCGCTGCTCGCTGTTCTGTTCTGCCATCTCTTGTTTTATAATTAAATTAAACAATTAATCAAGTTATTTAATATTAAGTTTAATATTAAAGTATTAAATTATAAATTATGTGTATGTGTATATTTGTGTGTGAGTTTGTCATGTGAGTACAGGGCTTATGGAGGCCAGAAAAGGCCATTGGGTCCCCTGGAGTTACAGGTGGTTGTAAGCCACCTGATGTGGGTATTGGGAACTGAACTTGGATCCTCTGGAAGAACAGTACATACTTTTAACTGCTGAACTCTCTCTCCAGCCTTCATAGCTGCCTTTTATAAGGTTGAGAAGGTTCCTCCTTCTTTACAATTTATTGAGCTTTCATCAGGAAAGTGATCATGTATTTTTATTTGTTGTTATGTTAATTTGATATATCACATTAATAGATTATTAGATACTAAACTAGTCTTGCATTCCTTGCAGATGAGGGATAAACTCCATTTGGTTCTGGTGTAAAGTCCTTGTAGTATGTTGTTGAAGTCAGTTTGTTAACATCCATTCAGGGTTTTTACATCTGTATTCCATAGATGTTGGTTGTAGTTTTCTGTTATAATCTTGGCTATGTATTGGAGTAACAGTGACCTCATACAGCCATTTGGCAATCAGTAGTGAAATCACTAATTTTTCTACTAGGATTTTCTTTGTGGGAGATTTCTAAACCACAAATTCCATTTTTTTACATGATACACTTCTACTCAAAGTTTTTATTTATTTTGTTTTCTTAGAAAAATTCTGTATGTGTATGTTTTGCCTGCATATCTGTTTGTGCACCACATGCATGCAGTACTCATGGAGGCCAGAAGAGGGCATTGGATCCTCTGGAACTAGAATTTCAGGTGGTTGTAAGCAGCCATGTGAGTGCTGAGAACTGAACTTGGATCCTCTGCAAGAGCAGCAAGTGCTCTTAACTGCAGAGTCATCTCTCAAGCCCCAGAAGTTTCTGTATTTTCACCTGTGCTAATTTCTTTTGAGGTGTTTGATTTGTTGCCCTAAAGGTCATAAAACTCCTTTACCATCCTTTGAAAGTCACTGTGCTTTGACTTTCTCATGTTCCTGATTTTGCACATCTGTCTGTATATGCTGCTCTTTTTGTTGTTTTTCTTTTCTTTTTCTTTTTTTTTTTTTAGTGTTGGGCCTGTGAACCCAGGTCTGAGCTACATCCTCTGGGCTTCTTTTTAAAGCAAGAAAAATTGTTTCTCACACATAGCAGTTCTGATTTCAGTATGCTTTGGAATTATAGGTGTTTTGAGGTCCATAATGCTTTAAGCATGGTTACCATTGCCTCTTTTATGGCTTGTGCTGTGCTCCTGACTGTTTTCTGGACCGACACAAAGCCTCATATGGACAGCAGTGGACCTGTGTGATGCTGTCCTGGTACTGTACAGCTGAGGAGGTGACTCAGGAAAGTGCCTCTGACTTATTTCCATCTATGTCTGGTGGCACATTGTTCCACAGTTTTTGAAAATTTGGGAACATCTGTTTTAGCAATTACTTTTTAAGCCAATGCCTATTAGGGTTTTGAATATTACTTTGAAAACTGATTGAAACGTGGATGGTTTTTATAACAATATGAAGGCTTGTAATGTTCAGATGTATTTGTAATATAGATACACTGGCTCATTTTAGGTTTTGTTAATTTTGTAAGTTGTCCTTGTTAAAGATGGCCCTTTTTTCCCCCACCCATGACTGAAAAAGGAACAAGGGTAGCTGAACATCTGAATGCGAGGTGGGTGCATCAGTGAAAGGGTGCTTTGGGATGGGATTCTGGGATGTGCTACCTCTGAAAGGTGCATTGAGGCCAGGCCCTTGGATTCCACCTTGTTTTTCTAGCCAGAGTCTGCTGAGCAGGGAAGATGTGGTCCTTAGAGCCTGCTGGGAGTGTAGTTCTGTAGTGTTAAGGAATACACAGCAGTTTAGAGGTGAAAGTTGATTATTCATGTGAAGTTTGACCTAACTTTTAAAAGTGAAAAGGGTCTAACTTCTGTATTATCCCCCATGAGATTTATGATCTGGGCCTGAACTATTTGAGTTCAGCATTTGCAACCTGAACTGGCTTTTATGTGCTGTGAGATAGGTGGATGGACAGGTGGGCAGCAGGGTGGGGCTAGCCTCTGTCCCAGATGGTGGTGAGGTTGGCCAGCAGGACCATGCTCTTCTCTCTTTTTACTCCTGGTACCAGACCAGCTCCAAAGTCACAGTGTATAGTGCTTGTGTTGTGGCCAGTTGTGTTGGGGGGAGGAGGCAGAGGCCTCCCTTCTGCTCAGGGGCTTCTCTTCACTGGCAGTGGAGTGGGGTAGGTGGAGTGAGTGGGAAAGGGCAGAGCCCTAGGGTCCACTGATAGGTTCCTTCTGGCCTGCCCCAACTAAAGCTTTTCTTTAGGTTCACAAGGAAGCAGTGAGGGGCTCCAGATTACTCCCTTATTATGAACCCAGGTTCACTGAGTATTTTGGGAATGATCTCCTAACATATGACATGGTGTTTCAGATGTGACAGTTAAGGGCCTAAATCCTGGGTTGCTGTTCATTTGAAGTGATGCTGCCTGTGGTGTTGGGTCTCCAGAGTGAAATAGAGTCATGGGACTTCTGTCTAAGATGATCACTTGTGGACTGGGGTTGAGTTGATGGAAAGAAAAATGGTGGAAAGAGCAGAAGGAAGATAGTGTGATTTCTGTTAAAGGGTTGGGACTGTCAGCATTTTTGAAGCTGTGGTTGGTTGATCTCAGTTCCCAGATGGGAGCTGAAACAGTTGGGTTGCCTTATCCTATCCAGTGAGCATAGAGACTAGAGTTTACCACTGCTCTGGTGCCTGGCACAACTTGTACTGCAGGACCTTTGTCTGACAGATTTTAGAGTTTGTGCCTTGTGATGCCCCGGCCTTCAGGTGAGGATCCCCATTGCCACTTCCTGCTCTAAGGACTTCTTCCTGAGCAGCTTGCAGTCTGCGGAGCCAACGAGCATCACAGACTTCTCTGGGTTCTCTTGATAGCACTGGTGGTGCTGGGACTTTACATCAGGACCTGGATTTTTTTTTTTTTTTATTTTTTTTTGGTTTTTCGAGACAGGGTTTCTCTGTAGTTTTGTGCCTTTCCTGGAACTCACTTTGGAGACCAGGCTGGCCTCGAACTCACAGAGATCCTCCTGCCTCTGCCTCCCGAGTGCTGGGATTAAAGGCGTGTACCACCACCGCCCGGCTAGGACCTGGATTTTACCTTTTGATGTGTATGTGTGTTTGTGTGGGTGCTTATACATGTGTGTTTTTGCAGTGTGTGTGTGTGTGTGTGTGTGTTTATGTGTATGTGTGTATTGTTTGTGTATGTATGTGGGGACTAACAGGAAGGATCCAGTGCAGATGACTAGACACTGACAGTACCTGATTTTGCATTTGGTGCATCCGTATATATAGCCGGAATTTTCTCCTGTTCCCACCCAGCCCCATGGTCCATGCTTCTCCAGGCTCGCCCAGGCCCGAGGTCCGTGTTTCTCCAGGACCAGGACCCACAATCCCACAGCTACTTATAAAATAATCATTCAGAGGCTTATATTAATTACCAACTGTATGGCATATGGCAGGCTTCTTGCTAGCTAGCTCTTATAAAGTAACCCATTTCTATTAATCTATCTATAAGTTGCCACGTGGCCGTGGTATTACCGGTCTGCTGTCATCTTGCTGCTCCTTTGGTGGCGGCTGGCGTCTCCTCAGACTCCGCCCTTCTCTCTTTCCCTTCACTTGGATTTCCCACCTGTCTGTAAGCTTTCTTGCCATAGGCCAAAACAGCTTTATTTAGTAACCAGTGGGAACAGCATATATTCACAGCGAACAGAAAGACATCCCACAGCATATATATGTATGTTCTTGTATGTCATTACATGGGTTTATACCAGTTTTAAATGCTTATGACTTGTGTTTTTACTTGTGTTTATGCTTATGCTTTATTTGCCTGTTTGTTTCTTGAGACAGGATTCTTCTTATGTAGCTCTGGATACCTTGGAACTTGCTGTATAGACCAGGGTGGCTGTGAGCTTATGGTGATCCTCCTGTCTCTATCTCTCAAGTGCTAGAATTATAGGCATGAACCACCATGTCTACTTGTGTGTAGCTAGAGTTTTCCTGCCTGGCCTACAGTCAGGACAAATCTCTGTCACCTGCCAGTTCCACAGCCACTCAGACCCAACCAAGTAAACACAGACACTTATATTGGTTACAAACTGTATGGCCGTGGCAGGCTTCTTGCTAACTGTTCTTATATCTTAAATTAATCCATTTCTATAAATCTATACCTTGCCACGTGGCTTGTGACTTACCGGCATCTTCACATGCTAATTGTCATGGCGGCAGCTGGCAGTGTCTCCTTCCTCCACCTTCCACTTCCCAGAATTCTCCTCTCTCCTTGTCCCGCCTATACTTCCTGCCTTGCCACTGGCCAATCAGTGTTTTATTTATTGACCAATCAGAGCACATACAGACCATCCCACAGCACTTCCCCTTTTCTTTTCTTTTTTTTTTTTTTAAAGGAAGGTTTTAACTTTTACACATCTCCAAAGTCAGCTTGGTATATTTGGGAATTTGGGTGTAGCTTTTCTTACTACTTCCTGCTGGAAGGGGGCGCTGTATCTTATGGGGACACAAAGAAAATTTTAGGATTATGGAGTAGTCCATGAGGGTGTATCGTCTGAGCCAGTTGCCTTGAAACGGTTCTGGATGTTGGATCATCTGGGCCATGGTGTCATCAGAGACTTTTCAGGGGGTCTTGGCTGGTCAAACCTGATGTATCTTAATCTGGAACAAATCCATAGCCTCTGGTTTTCTGTGGAAACAAAAGCAGAGCCTCCTTTTTAAAGCAACATATCCTTACATCCAAATTTTGAAGTCAAGGTACCTTTAAAGTATACATTTTGGCATAACTCAACAGCTTTTACAATCAAATGTTTTTCTTCAGTTATGAATATCAAAGACAACATAATCCAGATTCTCTGTGTGATAGCCATCTTTATGTGGCTTATTTCCTTTACTGTTTCTTTAAAGACTTTATTTTTAAAAAGTATTTGTTTATATAACTATATATATATATTTTTTTCTCTCTTTCAAGCCTACGTACATTTTTACATACATTGTAAACTATTCCATCTGAATCAGTCTTATTGTCAACCTATTGCTTTAAATAGCAGCATTCTAAGGCTGAAACGGCGTTATGGCTGCTGGCTCCGCCCACTTTAGCTTCCCAACATGGCGGTGGTACGTTTACCGCCAGCTCTGGGAGCCATCAACTCTCAGAAATAGTGGGACTATGCTTCTATCAAAGCAGCGTGTAGCCCAGAAACCTCTTTTTTTGTTTTGCACTAGCAAAGGCTAAATCCACCACGCAGCTTAATATGCCACTTGCAGAGGCCTCATTCCTGCCATACTGCAGGTCAAGCGCGCACGCCAGGAACCCACCATAGTAGATCAAAACGCAGGCTGCCGCTAACTTGAAAGAGACAACTAGGAACTGTTTTTAGCTCCGTTTTAGAATCTTTTTTCTCAGGTTTTGGGTGGAAACTCTTGCCAACCCGTTGGGCGCCATTTGTAGCTGGAGTTTTCTCTCTGGGTCCCACCAAGCCCCTGCAGTCCGACAGCCCACTTATAATAAGCACACAGGCACTTATATTATTTAAACTGTTTGGACTAATGGCTCAGGCTTCTAGCTATATAGTTCTTTTTTTTTTTTAAAGGTTTATTTATTTATTTATTATGTATGCAGTGTTCTGCCTGCATGCCAGAAGAGGGCACCAGATCTCATTACAGATGGTTGTGAGCCACCATGTGGTTGCTGGGAATTGAACTCAGGGCCTCTAGAAGATCAGCCAGTGCTCTTAACCTCTGAGCCATCTCTCCAGCCCCTGGTTCTTTTATCTTAAATTAACCCATTTTTATTAATCTATAAGTTGCCACGTGGTTCGAGGTTTACCAGTACCTTACATCTTGCTCATCATGGCGGCGGCTGGCAGTGTCTCCTTCCTCTGCCTTCCACTTCCCAGAATTCTCCTCTCCTTGTCCCGCCTATACTTCCTGCCTTGCCACTGGCCAATCAGTGTTTTATTTATTGACCAATCAGAGCACATACAGACCATCCCACAACACTTGTGCTTGTGTTTTCCATGTGTATAAATGTGTGGAATCAGTGTGGCTCCAGTGCTCTAGTGAAAGAGAACTGGTGTTCCAGTGAGAACAACCAGAATTCTAGTGAGGACCAGTGTTTTGGTGAGGGTCAGTGTTCTTAAAAAAAATTATTCATGCGTGTGTGATGTGTGTGTATATGTATGTATGTGTGTATGTATGTGTGAATGTTGGTGCATCCTTGACATAATGCATGTGTAAAAGTCAGGAACAAATTCTAAGAGTTGAGAGAATCAGTGTTCTAATTGAAGGACCAGTGTTTTAGTAAGGGCCGATAATCTAGTGAGGACCATTGTTTTAGTATGCTAGTGAGAAAGAATTAATTCTAGTGAAGATCAGATAGTTTTTGGCTGCTGCCCTCCAAAATCATTCATAGTACTGTATACAGTGTCTGCATGTTGTGTGGCTACAATCACAGGGAGGGTGAGTTTGGGAGGTACTAGATCCAGAGGGTAGAAGTCTGTTCTATGGAAGGTGAGGAGGGTGGGACCCTCCTCCTGGGTTGACTAAGATGGTGAGAGATGAGGAAAGACTTCTGTGGCTTCTCAGCTTTGTGTGGATCCTTTGGTCTATAACTCTTATTCTTTGATATCTCTATTTGTACACAGATAACATAGTGATGAGACTTTTTTAACCTCTTTCTAGTTCAGTCTGTACATACTGCAGGTGAGGATCTGAGCCCCTTGGAGGACTAGACTCCATTGACATGCTCTTGCTATGAGTGGACCTGTTGGAAGATCCCTTTTCTAGACTTTCCTCTATCATGAACTGAATCTCTTCACCTGGTGTTTGGTGGTATATGTAGGTGGACTATTCTGATCCACCAGTCAGTTCTCAAATAACCACACAGAGACTTATTATTATAAATGCTCTGCCAATAGCTCAGGCTTGTTACTAGCTAACTCTTACATTTTAAATTAACACGTATTTCTTATCAATGCTCTGTTATGTGGCTCAATACCTTTTCTCAGTACATCTCTCCATTCCCAAGACTCTGTCGTCATCTTCCCAGCAACCTCTAGGTCTGGTTCTCCCACCTAACCTTATCCTGTCTAGCTATAGGCCAGTTAGCTTCTTTATTAAGCCAATCATAGTGACATACATTCACACAGTGTAAAGGAATATTCCACAGGTGTATGCTCAGCAAAAATTCTAGGAGATGTAATGAATTTGTTCTCGTAACTTGTGTACATTTTAAACTTAGAAATGTATTTAAAACATACTATTTTTTCAGGCTCAAATATTTAAGCATGGAAAACGTGAAGATTGTCTGCCCTATGGTAAGATTAATTTAAACAACAGTATGTTTGTGCTGTGAGTTTGTGAGTCTGTAATCAAGTGTGCTGCTGTAACACTTTTACTAAAGCATAAATCTGTAGCTTTGTGTATTTGGACACTGTTATAGTTCTTTGACTTTCTGTTTTGTGTTCTTTAATATAACTTTGATAAACTATTTGAAATATAGGAAATTTCTAAAGGCTTTGTAGTAAGATCTGGGTTTTGCAATGCTCCAAGTGCCCTGACTTAATCCTGGAGGGGCCTGGTCATAGTCTTCCCATTTCCCCCCATTGCTTCATTCCCCTCCATACCATCTCCTCTCCCCATGCAACATCCCTTATACTCATTGCTTTATTCCTCTCACCCTTACCATTTCATTTCTCCTCCATACCCCTCCCCGTGGTTTCACTCCCCACCCTTGCCTCCTTCCCCCTCCCTATTACCCCATTCCCGTTACCTGTCACCTCATTTTCCTCTCCCCATCACCTAATCCTAATACCTCATCTCCTCTCGACATCATCTTGTTCTCTGTCTCCATCATCTCATTCCTCCCCATTGCCTCATCCTCCTCCCTACCACCTCATTCTTCCTCTCCATCACTTTATATCCCCTCCCCATTACTTCATTTCTTCTTATCATTTATTCCCTCCCCATCCCCTCATCCTCTCTTCCCATGGCCTCGTCTGCCCTTTCCCTCATCTCATACTCCCACTCCATTGGTTCGTCTTCCCTCCTCATTCGTTTCCTTGGATCACCACCTCCTTTCCCACTGTCTCATTTCTGATCCCCATCACTTCATCCCCCTTCCTCATTGCTTCATCTCTTCCCTTTCCTACCACCTCATTTCTCCTTTATTGTGTCCTCTCATTATTTCCTTGTCTTATCCTGATTCCCTCCCCTATTACTCCGTTGCATCATTCCTTCTCCCTCTTCCTCCCCTGTCGTTTCGTTTCCTTTCCTCGTGCTCCCTCCTTTTCATCACTTCATTTTTTGTTACCCTATCCATTCTCTCCATTGTATAGCCTCACCTTCTTCCTCTCGTCAACTCATCTACTTATTGTCACCTCATCCTCCCTTCCTGTTGCTTCATACCCTTTCCCATCCCCTCATCTTTTCCTCACTTCTCTTGTCACCCAATCCTGTTTCTTTGTATAGGCTTTTTGTCCTGGCTCCACTCTATCTTTTTTCCTCCTCACCCTTAAATGATTGGTCTCAATCTTGTCTATTTTACTTCAAGCCCATCTCTGAGACCTAGCACTATGCTTCTATCCTAGGCTTTAGTTTTTGTCTGTAGAATGCATTATCGTATTCTTCTGCCCCACCTTAGTTCCCTGAATGGCCTATGCAGCCCAGGGTCTCATGCAAGAGATCTTCCTGTTATGTTCCCCTTGGGACTCAATGTCCTGTCTCAGCATTGCCTCCATTCTATCATAGTGCTGAGTGAGCACTCCATGAATAAAACATATCCCAGAAGCACTGGTAAATTTGAATGACCTCTTTTGCCCACACTTGGTCTGTGTCCCTCAGGCCCTGCATGATTGCTTGCAACAAGATGGCTTCCCCTGTGCTCTGGGCCTTTTCTACTTTTTGTTGCATGGTTAGGACAATAAATAGGCTTTACTCTGGCAATTCTTGGCAGATAAATTGGGGAGAAAGAGGTCTTGCCCAGGGATTCAGTGTGAATTATCTGCCACCTCCCTTGGGCCTGTGAGATTGGCTTGTTTCAGGGGTTCATGCCACCACCTGCTACATTGAGTTGCATGTTCTCATCTCCAGCCAACACTGTGCTCCAGTGCCTTGATGGATGCAGACTCCCTGAGAGCAACCAGACCTTGCTGCGGAAGCTTGGTGTGAAGCTTGTCCAGAGGCTGGGGCTGACTTTCCTAAAGCCAAAGGTGGCTACATGGAGGTAAGTTAGACATGTTACTTTGCTTTACCTCAAGAGGAGAGGGCTGTGTGGACTGAACAGCAAACAGTGTCTGCTGCATTCCCTTTCCCTTTGGTGTCTGAGTGTTTCTGGTTCTGACGGGAATGGTTTTCCTATTTTCTGACTCAGTATCTTCAGTAGAATAGCTGAAGCTAGAATGGTAATGGGAGAAACTTGCTCTGCCTTTCCCTAAGGTGCTGCTCAGCTGTACCTGCAAATTGTTGGTTTGGGCTCTTGGGGACAAGCTTTCTGATCAGTCACCTCTCAGAAAAAACCTGGTTCACTTTGGAAGGTTTATTCAGAAATGAAAGTGTGTTTTCTTGCTGGTGGACACAGCTTCTTCTAATATCCTCTCAGGACAGTTCTTTCTTTCTTTCTTTCTCTGTGTAACAGTTCTGGCTGTCTTGGATCTCTCCCTGTAGACCAGGCTGGCCTCGAACTCACTGAGATCCACCTGCCTCTGTCTTCCAAGTGCTGGGATTAAAGGCGTGTGCCACCACCTCCCGCCCATTTTTTTTTTTTTTTTTTTTTTGAGACAAAGTCTTGCTCTATAGCCCAGGCTAGTCTTGAATTCACACTCCCCCTGCCTCAGGCTTTTAAATGCTGGGATTTTAGGTATGTACCATCATGTCTAAAAGGTGTTGTTGTTATTGCTATTAAAATTATTTATGCAAGTGTTCTACCATTGAGCTGCATTCAATTATTAATATGTGTGATTTGAGAAAAATTGTTTAAGTTTAGTTAAAACTCTTTCCAAAGTGTAGTGAATTCCAAAGAAGTGTGTTATGGTTTAGAGATATCTTATACATGTTCAGTATACACTTCACTCACACTTACTAGGCTACATTCTAGTGATCTGTTCTCAAAACTCCATGGAAAATCTTCAAAGAAACAAAACCAATAGGAAGTAGACATAGTATAGAGTGGCAGTCGGGAGACTCAGGAGGAGCCTGTGACCTAATCAGAGGCTAACAGGTGGGAGAGGCAGTCTATCAGCTGATTGGACAAGACTCACCTATACTAGAGCTGGTTTATGTGTCCAGAAGTGTACTCAGAGACATACCAGATGTGTTCAGTTAATGCTCACAGGTACTAAGAGCCTTAATTTAAGAAAATAATTTAGTATTATTAGACATTATTTTGTCTGTCTATATTTTTACACATGTAATAATGTAGTTATTAATAGAATTAGGTTTTGCTGGGCATAGTGGCACACTCATAATCCTAGCACTCTGTGAGGCAGGAGGAAAGTTCAAGGCTGGCCTGTTCTACATGAGAAATTCCAGGCCTGACAGAGCTACATAGTAAGACTCTGTCGCTTAAAAAAAACAAACCAAACTGAAATATGATTTGGTTTTTGTTTTGTTTGAGACAGAACCTCTCTACATAGCCCTGGCTGTCCTGGAACTTGCTTTGTAGACCAGGCTGGCCTCAAACTCACAGAGATCCTCCTGTCTCTGCCTTCCAAGTGCTGGAATCAAATTGATAACTGAGCTACCATGCCTGATTAATGATTGGATTTTAAATTCACCCTCTTGCTATTTGTTTTCTCTTCCATTTTTTTCTTTTATTTCAATATTTTCCCTCCCCACTTTTGCAGGGAAAGGGTCTCATGTAATCCAGACTGACATTGAATTTGCTATTTGATGACCTTAACTTGTTGATTTTTCTGCCTCCATGTCTCAAGTGCTGGGATGATAGGCATGTACTACCATGTCCAGTTCTCCTTTCTGTCTGTCTGTCTGTCTGTCTGTCTGTCTGTCTGTCTGTCTCTCTCAGGTTCTTGTTAGGTCTCCTAGCAGTACTCGCTACGGTTTTTTCCCAGTGCAGGTGGTGAAGTCTGGTCCTCACAGGCTGTGGGTGGATCCACTTTCCTGTCTGTTCTTGGCTTTAGTTTTATTAGGTCATTTTATTTCAGTTCTTCTCTGAGGATGTAGCCCTGTCTTCTATAGCACAGGTTTTGCTTTTTATGTGGATCTTTAGTGAGAGCTGGAACTTCTGGTCTTTTGTTGGGCCCAGTAGCTAATGACCCCAACATCCCCTGAGCTCTGAGTACTCCATGTAGCTTTTCCCTGATCTTCTTCCTGGGTCCTGTCCTGTGCTTGCTCATTGTGGGAGTTACTGAGGATATGAGGGGGATTGTGTGTGAGTTTTGTAATCTTTCTCAGTAGCTCATGCCGATCTAAAGACCTGTGTGGCACTTCAGGTGTAGCTGTGTTTTTGTGCTGTGTTTTTGCTGCAGTCTTGACAGTACCTATGGGGCAGAGGTGAAGGTGGTACATACCTATGATTTTCTGTTGGGGAAGAGAGTACTCAGCTTTGGCCCAAGTGGGTCTCTCCATAGGGTAGAGATTCAGACAGAGTCTGCTTTCCTTTCTTGAATTCTCTTTGGAGGTGGGCTGTGGTTACTCTGGCTCTTTGGTTACTCTGGTTACTGCTGACTCTTAGGAGAGAGTTTCTTGGTCAAGGCTAGATAGGTGACAGTGGTTGAGTAGTGTCTGTGAGCCACATCATCGTTGGTTCCCCCATTCTTGTTCCCCAGGCAGGTGGGAGATCTGTTCAGAGCTGCAGTTGGTCCATAGGTGAAGAGTGGGCCCTGTGGCCTGGGCTGAGGCCAGAATGCCAAGCAGCTGGAGAAGGCAGCCATTTGCTTATAAACAAGGGTGCCATTGCCTTCTGCTCTCAAGCTTTGTTATGGAAGGTTCTTCAGAATTTGGGCATGCATCTGGCCTGGGTTAGCGCTCTGAGGCTTGTCCTGATAGTGTCACACCACTGGTCTTCCTTTTCCTCCAGTCTGTATGGTGTGTGTGATTTTGAGGGATGCTAAGTTGATGACTTCACTTACCAAAAAACTTACTTTTAGGGCTAGGTTGTACCTACCAACCTGAGATTGTTTTGTTCTGCATAGGTATCAGCGTGGCTGTCGGTCTTTGGCTGCCAACCTGCAGCTCTGTGCCCTGGGTAAGAGTGAGCAGAAGCTGCAGTCTGATAGTTTAACTTCTGATGGTGATGAAGACTATGATGTCCCAGAGGGGGTGGAGTGTGTGATAGGTAAGTGGAGCCCACAGCAGATGTCATGCATGCCTCCCTCTGCAGCACAGTCTAGGCTTTTCATCTCTGTTTAGCCTCCCCCTTTTCCATCCTGGTTACCTCCTGTTATCTCACCTAGCATGTGGTCACTGACTTGACCTCTCCATGGACACTTGCTCTAGCACCCCCCAGCTTCCCACTGTTTCTTACACCTCCATGTTGCCTTTCTGCAACCTGATCCTTAAGTTGCTCTCCCTGATTGTCTTCAGGGAAACAGGGCTCCCAGGAAAACAGACTTGGAACATGAGACTCATGTCTCCAGCCTCTGTACTCTTGTCTTATCCAAGCATGCTTTCCTTAGGCATCATCTCAAACTACTTTAGGCCTCCACACTTATCGGGAATCTTGACCCAGTGTCTGTTCCCAGTCAGCCCTTTACTGTGCCCAGCCTCAGGTTCACTGCTTGCCCACTCACTTTCTGCTGTCCTGCCTCATGCTGGATGAAGTGTGGTTCTCAACCTTCACTTGCTGTGAGGATCCTGGCTGGAGGTACAGAGCCAGTCCACCATCTCCCTGGCTGTGTCCTGTCCACTCATTCTTACTTGGATTCCTCAGGACAGATTTTCCCCCAGACTTGTCTATACCTGGTGTCTATATTGTCTCCTTGACCACTGTGGTGGTGTTTGTGTGGCCAGCATTCACATATATTTGGTCTTTTCTTTGAAAACCGCCCCCCGTGCCCCCCACCCCCCCTGCGCCCCCCAGGATTCTCTTCCTTGGTTGCTATGGCACAGCACCTATCCTGGGTCCCTCTAAACCACCTTGAACTTCATAGACCCAGGATGAATTCTCTTGATCCTTCTCTGTTATTACCTACCCACTTCAGGCATATTACTTTACCCTCTGCTCCTCTAAAGACCACCCATTCTGCCGATTTGTTTCTTCCCACCGCCAACCCTTTAGCTATTTATCTATGTCAGTTCTTCCAGGGTTTGCCCTCTGGCCAGTGTTTGGACCATACTGAGCTTGTAGGGCTGTGTGACCTGGGATAACCTTCATCTTCCTCCGTGGAAGCCTTCCCAGATATTTCAGTTTCTTTTGACCTCCCTTTCTATGGCTTACTGAGGCCTTTACCTGAGGAGGCAGCTTGCTCCTGCTGATTGTCCTATTGGGTTGGCTCCACTTGTTAGGAAGTGGCAGACATGCCCTTTTCTGTAATTGTTTAAAAACAGGGAGGAGGTACTTTCATTGTAATTAAAATTAAGATCCAGGATTGGAGAGATAGCTCAGCTGTTTAGAACACTTGCTGGTTTGGTTCCCAGCACCTACAAGATGGTTCACAATCGTCTGTAACTCTAGTTCCAGGGGATCTGACCCCCTCTTTTGCCTTCTGCAGGTATCAGGCATTCACACGGTGCATATACATACATGCAGACAGTATACTCATAAAACAACATTTAAAATAAAATTTAAGACCTCTTGGGCATGCAAGTTTGGCTCAGTGGGTAAAAGGACTAACTAAAATTGACAACTCAAGTTTGATTCCTCAGTGGTGGAGGGAGAGAACCAGCTCCTAGAAGTTGTTCTCTGGTTTCCACATGCATGCCGTGGCATGCACACATCACACCCATCCTTCTATTAATGTGAAAAAAACAAACCAAAACAAACCAAAAACAATTAAGACTCTTACGTTTTAGAGAAAAGGTCTCACTGTGTAACCCTAGCTGGCCTGGAACTCTCTATGTAGACCAGGCTGGCTTTGAACTCAGTAGAGATCTGCTTGCTTTTGCCTCCTGAGTGCTAGGCTTTCCAAACTGTCTCTGAGGCAGTCCTCCTGCCTCAGCTTCTAAAGTGCTGAGGTTATAGGGATGTGTAACCCATGGCTGGCTAAAATTAAGATTCTCAGCATAGTTCCCACAGTGTATTCTTTGGAATGGAGTGCAGGATTGGTAGGATAGTTTACACATAAGCAAGAGGATTAAGATTTTATATAGGCTGATGGTTTGTGTCTTGGTTCTTACAGAGCAGCTACTGGTTGGGTTGAAGGACAAGGACACTGTGGTGCGGTGGTCTGCAGCCAAAGGGTATGTATAAATACCCTAAGTGAGGGAAGTGCTGAGTGCCAGAGGTGAGGGGCAGGTGTGTCTCAGTCAGTGTTGCCTCTTCATTCCTTAAAAACTTTACATGGGCCTTGAGAGTTGTAAATACTTTGAAGATTTTCAAATGATAGAACTGTTGTTTTATATTCTGTAGACTTAAAGATAATTACTGGCTGTGAATGGTGGTGCATGCCTTTAATTCTAGCACTTGGGAGGCAGAAGCAGGCAGATTGCTGTGAGTTCAAGGCCAGCTGGATCTATGTAGGAAGTTCCAGGGCATCCAGAGCTACATAGTGAGACCCTGTCTCAAAAAAACAAAAATTAAAAAAAAATTACTGAGGTTAGATATTAGATTCTCTAACATGGTGTGAGGCCAATATTAGTAATAGTTAATGCCTACAAATTAGATGTTTAGGTTGTTGAAGAGACTCTGTATGGTAAAGATAAAGCGAGGCAGTGCTGTTCTTGCTTACCAGTTCCCCTGGCATCGCAAGTGGGGATTCTCCACAGACTGAAGGGGCTGCCATTTATGTCAACAGTAGATATAGCTTGGCCTGAAGCCTCTCTTTCTGGGAGGGTGGACAAATGCATGCACAGTGAGATATCCTGGGAGGAGCCTTCTCTTGGGCCTGACTTCAGGTCTCTGGCTTTCCTCTGTGCAGGGCTTGGACTAGCCTTTTATGGAAATGGGACAGTGTATAGATGAGAGGGTCTAGGTTGGCTCTTGCAGCATTTGTCTAGTATGTGGGGGCCATTATCAGTGATGAGTTCAGTGTCTGTCACTTTGGGGAAAGGTGACCACGTACCCTGTTCACATGGCCAAAGAATCACCTGCACTGTCCTTGGCATTGTTGCTGAGCAGTATTCGAGGCATGCCTTCCTGTGGGGATTGGGAGACTTACTCCTGATGGTCATATATAGCTGATGAACTGTTGCTTTTCATTTTCAGAATTGGTAGGATGGCTGGAAGGCTTCCCAGAGAGCTGGCAGATGATGTGGTGGGGTCTGTGTTGGACTGCTTCAGGTAGGTTATCACTTGTGGCTTTTTGTTCTTTTGTATTATTATAGTTTCTTTCAATTGAGCTATTTGTTAGAACCCCATTTTTTTCCCTTTTAAAGTTAAACTTGACAACTTCAGTTATCAGATGTTACTCTTTTCAACACCCATTATGTGTCTAAAACCTTTAGAAAGAAATGAAGTCAATGTTGAACCCAAGCAAATGTAGGTCTTCATCTTTAAGTTTTGGGTTTGTTCTGTGGATGGGCAGAGCTTCTTAAAGTGAGGGAATGTTCTGAATATATGCCTCATGTTCCTGCTAGCCAGAGTGGATACTAAGACTCTTGAGTGACTGAGGCCTGGATTTGGAGTTGCATTGTAATGAATTGAAGTTTAGCTTTTCAGGACATTCTGGGTGTGCGTGCACATGGCCTGTGCGTATGATGGCTTATTGGGTGGGTGTGATCCTGGGGCCATAGACTGGCATTGTGTACTCATAGACAGGGACATTGGTTTTGTTTCTTTCCCAATGATTATCACTCTGGGTGTGATTTTTTTTTTTTTTTTTCTTCTGGGCTTTGGAAGTAGAGGGTTGAGAAGGGGAATATGCCTGTCCAGACACTCACTTTTTTTTTTTTTTTTTTCCCCGAGACAGGGTTTCTCCGTGTAGTTTTGGTGCCTATCCTGGATCTTGCTCTGTAGACCAGGCTGGCCTCGATCTCACAGATCCGCCTGGCTCTGCTTCCTGAGTGCTGGGATTAAAGGCGTGTGCCACCGCTGCCCGACCAGACACTCATTTTTCATGGCCCTTTGTTGGCAGTACAATTCTGGTCTTGCTGTTCTGTGTACCTGTAGCTGGCTGGCAGGAAGTATGTTCTCAGCACTTCGGGCACTCTAGCACTTTCTCCTTGTGTCTTTAGAGACACAACAGCCCAAAGTTGACTTCCATCTGGTGTAGGCCCTTCTTCATTTTGCCTCAGGCTGCTTAGTGACAGTTTGCAATTTGCAGGAGATAGTGTGTCAGAGACTGTCTGTTTTGGAATGATGGTATATATAGTGGAACTACTAGCAGAAAACATTCTTATTGGGACTTTGTAGAGTGTGGAGAGGAGATAATGTATATAGCTTCTTTTATCAAGATTCTCTAGATTTGTTTTAGTCTTTGTCCCTGGAGCTCCTTCCTGGAGGTCACGGGATGTTAGGTGTGGTGGTGATGCCCTGAACTTAGTACCAGTATTTCTTGGCTTCTGAGGGCAGCTAAGGCCTTTTTGCTCTCCAAGTGAGCAGAGGTTTAGGAAGGGCTGGGATTCTATCATTTACTAGCTTTCCCTGAATTTCAAGCACTGTTTTTGCCCATCCCCCTTAGGGTGTTTCTGCACATTCCCTCTGGCCCCTTAGAACTTTTTATGCAGGTATGCCCCTGCATACCCACTGGAACTTTTTCTCCGTTCTCTTCCCTCCAATCTCTTCGGCATCCTTAGCCCATTCTCTTTGGAGTGCTGCAGGGTTCTGGTGTGTACTGCTTCTCTAGATTATGTTCCTTCCTCCTGGCTTACAGTTTTGGTCTAATGTTGGCACATAGCTCATTTAACCTTCTTAAGGGTCTGTTGTTTTAATAGATGGCAGATACAAAAGTGTATCCTATTTTTGTGGCTGTGTTCTGGAGAGAGAAAAGGTGTTACTGATCTTGAACCCTCAGTCCACCACATTGTGCAAGCATGCTGATGGAAGGGTCAGGATGTTGGGTCTGTGCAGAGACCTGGATCTCCCAGCTTCTTCCTCCAACCCATTTACGGCATCTCAGCATTCTGTGCTTTCTCTGTCTGGATTCCTAGGCTTGGGAGATAATTGGATGTGAGATAATAGCGAGCCCTTAGTACTTGGCCAGAGTCTCTTTCTTTGCCTCTGTTGTATGAAGGCTGGCTTTTATGTAGTGGTGATAGCAGCATCTCAGGCCTGCCTGCCTGGAGTCATAGTGACACACTTATAGTTTAGAAATTAAGTTAGTTTACTGTATTTGAGTCATCATTGTATTGATACTGTATCAGGTTCACTCTGATGGTAATCTTCATAGAAGTATGAGGAAGCGTCTCTCTCCATTTGAAATCCTGAGAGACATAAAGATTTGGAAATGGAAAAAAAAAAAGACTTGGAAATGGAACTATAATCCCAGCACTTGAGAGGTAGAGGTAGGAGGATCAGGAGTTCAAGGCCAGCTTTAGCTTCATAGTGAGTTTGAGGCCAGCTTGGGTACATGAGACCCTTTCTCAACAAATAAAACAAAAAACACAAGATTTGAAATGATCACATGGCCTCTGAGCACACACCTGGTAAGACACCTGACACTTTAAAAAATTGTAATTATGAGTGAGTCATTAGTGATGGTGGTGAGTGGGAGGACAGCTGTATCTAACAGCTCATGGAGGCCCATGCTGTGTCCACCTTGTAGACATTAGTGACTTCTTTTCCTCTCTTAATAGTTTGTGTACAAAGTAGCTGGTTGTACAGTTTAGTGATGATTTTCCTACACATTTATTTGCTGTCAAATAAATTCAGCCAGAATAGGTAAAAGCCTGTCATTTGTTTTGCTTTTTTGTGATGTGCATTTTCATGTTTATGTTGGCAACAAAATACAGAAACTTGAGAGCAGCCCTGACCAGTCTGAGAACAGTCATTCACATTGTAGTTATGACAGACCACACCCTGAAGAGAACTTTTGAGTACCCAGGCACATTGATTTTAAATGTAAAATGTTGCTTGTGAGACCCTATTTCAGTTGGGTGCAAAATTGGGTTCTTGTAGTCCCAGCTGCTTGGGAGGCTTTACAATCAGCCTGGGAACATAGTTGGACTTGACACCTCCACACCCTTGAAAAAGTCTTTTTTTGTTGTTTTGTTTTGTTTTTCAAGACAGGGTTTCTCCTGTGGTTTTGGTGCCTGTCCTGGATCTCGCTCTGTAGACCAGGCTGGCCTCGAACAGAGATCTGCCTGGCTCTGCCTCCCGAGTACTGGGATTAAAGGTGTGTGCCACCACCACCCAGCTCTTGGAAAAAGTCTTTAAATGCTTGCCCCCCCTCTTCCTTTCCCTCCCTTCTGTCCTTTTTTTTTTTTTTTTTTTTTTTTGAGATGGGCTCTCATATATCTCTGTAGTCTAGCCTTGAATTTACGAAGTTGAGATGGCCTTACACTTCTGACCTTCCTGCCTCCACTTCCCAGGTACTAGGATTAGAGGCATGTGACAACAGTAGCCATCTTATTTAATCACTTTTTAAATCTTGAATGTGATCATTCAGGTAACAGTGGGTGCCATGTAAAGATGTCCCCCTGTTCCTTTTTACTAGTGTCCTCTGAATTGGGTAGAATCTCTGTTGACTCCACTGTCTGATCAGAGTGGGCCGGTTTGATGTTGAAGATGGCAGAATTTCTCGGGACTGGTCATGATCTGACCTAAGTCCTTTCATTATTATGGGTGATGTAAAGAGTAGTATTGATGTGGCAGTTATCTTCATATTAGGTTTGAGTGTCTTGTTTGTTTAGCCAAGAAGTAATGGTTTTAGCAAGGCTCATGGGCCCAGAATATGGATCAGTTTGTGTTTCTTGCAAAACTGTGGGCTTTAAATATGGAGTTGACATTAGAACTCTGTCTTAGTTTTCAGGAGACGGATAAGGCATGGCATGGTGGATGTCTGGCATTGGCAGAACTGGGTAGACGAGGCCTGTTGCTGCCGTCGAGACTCTCAGAGGGTAAGTAACTGAAGTGCATGGATCTGCATCCTCAGGGCTGATGAAACTTGGTGGGGTTCCTCATTGTGGCTAGCTATGGACACCAGTGCTTCTGGGGAAGGGCATGGTATATGAATATTTCTCAGGCTTCTTTCTCATGCTAGCCTTTATAATTTACTAATTACCTCTTTAGCCTTTTGTAGCTGCATGTTGCATATACTCTGTGTGCTAGATTTGGAGAGTCGTGGACCCTGGTAATACTTGGTTTTCTTGTCTTTAGAACTGCTTTTCACTCTTGAGGGGTACTATCACCCATTGAGAGCACCTGCAGATGGAACACTTGGTGCCTTCACAGTGTATTATGTTACCTGCAGTGACAGTGTCCTGATGTCATCCATCCAGGACACAGCTTGTGGCAGCAGTGGAGCAGAGCTTCAGGATGGGGGCACAGTGCAGTGCATGTGCAGAAAGACCATGAGCCCAGGCTGTTTGTTGGGTCCTAGTAAGGTGGAGTAAGAGAATAAGGCTGTGGCCATGTGCCACTCTCTAGAGGTGCCTTGTGAGTGGAAGGGGAAGGAGTACAAAGGACAGAGACGATCCTTCCTAAAAGTGTGCTACAGAGATTGTGCAGGGTATGACTTTTGTCTAGAGCAGTGGTTCTCAACCTTCCTAATGCTACAGCCCTTTATGCAGTTCTTCGTATTGTGGCGACCCCCAACCATTATTTCATTACTTCTTCATAGCTATAATTTTGCAACTGTTATGAATTGTAATTTAAATATGTGATATGCAGAATATCTGGTATGCTATCCCTGTGAAAGGATCATTTGACCCCCAAGGGGTTTGCAACCACACGTTGAGAACCGGTGGTCTAGAGTAAGACACCGGAATCATGTGGGATGTGTGTCACTAATGCCAAACTATAGTGTCAGCACTGGGACACAAGGGAGGTCTTCTAGAGCTGCATTCTATTTAGCCCTTGTGCTTTTAAAAATGCAGTTTCATTGCAATAATTTGCATACTGTATCGTCTACCCATTTACAGTTTATAGTGGTCTCTGACATATTTGGAGTTGTGCAACATCATGTAATTTAACTTCAGAACATTTTCATTGCCTTAGGCTGAAATCCTGCATTGAGTAGCCACTCCCACCTTACTACCCAGCCCTAGGCAAGCTCTGGTCCTCTCTGCTGTTCTGTTTTACCCTTTTCAGACATTTCATGTAAACAGACTTTGATGTTTGTTCTTTTGTGTCTGAACTTTATGTAATTTTCTGATGGTCACTGTGTGGTGGTAGTGCTTCATTCCTTTGTACTGCTGATGGGGATTCCACTGTGTGGAAGTACTACTTTTTGCTTAGTCTTACAAGTTTAAGTAACCATTTTGGTTGCCTCCACCTTTTGACTTTGAGTAATGCTGCAATGAACATTTGTTTATGAGTTTCTGTGTAGACATGTGTTATCATTTGTCTTGGATATGGACCTGGGAGTGGAAATGATGGTTAGTCCAAGAAACAAGTCAGACTCTTCTAACATGGCTGGCTGCATTGCTGTACTTTCCCACCAGCCCTGTATGTGGGCCCCATTTTCCTCACATCCTCATTATTTATTTTTGCCTTTCCTCTTTTAAAAAAATAATTACTATTACAGTTGTTGTGGAATTCCAGTCATTTCATCATGGCTTGGTTGTGCATCCCTGATGACCGAGGAAGAAGTCTGAAACTGCTCCAAAGTATTGCTAGATGGTGGCTGTTTTTATAGCTAGGACTGCCTCTTTTGTCAGGAATTGTGGTGTGGCAAAGTCACACTGTTTTGTAAGAAAAGACTGAACACAGACTTTGGGAGTGGTGGGAGGGTTTCCTCAACCCATGTGTTGGTTTATCCCATTTCACGAGGCCAGCAGGTCTGTGCAGATAGCTCAGCTCTGGAAACCCAGTTAATGAGGTTCTACAACTGGCTGTGCTGTAGAACCTGAACCAGTGCTGTTTCTTGTAGATGGAGTTTTCCTGCCTGGCCCACAGTCAGGACAAACTCTCTCACCTGCCAGTCCCACAGTCGTCAGACCCAACCAAATAAACACAGACACTTATATTGGTTACAAACTGTATGGCCGTGGCAGGCTTCTTGCTAACTGTTCTTACAGCTTAAATTAATCCATTTCTATTAATCTATACCTTGCCATGTGGCTTGTGGCTTACCGGTACTTTACATCTTCCTTGTCCTGATGGCGGCTGGCAGTGTCTCTCTGACTCAGCCTTCCACTTCCCAGCTCTATTCTCCTCCTTGTCCCGCCTATACTTCCTGCCTGGCCACGGGCCAATCAGTGATTTATTTATTGACCAATCAGCAACACATTTGACATACAGGCCATCCCACAGCAGTTTCTCTTTGGTTTCTTCAGTGGAACTAGCTTGTATGTGTGTTGTGCCATATTTCAGGACATCAGACAGCATCGATCCTACCAGCTGGAGTAAGGATAAGAATATTATTGGTGTTACAAGTGAGAAATGTCAGGCTGTTGTTTAAAACATGATGTGGAATAAATTAGCCCATGATCTTTCTGTGGGGAGCTGTCCTCCTGCCCTGCAGTGCCTCCATGTGAACTGAACCTCCCTGAAGCTTCTTTTGGTGCCAGGGGCACACGGTACTGTCTCCTGATGGGGAAGCATCATGTCAGGCAAGAGTGACGGGCTGCGGAACCTGTGTGAAGATGGTAACACTAACACTGAGCTTCTGAACGATGCTTTTTATGTTTTTGTTTTAGACCTCACACCATTCCTCTGAGAGTGATCTTGTTTGCTTAAAGTCAGTACTTGCTTCTCATAGCCGTTGTATACTATATAGCTTTCTGAATTGACAGAAAGCAAAAGCACTACAATCCCAACATTTGGAAATTGGAGGCAAGGCTGTTCTTGGTACAGTGAGTTTGAGGTCAGCCTGGGCTGTATAAGAGACCCTGTCTTAAGAAAAGAAGGAAAAGGAGAGGCACATGTTTGAGGTAAGGTACCTGGATAAACACGGTCTAGAAGGACAAGGTGTAGATGAACTTGTTGGTACATTTGTTTTTGTTCCAGTGGACATGGGAAGCTTTCTGAGTGCATGCTGAAGTCAGGGAGGAAGTGACTTTGGGGAGGTCAGATGGGCTTTACCACAGCCTCAGAGGCAGACCTGGACAAAGTCTCAGGAAGGAGAATCTTTTCATCTCTTTAAAGAGCTCTGCCAAGTTATCTTCATGCACACACAAGTGAGCACTCACACACGTATTCCCCCACACATTGTGACTAACTTTTTTTTTTAATCTTTGCTTTGGTGGATAAGGACTTAGGCCATTATCAAAGGACCTTTATTTCAGGTGGCCCAGATACTTTATTGGTCCTGGTTTTGGTCCTCTTGTTTTTTGGGGGGAGTTGCTCTTTGAACCTTGTTCACTGTGAATATGCCATGAGGCATCATGATTAGCCTGAGTAGGCTCATCTAGGGTTTTGGCTGTATTTTCTCGTGGCTATATTTGATTAGTGTTACTATTCTAATAGAGTGTATACCTGTGTCCCTAATTTTGTGGTTTATTTTTCCCCCCCTAGTTTTATGTTTTGAAATTAAACATTCCTATTTCTTTGGACACTATGTTAAAATCTTCTGTTTCTGCTGTTTTTACTCAATAGAGAATTTGTGCCTGTGAGTTATGTGGTATGAGCTTATTGGGTGTGTAGATTCCTAACTTTCATTCAAATGTCAGCGTGCTCAGCCTTGACTTCCTTAAATATTCCACCTGCCCCACTGGGCGGTGGTGGCGCACGCCTTTAATCCCAGCACTCGGGAGGCAGAGCCAGGCGGATCTCTGTGAGTTCGAGGCCAGCCTGGGCTACCAAGTGAGTTCCAGGACAGGCGCAAAGCTACACAGAGAAACCCTGTCTCGAAAAACCAAAAAAAAAAAAAAAAAAAAAAAAAAATATCCCACCTGCCCCATTCTCCCTTCTTGCTTTGGGATTTGAATTTTAGGTATGTAGTTGTGCTTCATTGTGTCCCTCAGGTCTCTTAGGTTCTGTTCCTTTTCCTTTATTATTATTCTTTTTCTGCTCTTCCTACTGGGTGATTTCAGTTTCTTGTCTCTGTGTTTACTGACTCTGCCTTTTACTTGTGCAAATCTGACCGTGAGCCCCTGTGTTAGTTTCTCATCACTGTGACCAGATTCTGCCTGATGGAAGTAGTTAAAAGAAGGAAGGATTTATTTTGGCTCATGTGTTTCTTTTAAGAGGATAGTCCATCTTTGCTGGGAAGGCATGCCAGCAGGAATGTGAGGCTGCTGGTTACATTGCATTCGCCGTCAGGAAGCAGAGAGAGGTGAATGCTGGTGTTTAGCTCACTTTCCCTTTTATAAAGTCTGGGACCCCTGCTCATGGAATGCTGTGTCCCACATTTAAAATAACTTCCTCTCTTAGTTCACTCAATCTAGAAACTCCCTCATAGACACACCCAGAGTCTTGTCTCCTAAGTAATTGTAGATTCTGTCAAGTTGGCAATCAGTATCAATCATCACACCCCTCTAGAGAACCTTCATTTCAGCTCTGGACTTTTCAATTTCAGAACTTCTGTTTAGTTGCTATAATTTTTGTCTCTTTATTGATATTTTGAGCTTGTTCGTGTCTTTGGTTTCCTTAAGCATTTTAAAGTCTGTGTTTGGTAAGTCCAGTGTCGGGGCTGCTTCAGAGATGCTTTCCCCCGTGTTTGGGTTATACTTTCCTGTTCCTTTGTCTGCCTTGCCATTTTTTTATTTTTGTTGAAAACAGAATATTTTGAATATTCTAGTAGGCACCTACAGAAAAAAGCCTCCTCCCCACAGGCCCTTGCTCTTAGGATATATTGAGGCCTGTGGTGTCTACTGTCCCAGTGATTGTCTTGTGTTTGTTTTCTGCAGTCTGTTCCATATCTCAGCATTAGACAGGATGTGAGAGTATCTGTGAGTGCTGAAACTCAGTAATTTCTTTCCTTAAGCATTCCTCTGGTTGTCATAACTGCTTGATTAGTATCCAGAGTTCTGCAAAAGTTGATCCTATCAGTTTTGTCCAGCTTAGCACTTCAGCACAGAACTCCTGTTTTGCCGTGTTGCATGACATCATCCAAAAAGGAACGTTTGGATAGTGTTGTGTCATCTCTATGGGTTCTCTTAAGTAGCAAATGCCATGTAGGATTAAATGTACAAGAGTTTTGTTAGGGAAATGCTTGTGAGAGAGAGATGGGGGGAGACAGGGAGGTTGGAGATCTCCCCTGGCCCTGATAATATGTATGTGGGATGCCTGGCATTTCAGGTCCCAGGCAAACAGATCCCCGGTCAGGGCCATGTTGACCAGGTCCCAGAGTTGCACTGTTACTTAGTTTTAGCATTTGTGCCATTTTGAGCTGCCAGATACCCAAGTTTGTAAAAAAATGAAGACCAGAATATGGCACCCTTGACTTTGCTGCTGAGCGAATTGCCCTCCTGTGCTTTCCTTTGAGGGAGTTTTGTATCTGTTGTTTCCTGCCCTGTAGAAGGTGTTGTGGGAAGAGGACAAATCACAGTGGACCATTGTTGGGATTGTTTAGAAAGGGTTTTTGTTTTAAAATATAAATTAAGATACAGTTTACCTACCTTACGGTTTACTCATTTAAAATATAATTGAATGGATTTTGGTGTATTTCATTATTAATTTATTTCAAACTTATGGTTGAAAAATATATAAAACAAATTTGTTGTTGTAGCCATTTCCAAGCATTCTGCTCAGTAACATTAACTATGTTCTTATTGTTGGGCAATGATTTCATACATCTGGTTCTAAAACATCTATTATTCCAAATACATGACCTGTCTCCCTCCCAACATAACTCCAGTCAACTTTCTATTCCTATGGTTTTGCCCATTCTTGGGTCTTCATGTAAGTACAAAGTGTGTACTTTCTGCCTATAAAACAAAAGGAATCCCTACAGCTACATAATAAAGCACTATGATCTTATTTGTTTCCCAATTACTACTTCTCTACTTTCACATATAATTGACTTAAGAGTAAAAGCTCCTCCATTTGTGACTGGCTCATTTCATAGAGTATAATGATCTCAAGACTCATCATACTGTAGCATGTGTAAGAATGTCCTTCTTTGTAAGGCTGAGTAATGCTCCACTATGCTTGCTCTCCCCATCATCCCACCTCCTGGCTGCTGTGGACAGGAGATGAGCATGTCTCTTTGAGACTTGCTTTAAGGTGTATATGATGTATCTGGAAGTAGTATTGCTAGGTCATGTGGTTCTGTTTAACTTTTTGAAAGCATTTTGTTTTGTTTTGTTTTTTGGGAGGAGTTTTACTCTTAAGTCAATCATATGTGAAAGTAGAGAAGTAGTAATTGGGAAACAAGTAAGATCCTAGTGTTTTATTATGTAGCTGTAGGGATTCCTTTTGTTTTATAGGCAGATAGAGTATCTACTCTAGTTGCCATGGATATGCTGTTGAAGGTGACCTTTGGAGCAAACTGTTCCTGGAGGGTGGTCTTTTTCCATTGTGGGTCTCTCAGCTGAGGCTGGTGGTACCATGTACAGACCAGTTTTCTGCAGGCTGAGTACCTCATGTCTGGTAGAGTAGCTTCTCATGCTTCACCCAGGCATGGGTGGCAGCTGGCCAGGTTCTTATTTGCCATTTAAGGTGATATGGACAGTGGGTAAGCTATCATAGTACTTCAGAGTTCTGGGCCTGAATGGCGGGCCGAGTTATATGGGTTAAGCCTGCCAGGAGGACTTTGTTAGTGCCAGGCTTTGGGTCATGAGGATGGAGCAAACAGTGCTTGATGGATCATTCCTCTTTCCTGCAGGCCTTTACTTGATGGGGAGCAGGAGGGGTCATGTTTCGTTCTTTGCCAAACATAAAAAAAGAGCCAGACTGGAAAATAAGATGATTGTATTTGTTGGTTTTATATCATAAGAGAGTACATTTGGGTTAGTGGTATGTGGTGGTTTGATAGACCCAAAGGCCTCATCTAGGTCCTTGGATGGGAAGGGCTCCTGCTGCCTCACCAGGTGGAAGCAGAAAGCTTTCCTGCTTCCGTGAGTGGGAAACCTGCTGTACCTTTAGAGATGGCTTGCAGCACTGACCTCATGCATCTCATAACGGTTGTGAAAAACTCTGCATCCCGCTTAATGTTGGTATTTGAAATTTTATATGACTTTAACCAGTTGCAAAGTGTTTCTCTATTCCTAACATCACCTGAAGGTAGAACACTGGTCAGCTTTCGCTAGACATCCTCTATTGGGACTGGCTAGGAGCTGGGAATTGCTGGATGAGCAAAAGGATTTCTCAATAAGGAACCATGAATTCCTGTGCTCAGTGCCTGTAGCTTGGTTCTAGCATGTAGGATAAGGTCGTCTCTGTCCAGAGTAGAAGGGCTTTTGGGGACCAGGAAAGGTGGAAGCCTTCCCACATAGTATTTAGGGGCCAGGGCTCCTGAGACTTACCCTCTAGGTACTCTGAGATTCAGGACTCCTAGATGGTCTTTGAAAAGACCCAGGGGTGAAGATTTGTACATGCCTGGACTCTAGCTACTAATTTATTCACCAACCTCAGAAGTACTTTCTTAGTTTCATTATAACTCTTTCTTGCCGAATGTTATGGCAGAATACTCTAAAGAATACCACAGACCTGATGTTGGTCTTTGCTTTATGTGTTCTTAAAGTTCACACATGAGTTTATTGGAAAATTAACAATATGTACATCATTTTAGGGAGTTGAACGTGAGGCTAAGTGAGAAAGTTTGCTGTGACATCATAAACAAATAGAATAAATTGATCATACTGATTGATTTACCAGCAATGCATTTCCCTGATGGAAATAAATTATTTGTAAAATCAGCCTCTCAATGCTTGTGGGCAGTTCAGTAAAAACTAATCACAACATTTTTTACATATAACACTTGATGCTCAAATGAAGATGTTTCTGGCATCAAAACACATAACTATATTTCATAGGAAAACAGTAAAAGTTTACTAGTCCTGAAAAATAGTACATATAAAAGGTCATTTTTCCTACCGCTCACACTGACTCACACTGCTGAGCCAGTTTTCAGTTCTGTATATTTTCCTGGTGTGTCACAGACAGGAAAGCCTAGTTTAATTCATCAGTCTTAGAGAGCATAAGCCACTGAGATGTTTTTACAACCAGAAGTAGAAACACCTTTTAATATTTATTCTTAATGTTTACAAAAAACTGAACAAGATTACAGCCTTTTGTCTTTTTTGAGGAGAAAAGAGAAACTGTATTTATAAAAATTGACTTGATAAAAAGTGAAAGTAAGCTGTGGGTGCACTGGTTGTCCCAGCACTTAGGCTGAGGCAGTAAGATCACAAGTTGGATGCCAGCTTGAACAACATGGCAAGACTGTACCTCCTCCAAAAAGCAGAAAAGTGAAGCTGCTGCTTAGAACATAGTGTGAAAGGCGTCTTTTTAGCCACAGCAGTGGAGCGTGTGAGCCTCAGGACACCCGGGTTCTTTTGCGTAGAGTGAGCACTCTTGGTACAGTGTCATTCAGCTTTTGCTTTTTAGTTCCTTGCTGGGATTTTCCTGCATCCCTTTGACTTGTCCTCTTTTGTCCTTTGGGTTTGAGGTCACACTGAGCCCCCTGGTTCTCTGTAGCACTGAGGGTGGGCACATCTTGACAGGTGGATTCCTGGACTGTGCTCTCCTCATCACCCACTCGGACGTTCCCTGGGCTGTAGGCTGCCAGCTGACAGAGGGCTACAGCCGCTGTTTGCTTCTGTTCATCACTGCTGTCTACTGTGTGTCCATCTGGGGTCGTCCTGCTGTGGGCCTTGTCTTGCTGTGTCTCCACATGGCTTGTCTTATCTTCAGAACCTTTTGTCTCAGTCTTTAGAGCAGCTGCAGATTCTGCACCTTGTGGTGGGCCGGGGAAGACAGGCCTAGGAGCCCAGGCATTACAGGGATCCTTTACAGAGAGATTAAGTGGCAGGTCTTGCAGCCCTGAGAAGCCCAGGGTGTCTGCCTGGGCATTGTCTACATACATGGGTCCATAAGTGGCTGCAGGGCTTGTCTCCAACTTTTTGGAGAGATTGAGGGGGCCTATCCTGGAGTGGTCCTCTGGGCTGGAGGGTGGAGCCTCTGTGATGAGAGAGGTACTGGTCCCTATCTGGGCTGGAGGGTCATTGTTCATGGCCTGGAGGCTAGAAGAAATCAAGAGAAATCTTAGGAAAATTATCATGTAAAAGTATTTTGAGCAAGTGTGAACTTGGTGTTGAACAGAATTACATTGAAAATTTTGAAAAAGAAATTTTCTTACCTTTTTGGAGACTCTGTTCTGTTTGCAGGAGGCTGAGAATGAGGACTTTCTGAGCCCCTCTGAACAGCTTTGAAGGCAGTGGGGCTCTGCTCAGGCTGCTGGAGTCGCTCCAGGGTTCCTGAGGAGGCTGCTTTGTTTGAGAGGTCACACAGGCCTTCGAATGTTTGGCTTGTTTGGGTGAAATTGGTGGGGCTTGGCCTCCCTGGGGAGCCTGTGGCAGCGCTCCCTGCTCGGGGGCTCATTTTCGCCTCTTCTGCATCCCTTTGCCCATCTTTAGAAGGATCTTTTGCCTCAGGAACTGGACTTTCCTTCTCAAACTCTGTGTGTTTTCTGTGGGAGTTTGAAAGATTTAACTCAGAGGGACTTGAGGCTGGGTAAGCCAGGGCTGCTTCTTCAAGTAGGCGAGAGCTTTGATCTCGTGTGATACCAGTAACAGGTGGGAGCCTGAGACTGTAGGAGGGAAATGCCGATTCTGGTCTGTAAAATCCATAAGGAATTGGCAGATTTGAGTGATATTGCTGGAAAAATCTGTAGTGGTCATATGTTGATGGAGTTGTGTTCAAGTGTTTAGACATTGGTCCAGGATGGGACAGGAAGTGTCTTTGGTCTTGGGACCCATAGACAGACAGCAAAGTGGTGTCACACTCAGGCGTGTTCCCAGTCAGGAGGTAGGGGGAATAGATGGCAGTCAGCCCATGCTCTGTGTAGAAGGGATGGGGGTACTCTGGGATTGCAGGGTGCATATAGGGAGAGATAGCACCAAACCCCTTTGTAGATGGGATTTTATGTGGAAACTCAGGTGGCAGAAATGGGGAACCAGCTTTCCAGGGGTAACTAGGAGTATGGAATGCAGACTTGCCATGGAAAGAGGTGGCTTTGGTGGTGGAGTTGGTTAATGCCAGCATTTCAGGAGCCTCTGTGTCTTCTGGCCCCCTAAGTCTGTGCTCCCCAACTGGAACAAAGGCTGAAGACCTAACCCCACTGTCTAGGCAAGGCTGGGTACTGAGAATGGCTTCTGGTGTCATTTCTTTCTGTAGGGCTGGTTTCTGGGGACCCTTGTGGCTCCCCCGGGCCTGCATTTCTAGGTTCTCTTTGGCATCTTCCTTTGCAGATCCCTGTTGAGACTTTGGATCAAAGCTGGAGAGTCCATTTGGGAGAGATTTGGAAGTGGCTGGCTTTGAGGTGGGCTCTGGCTGGTGGGTCTGCTTAGGGTCCAGTGAACTAGATTTGGGGCACTTGGGAATGCGATCTTGCTCTGACACTAAAGTAATAGAGTTTTTACAGAGACCATACTTCATGTGATTGAAAAGATGCGACTTCTCATTGCATGTAAAAGGACACTGGAAGCATTTGTACTTGAAGGGTTTTCCTGGGGGCCGTGGAATATAGTGTGGCTTTTTTGGTTTCCGTTCCTTTAGGAGACTCATTGTCTTTTGTATTTGGACTCTGGTCTGCTCAGTGTGTGGTCACTGCTGACTCCTCTTTGACCAGGATATGGTGGCTTTGAAGGAGGGAGTACTGGTCTTCTTTCCTGGTCTGAGTACTTTATTTGCAGCCAGCTCCACGTGCAGAGGGCCTAACAAGGAAAATTCCTTCCATCGGGCACCTAAGCTGTGAAGGCAGACAGAGACTGGTGTCAGGCGCAGTTAGTGGGCCATTCTCTGCACTGTCACACTAAAAACAAACGAGAGGCCTCCTGCCTTTAGAGAGCTAGTGACACCTGTGTCACTACTAGTCTATTCTGCAGGCAGCCAGCTTCCTGTGATATTGTCTCAGGCCTGACCTGCAAGGACTGCCTGGGGACCAAGAGAGCACGGTGTTAAAGGTGATTCTTTGAGTTTTGGGGACCTTTATTGTGCAATCTGGACTTTTCCTTGGTCATTTTTATGGGGTTTCTGATAGGATTCTGTACCATAGCCTCCCTTCTGAATCCTCTTTGGGAGTAGGCATTTAGTCACTGTGCTATGGCATTGTTGAGTTAAGTGCTACAAGGCAGCTTGGCCCTATTTACCTATTCTGCTACTATACCTTACGTGTGAATATTTAAAAATGAGGAATATTTAAGAACATAGCACTTCATTCTGCTGCTTCTAAAGTCACAAATGAAAAGCCAGCTTTATCACAAGTATTATACTTTTTTTAGGGGAGGTGGTGATGCTTGGGCCCATAGCTTCATATATGCTGGGCAGTTGTACCCACTGTACTACATCCTTAGCTCTAGTAAGTAGCATTTATGTTGGCTCAAAAAATGTGGATGCTTTATTTCGGTCGTCTCAGTTTGCAGTGCTGTTAGGATGATTTGCAAGTCCCTGAGTGACTTTATGTCCTGCCATTCATCAGTGTTTGAGAATAAACTTACAGATTTGCCCTTCCCTTCCTTGGATAAATACCTTCTCAAGAGCACAGAGCAGTGGTATCCAGGTAGAGGGAGGAAACCATTTTGCTTCAGGTGTCTCTTGTATCCAGATCTTATAGTGCTTCCTAACCCAAAGCTGAACACTTAGCGAAGCTGCCTGCCTGGACATCTGGGGTGACCCTAGATGAAGCTTGGGTATAAGGTGAAGTATTCAGGCCAGGCACCTTGATTTGTATAGGGTATGTGAAAAGGGAAAGATCTTGTATTAAGTATTTTAAATACTTAAAAATAACACTCAGTGGAAATTATTTAATCAAATTGTTCTTAGCTTTAAAATTAAGTTTGTGAGAAAGGTGTAAAGCTATGCCCTCTAGACCTAGCCAGATACTTGTCTGTAAGCCAGACCCTCAGAAACAGAACCAACCACTAAAGTCTTATGCCTAAGTCCTCACTCTAAGTCTGTCTCCCCTGTCCTCAGTATACATGTGTATAGTGGGCAGTGGGGTGGAGTGGCCAGCTACAAGAGTGGGTTCTTTATTTCTTCTTGTATACTTTATATTCTGAGGACACTATCTGGTTTTACTTGTTTTTTCTTCTAATTTGTGTGTGTGTGTGTGTCTGTAAATATATATAATATATTTTACTATATATTAATTTTATACAAAATATATTATAATATTTATTATATAAAAATAAATTATACATACATACATATTAAACACAAAGAACTTTACCCACACTGTGGTGCACACCTGAAGTTCTATCAAGTAGGGGAGGTTAAGGCATAGGGTCTCAAGTTCAAGACCTGTCTGTGCTGCTTAGCAAGATTTATTTTTCCTCAAAACAACAGGAACGCCGGGCGGTGGTGGCGCACGCCTTTAATCCCAGCACTCGGGAGGCAGAGCCAGGCGGATCTCTGTGAGTTCGAGGCCAGCCTGGGCTACCAAGTGAGTTCCAGGAAAGGCGCAAAGCTACACAGAGAAACCCTGTCTCGAAAAACCAAAAAAAAAAAAAAAAAAAAAAAAAAAAAAAAAAAAAAAAAAACAACAGGAACAAGCTTACAAAGAGCTAACGTGCTCTTCACTAGCTATCCTATTACTGTAGTTTAGGGCTGTTTTGTTAAGTAGTTGTTTGAGAGAACAGTGGTTCAGCTGACACTGAAAATAGTCCACTGTGAGAGTCAGCAATAGCAGTGAGAGTGAAGCGCAGATTTTTAGATAAGAATGTCAGGTGCCCCATGACTGGGAGGAAACTAGGGTCCTAGGCTTTTTGTGGGGGGCTGAGGGGTATGGGAGACTAAGCTGTCAAAGGGGACCCTGCCTGGAATGCAATTTTGCTGCAGAAGCTACAAAGCACCCTGTCAAAGCTGATCATAGTAACAGTAATAGCCTTGTGACTTTCTCTTCTCCCCTATTAAAAGGAAAATGTAAAGAAATTCTCTGTGGGCCCAGCTTGTACCTGGAGTGCATTTTCTCTGCCTCTGTCAGGGAACCTGAGAAGCCTTGTCTGACTAGCTGATGAGGGCAGCTCGATAAGTCAGTGGGGCCTGTGCTGGCATGCTCATTACACTCTTGATTCTGAAGGCGTGAGAACCTCTGCAAGACAGGTTCCCATGGCTGTATAGGATATGTCATGGCACAGATCTGAGAGAGATGATTTCATCACTAACTGGGAGCATCATGATCAAAATGATGACAGTTGCAAACATTTATCGAGTGTGAGCTACTTCCCAGTTGCTGAGTATGGACATGGACACTGCACTGTGTGTACTGGACAAGCTAGAAAGGCCTTTTTAGATGTAAGGAAATAATGATGGGCCTTAAGAAGCAACTTTAGTGAATGTTACTGATGGTTTGGGGTAGAAGAAGTAAGCACACCACTTGGTTAAATATTTAATACCCACAGTGGTTAAATAAGCACACTGTCATGGTAAGGTTTTCTTTTGCCTTATATATATAGGAGGCAAATGGTTTACAAATCACCATATGTTATCCTAAAGAGTAACTTAGAAAATAATTGCTATTATATATGTATGAAGTTATCAACCCCCCAAAAGTTATGTATGTTATGTATTAAATATTAAAATGTAATATATTAAAGTAAAATGCTATTTGAAGTTTTGGTTTGAACTTTTTGCCTTTTTAATTTTGGCCTACCCATCCTCAGGACAGTGAGCAGGCTGGATGGGATAATCCCCAGTGGCTCTTGTGCAAGGGTTCTAGAGTGAGACTGTTTACTGAGGTATTAAAACTGGAAGGGAATGAGTATAAAAATGGAGGCTTAGCTGTAGTAGTTTCAGTAACTTTGGATAAACTGACCCCTCAGGATTTCACAATTGCTAATTAAAGCAGAGCACTCACTGCTTGGAGGCAGGTGTAAGGCGGGTGTAACTCATCTATAAAACTACTGTGTTAGAGAAGTAAGTGGGATAAAATTGATGCTTTTGTAAGCTTTCGAATGATGATGTCAGCCTGTGAGTTCTCTGTCCTACCCAAGTGAGGTTTATGAGTATGAAGAAACTAACCCACAGCCATGACTGCAGCCAGGCACATATGTCTGTGGGCATGGAGGCTTATAATAAGTCCTGATTGGTCAGTTTATACCTGCTGGACTTTTTCTGGCAGCTGCTAGTGTTAAATATTCCCAAAAGTGCATGTTGTTGCCTAAACAGTAAAGCCTGGAACTTTGACTGTTTACAGTAAGTTTGGATTTGTATTCAAAGGTGAAGTTCTTCCTAAAGGCAATAAGAAGGGTATATATATATATATATATATGACTATCTCTTTTTTGGGGTGTGCCTGTTACTACTTTGGGAATACATCTCTGGAAGGCTATATGTGGAGCTATGCCTGTCTGAGAACTGTAGTGTTAGCATGTTTGATGCTGACACAACCCCAGAGGAGTTTTACCTGGCATCTTACCCTCCTCCCTTTCACTTCCCATATGATGGTCAGGGGGTTCATGAGGGTGTCTTCCCACAGACATCCAGCCTGGGTCGGGCTGCTGGTAGAGAGCTTCCAGGTATTCTCTGTCTTCTTGGGGAAATCCCTGTTCTCAAACATGCCTCCCCAGACCCACCTTGACTTGAGGCTTTCTTCTCTGAATCATCTTGGGATGCAGTAGAGACTATCTACAATAGTACAGTGACCTAAAATTATATACAGTGTCCAGCTTAAGATCTATAAGATCTGTCCTAATTTTTCTGCTGACATATATCAGCTGTGTGAGTTGAGACTTGAACAGCTCTTATATTCACCTGCTTGACTTTGCCTTAGGAAAGGGCCCTGGGCTGAGAGCACCTTCCTTCTGCCCACAGTGTGCCATCCGGGATACCTGCCCACACAGGGAGCACTGTGTGGTTTCGGTTGGCCACAGAGTTCTGTTTGTCTTTAAAGCACTTTAGCTGATCCCTAAGTGTGGACATGTAATGTAGCTGCTGGTATCAAGGCAACAGTGAGTGGCTGGCTGGTTTTAAAAGTTTCTAAGGGGTCTGCACTTAGAAAACAGACAAGAGAAAGAGTAGTTTAAAAGAACTCTGGTAGGACACAATGAAGGTAATTACAGCTTTGCTTTATAGGACAGCGATGCGACAGGCTGGGTAGCTATGTTTGTCCTGTGAATTGACCTGCAAATCAAGACAGTGCTGTAATATTCCTCCTGGTGGTGTCCAGCTGTCTGGCACAGAGCCTCACAGGTGGAACGTCGTGAAGGGCATGCTATAATTACAGCACTGTGATGTGGCATTATTGCACCACTCAAGGGCACGCCACTGTCGTCTACCCACTGGGGTGTCGCAAGAACAAGATTTGTGAGTTTTACTTCAGCTGAGCTTTTGCAGTGACTGGCCGCCACTCCCTCCCAAACTTTCTGTTCTTTAAGATGAAGGTGAACTTAGGACGGCCATAACTTTAGAGGAAAGCAATTTTCTAGAGTATGGAAGAAAAGATCCAGAAAACAGATGGGTTCTGTTGTGTTGGCACGTAGTACACACACAGCTCCCAGGCCAGCATTGCACCAGAGATCACCTTGCCCCACGTTTCCTTAACACACCAGTCTAAAATACCAGAGAGACTTTGCTAATGCTCAGAAAACACTAGTAGGTGGTTCTGCTTAAATGAAATCTGATTTGGTTGGATTTAGCTGATTATTTGATCAGTAATAATTTTCATACAGATTTATGGGAAATTTCATATAGGAAAAATACCCGCCTCCCCGTGTGTGTAACCTTAACAACCAAACAGAAACTTAAACGTTGTTGGCTTCTTGTTTTTGAAAGTTTTTGTCAAAGCTGCACTTATTTTAAACTTGAAAAGTTTTAGGTATTAAACTGAAAATGAAAAACAGCAGTTGTATAGTTATGTTTCTATATACATACATGATTTTTGCCTCTTTTATGTTGAAACTTATCGTAATTTCTTTGAAAAGTAGGGAACAATTAAGTTCTAGTATAAATCCATGTTTTGGTTTATTTTTAAAATAAATTTTATAGCAGAAAAGAGGGCTTGATTTCTAAATAAGCTTGCTCATATTCTTGGAATAAAGTATCAGCCCCATTTGGAGTTTTGTAGTTGTGGTCTGCATCCCCAAGGTGCACCTGCCAGGTTCTGAGTAATCCTTAGGGAATAAAACAGGAAAGAGCAGACGACAGCAAGCAATTTACCTAGATAGATACTGCAAGACACATTGTAGAGTAGTTTTGAAAGAAAACTTGAAGAAATAGTAAACACTTACCAGAGGTGGGTAGTGCTGGGATGAGGAGTCCTTCTGTGCAAGGTGCTGAGGGCTGAGGAGCAGGATCTGTTCTCACGCTGGCTCGCTGGCTCGGTGAAACTGGAGCCGGCTGTTCCAGTGGGAGGGATTTAAGTGTAGGAGTTGAGCCCTCAGGGCGTAGAGATGCACCTGATATTCCTCCGCCTGCAGCTACAATTCATGTGTTTGCACCCACTGAGCTCTATGCAGCCTCACTGAGCAGGGTCCTGTGCCACTCCAGGTGCCCTGTAGGACTCTAGGTTTACTGTGTGTGTGTGTGTGTGTGTGTGTGTGTGTGTGTGTGTGTGTGTGTGTGTGTGTCTCCTGTCAGGGCTGCCCTGTTGCAGAAGAGTCAGGATCCCAGAATGCAGAGTATAGTGCTGATGTACTTCTCTTATAAGTGTTCGATGTATGTTAAAGGTTCAGGTGTAGAACTTCCCTTCTGTACTCCAGCCTATGCACATAGCAGCAGAGAAACACAAGTTTATCTTGAAACACATGTCACCAAAGACAACACTAATAGTGCTTTTTTGCTGTGAGGGCTAGAGAAGCCTCTGACCACCTTTGTGATTTTTACCCTTCTTCCCAAGGATTTTTGTTGAGGTCCCCCGGAGAACCAGGGTGGCAAAGAGGATGCGAACCTTGCTGCCTTGTCACAGGAACCTGCTGGAACATGCCCAGGGCCTGCACTGGTGGTGGAGCTGACATGTGCTGTCTGTCATTCGGGCGTCAGCAGTGTACACCCTCACACCCCCTCTTTAAGCAATAAATCAGATTTTTGATTTTGGAGCCATTGTATCCCCCCACCCCATTTACTTACTTGCTCTGAGGCTTGTGTGGGCTGCAGTGAAGGATAGAATGTGATATCAGTTTGGGGACAGGGAAAGGACAATGTGGTGGTTGCCAGGTGGTTGTTCATACCTGAAGCTGCTGGCAAGAGCCAGGCACCAAAACACAAAGGACAGGCTCCCTGGGGTTGGAGCACTGGTGCTCTCCCCTGACCTGTTTAAGACTTAAGATTTAGCTTGGCTTCACCTTTATCTTTAATTCTTTTTTGTTGTTGTTTTTAGATTTATTTATGCATATGAGTGTTTTGTCTGCATGTATATATGTGTACCATATGCTTGCCTGGTGCCCACAGAGGATATCAGAGCCCTCAGTACTGGAGCTACACACAGTTGTGAGCCACCTTGTAGGTGCCAAGAATTGAACCTGGATCCTCTGGAAGAACAGCCAGTGCTCTCAACTGATGAGCCACGTTTCCAGCCCCTATGTTTAATTCTGTAAAACTTTCTTCAGTTACTTTTGTCTTATTTATATGAAGAGTCAAAAAGAGATGTTCTCATCCTAAGAACAGCAGTTCCCTAGGATTCCTCACATCTCTTGCTGGGTAGCAAATTACCTTACACTCTGGCTTGAGACATTCACCAGTTTGTTTGTGGTCTTGGAAGGAGTCTGGACAGGGCTCCTGGGGCAGTGATTCTACTCCGTGGTATTTACTGAGGCTCCCCAGTGTGGTGAAGTCCCCTAGCTAGAGGACTCCACAGAAGATGATGGCCTTTTGGACATCTCAGGACTCCAAGAGAGCTGAGAATCACCTAATGCCGTTTCTGTTGCACTTCTTTTGTGGAGCAGTTGGGGCAGGCTGGGCTCGAGGGAAGGTCAGTAGGAAACTGCTGGACGTCTTCCACTCCACTCACCTGCTGCTGAGTATTTGGTATTTACTCCTCGATTCTAGTTTGCAATCCCTGTTTCAGTGTTTTCAGTTGACTTCCTTAGTGGCAAAAGAGGCTTAATTCTCCTGCCTCTGTGTCACCTCCCACGTCCTCCTGGGGGCTCTACCTCCTTCCTGTGTGGGGACTATATTCCTTGAATCCATGCCACCTTCTCACTTAGGTCAGTCCTGTCTTTGATGTGCATGGCTTCTACATTTCCTCCCCTCTTTTCTCTAACCACCTGTGTGTCTTGTTTTCTGTATTTCATAGTCAGTGTGGACAATGCTATACTCAACCCCTAAACACTTGAACACACATTGATTTATTGTTATTTTATAGTGCTTCCTTCAGTGGAGAGTCCTCATGCAGCAAGTGTGGCATTTAATGGGCATTGACTGTTTTGAGGCCCAGCCTTGCCACCATTTTCCTGCATGGCTTGGCAGCTGTGGACTGATGGTATCCAGATGCTCTGGATTTTGATTAAGGGCAAGCTCTGTCTTTATGAGCACATGTATAGTTGCCTCTTCGTTCACCTTATAGTCTCAGTTTCCTTAACTGTATCTTCTGGCATTGCCATGAAGCATATTCCACAGTCAGGATCTCTGGTTTCTGAGAGTTGTGAGTGACCTTGCTTAGACACCTTGTTCTCACTGCTCTGAATATTTCAGCGATAGTTTCTGATAGGATGGGAGAGCTTCAGGACTTTATGCAGGGATTCAACTCTGTCTCCTGCAGGACAGGATTTCTTGAGTGCTAGTGGTTGAAAGAAATTCCAGAGTTGTTGGTGGCCGAGACCTTAGGCTTTTTATGGACTCTGTTGTGTAGGGAATGGCTGGGCTTCCTCTTTGGTCCCTTACCAAATGTGCTTGTAGCCTCCTAATGCTTCTTCCTGTTGCTATGTTCCCTATCCTCTTTGACCTCATAGCTTATGTCCTAGAAAGCGAAGGAGGGTCTGGAGAGATAGCTTAGCAATTTAAAGCTCTATCAGTGGACCTAGGGTCTATTCCCAGCACCTACATGGTGGTTCAGCTATCTGTCCCAGAGGATCTGGTGCCCTCTTCTGGCCTCTGGGGGCACCAGGTACGCATATGGTGCATAGTCCTAGATGTAGGCAAAAAATCTGCAGACATAAAAAGAGTGAGGTCTTCTCTGTTGTCTTTAGTGAGGTTCAAACCTTATGTTCGGTCTCAGTCTTTTACATGACCAAATGTCCTGACGAAGTTTCTGAGAAGTAAGTAAAATCTTAGGGGAGAGGACTGGGAGTGGCAGTTGGTGTTTACTGATCATCTTCCACGTGGGTCCCTGTGCTGAGTGCCACTGGCATCATTACTTGTAGTCACAGGAACTGCTGTGCACCTGCTTTACAAGAGTTAAATGAGCACAAAGGGGGTTAAGTAACTTGACCCAGGAACCTAGTCTGGTAGGTAACAATTTCATCATGTGGCATGAGAGGTAAGCTGGGGTATAGAGTGGGTGTCTGGGGCAGCTGCCATCTCTGGACAGCAGCATCCCAACCGAGTGCAGACAGGTGCTGTTGGGTACAGGTAGTGCTATGAATTTGGTCAGCTGACCAGAGCCATCTGAGGGACACTTTCTTTTACTACAGGGTATGGAAGGCAAGCAGTGTAGTCAGAGGTAACATAGGTGCTCCTCCACAGCTTGGCTTGGCTCTCAGTTTCCTTCCTGTCCCTTAAACATCTTTTTACCTGTGCTTGGCCTACTGAGTCTACTTTGTTGCAACGCAGGGCTGTGCAATATGTAAGAGGGTCAGCACAGACTTTGCCAAGTCTGGTGAGTCACTTCACACAGCAACCTCTCTCAGAAAACATCTTTGAAGAAGGAAGAAGGGGAATCACTTATATTTCTGCCCTCCTTACAGGAAATCACAAGAAGATTTTTCCTGTAATTTTTTTTTTTTTTTGTGTTTCTCCTTTGTGAGGAACAGCTGGAATGTCAAAAGGAAAAGGAAATTGCTGTAGTGATATCACAAGTCTGGTTTCGGTTTTCCAGTGCCCTGCAGTGCCCCAGGGGCAGTTCCAGGCAGCAGACAGCTCACTCTGAGGCGCTCTACTCATCTCCTCTGAACTTGAGCTCTGTACTGGTGACATGATTGGGATAAGAGTGCAGGGTCCTTGAGTGGCAGGACAACAGCAGCTCCATCCTGCCCAGTTCTAGACTCCAGCAGAGTGTACAGTGTTCTGGGGTTTGTGGCAGTTTTGTACTCCTGAGGTTTTAAGAGCAGTAATAGAAGGCCCAGGGCCTGTCCCACGTCTTAGTAAGTCTGTCTTTGGCCTTGTCTTGATGGATTCTTTCCCATTGAAGAGGGTGTCTCTTAGGGTTTGATTGGAATTCCTTTTCAGTTAGGATTGTAGTAATGACAGACTATCCATGGAAACAAGTTATTTGCCAATTCCCTAAGAGTCCTGGTCTTGAGCTAGGCCTGAGGTGATAGATGGCCCCTTCCCGGTATCTCTTCTTCTCCTTCCCAAGCCTTCTTCCTATTCCATCTGTGTTAAGGTAAGTCCTGGTGGGACTGTGAAGTGCTCTGTTCCCAGTGGTCTGGACACTTTCCTAGACTTGGGTTTGGCCCTAGGCACTGCTCTTGTTTTGCTCAAAGTCACTGGCCAGATCTGGAGCTGTAGCCCAGGGGGCAAGTACTGCTGTTCAGTAGACAGAACTGTTCAGAGCTTCTGCAGGCCCAGCAGGGCATCTGGCCAAGATGGGGAGGAGCCACCTCCCTCCCTCCTTGCTTTTATTCCTAGAACCTCTCCAGGATGGTGGGCCAGATGTGGGCTACGATCACTGATTACTGGCCAGAAAGGCCTGTGCCCCATCTCACAGCCTTAGGGGTCCTCACCTGCCATAAGGCGAGAGGTGGACATGTTAATGGAGCCCTTAGTGCTTCCTGGCAGTCTTTAGGACTTAGATGTGTCCAACCTTTTGACATTGGAACATGACATTCTTGTTTACAGAGTTTATGTTCAAGAACCTGCAATTGAATTACCAAAACAAAACAACAAAAACCCCTCAATGTTTTAAATAGTTTTACAATTTTGTGTAGGGCTGAGGCTCCATTTATCACTCTCCCTGGCTGTATGTACCCCTTGGACTGTGGGTCGAACATACATGGTAGGTAGTATACTTAGTTTCTTATTTTAAACAAAACTAAGAGTATCAGTGGATTTCATTCACCTGTTTGGCAATACAGAGTTAGTTGGGCAGTTCTAGTGAGATAGGGCTAAAGTGTGCTAGAAAGTTTTATTGTTGGTCATTTACTTTCCTGAGGGGGTACATGTAGAGCTTCCGGAAACCTGAAGGCTCAGATGGTAATACCATCACTTAAGTTTTAATTTCTTTATTAAGGTGATGCCACTCTGAGCTTTTGTAGACTTGGAGGTAATTTGTTTTGGAGAGTAGGTAGGACAAAAAGCACCTCTTACACTTTTCCTATAAAGGCTCATGAGGGTGAGTGGTGTCTCATTGAGAGGTGCCCTGTGGTGGGAGGCCTGGCTGTACCAGAATGTGGCCTGTGGGCAGCTTGTGTAGGGCACATGTTCTCCTGCTCTTTTGCCTCTGAGCTGTGTGGAACCAGGTTCCTTGTGGCTCTTCAAGAGCCTTCAGGGTGAATGATTGAGGGTGAAAGACTTTTTGTGTGTGTTTGTGTAAACAGTCCCTGGTTCTTCTCGTCCCTCCTGGTGTTGGCGCCGCTAATGCTCTGTGTCTAAAGGGAAACCTGAAACCATGAGCAGCGGCTTGCTTTGTCTTTGATTGGGAAACTCAGTTTGGGTTTGTGAACTTGGGCCAAGTCTCGAGGATTCCCACAGTTTTCCTCACCTGCCTGCTCTCCCAGCACAGCAGTGTAGCTCTGGGGCCTTGTTTTCTGGCCATGCTTGGAACTTGTTAGTTTTCCAGGTGTAGCTCAGGAAGTTTTTTCTGGACACTTTTGCTGTGCTCACAGCTATAGAGAGGTTAGTTAAACTGAACAGGGATAGGTAAAATTTAAAAACTGACATTAAGATTTCCTTTTTTCTCCTCATGCTACACATAATAAGAAATGTGATAGTAATATCAGTAAGCAGACAGAGATGTGCAGAAAGCTCAGCCCTTCTTCCCTGACTGGCTTCTCCACACTGGTGTGTCTGCTGTCTGCTGTATCACATTGTTCACCATGCTTGATCTTCAAGGTTATTCTTTCTCATTGGCTGTGTCCTGAGCCTGTCACTTTCCATCTGTTGCAGTGAGTGTCTTTCAGCTTCTTACTTTTTCAAAACGTTCATTTTGATCTGCTTTCTCTCCTTTTCTCTGTTATGATAAATTTCATTGCTTCTTTTCTCAACTTTTATTGTTGTTGCTGCTGTTTTGAGACAGAATCTTGCTATGTAGCTATCACTGGCCTCAGAACAATCTTCCCAGTGCTTCCTGAGTGCTGGAATTATGGATATTAATTTTTCATTTTTTATTTTAATTTTTAAACTTATTTAATGTATATGGATATTTTGTCTGCATGTATGTCTGTTATTTATTTAACGTGTATGAATGTTTTGTCTGCATGTATGTCTGTGTACTACATGCATGCCTGGTGCCTACAGAGTCCAAAAGAGGGCATCAGATCCCCTGGGACCAGAATTACAGATGATTGAGAGCCAACATGTGGATGCTGGGAATTAAACCTGAGTCCTCTGATAGAGAAGCCAGTGCTCTTAACTGCTGAGCCATCTTTCTAGTCCTACTTTTCATATTTTAAAAGATAAGAGTCTTCTGGCCTCTGAGGCACCAGGTCTGCAGGTGGTGCACAGACACACTTGCAGGCAAAACACCCATATACATTAAAAAAAAAAAAAAGGACAAGGCTTGCAGTATAGTCCATACTGGCTCGGAACTCATAATCTTCCTGTCTCATCTATCCCAGTGCTAGGATTACAGGTGGATACTACTGTGTTTGGCTTTCCCCCTTTTCTTTTTAGAGTGTCCTCGTTGTGGTTTTTTGTTGTTGTTGTTTTTGTTTTTGTTTTTTCGAAGCAGGGTCTCTCTATGTAGCCCTGGCTGTCCTGGAATTCACTCTGTAGAGCAGGTTGGCCTCAAACTCAGAGATCTGCTTGCCTCTGACTCCCAAGTTCTGATATTAAAGGAGTATGCCACCATCACCTGCCTTCAAGTTTGTGTGGTTCTGAAAGCAAGAATTAAGTAAGAATCACCTTTCATTGAACATGTAGGCATTGTTCTACTTATTGAAGTTTTGAGCCCCATGGCTGTCTTCTAGCAGGGAAAAGGGAGCAGTGGGTCCTGAGTCCACACCTTCATTCTCAAGTCTTCAGTGTGGTCCATTCATAGAAAACAAAGCAGCCTAGGCTGGTGCCCTGGGTTTTCTCTCTTGTTAACTATTCTCGGTCTCCCCTGGAGGTTCCAGGAGAGAGCTGTACACAGTGTGAGGAAAGCAGCAGTAGAGGGAGTGGCTGTGAGGCAGGCGCTTCCTTCTTCCTCAGTGCCTCTGCCTCCACCAGCTGGTCATGTGCGTATAGCCATCCAACCCTGGCCTTGCTAGTTCTGAGCTGTGTGTTACATGTGTGTGGTACTGGTGGTGACCCTGATGTGTTACTATAGATGTCTAAATTGATGAAAAGTAAAAGTCAGTAGGGCTGCAGAGATAAGTTGGTAGCTCTAGTTCCCTGAGACTTCTCTATATTATTGATAATAATAAAGCCAAGTAGTAAGCCAATAGGAAACAAGATACCAGACATACATGCTGCACTGTCTAATACTGTGCATGAATGTAACATTTGAACAGGCTTGGGTTCATGTAAAAAATTTAAAAAATATATTGTACACTCATTAGCCATAAAATGATCCTTAAGAAGGGCTGAGATGTCCCAGCAGTGGACATGTCCTCAGATCATGAAGTGGCAACATTAATGACTAAGGCACAGATTTTTTTTTTTGGTTTTTCGAGACAGGGTTTCTCTGTGTAGCTTTGCACCTTTCCTGGAACTCACTTGGTAGCCCAGGCTGGCCTCGAACTCACAGAGATCTGCCGAGTGCTGGGATTAAAGGCGTGCGCCACCACCGCCCGGGGCACAGATTTTTGCTTAGAAAATTATTGGTTTGGAATTGACACTCTTTTGGTTTGGAAAGTTTGTATTGTTGCTTCTGTGACTACTTAAGTCAGGCTGTCCTACACTGGATGGTGTGCAGCATACTTGATTGTATTTGTTGATCCTATGGTTCTTTTTACTGAATGTTTGACATTGTTTTTAGACTCTTTTCAGTCTCTCTATGCATACAGAATTTGCCTATGATATCTTTCTATCTCAGAACTTCTCTTTAGGATAATTTTACTTCTTTTGCTTTTTGGAAGTTCTTCAGTGTGTTAGTCATTGTCTGAAAGTTTTGTTTTGACCTTAGCTCCTAGGTGGCTTCTTCCCAGGGTCCTGCTGGCTTGTGTGTGCATGGTCAGGGGTAGCTGTTCACATGATTGTGCTCAATGTTGGCTACCACTTTCCTTGTTTCTGAATTTTGCCGACATCACTCTGGATATGTGTAGATAGGGATTTTTTATGTATCTTCTTTTATGTAGTTAACGTTTTGTGTATCTAACTTAAGTTTTTCAGTAGTTTGGGAAAATTTTCCCTGTAATTCTTTGGAATTCTCTTATTTCTATTTTCTCTTTATGGGACTCAGCTAGATCCCTTTTCACCTTATTGTGTCTTCCAGGACCTTCTCTTATATTGTCTGTTTTCCTTTTGATTTGGATTTTGTATAATTTTTTTTTTTTTTTAGCTTTCATCATCCTCATCAGGTTGTCTTAATGGCCAGATCTTTTCCTTTGTGTGTAAAAACACAAAGTCAGACTTTGTGTTTTTAATTTAGGTAATTGTATATTATGCATAATGAACTTTAGATTTATATATATTTATATTATGGATATTTAAGCATTTTAAATTGGTTATTTTTGATCCTATCTTATTTGTAGTTCATTTTAAATTTAATCTTTTATTTAAACATTTCATGTGTAGTTTTCTATAAAATTACTCTTTGGATTTGTGTGTATGTGTGTGAATGCATATGTGTGTGCATGAGAATATGTGTACACAGAAGTGTGGGGCGGCCAGAAGACAATCTTGGGTGCCATTCCTCTGGCACTTTCCACCTTTTTCTTTCTTTCTTTTTTCTTTTTCTTTCTTTTCTTTTTCTTTTTCTTTTTTTGTTTTTTTTTTTTTTGTTTTTTTTTTTTTTGAGACAGGGTTTCTCTGTGTAGTTTTTTATGCCTGTCCTGGATCTCACTCTGTAGACCAGGCTGGCCCCAAACGCACAGAGATCCGCCTGGTTCTGCCTCCTGAGTGCTGGGATTAAAGGCGTGTGCCACCGCCGCCTGGCCACTTTCCACCTTTTTCTTAAAGATTTTATTTTTTAAATTGTGTATATGTATACGAATGCCTGTGGAGGCCAGAAGAGGGTGTTGGATCCCCTGGAACTGGAGTTACAGGCTGCTGTGAGCCATCTGATGTGGGTGTTAGGAACTGAACTTGAGTCTTGTTCAAGAGTCATGGGTGCTCTTAACCATTGAACCAGCTCTTTAACCTTCCATCTTGCTTTTGAGACAGGGCTTCTAATTGATCTGGAGCTCCTCAGTAGGCTAGGCTGGCTGCCAAGCAATCTCTCGGGGATCTGTCTTTGTCTCCCTAGCACTGGGATTACAACACATATCACCATGCCTGGCCACTTCCTCCTCCTTTTTTATTTTATTTTATTTTTTTAAATAAAAACATGAGGTTCTGGGGATTGAACTCAGGTCCTCATTCTTGCAAGGCTTTACTTTACTGATTGGGCCATCTTCCAAACCCATTGACTACTTTAAAGTGAATAATTCAGTAACGTGGGATATGTAGGGTTGCACAATCATTACTTCTATCTCATTCCAGACATTTTTATCACCACAGAAAACACCAGAGCCCCGTCATAGTCACCCATATTCTTCCCCAACATTAACAACTACCAGTTTGTTTTCTGTCTCTTTGAGTTAGTAAGTTAGAACTTTTGGATCTGGCTTCTTTCACTGAATACAATGAATTCAAAGTTCACCCGTGTTTTAGAACTTCATTTTTTTTAAAGATTGAATACAGTGATGCTTGGGTTGTTTCCTCCTCGTGACTGTCATAAGTAGTTTTGCTGTGGATCTTTCTACAGCAGTATTTATTGGTTGAGTTACAGTTTCTCTGTCTTCTGGGTACACACCAGATCTCATGACACTCAGTCCTCTGTCCACCAAGTTGTTTTTCCACAGCACAGTATTATCTTATACCTTTAGTAGTGGCGTACCACAGTTGATTTCCTTTTGAGAAAACAAATCAGTCTTTATACCCAGTGTGGTGGGTATGCAGGGTATGCTGATGTAATTTTGACTTACATTTGCCTCAGTGACTAATGATCTTGAGCATCTTGTCATGTGCTTGTTGACTGTGTATCTGTTTGGACAAATGTCTCTTCAAGAGATATATCTTTTTTAGGCTGGGTATGGTGGCACATATGTATGATCTCACCACTCAGGAGAACGAGGCAAGTGGAGCACACATTTGAGGCTACCCTGGACTACTTAGTAAGATAATGTCTCCAAGGAGACAAACCTCAAAAAAACCCCAACAGCCCATACCTGATTTGTATGTGAGGTGTGGGTGGTGTTGAGAGACTTATTTATTTTCTCAAAGAGAAGTGTGTTTCTTGGATGACCTTGAACTTGTCATCCACCTGCCTCAGTCTGTCTGGTGCTAGAGTTACAGGTGTTTATTGCCATGCCTGGGGAGTTAGTATAGTATGGATACTAAACCCTTACTAGTTACATGATTTACAGGAGACCATCCTGATGGTCTTCTTCCTTTGATAGTATCTGTTACATCAATATAAATTTACCATTCTCTTCAGTGTTTTGTTTTTTTTTGTGTGTGTGCACAGTGTGTATATGAATGTGTTGAAATACATGCACACATGCATTAAGAATGGGCTTTTAACTGGACATGGTGGTTCACTCCTTTAATCTCAGCATTTGAGAGGTACAGGTAAATGGGTTTCTGTAGCATTAATCTTAAAAGTTCTTATTAATAAAATCAAACCTGGAGCTGGTTATTGGGGTGAAATGCTGGATGGTCAGAGAGACAGAACAAGCCAAGCTAACCTCACCTGGCCAACTTCTCAGTTGATCTTGTTTCCTCAGACTGGAAGCCTCTGTATCCTCATATCCAAGTGGCTTTCTGCTGAACTGCTGCTCGAAAGCCTGAAGCTTAACCAGCTAAAAGCTTCTAGTTTCTGGCCCTCACGCCTTATATACCTTTCTGCTTTCAGCCATCACTCTCTGGGATTAAAGGCTTGCTTTCTGGGATTAAAGGCGTGAGTCACCACGCTTGGCTGTATCCTTGAACACATGGATTTCTGCCTCTGGAATGCTAGGATTAAAGGCGTGTGCTACCACTGCCTATCCTCTATGTTTAATATTGTGGCTGTTCTGTCTCTGACCCCAGATAAGTTTATTAGAGTGCACAATATTTTGGGGAGCACAATACCACCACAGGTTTCTGTGAGTTCAAAGTCAGCCAGGGATACATAGTGAGACTCATCTCAAAAAAACAAAAACAAAACAAAACAAAAAAACAACAAACCAAAAACCTTTAAAAATATCTTTGATTCTTTTGCTTTTATTTGGTAATTATTTAATTGGAGTTGGTATTCTGTGTGACATAACGTATTGTTCAGTAAAGTGTCAACATGTCAAGGTGGTCTGTGTCTCAGTTTGTATTGTTCATGTGTCTGTAGGAGCCATGTGAATTATAAAACCTCTATACTTGTGTTACGTAGTTTGTCTTGTTTATTTTTGAAAGTGGAAATCAGCTCAGGGTCAGACCTGAGCTGTCATACTTGTGAACATGGGTGATATTGTCCTGTTTTGCTCTGCAGTACACTCAAGGTACCTTTCTGCTCACATCTCTTTCCCTCCCTCCCTTCCTCCCTCCCTCCCTCCCTCCCTCCCTCCCTCCCTCCCTCCCTCCGTTCTTTCTTTCGTCCTTCCTTCCTTCCTTCCTTCCTTCCTTCCTTCCTTCCTTCCTTCCTTCCTTTCTTTCTTAAAACAAAAGATTTATTGTGGCTTAAGTTTCAGAGTTTCAGTCCAGGGTTGGTTAGACCCACTCCTTTGGCTCAAGGTGAGACAGAATATCGTGGTGGTGCAAGTGTATGGAGGAGGAAGGTATGGCTTGCCTCATGGTGGCCAAAAGGGAGTGGGGAAGGGAGAGAGAGAGGGAGGCATTTGGCCCCCAAATACATACCCCCTCACTGACGTATTTCTCCAAAAGATTCTACCTCCTAAAGTTCCTCCTCCCAATAATGTCATCAAATTAAACATCAATATATTAAAACATTAAGTTGGCACTCTCATGATCTAGTCACCTCTCAGTGAAGGCTCCAACAGGTGGGAACCTAGCCTTCAGCACATGAGCCTTTTCATTTGGTGGACACTACTAAACCATAATGGTTCTCCTGTAGTGACTTGGTTTTTTTGGAGAAAGTGAGTGCCATGAAGAATGGATGTCCTGCCTGTGAGCTATTTCTGCATGTGATAGGTAACATTTTTTGTAGAGTTCAGTTCCTGTAGTGAACACAAGTGATGGGGGTTAGAATTCATAATTACAGATACCAGTTGAGCATCCTTTGGAATTGGTAGCCAAGGCTGACTGCTAGGCAGTGTGATGGTGGAAAGTCTGAGACCTACTCAGTGGGGCTATACCTAGCAGGAACTGCTGTCCCTCTGTCCATGATCATGACCAGGAAAGTTGTAGACACGTGGAATGGTGACACCAGAACCTCTCCAATCACTTAGTTAAAGATGGGTGCCAGGCTTGCCATTAATCATGACTAAGGACTTGCTACCATGTTAGATGTGCCCTCTATGACCTTGAGCCATTTGCTCCTTCTGGGATCTTGTATGTCTCTTGCAACATTGCCTCGGGGTTAGGGCACATTGCAGTCTTCCTAGATCCTGCTGTCTCTGAAATAGCTGTGATGTTCCCAGAGGCTAGAGCCAGGGTCATTGTCTTCGGCCATTGGTGGCCTGGGCCTTGGGACTGGGGACCCTGGCTGTAAGTCAGGTAGAACTGGTCTGACTTCCTGGTTTAGCCTTTAATCCTCCTGGACGCTGTTTTTGCTTCTTTCAAGCTGTTGTACTCGACACTCTGTCATTAGCTGTGGGTGTTTTGTGCCAGTAACACAGCATCAGCGGAGGAGTACACCCTTGGTCCTGGAGGCACCTCCTGCCTCATGGTTATGCCATGCCATGTCCTTCCTCTGTGGTGGCTTGTGGTGGTGGCAGTAGGCAGGAACTGACAGGCCCTTGCCTCAGTGACAGCTGCTAGGATGATAACAAAAGGAAGCAATGGCGCAGATAAAGGGCATCAGTACTAGGTCTTGTTGAAAATGGTCACTCAGGGACTCAGGGAGTGTTTAATTGGCAAAGAACCACTAGGATCACTTGAACAGACTAGTGTAGCATGGAGTACAAACCTGGGCAGACGTGGTCTGACTGGAAGTCAGCCCTTGAGTGTCTTTGAGAGCCAGCAGATACACTGGCTGACTGATGATGGAGAAGGCGTTGAGTCTTTTTTGTCAGCCTGGTGGTCTTTTCATGTGCCTTTGCTGGGCACCGCTAAACTCCTGCCAGGGGATCCAGCCACACCCTAGTGACCTTGTTTGTTGTGGTACTTGTGTGTTTGGGCAGTTGTGATAATCATATCCCTTTGCCCTAAGTTGAGGAGTCTGTGTTCTGCTTCCTTGGGAGACTATACTGACCTCAGTTGAATATTCCAACCTGATTTTGTTTGGATAATATAGGATGGGCTTCATAGGGCTGTTGGTGTGTCCGTTGGGGTTCATGGGGCTGTTGGCATGTCTAGTCATGGGGAACACAGAGAAGATGAGGTGTAGTTGTGGGAATTCCCTGCTGTGGACATGTGATATGGAGCCTGTGGTACTGTATGCATGCCCTATTATTGGCAGATGGAATGGGGTCCATGGTAATGTGTGTATGCGTAGGTAGGATGGAATCTGTGGGGCTGTGTGTACACCTAGTTTGGACAGATAGCATGAGGTCTGTCTGTGAGGCTGTGTGCATGCTTTGTCATGGGCAGGTACAATGAAGTCTGTGGAGTTGTATGCACATTCTGTCAAGACAAATACAATGGAGTCCAAGGGGAAGGATGTCTTGGAAGGCTTACCTATTTGCCTTTCAGTCCAGCATGGGAGAGAAACCTTTCATGAGCTGATTTTGGCAGAAGCCTCCATTCATTTTTTCTAGGCCCTAAGTTTAGGCCTCAGTTGGCCTAAACTGATAAAGTGGGGTTTGGTGGGAAGTAAATAGGGCATTCACATGGATGTCCGGCTTTTCCCTCCAGCATCATCTGTCATCTCTTGTTGGTCAGTTGCTGTCAGAGGATCTTACAACACTTGGACACCATATTTCATTTTTCCCCTCTGCCAGAAACCCTTGTAATATGGAGCAGTGTCTTGCGTGTGAAGGTGACTCTCCACTCTGCTGAAAGGGCAGATAGCATAGACCTGTTCTGCTACCTCGGTAGCTGTTACTTCCAGGGTGTGGAACATAGTTGGGAGGTGGCTACATCCATAGACTGAGAGAGGTATTGCTGCCTTTGGTTAACTGGCATATAAGTAACACCTCCAGGTAGGGTGCTCCTTCTGGAGAGAAGCATGCAGCCCTGGGGGAAGTGTTGATGTCCTCCATTGGGACAGAACATTTGATTTCCTTGTCTTGAAAACTTGCATCTCACTCTTGGTGTCTTCTGCCGACTCTGGAATACATGGGGGCACAAGTGAGCTCTTGCTACCTATCCTCTCTGTTACTCTAACCATGTGGGTTCTCACAGAAGCTGCTTTGTTTAGTTTTGTTTTCTGTTTTTTAAAGACAGGGTTCATTCAGTAGCTCAGGCTGACCCAGAACTCATGGAAATCCATTTGCCTCAGCTTTCTGAGTTCTGGAATTACAGGTGTGAGCTATCAAGCCTGGCTTCACATGGAAGCCTTTGCTGTGCAGACTGGGACAGAAGTATGTTGCTGTGTTCTCTCAGACATCTATGAATGTAGCTTAGTGGATGTTTTGTTGGTGTCCTTGGTTCTTAACCATTCATCTATGCCTTTTCCATGTCTGCCCAGTAACAGGTGAAGAAGGTCCTTTGGTCTTTCCAGCCACACAAGTGCCAGTCCATATTCGATTAGTATGACTCCTCAGAGTTTTGTGCTTTTCTTGACATAGTATCTTAGTTCTTTTGGGCTTCTATAACAAAACACCCCATACTGAACAAATAATTTGTAAACAGAAGAAATTTACTACTTGTTCTCAATTTGGACCTGGGAGTCCCAGATGAAGCAGCTAGCGTATTTGAGTCAAAGTCCCCTTCCTCACACTTGCTGTGTCCTCCTGTAAGGAAGGGGTTTAAGAGCTTTTTTAAGTTACTGTAGAAGATTCTTATTCCATTCTTTGTGGGGCCTTCATAACCTTATCCCATATTGACAACATGCTAGGGCTTATATTTCAAGACATGAGTTTTGGAGGGACACAGATATTCTAACTGCAGAACTGTGTTTCCAGGTACCTCTTGTATATAGGTATTTTGTGGTTACTGGGAGGGACATCCTTATCACATTTGCACAGATACAACCTGTACTGGGGTCAAGGATTGGTTGTGTATCCAGGTGATATTCAGGCTCCTTTGGTGCTTCTTAGGTGAGCTATCATCTTACTGTGCATCCTAGGCTTCTGCTTGGGTCTCAGCTTGCTTTGACTTTCATCCAGTCATTCTTCCTTGCTTTGACAATATATACCCGAGAAAAGGCTGTCAGGAAGGAAGGGCTTATTTTTTCTTATGATACCAAGATTTCAGACCATGATCAGTTGGTCCTGTGGTATGAAGCAAACCATTATGGCAGAGAAAGCATCGTATAGCAGAACAGCCACACTGTGGCCAGAAGCAAATACAGGAAAGAGTTGAGTCAGGAGATAAAAATCTTTTAAATCATTGCCCTAGTGGCCTACTTCCTCCAGTCAGGCCCCACTGGCCATACATTGTGAGATCATCAGTATCCATTGATACAGTTAGCATCTTTGTGATCCAGTCATCTCAGTAGTACCACTAAGCCCTCAGTAATCTTTGGAGGTACACTTCATATCCAAACTAGAACAGCTTCTTTTATGATTATTATTTTCCATTCTGAAGCACTTACAGATTTACAAGATTATAAAGAAGTGTTCAGGAAGACCTGGTAGATTTTTCTCTGTGACACAACAGAATTATAGTGTCTAAACCAGAATGTTGGTCTGGGCACAGACTGTAGCTGGAAGAGATTCCAAGATGAGTGAGTGTGAGTGTGTGTGTTTGTGCATGTGTGTGCGTGCATTCATGCTCATATACTATCAGTTCCTGATGTGACTTTGCCTAAAATACCCCCTATAGCTGAGATTTTAATATAGTGTCACCACAAGACTTGTTGTGTTCCCTCGGTATTATTCCCTTATCTCACTTCGGTTCTCTACTCCCAGTTACATCCATCAAGAATGTGGTGTTTATAGGTGCCCCATACTTCCTACTTGCTGTTATGTGGATTTCCATCTAATTATCTAGCTGATGGGGATGGAAGTGGATGTTCACATCTCACCCAGTATGTTTCTTGTCATTGTTCCCAGGAGAACCTGCTGCACCACCCAGGAGGCTGGTGTGGGTGGGTTGGGCTTAGAATTTCTGAAGGGTCCTCCCTAGTGAGACTTTACTTGAAGTGGAAATGTCTTCTGTGACTGAATTTTTTTTTGGGAAAGTACCTTTGGAATGAAGGGCACTGCCAAGCTGGTAACTGTGTACCTGCCTGTTGGAGTTTCTCATGGGAACTTCAGGACACCTGGCTGGGCTGTGTGACAGATGGGCCTTGACTCTTGGCTGTATAGCTGGAGGGTTTCTAGGACCCAGATGAATGCAGAACCTTTTTCTGGATTAAGTGTGGGCTTAATGTAGTGATCTTCTGAGTAGGTGAACACCTGAAATGCCCCTAGAGAGAGCAGAGCCAGGTGGTATGTGGAGGTTTGTACCCTGAAGCACGGGGCATGGAGAAGTGCACTCCCCAAGTGTGGGTTGAGTTCTCCCTGGCTCTTCAAGGACAGGCCAAACCCACAAGTCTACACCTCCCTTGCTGCACAGTTGAGGATTCCATAGCCATAGGCGAGATGCTGCTGCTGCAGGTCAGTGAGGGGGCCTCTTGGGCCATTCTGGGGCCCGTGGGAAATTAACCCACAGGTCTATGGAGCCTGGTGTTCTGTGCATCATTCTTCATATCTCCAGCATATTCAAGGGGCATTTTTCTTGAGCAAGTTGGACTACATTCTTAAGAACAGTACACTGGCTGTTGGTACAAGGGGCAGGTCCTGCAGCCACACCTGATCCCGGAAGCTGGGACTCTGAGGCTCAGGCTCTGTGGGCATGGCTCTACTCATGGGATGAGATGGCTCAGGATATTGCACAGATTTAGGCATAGCTTGGGAGACATTGCTCTCTGTGATGTGTCTGTCTGTCCATGGCCAGCACCTTGCCTGTTTTTGGCTTCCTGGGCTACATTGGAAGAGTTGGTTTTTTAGGATTGTTCAGGCCACTGTATACCTTTGTCTCTGAAAGTTCTTTATCATCGAGTTTAAATTGGGAAGGTCGAGCAAAGCCTGGGGTTTGCACCAGACACACCTCAGGAACCTGTACAATCCATGATTGCCCAACGTGATAACTTGTTTTAAATTAATGTGGCTGAGTGGCTGTCAGGAGATGTAACTGTGTGGTGATTTTTATGGGCTGGTTGTTTCTGCTAATGCAGGGGATGCCTGAATCCTTGTGTCCCTAGCTTATAGGTTCTACAGACCCTGTAGTGAGGAATGTGGGGCTCTAGGGTTAAATCACTTCTCTCACCTGGAGGCTGCTTCTTCCTTAGGCAGCCCGTGTTAAACAAACGACATGCTGTCTAGAGAGAAGAGTGTTCAAATTACCTTGCTGGACTCCAAGTTGCCAAAAGGAAGCCCTCTGGGGTATGATATATATTTGACATGCATTTGCAGTATGTAATTGGAACCATGAGAAAGGTTTTTGTTCAAAGCTATTGAACAGTTTCCTTATTTTAAACCTGTTGAATCTGGAAAGAGCTGTTTCTGAATTTCTGTCTGATAATAACTATATAAAGGTTGAAGGCAAAGAGTTTCCTGTTCCAAGTCACCGCCCCTCCCCGCCAACCCAGTTTTGTAAGTGCCCAGTGCCCTTGTAGCCACGAAAGATACCCTGGCTCTTGTTTCCTGGATCCCTGAATATCAGAGCTGGAAACTCAGTGCCTTTCTTTCACGTGGCAGAGGCTGGATACAGCTCAGGAGTTCATCAACAGAAGGTGCCCCTTCTTTTTTTTTTTTTTTTTTTTTGTTTGTTTGTTTGTTTTGTTTTGTTTTTCCAAGACAGGGTTTCTCTGTGTAGTTTTGGTGCCTGTCCTGGATCTCACTCTGTAGACCAGGCTGGCCTTGAACTTACAGAGATCCACCTGGCTCTGCCTTCTGAGTGCTGGGATCAAAGGCGTGTGCCACTGCTGCCTGGCGAGGTGCCCCTTCTTAGCAGCAGAAGTGGGTCCAGCCTGTCTTCTCATGCCAAGCTGTTGCTCTCACTACCTTGGGATGAGTTAGTAGTATTGGTCTGGCTTCCCTGTGTTTTTGATACAGTATCTGTCATTGTTGTCTTTTCTACAGCTCAGTTTCTTTCCAGTGATCCCTATCATAGCGTCCGGCCCTTACTGGGCCAGCCTCCACTTAGCATCCAGTCATTGGTGTTCATTGCCTTACACCATGTTGTTTGTCAGTTCTGGTGTTTGCTGTGCATCTGTGGAGGATGCTTTCATGTTTCTCAGCAGAAGAAAGGCCAGATGCTGTCTCTGAAGACTGCTGACTGGGCTGTAGGCCAGAGTAGGGGAAGGCCAGTCAGGTCTTTGCTGGGCAACAATTGGCAGCTATGGGTGGCTGTAGGGCCTGAGGCCCTGATGATCTTTGCTTTCTACTTTTCTAACTTAGAATTGTAGGAGAACACAGGCATGGCAGGCCCAGCATATTGTGACATCTGAAGGTCCTGGCCCTGGCTGGAAACAGGCAAGATGTGAGTGGGTTCTTGGAGCCTGCAACTCCTGTGGCCTCTCAGGCAGTCTGGGTAGTTGGAACCACCAGGTGTCTTCCTAGGCAATTGGTTCTCTGAACAGTAAGCAGGTTCACACCCTGTGAAAGTCTGTCAAGACTTACTGTTAGTGGTTACAGACCCATCACTTGAATTTCTTGTGGCTGGCTATGTCACTAGTCCCTGAAAAGGACTAGTTCCCAAAATTATCTCACTTCAACGTGGGGACAGAAACCTGGGCACTCTGGCTGGTCTGGGTACTATGGTGTGTGAGGTCTGTGTCTGCCTGTTGGGAGGCACCAGTTTCCTGGCAAGGAATCTGTGTAGGAGAGATGTGAAATGGACATCCGGAGAGTGCTGACACTGCTGCTCGTAGTTATCTGTCTGGAAATTGGTTTTGTCCTGTGGAGTGATAAGTTGACACTTAGAGAGCACATTCAGATTTCCCTGAGGCCAGAGGCTTGCTGGCTGGCCTTGCCCAGAGCATCGGGGCTGTGGTGCCTACATAAGCCCCAGGGAGTCCAGCTGGCAGTGACACCACATATATGGACATGGCCCTCCCACAGGTGCCACAGCCAATTTTCTTGACATTGTTTGCTCCCTAGTGGGTACCCTGTTAATTAGCAGAGTAGTGAATTCGAGCTATATACTCGTAAACTGGGAGCAATTCCAGGTCAGCTAGGCCTGTTTCAGTAGAACAGCTGATGACTTTTTCAGCATTGCAGATTGGATATAGTTCAAGTTGAGATAATTGCAGTTATAATTCCTAACCCACAGCAGCCATGGCAATTCTCTTTTGCTAGGTTTATATTTAACCATCAACTCCATGTTTGGGGAAACATCAGGTGTGTATAGGAATGATAGTCTCTCAGATAACTGGGTTCAGCTTCTGGCTTGCTGCTGAGCTGCTTCCTGCTCCAGAGAGTCTGCCTGGTGGTGTGCTTCTTCCCTGGGGTGTGGAGGAGCCCTGTAAGGGAGTCTCTGGGACATACTCTGCAGTGGGAGTTCTGGCAGAGAGGGAGACTGTAAGGCTAGATGGGAACTAGGTAGGAGTTGTAGGAACCTTAAGAATGACCCAGTGGAGCCAGCCTTTGTGACCCCAGGGTTCTCTGGAGTGATGGGAGGTGGGGCTGGGCTGAGTTGTTGGAGTGTGGGAGCTACTTCTGTGGATGGGGCTGACTCAGAGATTGCCTGTGAAGAGGCCAGGCATAACTGGCCCTGGGATGACCACTTACTGGGCCCTACACTGTGCCCAAGACTTCAGGGTGGCCACTCAGAAGACATCTAGAGGCCACAGTCTGTCCCAGGTCAGATGTCCTGATGCTGTGATAGTCAGAAAATGAGACTTATCGGTAATAGGCATTATTTTTTTTTATTTATTTTTTTCAGGACCGGGCTGGGTAACCTCTGCATCTGCACGAGGATGCACTACATATACTGTATTGCTTCCCTTAGGATGTATGTGTCCAGGCCTCTTGCCTACTACTTGCCCTGTGCACATTTTACAGCCTCCTTGAAATACTACAATTATATGAAATATATTCCATTGAACCATAACTACTTTTGATATTTTTATAGAAAAATCCTTAGAAGCAAAAAGACAGAGATTTGGTTTTATAACATTCATAGTCCTTTAGGTCCCCCCCCCCCATATTTATTTCTAGGTGTTATTTTCTGGTGGATAATTGCACATGCAAGAGATGGGTACCTCACATAAACACACGAGTGGTTCCATTCTTCACACTGTTTGTGGATACAGGATTGGTACTCATGTGTGGTCAGGATATAGAATGCACAGGTTGGGATTTCTGAGGATGGCATGCATGCAGTCCAAGAAACAGTGTGCTTCATTTATCTTGCCTTCGGAGTCCCTGGGCACTTTCATGTCCTTTGTGTCTGCTGCTGGTATTTGACTAAATCCTTTGGTTTACTTATCAGCTGTGAAACCTACCTTGATGGCCTTTAGTGTTTGTGGCCAGCTTCTGCCAGTAAGGGTGATCATTGAACCCCAAATTGCTTTGGAACCTCCTGCCATGTTATAGAACACATGGCTATGGACACTGCTAGAGCTATGTTGCCAGAAGGATGTTCTTCTGTCCCTCTTATGTATGGTGCTGGAAATTGGACCCAGGGCCTCACACATTCTAGGTCCCCAAGTGCTCTGCCACTGAACCATATTACTAGTCCTCCAGTCCTATTTTAAACACATTTTTAAAATACCAATGAGAGCTGTCTAGCGTTCCTTACTGCAGGATGGTTATCCATCTGGGATCAAGAAATTGAGGTTTTTAGCATGCTCTTTTAGAAAAATCCATTTAGTGTGACTTTAAAAGAATAACCTATCTTTGCATTGTAAAAATCAAGTGTTTCCTTAAGTTTTTCTCTGTTGCATTTCCCATTACCACTTTTAAGAGTCTTTTAAAAATTAACAATTGATCTTCCTATTAAATTAAATTCCAGACTGTTGGGATGGCTCAGATAAAGGTATTTACTACCAACCTTGATAACCCGAGTTCACTCCTTGTATCTCACATGGTGGAAAGAGAGAACTAATTCCTGAAGGTTGTCCTCTTTATACCACATTTTTGGTATATGTGTGTGTTTATGTGTGCCTCTGCACACACATATGTATGTGTGTTTGTGAAGGCCAGAGGTCATTTGGGTGTCTTCTCTTTCTACTTTATTTATTTGTTTGTTTGTTTTTGGTTTTTCAAGACAGTTTCTCTGTCTGGAAACTTGCTCTGTAGACCAGGCTGTCTTCCAACTCACAGAGACCTGCTTGATTCCGCCTCCCTAAGTGCTGGGATTAAAGGCATGAGTCACCACTGCCTGGCTTTGATTGATTGATTGATTTTGATTTTTTCGAGACAGGGTTTCTCTGTGTAATAGTCCTATCTGTTTTGGAACTCACTTTGTAGACCAGGCTGGCCTCGAACTCACAGAGATCCGCCTGCTTCTGCCTCCCAAGTGGTGAGATTAAAATCATGTACCACCACCGCCCAGCACTTTTGAACAGTGCTGCAAATAAACATTGATGAATGTGCTGGACATGGTGGCACACACCTTTAATCCCAGCACTTGGGAAACCAAGGCAGGCAGAGTTCAAGACTAGCCTAACCTGATCTCCATAGCAAATTCCAGGCCAACTATAGCTACACAGTGAGAGACTGTCTTAAAACAAAACAAAAAACAGTGATGAGCAAGTATCTTTGTGATATGTAACCTAGGCCCTTCAAGTAAATACCCAGGAATGCTATAAATTTAATGTTCCAGTGTTCTTGCACACATCTTAAATTCTCCCACCTCCTGTATCAACTGCCATGTGTGTGTGTGTGTGTTGTGTCTGTCTGTCTGTCTGTCTGTATACATGTATGCATGCATGTCTCTGACTCTGTCTCTGTGTGTGCATGTGTATCAATTACTTGATTGTATATTTTCACTAAAACCAGAGGAAAAATTCATGTGTCTATCTCTTGGCTGCTATAGAAACTTCAGATGGTGAAGCAGGCAGACAATCCTGTGCACACAGGTCCACTATGACTGGCTTTCTGTGTCTGCCTCCGCAGCCCTGGAACTTCCAGGGCCCCTCTCTGGTCCAGACCCCAAGGTGTTTCCTCCCTTCCCTGAGGTTGTTGAAGTCTTGGGATGATGAGACTTGTATGGTGTCCTGTGGCTTCACATCCTTCTGCCTCATTTGTGGGGGTCACCCTCACTCCCCATAAATACATGACCCTTTCTATTCTGGTGTGAGCTTCTGAGCTTTGCACTCTCTTGGTATGGCCACAAACTTGGGAGCTTCACTGTGGTTATTGATCTTAAGAATTGTCATTTCTTGGGAACCTCAAAAAATGCCTCTTTACCTTGGAGCTGGTGGACTTGTTTTCCTTTCAGGGGTTTGTTCTGAGCAGATTTTGACTCTTGTAGGCCAGCACACATGGCCTGTCTGTGATCCTGCTTCATGTGCCATCAGTTGCTCATTGTTTTTGTCTTCTGCCAGTTGTCACAGTGATCCTGAAGGCACTGACCTATGATGAGAAGCGGGGTGCCTGCAGCGTGGGCGCCAACGTCAGGGATGCTGCCTGTTACGTGTGCTGGGCTTTTGCACGTGCCTATGAGCCTCAGGAGTTGACACCTTTCGTGACTGCCATTTCAAGGTAAAGCCTGTTGGTTGTGCTGAAGGGTGATTATGCTGTCTGGTAGATATACCTCAGGCAAATGTGCCATCTGCTCTGGACTTCTTGTCCTCAGATAAGCCATTCTCTACAACTAGCTGCCAATACCAGCATCCTTGGGCTCCGCTACTCCCCTCTAACAGGTGGACAAGACAGGAAAAAACTACCTTATCTTGTGGAATGGGACAAGATCTGCTAGATGGGGAGATAGGGTTCCAAGTACCACTGTCCAGGGAAGCAGATGGGCTCCAGGTCCCACTTCAGAGAGATGACATGCATGGGAACAGAGTAAAGCTCAGTCACTAGGATGCTCTGGAACCCATGCTGCTAGTGACTCTGGAGCCACTAGCAGTGTCCCCCAGTATGCTGAGGACAGATCAAGCCATAGGCCTTGCCCTAGTGAGCATGAACAGACTCAGACAGAGAGGACCCATTACAACATTCACACCGTGATGAACACACTGAGCTACTTAGCACCCTCCTTTGGCTTCTCAGAAAGAAACAGAATGAAGCTCCAACTCAAATAAAGTTGACTGCCCTCCCCCCCCCAGTGTTATGCTGCAATTGCTGCACAAAACTGAAGAGACACTTGTGCTGAGGACACATTTGTTCTGCAACTTTCAAAGGGAAAGGAAAAAGAAAAAAATACTCCTGAAAGTCAGGCAGAAGAGCACTGGCACTATACCCGAGGCATGGAGCTCCAGAAGCCACTGAACTCCTATTAAGCCTACAGACCTGGAGCTGCCACCCCTGCACCTGGGACCCTACCCCTTATTGGCCAGAGGTACTGGAGTCTGGTGACCCAGCACCTGCCACTCCACTTCTAAGAATGTTTCCCTGCCTCACAGAACTCTCCAGTACTGTTTATATCACAAGTTGCTGAATGAAGATGAGGTGCCAGTGTACTGGCACACAGCTTAGGAAATCAGGACAGACAAAACCAGCCTCAGGAAAAGCAGAATACTCCTGCATTCCAGAACTCTGAAAGTGTGGGCCAGGACCCCTTGGAACATCCCTGTGGTGATACTCACCCCATCACCTCATTCCAAGGCACAGCTCCAGAAAATTCCTCCTGGACATCTAACTGGAACCACCTTCTCTCAGAAAGGAGCTTCTCTGGACTGGTTTCATTTTATGGAGCATAAACATACACTGATGGTGTACCCCTCAAAGGGAGCATGACATATGCAGGGTTAGGAAGCTGTGACTTGGCTGTGGGTAGGGAGGGGCAAGAGCCTAGCTGTCCAGGGGCTTCTGCTGAGTTTTGGGCCCTATCCATGACTGTGACCTCTCTGCTTCCCACTCCACTGCCATATAGATGTGTCCTCTGTTTGCTGTTTACGTGGCTTTGAAGGAGGTTCTTGCAACTGCTTTCTTGTCCTTATATTCAGATTTCTAGAAGTATACAGTATAAATAAGAAAAAGTTTTTCTTCTGTCGACAACTGTCCCAGAGCCGTGAAGCTTCTTTAGATTGTTCAGTTTCATAGAATTCTGTCAGGTTGGTGGTTGCAGTCATTGTCCAATTCTCATTTTCTGAGGATGAAAAGAGGATAGAGTACTGAGTAGGAGATAGGTGTAGAGTCAGGTATGACCCTGACAGGACACTGGTGAACTGCCGGGAGATTGTGAAGGACTGGGAGGGGCCTTGGCTCTGATGTGTAGTTACTTCCTGCTTCAAAGTAAAAACAGTCCTTACAGAGTCCATTCAGTTTAACAGTTTTTGTCAGAGAGCCTCAAACTCACAGAATGCTATGCCATGTCCTTCTGCCTCTCCTGATCTAGGAAGTAGGAAGGCAGGATGGCCTGATGAAAGCACAGAGTGATGGGAATGGGTGCTGGCCTGCTGGCTTGGGAGCATACAGCCATGTCATGTGTGTGACTATCTCCTCGTTCTCTTTTGTTAAATGTGGGGACTCAAGGCCATGCTGCTGCTTTTGAAGGTAAGAGGTACAGATGAGAGGTCTCTGCCAACTTCCTAATGATTAGAAGGACCTGTGGGGCACATGGTCCAGAGTGAAAGCCAGGGTCACACAGTTGCCTCCATAGTGCCTGTCTTCATTCAGTGCTGTAGAACTTGTGTCACAACACTGATTGGTCTCTGGCTGGAGTTTGGAAAGGAAATAAGCCATGAAAACATGGCTGATAGACATGATGGGGCTCTGAAGTCGGCTGCTGTGACTTGGTGTTGTGGCTGCAGGTGGGTCTTTGGGTTCTGTCATGTCTTCTCCAGCTCTAGCTTTTCTCACACATGGAGCAGTAGTATGTTGAGGCTTCCATAGCTGCTGAAGGAATATGGTACCTTTTGTTTCAGGGTTGTCCTTTCCTGCTCAGGGAAGAAAAGGCAACTGCACAGAGCCAAGGGTCCTTCCCCATCCATCACAGTCCCCTGGCAGTTCAGCAGTACCATGTCAGGGTCACACCTAGCACTCTACCTACAACATTCTGTCCTCTTTTCATTCTCAGAAAGAAAAACAAATGGACACTCTGAGCTGGCCCTGCACAATCTCTTGGCCATTAGGTTTACTGTCTGAAGACTGTAGAAGGTGGCCCAGATTGAGCTTGGCATGGTCTTCCCAGAGCTTCTGTGAACTGAGCTTGCTCTGAGTGTGGGGTGTCCCATGGGGAGATATGAGGTCCTCTTCCTGTTGGGTTGAAATGTTGGGTGTGGTGTGGAGAATGCTGCTTCTGTTGGGACTCTGGGTGAGCACAGAAGTGGCCCTGACTTTATGTACAGTTCAGTCTCTGGAATGACCCTAACTTTCCTGGCCAAGGAGTAGTTGGTGTGCAACCATGTCTAGCTGTAGTCTATAGAAACTCTTGTGGGTTCACTTGTTTCTTTGGGCTTGGAGAGTTTGGACTTGCTGACATGTGGGAGAAACCTGAGGGGTTGCTGGGGAGCTCATGTCTGTGTGTTGCACATGGAAACTGCAGTTGTCTGGCTACAGTACTGCTAGCTGTCTCTTTTACAGCCTCCTGATCCTCCTAAGTTGGCAGTCAGCAGACAGTGGTAGCTGCTATGGAGTTTCTTCTGAGAAGGCTTCTTCTGGCCCCTTTGCCCACACCTGCCTCAGATGGGCAGCAGTGCCCTTTGGAGCTGTGCTGCTGCAGGTTTCTAGCCGGTTGGACAGGTTCTGAGGAACCTGTGCCTGGCCCTTCCTGGCCCATCTGACTCCAGGCATCAGTGAGGGAGGGCACTGGTGAGTCAGGTGTGCCAGTGAGCTTGGGGCATGCACTACCTCCCGCCTGGAGCTCTGTGCCGTCTGAGTATCGGTCGGGTGTGCCCTGCAGACCTGCTTGCGAGGTTTGTCATGAGTGACCATGCTTTTTAATTATCAGGTTTTAAGCCCATTAATTCTGGCACATGATAAAATCTTGGTATCTTTACTTTCACAAACTCCCCAGTGCATCCTGTAGAAGTATAGTGGAGATCCAAATATAGTTTCCAGAATAAATAGAAATATCTGTCAGAAAGAACCAGGGAGGTGATATGGAGAGTCCTGTGGTACCTTGAAGGTGCCTGATACAGAGACAGTCACTAACCTTTTCTAACATTTGGCTGGAGAAACTGGATCAGTTGTTCTTCCCCTCAAAGTGTTAACTCTGCTTTAGAAATTTCAAAAGATTTTAAAGTTTTAAAAGATAACTTTTTGAAATGGTTTTGATTGACTTTGAAAACCATCTTTCCTTGGCTTTGAGCAAAGACAGGTGGAGCAGGAATGACTGTTTTGTGGCACAAATCTGGCTTCCTGAAAAGCCCAGTGCGGTGCAGTGGCAGCAAGATGTGAAGTGAAAGCGTGGTTGGGATGGTTGTATATTACCTAGATGATTCTCTCTAACCAGAAGTCAAAATCCGATCTACAGGAAAGAAAAAAAGCGAGCTGCCGCCGCCAGCGTGCTCTGCCTGTCGCCTTCTAGTGATTTCCTCACCTGAAACTCTTTTGTAAGCTGAGCTCCTGTTGACGTTCACTCCGCCCAGGCACAGGCCCGCCTGTGCCAGGGGCAGCTCCTGACTCTCACCTCCACTGTGCAGACCGGCAGGGCAGCGTGGGCTGCCTGTGAACAGCTCGGGATTGGCTCTGTAGGATCTCTTCCTCCAGGGCAAGATTGTCCTGAAAAAAAAAAAAAAAAAATCAGGAAATAGCAAGCATTGCTCAAAGCTATGTCTTGTTCTTCTCAGCCTCTCTGAATGGCCCGGCTTCTAGAGAAGGGAAGACTCCTGTTTCGAGGAGAAGGCCAGCAATCAGAGACAATCTTGGTCTGCCAGGCCCAACTTTGTGCTGGCTTGGCTGTGACCCCAAAGTACATGGTTCTGCTTATGACTTAGGGAAATTTAGTAAAATGCAGGGTTTATATTTTAATGCGATTTGTGACTTAAAAAAAAATCATAGATGGACATATTAGTTGTCTTTTTAAAAAATTACGTCAGAATGGAAGTGCTGTTGTTTCCCATGTAGAAGCAAGTATGCTGCTTTTGAGTGCTACACAGTATCATACAAATGACAAAAAAAGTGAGTTTGGGTTGAATGCGGTTCTCACTGCATATGCTCAACTGAGGTGTAAGACTGGGGAAAGAGAAGCAGGCTGAGGCACGCAACTTTCCCTTGGCTTATATGAGAAAGAGGAGCCCTGTGTTGGTAAATCCTGGTGAGCTATCACACAGCTTCCCCAGAGAAATCAGGCAGGTGGACACACCCACAAGCACCTCTCTTCAGATGGTGGCTTTCACTGTGGGTACCAGCTATTGCTCTTCAGGTTTTCTCTGCAGTGAGAGGAGTAGTGACATTCATAAGGGGTCATCCTGCCGAGCATGGTTGAGGCCCAGGTGAGGATTAGTATGCACGGGGAGCAGTGATTTAGGAAGATACTTTCTGTTTGACTAACATCATTAAACTCCTTTGCACTTGAAACGTATTTGTATTTTTAAATAATTCAATCTTGTTCTGAAGGTAGGAAAATAGTTTTAAGGAAGTTAGTCTGGAGCTGGAGAGATGACTCAGTGGGTCAAAGTACTGGCTGCTCTTTTAGAGGACTTGGGTTCTATTCCCAGCCTTCACATGGTAGTTCACAACTGTCTGTAGCTCTAGTCCTAGGGAATCTGAAGCCCTCTTCTGGCACCTTCAGGCTCAGCACACATGTGATACACAGATACAAACAGGCACATAAACACACACACACAAATGAATAAAAAGTTAAAAAAAAAATAGCCCAAATTGAAACAGTGCTTAAAAACCTGTTACACTCATAAGTGCATGCAGATTTGTTTTAATTACCTTGAATCTTACTGATACTTAAAAAGCAGCAGTTTCCAGGTATTGTTACATTTACTTCAGTATAATCTCTGAAGTTTGATGAAACATGTAAATCCTGACTCATGCCTATAATCTTAGCACTTGAGAGGCTAAGGCAGGAGACTAACCATGAGTTCAAGGCCAACTTGGGCTACAGAATGAGTTCCTTCTTAAAAAAGAAAGAAAAATTATCAATGAAACAGTGACTTTTAAGGCATTTGCTTAAGGAAAAGCTAATTTGATGGTAGTGTATGAAGCTGTTGCTTCTCTTAGCTGTGTTGATAACTGTTGCACACAGGCTTCCTCTGTGGTGACAGCCTATACTGGACTCTGATTCTATGTCCCAGTCCTTGTGGCTTATGGCTCACTTTGCTTGCTCATACCTTGGTGAAGTCTGCATGGAGCAGCTTGTGTATGTTCACTGTCAGAGACCAAGAAAGGGTCTCCAGCAATTGCTGCCTAGAGAATAGTTGACATATTCCTATGGTAGCTGGGGCTTTTGTGAGCACACAGACTTGTCAGAGTGATTGTGGGAAGGATGGCCCCATAAGTAAAGTAGGTGGCCAGGCCTGCTGAAGCTGCCTTCCCACTGGACATGGTCCCCATGGGAGGAGCTACTAGTTGGAACTTCTTGTACTGATGCTGAGTACAGGAGAGATGCCTACAGATACATGTGTGTCGTACTCGCTTGGCCTCCCACACACCTGGGAAGGACAAGTGAAGCTGGGAGAGGGCCCTAATAGGGGCTACTCTGACTCTACCACCTTATCAGGTCTCATCTGTAGCTATAAAGTTACCCAGTAACCTGTGGAAAGTGTTTTAGGAAAAAAGGTGAATTGGACAAAGCCCTATCCCTAGGAGGAAGGAAATAAAACACTGAAACTAATGCTGAAATCAGCCTCTTGTACAGCTTTGGTTTTATCACCATACCTGACTGAGGCAGGCTACATACCACTTAGGATTTTTCTTATTCCCATGTCCAATGCCTGGATGGATAGAATGTGTAGAGGGCTGTGAAAAAACAGCTTTATTTTCTGATTGGCCTGGCTCCTCTAGAATGAACACTTGTTGAAATTGGACCTGCTTGCCTGGCAGGGTAGGATGTCTGCAGATAGGCATCCTCAGAGCAGAGCAGAAGACATTTATCTGGGGATTTAGGAGATCAGCTAAAATGACCGAGTCTATGACTTTAGAGAGGACGAAGCTGTCTGGAGATGGTTTCAGGTGTTGTCTATATTCATCCTCTCTTCTCCAGTCAGTGTTCCATGGCTTAACATAGTAGTTGAGTCAAACACATGAACAGGAAATTCTTAGAGTTCAGTGCTACATGACCTTTCAATACTATCAGTGGTGGCCTACATTTCCTGTAGGTAAACATTAAAGGAAAGCAGAAATTTTTACTTTCTTTTCCTAGAAAACATGGTCTTAAAAAGCAAAGCTCTAATATAGAACAATATTTAAATTTCCATTTTGAGAGCATATTTAAAATAAATGTCAAATGTACTCTTTAAAAAAATAGAGTATCGCCGGGCGGTGGTGGCGCACGCCTTTAATCCCAGCACTCGGGAGGCAGAGGCAGACGGATCTCTGTGAGTTCGAGGCCAGCCTGGGCTACCAAGTGAGTTCCAGGAAAGGCGCAAAGCTACACAGAGAAACCCTGTCTCAAAAAACCAAAAAAAAAAAAAAAAAAAAAAAAAAAAAAATAGAGTATCTTATACTTATTTTTGACCATTTCTACAATTTTTGACAATTTTGACAATATATTTATGCAATGTATCTTGATCATATCCACCCACAACTCTGCCATCCCACTCCCCTGACAACCCTAACAGGTTTCCCTCCCAAGTCCTCTTCTTTTTCTGTAACCCAGTGAATCCAGTAGTGCTGTCTGCTGGAATGTTGACTGATCAGTTTGGCTTGATTGATAACTGAAGCCGAGTGAGTTCATGGGTGCATTGGCCATACCATGTCCAGAAGACAAGATTTCACAGCTCTCCTTCTTATACTCTAGCTCTTAAAATTTTTCTACCCCCATCTTCTAAGATGTTCCCTGAACCTTGGGGAATGGGATGGGGTGGGGCAAATGTATTTTCTTAACAGCAGTAGGTATGTGGCTCATGAATTAATAGACCACATGAATACAGGCCTCAGTCAATGTTTTATGATATGAAGACTGTTCACAAAAGCCTTTGTGGTGTGTTAGGGTAGAAACAATTTTAAGAGGTTCATGATGAGGTAGGATGAACCCTCTCTTGTTATAAATCAGATTTCCCCTCTTCTCAATGTGGCCAAGTGTGATTAACACAAACCAAGAAAGCTGTGCCCCTGCCCCTCTCCCATTTACATCTTGGAATTATAGAACAGTATTTTGTCCTTTCTTCTGTGACAGGTTTGACCGACTGGCACATATCTACTTAGCATCATTCTGATTGTTTTTTTTTTTTTTGGTTTTTTCGAGACAGGGTTTCTCTGTGTAGCTTTGAGCCTTTTCCTGGAACTCACTTGGTAGCCCAGGCTGGCCTCGAACTCACAGAGATCCGCCTGGCTCTGCCTCCCGAGTGCTGGGATTAAAGGCGTGCGCCACCACCGCCCGGCCATTCTGATTGTTTTTAACATTAAAATTAAAAACAATTTCTGTGTGTGTGTGTGTGTGTGTGTGTGTGTGTGTGTGTGTGTGTGTGTGTCTGCACACGTGTGTGTGGTGATTGAAGGACAACTTTCAAGGAGTTGGTTCTCTGTTTTACCATGTGTGACCCAGGGATCAAACTTAGGTCATCAGGCTTGGTGGCATACCGAGTCACCTCGCTTCCTCTAGTTCTTGTTCTTGAGCATTTTCTTACTTTCTGGACCCCAAAGACCATTTCTGCCCTCTGGTGATCCCTGGTTGGTATTTGGAGTCTAGGATTGCAGGCATCCTTCTAAGTGCCCCTTTCATTGAATACAAGGCTCCAATCTCATCTGTGGAGACTATTTGTTCCTGCCTGGGCTGGTAGGAAGTAGTGGCCTCAGAATGTGGGAGTTAGGAGGGTAGGTCTGCAGCCTCACCGCTCTGTCTCCTGGGCTGGGATTAGTACTCACTTCATGGCTGAGAAAGTTGAGAATGAGGTTGAGAAAGATAGACTTGGCTGGTTCTTGGTCCTTAGGTTTTGCACCTTGCCATTTCCTGAGAACATTTCTGGGGCTCCAAGGGATGTAGGGACCAAGGAGAGAAATCCTAGATGGGGAAATGCTTCCCTGAGAAGTGTTCTCTTTGAGGATGAAACTTAATAGCAGTAACTGGTAGATGCAGGAGAGATGAGAGACATAAGTTGGGGAGGAGCAAGTACTCTCTAGATTCTGACAATAATGAAGTTTGGTATATAAGAAAAAGGCTTAGTTAAAGCCTATAGAGTGCCATGAGAGCTAGGAAAAGTTGGGTTGGTGTGGTGTTATTGCTTCTAGCTGTAGAAAAGGTTGAGACTTAACAGCTGCCTTTTCTGTGGTGTTTCTATGGTGACTGCTTTAACCAGCTGACTACCTGTTACTCATTACTATGTCAAATACTTGAAGGACACTACTTTGTAAAGAAAAAGCTTATTCTGACTTGTGGTCTGGGTCCAAGGTCAAGAAGCTGTATGTAGTGGTAGCTTTCTTGCCAGCAGAGTCCTGAGGCAGCATGAGTATCACCTTGAAAGGGGCAGAGAGCAGAGTATGTGATATGTCTCCTCCGTGTAAAACCCAGAGGATCCAGTCTTGGTCTCCATCCTGCTGACCTCATCTAGTCCTCATCACGTCTCATATCTCTCAATCCCAGATATAGACAATGCATGCTCCATAATGCCTCACACTGGGTTGAGCCCGTGGGCATTGTTGAAACCATATATTTGGGTGCTTCTAAGGGGCAATTTGCCTGCAGGGTGCATAGAGCTCTTGCTGTTCAATGTGGTTTGGAAGCCATAGGCTGCCGTGTCTAGGAATGTTGGTGTCAGCCATCCAGTTGTGACCATTTGTGTGCTGCCAGTTTTCATCCTGTAGCACCATTGTCTTTGCATTTCGTTGATCCCACATGATCCCAGCAGGCCAAAGACATTATTCTCCAAGGCACTAGAGGCTCAGGGCACACCATCGAAGGACATTTGTTAAGGCTGGGGCTATAATGCTTGCTATCTTAGAGGTCACTTAAATCTGTTGTATCCTCTAAGAACCTTGAGCTTCCTGCTGTCTGTGAGGCTCACTCACACAAGTAAACAAGTGAGTAAACAGTGGTAGGGTGTCACATGACATGGTCTGTGCCCATGCCTGTGCATGTAGAGGCCAGAAAACAACTTTGGGTATCATCATCAGGAATTCTGTCCACCTCCTTTAAGACAGGGTCTCCTGCTGGCCCTGTGTTCAGCCATTAGGCTAGACTGGCTGAGCAGCAGTACCAGGGATCTTCCTATCTACGTCCCCAGCACTGGGATGATTGTCATGCACCACCTCACTGACATTTTTATGAGTGATCTCATGCAAGACAAGCAGTTTACTGACTGAGTTATTTTCCCAGGCCTTGCATATTTCATTTTAATTAATCATTTTCCTTGTTTTTACAGTGCACTGGTCATTGCTGCCATATTTGACCGAAATGTGAACTGCAGAAGAGCAGCCTCTGTAAGTTTCATTGTCCCCAGTACATTCCTTTCCTGGAGGTGGGGGTGTAACTATTGCTGATGTCCTGTATGTGGGCCTCTATCTCCCTGGAAAACCCACTCCCCGTGGAAGCAAAGGTGATCAGATGAAAGAACTGAGTAGAGCAGTCACCATGGTAGCACTTGTAGGGCATTTACTGTGGGATTCTTGGGGAAGTCAGGGTTCAAGGCCTCCATCCAGTGCTGCTGAGAGAGCCACAGCCAGCTATGGTGAAATATCTTGAACAAGTACAGGTGAACAGGTTTCTGTTCAGTAACCAGACCAAATTCAGGGTCGCTCAAGCTCTGCAGAGGAGGAGAAATTTATCCTGTGACTGTAACCCAAATGCCATGGCAGGTTAGGACACTGGAGGTTTTGTGCTCTCGGAGGAGCTGTTACTAAGCTGTGGTTAGCTCTGTTTTCCTGACCACATTGGAGTGGATCTCCCTGGGTGGGCTTTGGCCTAACAGCTGCCTGTGGGCCTTGTGTTTTGAGCTCAGTTACCCAGGTCCCCTGAGATCCAGTTTTTGGGATGGGTTTGGGTAGACTGTATGCCAATAGAGGTGTTGGCTGGGGCCATTGATGAGACCTGAGTGTCATGAATTACAAGGGGAGAGACTAAGATGTTTTCCTAGGGTTGCCTGCATGGGGATGTTGCAGCTATAGCTGATTGCACACGTAGCTGACTGCTGTGATTAGTGACCGAGTGCTGTGGGAGGCTGCAACTGAGAGGACCTCAGATGATGAATCCAGGCTCTGTCAGGGGTGCTGTGATGCGTTAGCAGTCTGTGGCTGAATCTTCCTCTCATAGACAGGCCAACAGTTGAACACATTTGAGGTGCTCAGAAACATAGGGAAGCCTCTGAGAGCTGTAAGGTGAAACTTGCTGCTGGCTGTGAGGTTTGTGGAGTTGGGAGTTCCCATGGTTTGAGCACAGAGGCTCTGCATCCTTGTCTCAGCTGGTCATAGAGACAGACTGTGAGTGATACACTACTGCAACTGCTTTGAGACTGAGGGAAAGGACAGGGGTGCTGGTACACAGGTGGGGTTTGATAGTACCAACAAGATGTCCAAAATATGAGAGGACTGTGGTTGAGTTGGCAATGTTGCCGAGGTATCCTGTGAGGATAGAAGCCAGGCCTCAGAGTAGGATGGAGAGGAGACTCCTATGGTCAGATAGAGGCATAGAACTGGGGAAAAGGGAGGATTAGCCTGCTCTGCATGTGGGCTGAGAAGTTCTTTCCTATAGCTACTTTAATTTTATTCATGTTTTAAAATCATGAACAGTTATTTGATTTTGAGGTAATCAAGTGGTCTTTGGCTTGTGTTCTGTTATGTGGTACACTGTGTGGTTTCTTTTCAGACTTTGAAACAACCTTTCAGTTTTAGTCTAGTTTTCACTTGTGGACAGTCCCTTCTTTATGTTGGGCTCAGTTTGTCAGTGTTCTCAGGAGTAGAATTTCTGAATCTGATCTTGAGGGTTATTAGTCTTTTGTTTAGGTGTTTTTCTCTGCAGTTTAACTGAAGATGAACTAACATCATTGAGGGTGTAGAAGTATTTCTCTTTTATTTTATACCATAGTTTTTAAAAGATTGATATTTTTCTACTTTAATTATTTGGCAGTATTTGCCTAAGAACCTATCTAGGCATTTTTTTGTTTTGTTTTGTTTTGTTTTTGGAAAAATTTCCACTGTTTTCTATTGTTTTTATTTAATTGCCCAGCTTTCTTGTTTCTCAAGTCAAGTCTTCTGTGTTGTTAAGTGAAGTGACTTGATGTTATCGAAGGCTTCAACTGATTTCATCTTCTCTATCACAGTGGTCCCTGTCTTGTTCAGTTGCCTGTCACAAGTGATGGAGTTTGTCTGTTACTTGGCTGCTAACCTCTGGCTGCTGCAGTAGATATGCACTCAGGCCCTGCGTGCCTAGTTCCTGTATCTCCATTGCTGCCTCAGCCACCTGTTTGGCATGGTAGCCAGTGTATTGGGTACTCATATGTGAAGACCTACGATGGAGGGCTTAGAAAGCCTAGCTGTTCCAGTCTGAATTGTAGGATCTCAGCCATGGGGCCATACTTCATTCTGGTGAGGTGACTTTTGAGGTCTTGATGTTGACTCTTTGCCTACATCTGCACTGAGAAGCAGCCAGGATGCAAGCACCCTGCCCAGAGTCCTTTAAAACTGTCAGCAGCCCCAGAGGGACTCCATTTTGTCTGCAGTGTTAGTAGGAACCCAGTGATTTCTTGGGAGGTCTTAGCAGTCTTGCTCTCATAGTTAACCAATAGGGAGTAACTGTAAGTCTGATATATAATAAAATTTTATACTAAATGTGTACTAACATTTTTATGTTTTCTTTGTTGTTTTCTGTAACGTAAGACGTATTTATGGGAAACAGTAATAAAAATCAAAGCCCTGTGACTTTATGTGACCTGGGATGAAGTGAAATAAAACTCTATAAATCTGTTTTTTTTAAACATGAAATTAAAACCCTATTAAACTGGCAAGAAATTCTTTGTGTTCCTTTTAAGTTCAGCACTGTTTACATAGTAGACTGTAGGATTTAAATGCAGGAAGAAGATGAGGGAGGCCTCCATCTGAGGCTCATTTGAAGATATAAGGGCTCTGAGTGAACTAAGAGCATCTTGCCAGGAAACTGCTTCTTCAGGCAGCTGCTTCTTTATGTGGACTCTCCAGCCTCTTGGCTGATACCTTTCCACGGTTTATCTTTCTAGGTGTGTGAGATGTCTGTTTACCTGGCCAGAATCCAGGAGGTGTGAGCAGTGAAGTGCCCAGAAGTTGCCAGTTCTGTGGCCTTACCTTTCAGCTGTTGATGGTTGACCCATCCTCTCCTCTGGGTCCCTTGTCTGGTGGCCACAGTGCTTCTAAGATAATAGGACCATTGTTTTGGATCCTCATTAGCGCTTCATGTTGCTGGCCCTTTCTGGTGGTCAGCATTCGGGCTGGACAGTGGAGTCCTGGCATTGCTTGGTGGAAAGGATTAGTTATATGTTGCTAACTCTTCCAGGTTTTGCATACTAGATGGTATCCCGCAGGCTAGATGTGCTGAAAAGGCCTGTTCCTCTCTTGTGGAAAGCTTGGGATGAGGAATGGAGATGAGGAGAGAGAGAGAGAGAGAGAGAGAGAGAGAGAGAGAGAGGGGCAATAGTCACAAGTTTTCAATTATTTCACTCAGTATTTCATTTGATGTTTCATTCTAATTCTTGTATTTTTTTGCCTTTCATTTTGACTTTATTGAGATTCACATAGAGCTATGAGAATACAGTAAAGTCTGTTTACCCTTTCCCTTGCTCTCTACTGGGTAACATCATAGGTTATATCCACTAACTCAGTAATCTTAGTTAGGACTCTTAGTTGTATGTGTCCTGTGTGCATGGTTAGCTCTGTATGGCCACATCTCATACATATCTCTGAATCCCCTACAGTTAAGGCACACAGTAGTCATCACCACAGAGGTGATGACTTGCATGATCCTTGTAAACATGGCTGCTTCTCACTTAACTGCTAGCAACTATCAGTCTACTTTCCAACTTTGTAATGCTGTTATATTGCTGAAGTAACAGTCTTTGGGACTAGTTTTCTCACTGAGTGTATGTTGGGAAGTCCTTGGTCATTGCCTTCTACTGTAAGTGGTTGTTCTCTAACTGAGCCTTGGTTTTACCTATGAAAGGGCATCTGGGTTGCTGCTGGCTCAGGATTATTATGAGAACTTTCATACAGATTTTGTGTGGGCATAGTTTCTGTTTCTTAGGCTGTATGCCTAGATTATGGTTTCTGGGTCCCATCTTCCATGCTACTAACTGTTCCCCAGGGTGACTGTCCTATAATGTGTCCTCCCCATCTTTGATGAGTTGTGGCGGGGGTTGCCTGGTTTCTTCCTGGTCACTGTTCTGTTTTAGTTTTGCTGATGTGTGTGTCTGTGGTTTTAGTTTCCTTTTCTCTGATGATGCTGAGTCTGTTTGGGGTGTTCATTTGCTATCTGTGTCCTCCTGAGTAAGGTGTGTCTTCAAGTCTTACTCAATGTCTAATTAGATGGTTAGTTTTTATTGTTGAGTTTTGAGACTTCTTTATGCATTCTAGATATTTGTCCTTTATATTGGATATGTGTGTTGCAAATCCTCAATCTATGGTGGTTTTCATTCTTCTAACAGCATCTCCATAGACAGGAGTCTTCTATTTGAGTGAGGTTTCAGTCTTATTTATTTCCTTGGTGTGTGCTTTCAGTATCAAGGCTGCTAACCACTTGACCCTGTTCCCAGCATTCTTCTGTTTTCTGTCTGTGCTGATAGCATATTTTGTAGTGATGTCCATGTGGTCAGTCTTCATATTGTGTTAGGTGATCCCCTAACCTCTTAATTTTCGAGATTGTTTCAATATAAATCTTGTATTAGTTTTTACCTTGTTTGAAGATGTCCCTGCTTATATTTAAGATGACATTGAATCTCTTTACACCACCTTTCTTCAGTGTTTCTTTCTTTCTTTAAAAATTGACTGCAAGGACCAGGCAGTGGTGGGGCTCACCTTTAGTCCCAGCACTCGGGAGGCAGAGGCAGGTGGATCTCTTGAGTACGAGGCCAAACTGGTCTACAGAGTGGGTTCCAGGACAGCCAGGGCTACACAGAGAAACCCTATCTTGAGGAGACAAAAACCAAAAACCAGAAACAAAACAAAACAAGGTAAAAAGAATTGATTGTAAGGAGCTGGAGCGATAGTTGCTCTTCCAGAGAACCCATTGATTCTCAGCATCCACATGGTAGCTCACAACTATTGCTAACAACAGTTCTAAGGGATCCAACTTCTGACCTCCATGGGCACTAGGTATGTATGTGATACACATATGTACAGGCAGATAAAACACTCAGATATGCAAAAAAAAAAAAGTAACTCTTAAAGGGGGGCAGTTTGCAAAAGTTACAAAATGGTAAGCAGCAAAAAGCATCTCATTTCTCCTATTTTAGAAGCATGTGAGAGCCACCTGAGGGCGGGTCACCTAGTGTCTCTGCCCTATCGTGAGGCTCTTTCCTGGAGATGCCTCACATTTCTGTCTTGGTACTTACCAGTCCTGTGGGATTCATGCATAGATCCTGGGGTCCTGTGGCTCAGTCTGCTCTCTTTTGTACATCTGTGCGTGCTCTCAGCCCCTTAACACGAGTTGGGATGTCTGCTTGGGTAAGGGGTGTTCTTCTGCCACCACTACCTCCTCCATGCCTGTTCTCACCTTTGCTTGCTAGGATAGTGCGTGTCATGTGATTGTGTGTAGCTTTGCTCCAGTTCTACATGCAGCTTGTGTCTACACCTGCCTATAATCCTAGTTGGAACTCAGCTTTGGATGCTTTGGGGAAGTTTGAAACTCCACTGGGTAATAAACTGGGCATAAGGTTTCACTGTCACTTTGTTTAGACAGTCCTATGTAGGACAGTGTGAGAGACAGGAAAAGTTGTCACCAAAGAAAGAAGAGTCATCTGTACCAGGTTTGCCTAGAAGTACTTAATTTTGTTCAAGTTCACATGGGACATTTTTAGCCCCGATTCTGTGCCTGGCGTGTAGGACTCAGGTAGTTCAGAGAGTTGATTGGAGACAGGTGTGTGCCCTCTAGGAGGCAGCTCTGAGGTGTTGGGGATGGTGGCGAGCTGTGATTACAGAGTCCCTCCACATGTTTTAGGAGTTGGTTTCTACTTACTGACCTGTATAGTTTGTTCTCAGAGTTCTATTCTGGGACCGTCATTGGGGTGTTAGTGTGAAAATATATTTCCAGTGAAAGGCCACTCTCATATTGTATTTGATTTTATAAATGGAATTCTTAAACTGTGGTTTTAAAGAGGACTAGGACATAAAAACAGTGACAAACCACCCTCAGGGCTCTGGTCAGCCAACAAAGAGGACTTTTATTTAAAAAGTAAAGCCATGGGTCATTTACACTGTACTGTGTTTGTTTTGAATTTATCTTCTGATGTTTAGCAGAAGCAAACCTCACTCACCTGCTCTGTTTGTTCTTTTTGCTCCTTAGGCTGCCTTCCAGGAGAACGTGGGGAGACAGGTATGGCCACTTTATAAATCTTTATTTCTGAAACTTCCTGTAGGCTTAGAGGTGGGAATCTTGACAGCTTTGGTTTCATATCTTGTACTGTTGGGTGTGGGTACTGAATGAGCCTCACCTCAGAGCAAGCTAATAAACATGGCAATTCTGATCTCAGACCCACCATAATGTGACCAGGGAGTACTGATTCCCTGTGCCTTTTGGGAGACCCTGCATGAATGTTTTATGCAGGTTAGGATCTTGCCTCACCCTATATGATGTGGGCTGAACATGTGTTAGGCACCAAGCGTCTTATCCTGGTGAGAGAGTCCTTGGATCCCATAGGCCTTGGCCCTTCCTTAGCTTGTGATTTATTTGGAGGCCTCACCTTCCAAAAGCCTTGACCCCTTTTGATGTTCACTGGTGGTATAGCTGTGCTTGGGGCTGGACACCCATCACAGGCCTTGAAAGTAGAGTTTAGATTCATTCAGGTGTAAGATTCTGGCACACTGGAGTGTATGGTCAGTTTAGAAGGAGGCTGGAGAGGGGCTAGAGCATTGGTTCTCAACCTATGGATCATGACCCCTTGGGAGTTGTTGGATAACCCTTTCACTGGGCTTTCCTAAGACCATTAGAAAACACAGATATGTAGATGTATCCAACCTTCTTATTAAATAATAAACACAGAACCAATGCAAAGAAGAAAGCCAAGAGGTCAGAGCTAAGAGCTAAAACCTTACCCTTCCTCCTGCGGTGGTCCTACCTCTCCGAACCAGAGCTACCCCTGTGTTAAAGTCTTTATATAGAGTTCCTGTCCTGCCTTCTCATTGGTTGTAAACCCAACCACATGACCGCCTCCTCACAGCCTGTCTGTATAGGCCTCCAGGTTTTCCATGATTGGTATTAAGATTAAAGGCATGTGTATCCAATAATGGCTGTATCCCTGAACACACAGAGACTTACCCAGCTCTGCCTACCAAGTGCTGGAATTACAAGCGTACGCTACCACTGCCCTGGTTTCCTATGGCTTGCTAATAGCTCTGACCCCCGGGCAACTTTATTTATTAACATACAAATAACATTTTAATACAAATAAAATATCACCATACAGATATTTACATTACAGTTCATAACAGTAGCAAACTTGAAGTAGCAATGAAAATAATTTTATGGTTGGTGTCACCACAACACGTATTAAAGGGTTGCAGCATTAAGAAGGTTGAGATCTACTGGGTTAGGGACTGGGAAAATTGGCAGCTACCAAGATGAGTCTGGACAGGGAGGAGAGTCCCTGAGAGAATCCAGCTAAGAATGATTGCTCTAGGGTTTCATGATAGAAGGTGGTTTGGGTGCTTGTTAATGTTACAGGCGAGGAAGCAGAAGGATGGCCTAGTCCTACAATAGTGTGCAAAATAACCTGTATGTGAAGGATGATGGGGTAGAGAGGTGTAGACCAAGATGGATGTGCTCTGGGTGAGAGAAGCTATGGATGACTTGGGGGGTGGGGCAAGAATATTATCAGCAGCCACATGTTTGTAGTAGAGAATGCTGGGGGTAGTCCAGGAAGTAACAGGGCTGCCTAGTAACTGGAGGTAGGGTTGGGGGAGGGACACCTGACTTCTTCCCTTGGGTTGGTCTGCTGGAGATGTAGGTCTTGAACACCAGAATTGATTAGATCCTGCCTGCCTGCCTTCATCCTGGCCAAGACCCCCAAGAAGCTTGTTGAGTGGGCTCTCCAATAAGTAGGGGTGTGTGTGTGTGTGTGTGTGTGTGTGTGTGTGTGTGTGTGTGTGTGTGTGTATGTGTGTATGTGTGTGTGTTGTAGTTGCCGTGTCTAGGACCAGCATGAGGTAACAGCCATACCTGGGCTCCCCTTGCCTGCCCAGTCATGTGCTGTAGTATGAATCCTAATTGGTCTTATTAATAAAAACCTGGAGTTTAGATATCAGGGTGAAAGCTGAAAGATCAGCGAAGCAGAGCAGCCAGCTACTAGTTCTTCTATGAAATCCTCAGCCTGAAAGAGCCCTCAGTTCCTGTCTCCTCTTGCCTTATATTCCTCTCTGTGTCCAGCCATATCACTTCCTGTTTCCACCTCCCTAGTACTGGGATTAAAGGCATGAGAGCCACCACTGCCTGGCTGTTTCTCTTTTAGACTTGATGAATCTTGTGTAGACCAGGGTGGCCTTGAACTCACACAGATCCATCTGCCTCTGCCTCCCAAGTGCTGGGATTAGAGGTGTGTGCCACCACTGCCTGGCCTCTATGGCTAACTAATGGCTAGTTTTGCCCTCTGATCTTTAGGCAGCTTTATTTGTTAAAGCATACACAAAATATAACTGCATTTCCCCTTTTTGTCAAATAAAAAAGATTATAACTAGTATAAGAAAAACTATATACAATAAGTACAATATATACAGGCAATAAATACATCAACAATGTCTAGTCCATTTGCATTTGACCAATTCAGAGAAAATACTCTATTTTCTATCTTATCTTGGTGAGTCCAAAGTTTTGTACCTAATTCACTTTCTATTCTAACTTGCATTACCATCTTTGGGTGGTGTGGGTACTGCTGAGCAGTTTAGACCTGCCCATCCTCACTGGTAACAGCCAAACCTGGGCTCCACTTGCCTGCCCAGTCATGTGCTGTTGTCTTCATGTGAATCAGGCTGCAGTGGTACCTTTGCCTGGGCTGTGGGCTTCTCTCTCATTGTTATGTATGAGTCTGGGGTCTACTTGATAAATAATTACATAATCCAAAGCATTTTGTTAAAGCACAAAGTTTTACTTCTGCAGGAAGGTGCAAAGCCACTTCTTTCTTTCTTCTCTCTCTCTCTCTCTCTCTCTCTCTCTCTCTCTCTCTCTCTCTCTCTCTCTCTCTCTCCTCCCTCCTTCCCTCCCTCCCTTCCTTCCTTCCTTTTTTTGTGACAGGGTTTCTCCATGTAGCCCTGGCTGTCCTGGAACACTCTCTGTAGACCAGGCTGGCCTTGAACTCATAGAGATTCACCTGCCTTTGCCTCTAGAGTGCTGGGATCAAAGGCATGCATCACCACCACCCACTGCAAAGCCACTCTTAGTCTAGCAAGCACACTCATTAGGGGTCCTACTCTGATTTTAACCCCAAGGCAAGGGGTTTTGTGCCTCACAGACTGAGTGGTTAGAGCTTGGCCTCATATTACTTGATTGGCTAATTCAAAATGGACCAGCATTTTGCTAGGGAGAATGAAATTTGAACATATATCTTGACTTTAAGAATATGATAATCTGGGGCTCAAGAGATGGCTCTTCACTTAAGAGCATTGGCTGCTCTTCTGGAGGACCCTGGTTCAATTCCCAGCACCCACATAGCAGCTCACAACTGTCTCTAACTCCAGTTCCAGAGGATCTGACATCCTTACACAGACATACATGCAGGAAAAACACCATAAAAATAAAGAAATATTTAAAACATTAAAAAAAAATAGTAAGCTAATCTGGAGGGATTCTAGCCAAATGGTATCTTTACTAATTTCTTTAAACATAGAATTTTCTCTGTCTTCTTTTAACTCTGATAGAAAAGACATTTGCATTTCCCACACCATCAAACAGGAATATGATAAGAGCACACAAAGTATGCACCATGGCAGAACCAGGAGCCACACACTCCAGTCACTCTACTCCAGCTCAACCCCTGAATGACTTGGTGGTTCTTGAGACACCTCAGTTCATCATTTTCCTCACAGGCAGAGGATTGGGGCACTCTTTCTAGTGTTCTCAGGAGGGCTGTTTGCTGGGTAGTGTTTGTAAAGTTGTGAGATTTTATGGTGATATTTTATTTGTACTGAAATGTGATTTTATTTGCATGTTAATAAGTAAAGTTGCCTGGGGGTCAGAGCTAATAGCAAGCCATAGCAGAGCTGGGCATTGGTGGCGCACGCCTTTAATCCCAGCTCTTGGGAGGCAGAGCTAGGCAGATCTCTGTGTGTTCAAGGATGCAGCCAGCATGGAGACACACGCCTTTAATCTCAATACCAACCATAGAAGATCTGGAGGTCTGTACAGACGGGCAGTGACGAGGAGGTCATGTGGTTGGGCTTACAACCAATGAGAAGACAGAACAGAAAGTCTATATAAAGACAAACACACAGGAAGTAGGTCTCTTGGCTGAAGAGGATAGCTGCAGGAGTGAAGGGTAAGGCTCTTAGCTCTGACCTCTTGGGCTTTCATCTTTGCATTGGCTCTGTGTTTCTTATTTAATAAGACGGTTACTTCTACAAGATTTTAATGACCAGGCTCCAGGATTAGCTTGTGAAATGATGAAGGCATTGAGGATGACAGTGAAGGTGGGCTGCATGGAGGAGTTGCTTCCTCTGCTGGCTACGCTTTCCAGCCCCTGGCTGGTAATGGTGGCTTTTCCTCTCACTCTGTGCCTGAGGTAGCCCTAAGGGCAGAGGTCAGGGAACAGAAGGCTGGCAGACCTCACATGTTTTAGTTAGGCCTGGGTTTTTAGCTCTCCTGGATTCCAGATGGGTGGTACATCCCATCATGTGCTCAGACTAATTGGCATTATTTATATGTAACCTGAAGACTAAACTTCTGTTTTTGACATTGTCTCCATAGTAATAAATAGCCTGAATTCCATGTAGAAATTCAGACTCAAATTGTAAATTTCTTTATTTTGTGTCTGTTTCTTTGGATCTGGTCACACACATACATATGCTAGTAGATGCACCTCTGATACTATTTTGAGCTGGCTGTGCAGAGGGGTAACACCTCGTGTTTGAGTAGATTCCTTCCTGTGTAAGATACAGGGGTGTGGCAGGAAGGAGCTGGTGGTAGAGTGCCTGTCACTTTTCTTGGCCTTTGCTTGTCATTCTTGTGCCAGCTTTGTGCACAGATAGGGGACTCATCTGCTACTGGGATGGAGCCACCTCCGGGCCAATAGCTGTAAGGCTTTCTACATTTGCCTACAACTTTCTACATTTATATTTTTAAAGGAAATTTGTTTATAAAGTTTCTAGATTGTAATTTTTTTTTTTAGCCATAAGTGATAGTATTAGGGAATACCAATAATGTGATGATGGGACTCCACTATGAATATTTTTTATGGGTGAGGATGGAGGGGCCTGCCTCTTGTTTTTGAGTTTGGGGAACTGATGGCTGCTTTCCTTGATGCTCTTAGAGGCCGGCTATTAGCCCTGAGAGTGATTATTTCTATTAGCCTCATCCATCCTTACAGCAGCTTAGTGAGGTGTGGGCCCTAGTCTAGGTTTCAAGCCAGACAGGAGCTTGCCTGCCTTCCATTGACTTTCCTGCTCTAATAGGCTGTGGAATTGAGGGCTATGCTGTTGTCTTTGTGACCAGAAAGGGGGACCAAGCTCTCAGAGTTACCATTTCAGCACTGTTGAGACCCAGGGTCTTTTTAAAGGAAGGAGTTTTACAGCATTTGAAGTTGAAACAGTTGGGGTTGAAGAATGAGTGGTACTGTGTGCAGCATCTGGCCAGGCAGGCAGGATGAACACTGACACACCAGTGGGACATTCCACGAGCCACGTGGCTCAGCTTCAGCTGCCCTGTTGTGTGCATGTGATCAGTGATTTCAGATGCTGTTTCTCACCTTTTCTATTTTCTTCACTTGTACTTTTTTCAGGGTACTTTCCCTCATGGAATTGATATTTTGACTACAGCAGACTATTTTGCAGTTGGTAACATATCTAACTGTTTCCTGGTTATAAGGTAAGTTTTAATGTGTATAACAGAACTGTAATAGTCTTTTTGACTTGGGTGTCAAACATCAGCTTCTACCATTTCCTTCTTCATTATTCTTCATTATACTGTAGTCTGCTTGGTGTAAATATAACATGTTGTAGAAAGAAAAAATTGAAGTGAGAACAGTTACTGAAACTGTTCTCATACCAACTTTATACTCCATGGTACATGCTGTAGAGGATACCTGCTCACACTTCAGTGTGGTGACTAGAGCTTCACATCTCCCCTGGTCATTAGTCTTCTCCTTGTTGTCATTCTGGTTGGTGCTGTTCTGTGCAGGCCTCGGTGCCATACAGGGATTATCCACAAGCACAGCTGTGTATGTCCTTCTGTGTGACAGCTTTCCCACCAGGTGTCACAAATGGATTGGTCTTTCAAATGATATTTTTGATTCGAAGTGACTGTGTATGTGTATCTTTTTGTTTCAATAAAAAAATACATCAAATTATTTTTACTTGTATAACTTAAGGACTAGGGAGTAGTACTAATGTGAAAAAGGTACTTTATGAAGTAGTTTTGTTACTGTGAATTAGGAGAAACCCACCAAGTACATTTTTTTAAAAAGTTCCTGACTTTTATACCCTGGGGGTAGATTTCCTAATAGTCCTGCCGTGCAGACCATGCAGAATTTACACTTCTCCATAACCAGCCTTGACAGACTTTAAAAAAACAAACAACTAAACTAAAAACAAAAAAGTGACCAACTACTTTCCCAGGAAGCATGTGACCAAAGGTGCCCTCGCCTGCATGCCACTACCCCTCAGCCCAGTACTTCATGTCTCTGTCCGTGTGTTCTTTGTTCTCTGATTATTAGTGCTGGAATATTGTATGTGAGGTTCTGTGACCTTTATTTTGGAGTTTCTTAGGTAAAATAGCTGGTAGTTAAGTTGGGTTTTGGACAATTCTACTTATTGCTAAGGTTTCCACACCAGTGTAGAACTTAAACATATTATTATATCCATTCTGTAAAAATATATGAGAACATGACCTGGCTCTAGGGTGTTCCTTCTCCAGTACAATGGGCTGTGTGATGCTTTGGTCTAAGTAGCAGATCAGCTGTTGCCTTATGAAGACAGTCCAGTAGCAAGCAGGCTTTACCACATCCTAGCATCACAGGGCCTCTGACCAGGGTCTCATCTTCTTGACTGGTATTTCTCTCTCAGCCTGGATACTGGAGGGCAGGATCTCTGTCTGGACTTCATGTGAATGGACCACAGTGCTTTGTCTACCATGTAATTTCATAGGAATCTGGATGGGTTATCACTGGCAGTCCCTGTGAACATACCAAAATCTGTCCATTAACTGGTTGAGAAACATTGGTGTATGTGATTTACTCTGTGACCACTGGATAGGGTGTTTTTCTGCCTGGCCATTTTCCCAGTAACCATCTGCCTGTTTGCCTCTTGCTTATTTTCTTGGTTGCTGATGTCAGTTTCCTAACATCTCCAGCCTTGAGCATCATTTTAAAAATTGTCACCTTTTTTCCCTAGTAGTTTGTTTTCCAGGAATCTCATATGCTTGTGTCCTCTAAGTCACTGAAAGCAAGATGGCCTCAAGGTAGAGTGCCTCCATCTGCCTAAACCATCATTTCTGTTCCTTTTCTCATAGTGATGGTTGACCTAAGTCTGCCTTTTACTCATCCCTCATCAGCTTCAAACATGTCTCACCTTCTGGCCCTCCTCATATCTCTGGCTGCCTGCATGTGGCAAGCCCTGATCCCCATTTATGCTTTGTCCTGCCATCCTGGCATCTGACATCTTCCTTAGATTATGCTACCTCACTCCTTTCTCTTCCTCTGCCTTTGCCTCAGTCTCCCCTCTCCCACCTTCTGGTGGACTCCTCTTGGTTAGTATTTGGCCTTCCAGTACCTGGCATGCTACATATAGGTTCATTACTGCCTAGGGCCAAGGTTCAGGCTTATCTTCGGTAAGGTCACAGCTAGTTGGTGGCAGAGCTGGAATTGGCCTTTGGTGGTATGGAACCCACACTCTCAAGCTTGTTGGTGAGCCTTCACACCTTGATTTGTACTCTCAGCCTTGTAACTGTGATCAGTTTTGCTGGCACCCCACCGTATGTCCCTCATTATTGTACAGTGTAGCGAGTGCGGACAGTGTACCCACCCAGGACACCTACACTTTCACTGGGGTGCAGAGGGCTCCCACTGTCTCTGATCTGTTCTGCCTGGCTCCGAGTGCTGGTGCTTTGCATTTTGTCTAGATTAGTATTGCTTGAAGAGTGTGCTTTTCCTTGTCTGAGTTCTTCCACTGAATACTGTGATTACCTGTTGTAGGTGCCTCTGTATTGTGATGTCTGTGCTGCTATGATGCTGTACAGCTCGCCTGCCAGGATGCCTTGTTGATCAGCAGTTAGGCATTTTTGAGGTTTTTATTCTGATGAATAAGGCACTCATTTAGAAATCTTTATGTGGATGTGTATTTTAACTTTCTTATGCAAAGACATGAGAATTTGTGGAGATTTAGCTTTGTATGAACTGTGAATGTATGGTTTTGGCCTCTCCATACCTTCCTGAGATTGGTTGCAGCCAGTCTTTGCACATCTTACCATTCACAGCATTTCATCTTTGCTAATGACCTGTGCTGGATATATTTCCATGTGCTTATTGGATTTTTATTTCTCTTTTTTATTGATGTTTCTAGGCAAATGTAGGCTAGTTTTTTTATTTTGGTTTTGTTTTCCTTATATATTTTTTAGTGCAAACTGTTTGCCAACTGTGCCTTTTTTTCTGTACATCTCTTTTAATAGCCTTATTGATGTGTAGTTAACACATGTTATATGCATACAAAGTATAGAGCTTGCTAAGTCTGACAGAGGAGGACTTAAACTGTCAGATGGGTAGCAGGTTTGTGAACATACTTGTCATCCGCTAAATTATTCTTCTGTTATAGATTGCTTTTCACCTTTGTCTATTTCTTTCCCTTAGCATGATTATTTTGCAATTCATTCATTTTATGTGTTGTGTCAAGAAGTTCAGGAGACAAGACTCAGTGGTTAAGAATATTGCTGCTCTTGCAGAGGATCTGCATTCGGGTCTCAATGCCTATGCCAGAAGGCTCACAGCTGCCTGTAACTCTAGCTACAGGAGATCCAGCACCCTTTTCTGGCCTCCTCAGGGACCCACACACATGTAGCATGTGCTAACACAGATTGTAAAACATATACCTAACTAAACATAATAAAAACAGATCCTGTGCACCAGACCAGTCTGTTGAGTCTGCCTGACCCTTAGCCTACCCAAACTATATCTAACCTCTAGGCCTAGCCTGGGTCAGACATCCTGTGCTCTGATCCAGTCTGGTGAGTTCCTTGGACCCTAGCTCACCTACACCTTCCCCACCCACAGACCTAGCCTGGGTTGCATATCTCGTGTGCTGACCCAGTCTTTCGAGTTCTTGAAACTCTGCTTGCCTGTGCTGTCCCCACCCTAAGACTTAGACTCAGTCATTCAGCCTGTGTGCTTGCCTGCCTGGATGACTGCTTTACTCTGGGCCACCACACCACCCTCACATTCCTCAGCATAGATAGGGTAAATCAGCCCACACACTACCCCAGGCAGATCCTGCATGCCTTTTTGTTTATTTCTGAATTGAAATCCCCTCTGTTGCTCTAGTCCACCACCAAGATCCACCAGTTCTATAGAAATGAGAATTACTAAGGTGAACCCAAGGATACAAGATTTAAAAGAACAGTCATGAGTGTCATCAGAGAATCCAAGGAATTTAAAGACAACATGAGCAAACAACTCAGTTAACTAAAGAGAATAGTGGCCTGAATGATGCCCAAAAAACACAAACCTATGGCAGAAGGAAATATAGACAGTTCAGGACTGGAAACTGAATTCAGTAAAAAGATAGAAATACTGAAGAGAGCTCAAGCTGAAATGAAGATGGAATTGAAAAACTCAGTAACTCAATTAGAAAATCCAGAGGGACTCTGTCTCGAAGAAAAAAAACAAAACAAAACAAAACAAAACAAAAAAAAACCCAGAGGAAAACCTTGCAAGTAGAAGATAGAATGTTGGGACTTGAAGATAAAGTAGAGGAATTAGACCACACAGACAAAGAATATGAAGAAATTTTAAAAAATTATTATTATTTTATTTATTATTATTTTATTTATTTATTTTTTTGAAACAGGGTTTCTCTGTGTAGTCCTGGCTGTCCTAGAACTTGCTCTGTAGACCAGGCAGTTCTCAAATTCAGAGATCCTCCTGCTTCTGCCTCCTGAGTGCTGGGATTAAAGGCATGTACCACCACACCAGGCTATAAGATTTTTTTGTTTTGTTTTTGTTTTTCAAGACAGGGTTTCTCTGTTTCTCTGTGTAGCTTTGGAGCCTATCCTGGAACTCACTCTGTAGACCAGGTTGGCCTCAAACTCACAGAGATCCGCCTGACTCTGCCTCCCCAGTGCTGGGATTAAAGGCATGTGTTACCACGCCTGGCAGCTTTTCTTTAATTCCTTTTCACAAGTTGGAAATGTAGCTGGTTGGGTTCTTACCCTGAGGTCGCCACTTTCCTTATTCCATTTCTTAAGCTGTTTATCTCCTTGAACACAGGACTTGGCTCAATTCTACCTCCTGGTGCTCCTTTTCTCTTCAACTTATACATTTTTTTTTTTCCCTTGCTCAGCTTCCTCCTTTTCACATGTATCTTCATTAGAGTTACCACATGACAGAGTCTATACTAGGCTGTTTTGAGATTTCCTCTGCCAACGGAATTTATCCAAATCTCTTCACTTTATCCTCAGACTCTTTGGACAAGAGCAAAAAACAGCTACATTCTTCACCACAATATCGTAGAATGATCTCTAGGCAAATACTAAAATTCTTCTCCTCTAAATCATTTTGAGCCAGGCCCCCACAGTTCAGATCTTCCATGCTTCTACTAGTATCGCCCATTAAGCAGTACTTAAAGCATTCTACTGCTTTCCTAACCCAAACCCCCAAAGTCCAAATTCCTCCAAACAAAAGCATGGTCAGGCCTATCACAGCAATATCCCAGTCCCTGGTACCAACTTCTGTCTTAGTTAGGGTTTCTATTGCTATGAAGAGACACCACTCTTACAAAGAAAAACTTTAATGGAGCCACTTACTGTTTCAGAGGTTTAGTCTATTGTCATCATGACAGGACATGGCAGAGTGTAGGCAGACATAGTGCTGGAGAAGGAGCTGAGAGTTCTGCATCTTGAGCCAAAGGCAACAGGAAGTGAACTTTGTCACTGGGTGTAGCTTAAGCATAGGAGACCTCAAAGCCCACCCCCATAGTGACACACTTCCTCCAACAAGGCCATACCTACTCCAACAAAGCCACACCTCCTAAAAGTGCCACTCCCTATTGGGGCCATTTTCTTTCAAACCACCACAAGTCAAAAAAACAAAAAACAAAAAAAAACAAAAAACAAAAACCCCAAAACAAAAAAACAAAAACAAAAAACAAAACCCAATTTAGAAAAATGGGTCATGGATCTGAACAGAGTCCTTAAAAGAAGAAATAAAATGACTAAGAGATATCTTAATAGAAATGGGCAGTGGTGGCTCAGGCCTTTAATCCCAGCACTCGGGAGGTAGAGGTAGGTAGATCTGTGTGAGTTTGAGGCCAGCCTGGGCTACAGAGCAAGTTCCAGGACAGGCTCCAAAGCTACACAGAGAAGCCCTGTCTCGAAACCAGTATATATGTAGTAAATGTTCACTATCTTTAGCAATTATGGAAATACAAATTAAAACTACTTTGACAGTTCATCTAACCCCAGTGACAATGGCTAAAATCAAGAAAAACAGTTGACAACAAATGCTGACAAGGATGTGGGGAAAGGGAATTCTCATTTACTGTTCATGAGATTGCAAACTGGTGCAGTCACTCTGAAAATCTGTGTGGAGAATTCTCAAGAAGTTAAAAGATCTACCATATGACCCAGCTGTACCACTCTTTGGTATATACCTAAAGGCTTCTTCTCCTATCCCACAGAGATAGTTGCTCAGCTATGTTCATTGCCACCCTATTCACAATAGCTAGGAAATGGAAACAACCTTTCAGCTGATGGACAATGGAAATGTGGTACATGTACACATTGGAATTCTGTTTAGCTATAAAGAAAAATGAAACCATGAAATTTGTAGGTAAATGGATAGAACTAGAAAATATTGTACCAAGTGAAGTAACCTAGTCCCAGAAAGACAAGTGCTGTAAGTTCTCACACATTTGTGGATTCTCATTCCTAGTCCTTTGATGTGAGTATATGACCTGAGAGTTACCTAAGAAACCAGAAAAGTAAAGAGAGACTGTGGTCAGGAGGAATATAGAAGGCTCTCCAGAGAGGGGTATATTAGGTCACAGGGGAAAATAGGGAAAATGTGGGGAGGACTTTACCTGGTGAGGGGTGGGGAGGACAATTTACCGAGAGAAGGGATAAATAACACAAAGGATGATTGAAAAATCCACAGGGAAACATTCTATGTTAACCTAAAAATGCATATATGCTATAGAAGTGTATGTGCATATATACACAAATAATTTAAATGAAGTTATAATACTTGGTGGTGATGCTGCCTCCAAGAGCCATAGACTATGTCAGTGACATTTCTGTTGCTGTCATACAACACCATACCCAAGACAACGCTCAGAAGAAAGAGATTATTTGGGCTTATGGTTCCAGTGGGATAAGACTGTCATGGCAGCAAGCAGCAGGTATGGTGGTGGCATTCACATCTCAGCTATGAATAAGAAGCAGAGTGAACTGCAAGTGGGTGAGGCCTTTTACTCTTAGAGCCTACCCCAGTGACACACTTCCTCCAGCAAGGCTATACTACCCTAAACCGTCCAAAACAGCACTGCCACCTGGGCCCAGTTGTTCAAGTGCCTGAGACTATGGGGAACAGTTCTTATCAGACCACATTATTAGTTAACAAAGACCCCAGTGCCAGGAATGGGAATCCTCCTTTTGAGTTATTGGTCAGGAAAGTTGCAGTAGACTCCCAAAATTAAATTATTGCTGCTGCCTTTGGTTGCCTTCCAGAACTTGAAGGTAAGACCTTATTGCTGAAGCTACAACACATTTAAGACAAGGGACTTGGAGGAATTGAGCTGGAACTAACCTGAAATAATCCTCCCCGAGGACTAGCTTTCATAGTATGTGAAGGTGCTATGCAAGCTGCCAAGGCAGAAAAGCAATTAATAGTTCTATTCAGCTGAAAAGTCTATGGACTTTTCACCACAACAATGATCAGCACAGCAGAATATACTCAGGGGTACAGTAGTGGCACTTATTTCTTGGGGGTAATGAACAGTAATATAATTGGACTTAAGGCCTATTCAAAAGGAGGGACTATATACACATCTGATACTGTAAACCTCACCAACTTACCCATGGCTGGTGAGGTCATGACCCCTAAAGGAGAACCTACAGCTGCTATTTTTCTGAACCAGTATAATTTCCAGCTGCTTTATAAATACCTGTCCTTATATCCACAGATAAATGTAGCTCTCATCCCAAATCAAAAAACTTCTTTTTGCAGCAGAGAGTCCATCACAGAAATCCACAACTGGTAAAAATGCAGAGAACAACTGACCATTGGTACCCATTCTCAGGAGATTTATCTGCAACACAACTCATACACCTAAGGCTCAGGAAACATCATGGAAGAGGAGGTGGAAGGATTGTAAAAGCCAGAGGACCAGAACATCTTCTATGAGATAATGTCTTCTATAGATGACAGTGAACTGTACCTATGAAAGCTTAACAATATGGTTGCCTAAACAAGACCTGCACCATGGCAACACCAGTTCACATTCCAGTGTAGATGGGGAAATCTCACAAAGCTGCATCTCTAGATGAAGTGCTATGGGGCAGTTGATGGCTGCTGACAGGAAGAATCAGTCCTTTCCAGGGACAAACCCCCCTAGGTTATCCAACCCCAAGTGGTCAGCCTTAAGCATATTAAATGAACACACACTAAATGAAGCCAGCAACACTAAATGGACTTAGCAGGTTATATTTATTTATACCTACCCACTAATAGTTGAAGAGGTCATGAAACTGTAAGGAAATCAGAGGGTGGACAGAAGGAGTTGCGGGGAGAGGGTGGAATGAAAAGATGTAAATATAGTACTTATGTATGTAATTCTAAAAAAAAGTTCAAAAAATCAAATAGAATAAAAATAAAACTTTAAAACAACAACAAAAAGCCAAGTTTGATGATGCATGCCTTCAATCCTAGTGCTTGGGAAGCAGGCTGATCTTTGTGATTTTGAGACCAGCCTAGGCCAAAAGCAAGTTCTGTTCCAGTCAGAGGTCCATAGTAAGACCCAGGCTTCAAACAAAAAGCCCATTCCTTTGTCCTATTGTGTGCCTGTGGCATGGATAAATAAGCAGTCGACTTCTCCATGAGCTGCATGTGCATGGGGTGCTGCTCCCAATCACAGTCCTGGGTATGCTACTGAGCTGTGTGAATGGTCTGGACGAATGCTCTCCTGTCTTGAGTAGCTGCAGATGCAGGGAATATTGGGTCATCTAGTAGGTAGCTTTTACTTTTGAAGGAATGACCAAACTATTTTTGAATGTAAATGTTTTAGTTTCCATTCTCAAGGGCAGTATATAAAAGTTCTGGCTTCTCCATGTTATTTTTAATCTTTAAGCAATGCATAAAATAATGGCTTAAGAGAGTTTTATACATACGTGTCATTGTACTGCTTATATTTGCCCCTTTCTCCAGCTCTTAATATTATGTCTTTCAGTGTGTTTATTGCTGGATTCCAGGAATACACCAAGCCGATGATTGACCACTTGGTCTCCATGAAAATTAACCATTGGGATGGGTAGGTTTTGTGTTTTTTGTGACTCTCTGAAAATTCCTTTTTTTGCTCCCAACAGAAGTTCAGTTGAGCTTATAAGTTCATGAATGTATTTTCTCATTGTAGACAAACTATTTTAAAATAATTATTTCTGAGAAGTAATGAAAATTCCAGTATCTCTGTGTGGCATGCTTGTTAATGGTCTATCTGTCTAGTTTCATTTCTGGAGCTGTTGGTCAGGCAATTCTGAGATGTAATTATTCCTGAATACCCTTGTCATATGTAATAGGGAAGCTATGCCTGAGGACAGGGCAGTCCAGACAGCTGGAATAGCCTGGTCTTCCCAGTCATTTGACCCTGCCTCCATACTGATTCTGCTCTGCCTAGGTAGCTTATATTTTGTCACCCAAGAACCAAGCAGACTTTAGTGGTAGTTCCCCTAATTACAGTGGCAGCTTTGGGGCCATCTTGGTATTTCATAAGTAGTTAAATGTATCTTCAAAGAAGAAAGGCAAGTGTATAACTTAGATGTGAGCACTGTTAGTATTCTGCTACCATTTCTAGGTAGGCCTGGTCAGCCAACACAGGGCAAATGCTGGGGGAATTAGTAGTATAACCCTGGTGTCCCTTCCAAATCCCAGTGTCAGAGTGGGTCTTTGTGGTTGAAAGGCCCACTCTGACACCAGGGACCAAAGCTTTCAAGTATTTGTTGGCTGCTGCTATGCTTGTGTAGCTGTGTGCAACCTGCATTGGACTCTGGAGTGAGGAGCCTCTGGCTCAAGCCTCCATGTTGCTCACTTGGGCTAGCTGTGACAACCTAACAGGAACTCCTTCCTTTCCTTCAGGAGCTTATGTGCCAGGTATGCAGGCAGATGGGATATTAAATCTCTTATTGGGAGAAGAGCACCTAGACTTGCCCAGCCAGAGGTTAATTAAATTGCCTTTCATACTAGTTTACCAGACAGCAAGATATTTAAAACCACATTGTGAATATGCAATCCATGAGTTAGACTAAGTTTTTGAACTTTTGAAATCTTTGATTGATTTTCTAATTCTGTTGGTTCTTTCCTGTGTTTTGAGTGGGGCTTTCATTTTAGATGAATGTATACCTCTAATTTTTCATCTTCCTGATCTATTTATCATTATGAAATGTTTCTTTGTTTCATAGATTTCTTAAAGTGTAACATGATATTGAATCTGTGTGCATGGGCTATCAATCAGCTTTTTCTTTAAAGGGACAGATAGTTAATACCTTAGGTCTCTGTCTCATATATACATATATACATACATATATATTTTTTTTCTTTTTTTTTAAAGATTTTATTTATTTATCATGTATACAGTGAGTGTTCAGCCTGCAGGCCAGAAGAGGGCACCATATCTCATTGTAGATGGTTGTGAGCCACCATGTGGTTGCTGGGAATTGAACTCAGGACCTCTGGAAGAGCAGCCAGTGCTCTTAACCTCTGAGCCATCTCTCCAGCCCCCTATATTTTTCTTTTATATGACCCTTAAAAATGTAAAAATGAGGCCGGGCGGTGGTGGCGCACGCCTTTAATCCCAGCACTTGGGAGGCAGAGCCAGGCGGATCTCTGTGAGTTCGAGGCCAGCCTGGGCTACCAAGTGAGTCCCAGGAAAGGCGCAAAGCTACACAGAGAAACCCTGTCTCGAAAAACCAAAAAAAAAAAAAAAAAAAAAAAATGTAAAAATGATCCTTAACTTAGAGCCTTACAAAAGAAGCCTTGGGCAGTTTTTGACCTGCTGACCACAAATCATCATTTTCTTATAGCAAGTGTCAGAATTCTTTTCCTTTTTAGTTGAGTAATATTCCATTGTCTGTATCTACCATATTTTGCTTATTTATTCACCTGTTGATAGATCCTTGGGTGTTGTGAATAATGTGGATATGAGTGTGACTATGCAAACCACTCTACTAACAGCTCCTGTTACTTCTCAGGGCCATCCGAGAACTGTCTGCAAAGGCACTGCACAACCTGACCCCACAAGTACCTGAGTACATAGCCACTCACGGTAGGTGTGCATACCACTTCCTGCAGCACTCATATTGGTGCACTTGTGTGCATATGTGTGCACACACACAGCAGAAAGATGTTCTGTTCTCATAGTAGATGAAGATAATGTCCTATGTCTGTTGCTGAAGAGTAAGTCGTAGGCTAAATCAGGATAGAGTATGAAGACAAATGCAGTGTGTTTGTCTAGTGGCAGCTTTGGGTGGCATTAGGCACAGGTGCCATCCACAAAACAAGGAATCTATGGGGGGTTGCATTGTATATGTTAAAAATGATGGGGATTCCAGGGGCTCATTTTAGCCATCAGTGCTTCTAGATTGGTATGTACTTAGAATTTGGAGCTGTCCTGCTTTCTCCTCCCTAAACATCAGAGGCTGAGGTTTTCTGCTCTCATTGGGAAAGAATAAAGAGTGAAAGTGCCTGTTACCTTTTATGGTTGTGTGGCCTTCAATCTGCCTGCTCTCTTTAGGTAGAGGTGCAGATGGGAAAATCTGTAGATATGACCTTTTTCAGCTGTCCCTCACTGGGTATGTGGGGGCCTGTAGGCATGTACTGATTTATATGCTATGTCCTAGCACATTGCCCTGGTTGCTCAGGAGGGAGCTCTGCCCACCAGAAACAGTGGTGGTGACCCTGACCAACACCAGAGGAAATACTTCTAAGTAATGAGTTGTCCATGTGTGTCCTTCAACTTGACTACTGCAGTATTCCCAACATTATTATTGATGACACTGAGCCCAGATCTACACACTAGACATGGCGCCATCCTCTCCTGCGCAGAGGTCACCTATGCCCTGTACAAGCTGGCTTCACAGAGTAACAGGTAGGAGATGTCATCTGGGAAGCTAGGTAACAATAGTGATTTTGGGTTTGAGAATAGCTTGTCTGCTCTGATTGTCGATCATGTGTTTTTAGGATTCCATTTTATGTTGAGATGGTCAGTGGTTAGGACTGCTCTCCTCTTTTCAGGGAAGGACTGCTGGTTGGCATTTGGTTTTCCAAGGATTCAGACAACAAGAGCAATGACACCTGTTTAGAGGTGGCACTGAGCAGTTCATTTGTCACTCTGTGTGTGAATGTGTATCTGTATGTGTGCATGCTGTGTGCATGTGTGCACTTGTGTGCCACAGAACACATGTAGGTCAGAAGAAACCTTGGGCATCTTCCTCATGCTCCACCTTGTTTAAGATAGTGTCAGTCTTGCTGCCCACCAAGCTAGCTGCCCTGTGAGCTTCAGATGTTTCCCATCTTCCTGGGAGTACATACAAATGCACCACTGTGTCTGGCTTTTACCTGGGTTCTGAGGATCTGAACTCGGGTTGTTTGACTTATGTTGACAAGGTATTTTCTTGATGAGTCATCTCTTCAGTCCCCATTTGTTACTTTAATAATTTAAACTATTTGAAAGTGTAAGTTAGGGCTGTGTTGTGGTGGTGTACTCCTTTAATCCCAGCACTTGGGAGGCAGAGGCAGGCAGATTTCTGAGTTCGAGGTCAGCTTGGTCTACAGAGCAAGTTCCAGGACAGCCAGAGATACATATAGAAACTCTGTCTGGAAAAAATCCAAAAAGGAAAAACAAAAGGTAAGTTTGGAAGTTTCCCTTGGGCATATCCCCCCGCCCTCCCCATTGTCTGCATCTATAGTATAACTACAAAGCAAGAAGTCAGGACCATGTACAATGGTACATTCCTTACATCACTGTGCGGTTGACTCCTCAAAAATAAGATCTTATAGACACAGTGCCATCTATGACCTACCTTTAGGTTCAAGCTTGAAATTTGTACTTAAGTCATTTCCTGTTGTGTTAGGTGACTCCTTTGTGTTAAGAGGACAGCAGATGGGTACATGAACCTCATTCCTACCTATCAGCCCCAAGGAGGCTTGGTTGTCCCTTGGACCCCAGAACCCAGCTCACAGACTATATGAGTGGAAAGGACACCTTGCTCTCCTTGGTTATGGTAAAAGGCACTTGGGCCATGACATTTCTCAGCAGTGCATTGTGATACTATGGTACATTTGAGATCCATTCCCAAGCTGTTGGATTTATACGTGGCCCAGGGTGTTAAGGCTCTACACGGTTCTACTCAACACGTAAGGGATTTCAGACCTCCAGGGCATTGGGGCTCTGTGTGGCTCTGCTTAGTTAGTACTTAGCAGACTAGATCTCTAGTGAGCTGGAGTTAGTTACCACATAGCTCTGTCTAGCAAGTAATAGATATCAGATCCCCAGGGTGTTGTGGCTGTGCATAGTTATGCCTAAAACACAGGAGATTATAGCTCCATAAGTAATTGACACTGCATAGCTCTGCCTGGCACATGCCATCAGAAGAAAGCAGATGTTTAGTGTGAATTGTGATTTACATTATAGCATGTGCTTAGTGAGTTACTGTGTGAGTCAGGCAAAGTAGAACTCCCTGTTGAAGTCTTTAAGTACTAGGTTGACTGTAGCAGAAGTCTTTCTGAGGACAGCAGAAGGCTCCTGTGGGAACCCATATAACCCTGTAGGGGACTTAACACTTCCACAGTGTCAGCAGGGGCCTGATATTCAGTAAGGGTACTGTGTCTTCAGCAAATTGGCTATAGGTCAAAGCATAAAGGCAGCACCCAGATGCCCACATACTGAAACCAACACAGATTTTTTTTTTTTGTGTGTGTGTGTGTGTGTGTATGTGTGTACGTGTGTACGTGTGTACGTGTGTATGTGTGTACAGATATACTTGTCCATGTGTGTATGTATGGAGACCAGAGATTGACAGTGGATATCTTACCTTCCCTGATTGTTCTCTTATTATTTGTCGTTTCTATTTTAAATTAAATTTAGTGGCTGAAGACAATGGCTTAGTAGTAAAGAACACTTTCAGAAGACCCAGGTTCAGTTCCCAGCACCTGAATGACAGCTCACAACCCTTTGTAACTCCAGTTCTAGGGACTCCAGATACCTTCTTCTGAACTCCATGGCATCAGTCATGCATATGGTATACATATACATGCTGGCAAAACCACTCATACATATAAAAAAATAAAATATTGAAATTACAATTATTTATTTGCGAGAGGGAGAAACAGAAACATGTGTGGGCATGAGTTTGCCATGACTCACATGTGGAAGTCAGGGGACAACTTGAGGGGAATCACTTCTTTCCTTCTTCCTTGTGGGTCCCAGGGATAGAACTCAGGTTGTCAGGGTTAGCAGCAAGTGTCTTGGAGCCATCTCTTCAGCCCTCAGCACAGAAGTGAGAGATCTACAGGGATTGTGGGAGCAGGAACAAGAAGCCATTCTTTCCTGTGAACCTGAGCTCCGGCTTAGTCCTTAATGAACTCAGTGCTGCTTCACCTTCTGCAGGCCTGTCACATACTACCTGGATGAGAAGGCAGTACAAAGTCTGAAGGAGATCCACCAGCAGGTTTGTGTGGCCCATCTGAACCCCGTCCGCTTGGACAGGATCTGCTCACCTAGTTGACCAGGACATGATGGCTTTATGGGTTCTCTCCACCAACATTACTTTTGTTGGGGTTTATCTGGAATTGATAATTGGGCTAGACTTGTTCTCTGGGGCCAGAAGCCATCTTGTTGGGTGGTCATCACCGTCAGTGGGTTTCAGGGCTGTGTTGGTGTCTCACTGTGGTCCTTAACAGGAAGGAGTTCCCAGCTGAGGGGTTGGATGTCCTTCTAGAGGGTTAGGTACCCATTAAAAAAAAGACCTTTTTTGTTTGTTTTTTTTGAAATTTTCTGGAGCTGAGGACTGAACCCAGGGAGGGCCTTGTGCTTGCTTAGGCAAGCACTCTACCACTGAGCTAAATCCCCAACCCCCAATTTTTTTTTTTTTAAATTTAAAAAAGGCCTTTTATTTCTACCTTTGCCCCTGTGGCCCTAATCTCCACTCTCCTGAAATTTAATATTGAATTTTGTACATTTTGGGGAATGGGAAGCATGTATATTTTTCTGGGATTTTGGGATTCTCAAAACCTTCTATGACATAAAAGAGAAAAAGTATGAACACAGGATATTTTCAAGGAATTAAAATTCCTCCACATTCCTAAGGAATTAAATGGTTTTATTATTCCTTGTTGTAAATATTTTTTTCCTTACAATTTTCCTCTTTTTTATTTTATTTTATTTTATTTTTTTTTGTTTTTTTTTTTTTGTTTTTTCGAGACAGGGTTTCTCTGTGTAGCTTTGCGCCTTTCCTGGAACTCACTTGGTAGTCCAGGCTGGCCTCGAACTCACAGAGATCCGCCTGGCTCTGCCTCCCGAGTGCTGGGATTAAAGGCGTGCGCCACCACTGCCCGGCCAATTTTCCTCTTTTTATAATAATGGTTTGTTTTAGATCATAATGACTGTGATGAGGCCATTTGGTTAGTTTTTACATTTCTTGCTTTAAAGTGGAGCCTGGCCTTCTTGCTCAGTTTTGGAAGTGAGGGTGAGGAGGGTGGCAGCTCCATGCAGAGGCTGAGAGAATGGAGCCTCTGTGTCCTCTGAACCAGGACATGTGTCCTGAACCATATGGCAGGATTAGTTTTCTGCCTGAGTGGCAATCAGTGGGCCAGGGTGAAAGGGGCCACCCTCTTTATGTCTGTGTGCCTCAGTTTCCCTTTAGAGATAACTCACTTGAAGAACCTAACCAAGGCCAGGTACAATGAGGTGGGCCTTTGTCTTCTGACCTTCCTGATTGGCTGTCTGGCAGCCTGAAGCCCAGCTCTGTCATTCTACCATCATTCGTATATTGGTAGTAGTCACTGTCATATGCATAACTAATTATTTAACCGAAAAAACTTAAAATAACTGACTTTCCATTCTTTAATTTTAGCTTTGTGATCGTCATCTCTATAGGTAAGCCTGCAGAGTAAGACTTCCTATGTGTGTAATGGAAATGTGTGTTGTCTGGAATAGCTGGGTCAGAAACACTGAATTACATTTATGTGTGTGTGTAAAACACATGCCATGTGCACTGGTGGAGGTCAGAGGACAATTGTAGGGGTTGGTTCTTTCCTTCTATCTTGTGGGTTCCAGGGATTGAACTCAGGTTGTCAGGCTTGGTGAAAGGTACCTTTACCTGCTGAGCCGTCTTGCTGTCCCTCACCTTCACCTTCACCTGTCCTTACTGTTACGTGTTCACTTTGAAGACATGCAGCTGTCACTCAGCCCAGTGTTAAAGGGCATGAAGGCCACAGCTCTTTGGTGTCTTTAGGCTTTTTGGAAGCTAAAGTCACAGGTCATGGCACCCCGTGTTTCACCGTGTCCTTGGCAGTTCTGTGGTTGGAGACAGTGTATCCTGCCCAAATGAGCGGGTGTTCCCTATCTGCTTTTGGTGGCTCTTGGCTCTTGGGCCTTGAGTGCTCTCTGTTCCTGCAGTCTTCCTCCTTTAGATTCTGTGCAGGTAGGATAATATGGAAAGCCTTTAGGTCTGGTTCTTTCTCCTATTGTGGCTTTGAGATTCATCCATGTTTTAGTGTACAATATTTTTCTGTTTTGTTTTATTTTAGACAAGGTCATACTATGCCCCACTGTGGTCTTTTCAAAAAATTTTATTTTATGTGTATTGATGTTCTGCCTGACTGTATGCCTGTAGATAACATGCGTACAGTGCCCAAGGAGGCCGGAAGGTGTCTGGTTTTCTTCAGATGGTTGTTAGCTGCTGCATGAGCACTGGGAATTGAACCTGGGTTCTCTGGAAAAGTAGCTAGTGTTCTTTAGTGCTGAACCATTTCACCAGCCCTGCGAATTACCTTTTTTTTCCCCCTTTTATTATTTTTTTTTTAATTGTTTTTTCAGACAGGGTCTCACTATGTTGCCCTGGCTGGCCTAGGACTCACTGTGTAGACCAGATTGGCCTTGCATTTGCAGAGCTCCATCTGTCTCCCAAGTGCTGATAAGAATGCACCACCACACTTGGTCCTACTGTACTGGCAATTCACCTGCTTCAATTTCCCTATGCTGGGATTCTATCATACCTATTTGGTTTGTTTAGTTTTGTGTCCACTTTCAGTGCTGAGAAGCAATGTGTGGGCTTAGGTTGTCATCTCAACTCAGGGTACAGTATGGAATGAAGCTGCTGGGCACATCAGCTTGTATCTTAGTGTACATGTGTGTCCCTTTCCTTGAGTATATTAGGGATGGTTTTGCTGGGTCATTTGACAGGTGTATGTCTTTAAGAAACTAGTAGGTTTCTTTGCAGATCATCCAACCCTTAGCCCTGTGTCCTAACTAGCTCCACATCTGAAAGTTTGTGGTCTGCAGTGGTATACTGTAGTGGTATTCATTGTTTCTAATTTGTTTGTGAATGTGGTTTATGTGTCCCCAGTAACTAAGTGATGCTGAGCATCCTGTGCTGACTGAGCATTGCCTGTCTCCTGTGGAGTGATCATTCATTCAATTCCTTTTCCCTCCACTTTGAGATGGGGTCTGTCTGCATAGTCCTGGCCATCCTGGAACGCTCTATGTAGATCAGGCTGGCCTCAAACTCACAGAGGGCTGCCTTCCGAGGGCTGGATTAAGGCTGTATGCCACCACATACAGCCCTTACTCACTTTCTTAAAAATACCCACATCTGTCTTTTCTTGTTGAGCAGTCAGAGCTCTGTGTATTCTGGATCTGAGTTCCGTCAGACACTGGATTTCCCTGTTTCCCTCCCACTCTGTTCCATTTCTTGCTGTGGTGTTTCTTCTTGTGGTGTGGCGTCGAGCACTTACTGTCCTGTATTCTTGAAGTGGGACGCCTCCCTTCCTGTATCTTACTGACTGCTTTCCAAACCTTTAAGAGTAGGTAGTGATGGTAGGTGCACATGGTGAGCCTTTGTGGAGCTAAGATTATCCCCATTTGGGCCTCTGGGCCTGTCAGAACTGTCTGTCACATAACTCTCACCATATTAACCTCTTCTTTCTGTGAGGACTCTGAGACATTTTCCTTTCTTGCTTTTTTCACTGCCTGTTCCTAAACTGTGCCTAGGTCTGAGTAAAAATTCCTTGATTTTTTTTTTTTTTTTTTTTTTTTTTTTTTTTTTTTTTTTAGCAGTAGGATAAAATGACTTCCAGAAAACTTACTAAAACAATTTAATTTGGAGGACTGGAGAGATGACTCAGCAGTTAAGAGTACTGGATGCTTTTCCAGAGGACCAAGGTTTGATTCCCAGCACCCATATGGCAGCTCACAACCATCTGTAACTCCAGTTCTGGGGGATTTAATGCCTCTTCTGACTTTCGTAGGCACCAGACATGCAGATGGTACACAGATATACATCAGGCAAAATACCCATGCACATAAAATTTTTTTAATCTATTTAATTTTTGCAGTGTTTGCCTAAAGCTACAGAAGAAACTGTTTTAAATAGTATAGAGATTTGGGAGAATGATGTGATTTTATTTGTAGAGCTTGTGATAAGCCACAGGTGTCAAAGAAGTGGCATCTCAGTCCCCAAATAGGGTCATAGGCACCCTTTGTGGATGATGATGACTGGGTTGCTGCTGAGATCCATGTTTCTGGCAGTCACATTATATTCTGAATTACATTAGTCAGACTGATTTTGTAGCAGGGTTGTTGGCAGTGAGAGGCTTAGGGAAGACTCCAGCCTGGTGGCTGTATCTTAAGATGAGTGTCATCACTGTTCTCATCCCTGTGTTGGAAAGCAGATGTAGGGGGTTTCCTAATCTGCTATTTATCCTGTAGATTAATTAAACTTTTTTGAATAAAGCTCATCAATTTTAATTTTGTAAGATTTGGCACACTTTTTCAGAGTCATAGCCTGTAACTACCACCCTGAGGTAGATAGGCCTCCACAGACCTGCTTTCTGCTGTTGTAGGTTAAATTTTTTCTTCTGCTCTTTTTAATCTTCTGTCAACTATGTTTGGCATAATTTTTCTTTTACATGTTCAAGTTCTTAAAGTGTTCTGCATGTTCTCTGTGTCTTTTCCATTGTGGTTGATGTATTGTGCACCCTAATAAACTTATCTGGGGGTCAGAACAGAACATCCACTAGATAGATTTAGAGGCCAGAAAATGGTGGCACACATACCTTTAATCCTAGCATTATGGAGGCAGAGATCCATCCAGATCTCTGTGAGTTCAAAGCCACACTGGAAACAGCCAGGTGTGGTGACACACACCTTTCATCCCAGGAAGTGATGGCAGGAAGCAGAAAGGTATATAAGGTGTGAGGACCAGGAACTAGAGACTGTTAAGCTTTTAGGCTTTTAGCAGCAGTTCAGCTGAGATCCATTTGGATGAGTACACAGAGGCTTCCAGTTTGAGCAAACAGGATCAGCTGAGGCATTGGCGAGGTGAGGTTAGCTGTGGCTTGTTCTGTTTCTCTGATCTTTCAGTGTTCACCCCAGTATCTGGCTCCTGAGTTTTTTATTAATAAGACCTCTCCTGTTCTCTATCTATGCTGCAGGCTCTGGCCTTCATGGCTTCATTCACTAAGTATCTCCCCCTTTCAAGCCAAGGGGTTCCACTTGTACTTCACCCACATCTGCCCGTGGGAACTTGTGTGGCGGTGTCCTGAGGTATTAGAAGTCTCCATGCTGCACTAGCTTCCAGAATCTGCTGTGTAGCACACATATTCTCTGGTTTCCTAATTGTTTAAGGCAGATCTTGTTACTGTTGGGGCCAGAAGCCAAAGCCTCCCAAGCCGGTGCTGTTTTCTTATCTTGAGTACTTCCTAGCTCCTGCTTGCTAGCATTACAGGTTGGGTAGCTTCTGGCAGGCAGGATGGGCAACGACGAACATTAGTGTACCACTGCTTTGGGCCACATGATGGTCATCTTGGCATTGTTGTAAAGTGTGGTTAAGCAGCATTTGAGATTGGTTCTCTGTGATTTATCAGTGATGACCAAGATTCCTGTGAAAGCTCAAAGGACAACAGTCTGCCAGAAGATGATCTTGCCACAAATTTTTGTTTCTTTCCAAAAATGTAGCTCACACTTTGGGGGACTAAGTCCCCTAATTAAAACTGTCATAGTTTCTGGTGCCTGAAGTTGTATCTGTTGCGTGGTGGGGTGTTTCATGTTTTATGTGTAAAAGACTTTAACTCTGTCTGTTTTTTTTTATTTTTAGGGGTCTGGGAGGAGAGCTTATGAGACAAGCAGGTAGGTCTGAGGCCAGAAGCTGCTGTTCTTCATTCTGGTATGGGGGAGGAGTATCCTGAGGTCAGGCCAGAGTTAAAAATCTTAGTCCCTCAAAGCTTTGGTAGCTGTGGGCGGGCCTAGGGACACGTCAGCTGCAGATTTCTTCTTTATATTAAGTACTACAGAGTAAGGAATGGTTAATCAGATCATATGTTCATGTCCACAGGGATCTCATAGCATAATCAGGTGAATATTCCAAATTAGTTGAATGTAATAGAAAACTCTTGTGGGCTTATCTGGGGGATATCTCCAGATATCCTGGCAGTACTGGCCACAGTGGCAGCTGATACCCTGGTTTGGTGTATGTGTGTGTTGGGGGAGGGGCAGGTTTTGGTGTGCTGGTGTGGCCCAAGTTGAGACCAATCAGAACTGTCAGTGTCATCTTTGAATGCTCTGCAAGTCTGGACAGCAGTCCCAAGTGGGCTCTGACCACTTGGGGAGATGGCCTCTGTACTGTCCCTCACAGCCTGCTACAGTCATCTGGAGGCTGGATCTTAGGGTCTACATTCAGAGGCCATGTTTCTACAGGCAGGTCTACTGTGAGTCCTGGCATCATCCATGTGGTGGACAAGGGTGGGACAGAGCTTCCGGCACAGGTGGTCTTAGAGTGCCCCTCATTGGGGTAGAGTGGTGACACCAGTCACAAGCGGAAGAGCTTAAGGCTCTGGGGTCAGTTCGAAAGCGGTGCTGTTACGCTTGTTACCCAGCCACCAAGAGCTGGTGGGCACTTGACATTTCAGACAGAACAGAGATGACAGCACCTAGGTAGAGGCATGGGGATTCCAACAAATTGTATGTCCCAGGCTGCCTATACAGGGGAGTGGCCAATCCAAGGAAAACCAGAGTTGAGCCCCATTGGTACTTATACAGGTATCACTCAGGAAGATAAGAACTGTATGCTAGATGTGATAGACTATGGAACTACCTGTAAAGAAGTTTGTAAAGGAGTTTCTTGAGGAAGGCAGAGAATACACAGTATAAAGCAGACAGGACTGAGGCCAGTGGCAGCTAGAGGATTCATTTGTACATTGAGTGGATATGTTGAGGACCTAAAGTATGTAGGTCTTGGGGATAGATACTAGGCACATATATCCTGGCCCTCATAGATCCCAGAAGCTCGTGAATTAAGAGGTTAGCTGTGGCTTTTTAGCATCAGGAGGTTAGAACTCATACTAGGAGGTTGTTGAAGAAAAGCTGAATGGGGATGAAGCTTTATGAGCCTTTCTATAGCTGTCCCTGAGGTTCTCAGATGAGGTTGATAAGGCTCATGTGCCACCAGGGATTTACTATGGTTAAGCAATGAATTTATCTTTGATGGTTCTTGTTGAAACACAGAATACATTTAGATGAAGTGTTTGAAGCCTGATTTCAGTTTACTGGGTAGTCCTGATAGAACAGTTAGCCCGACCATCTGCAGAGCTGCTTCTCACTGACACTGCTCCTGAGATGCTGCCAGCACAGATGGCTTTTCTTGTATCTGAGCTCCCAATAGATGGCTGTCCCTGTAGGTCTGAGAGTTATGGGTGGGCTCCTGGTGTGGAAGGGCAGAAGGGCCAGGTTTAGCCAGTATGCTTGTGCATGTACCTTTAGAAATTGCCAGCTAAGTGCAGAAGAGCATACTCAGTTTCAGGCACCCATAGCTGAGATGAACAGGACTCTGTGGCCTACTGTGTCCCTTTTACACCTCTTGCTTGCCCCAAGGGACATGATCCTGCAACAGCCACTTTGTTCAGGTATGGAGAAGTCTCTCTATTGAGAGGTACCAGCTCCACTTTGCTCTACATATGTCAGCTTAGGCTCTTGAGTTTGATGATGTTGCTGGAAACTCTGGAAGCTGGAACTGGTCTCTGTCAGCTGACACATGGAATGCTGGAACTGAAACCATATAGCTGAGCCTGTGGCGAAGATGGGAATGTAAACTCTGGGATGTGACTTTTCTTAGATCCCTATTAGATCCAGTTTATTATATAAAAACGAAACAGCAAACCAAAACAATAACAGCAAATTTCTTACTTTGAAATACCTACTGACTCTTGGTAAGTTAAAAAATTAGTAGCAGACTTGTGTATCTTTGTGTAGATTCTCCTAGTGGTGTCCTATTTCATAATAAATACCATGCTCTCAGGGCCAAGATATGGGCAGGGCACCATGTTGCTCTCTAGACCACAGGATTGTTGGCTGTTTCACTGTTTTCCCATATCTAACTGGCTAGCCTGGATCTCACTATGTAGCCCCTGTTGGCTTCACACTTGCAGTGATGCTCCTGCTTCTACCTCCTGAGTGCTGGAATTACAGGTGTGTGCCATCACAGTGCCTGGCTACTATCATCGTTGTCTGGTGATGATGAACATTTTTTTTTCTAATTATTAGCCAGGCGTGGTGGCATACACCTTTAATCACAGTACTGGGGTTGCAGAGGCAGGCTGATCTTTGTGAGTTAGAGGCCAGCCTGGTTTTAGGACAGCTAGGGCTGTTACACAGAGAACTCCTGTCTCAAAAAAACTGAAAAAAAAATTAGTTTGTGTGTGTGTGTATGTATGTCAGTGGTATGTGCATGTGAGTGCAGGTGCCCTCAGAGGCCTGTAAAACACATGGGATCCTTGAAGCTGGAGTTACAGGAGGTTGTAAGCTGCCTGATATGGGTGCTAAAAACTGAATTAAGGAAGATCAGTAAGCATTTGTGACAGCTGAGCCATCTTTCCAGCCTTTTGGACATCTTTTTATATCCTTTTTTATTTCCTTTTCTAAGTTGATAAATATACTTAAAATTCATACATAGGACAGACCTCCAAGAGTATTTTTAAAAATAGTGAGGACTTGTTTTCTAGGAAGCAGGATGTTGTAGAAGAATGTGGGATTGAATTCATGTCATGGTGTTTGCAGTCTTGGTGAAAGGGCCTTTCACTGGATGGATGGTGTTACTACTCTTGGTCATGGGAAAGAAAACAGAATTGTATCTGTGCCTCACAAAGTCAAAACTACCTTGTGATTCTCTAAAAACTTGAGTTTGAAAAATATAACTGGAAAAAATTTCCAAGAAGTTTTGAAGACATTATTTCTTTAAAATGTTACTTGATTTGGAAATTTTCAAATCTGCACAAAGGTGAAGACAGGTGGTGTGATGATCCCTGTCACATAGCTAGCTGCACAGGTTAAAGTTGCTGTTGATATTTTATCTGCTCCCTGGCACCTCCAGATTTCTTAAGCAGGTCTCATACCCTGTCATAATGGGACTGGGAGTGTTTCTAACTGGTTTGGTTTTGTAGCTTTTGTCATTATAACACCTAGGAAAATTAATAGTAGTTCATAAGACAGAAATGAAAGGAAACATGTTGCCTATATATGGAAGAATATATTATACAAAAAGTTCATAGACAAAATGTAGATACATAGATAAGAATAATAGATTAAATATTGATACATGTATTTCATATGTGGCAGAAAGACCCTTTAAAATGGCCAATAAAAATAAGTGATCTCTGTGAGTTCGAGGCCAGCCTGGGCTACCAAGTGAGTTCCAGGAAAAGGCGCAAAGCTACACAGAGAAACCCTGTCTCGAAAAACCAAAAAAAAAAAAGTGATTTGGGGAAGGGATTCAGGGCAGGCCAACTATATGAATGCTGTTCATTGGCATAAACCAGATACCCTGTAAACTGGTGGCAGGGAGATGCTTATTTATGTGTGGATCAAAGGAGTTTGTTTTTCAGGTTCTCATTTAGTGCAAAGTACCCTGGTGCTGAGATGTGGGGCAAGGGTTTTCTTCTCTGGAACACAAAGTATGTTGGTAACACAAACAGGCTAGGACTATCTCATGGAGTAAAAGTGTGTGGTTCCTTTATTTTGGCATTTGCAGTATGGGTTTTACTTGGAAGTGTGTCCAGTCTCTTTTCTGCATCCTGTAAATTTCCTGGGTTGATGGGTAGTCTTATTCCCTCAGGTGTGTGTACAGCTGCCTTGTTTGCAATGAAGAGAATGGGTAGTTTGGTCCATCTGGCAGAAGAATGAATGGACTACTTTGTATTCATGTTATAGCATTTTGTACATCTGTGGAAGAGCATCTGAAATGCTGCAGGCTGGTTCTGTTGTTGCTGGGCACAGGGTGGGGTCATCTACAAAGGCTACCCCTGCTTCCAGAGGCCTCTTTCCTTCTGGCCCTCTCCCCCTTGTGGCTGTCTTGGGCTGTGTCCTAGTTTTGGCTCTTGTGGGTCCTATGCTATGGAACAAGACGGCTTAACTCTGTGTTATTTGGGTTCCTCAGCTGGTAGGTGATGGGGTATACCATGAGCAGGGGAACGCTGGATGTCAGCACTGTGATCTTGAAACTCTGTTGTCCTAGTGCAGCTATGCCAGTTGCCCCCATTTGTGAAGCCTTCCGTCGTGGACTTCTAGGTGAGGAGAGGATGCTGGATGATTCCTCTCTGATGACAATTGGGCTAGTCACCAGTCTGGTCACAGGAGACAGCCAGTTCAGGCTACTTGTAAGACAGATTGCTCAACAGTCTTATGAATAAAAAAAATAAAAACCTGAAGCCAGATATTGGGGTGAAAACTGAGAGATCAGAGAAGCAGAAAGAAGCCAGCCACGTTCCTACCCCTAGGAAATCCTCAGCCAAAGAGAGAGCTACTTCCTGTATACTCACGCCTATATCCTTTCTGTGCCCTGCCATCTCATGCCCTCTTTCTGCCCAGCTCTGTCACTTCCTGTCTGTCTGTCTAGACCTCCAGACTTCTATGGTTAACTAGCACTGGGATTAAAGGTGTGTGCCACCACGCCTGGCTCTGTTCCCAGTGTGGCCTTGAACTCACAGAGATCCGGATGAATCTCTGCCTCCCAATGCTAGGATTAAAGGCATGTGGTACCACTGCCTGACCTCTATGTTTAATATAGTGGTTGACTTTTTCCTCTGATCCTCAGATAAGCTTTATTAGGGTGCACAAATAAAATATCACCACAGCTACTTATCCACTATTGCTAGGAGTCTAAGCTGGGGTCCTACCCATAGACTCCTGGGGGATTCCCCTGTACCAGGCTTCACCTGACTCTGAAATGTACCCCCAGCAGTCCCCCTTAGCACTCTCCCCCTCTGTCCCCCCCCCACAACCTCACAACCTGATCGCTCATATCCCCATCCCCACTGGCCCTCAGTCCACTCACGAAGTCTCTTCCATTTCCCCTTCCCAGGAAGATCTGGGTGTCCCCCCATGAACCCTCCTTGTTACCTAGTCTCTCTGGATCTGAATTGTAGCATATTTATTCTTTATTTTACAGCTAATATCCACTTATGAGTGAGTACATACCATGTTTGTCTTTCTTGGTCTGGGTTACCTCACTCAGGTTTTTTTCTAGTTCCATCCATTTGCCTTCAAATTTCCTGGTGTCCTTGTTTTTAATAGCTGAGTAATACTCCATTGTGTAAATGCACCACATTTTCTTTATCCATTCCTCGGTTGAGGGACTTCTAGGTTGTTTCCAGGTTCTGGCTGTTACAAATAAAGCTACTATGAATATAGTTGAGCAAATTGTCTTTGTGGTATGATTGAGCATCCTTTGGGTATGTGCCCAAGAGCGGCATAGCTGGGTCTTATTGGTCCAGTATCTTAAGTTCTCTTCCATATGAAGGTCACATGCCAACCTGTTGTGTTCCTACCCATGGGTACTGTCATTATTTTCTTATGTCACAAATCAACACAATAGTACTAACAGATGATTAGCATTCACCAGAACTTTAGGCCCAAAGTCCTTCTAGGACTTATCTTTGAGGGTAGTGGGCTTTACAGCTCTGTTTCTCACAAACTGCAGCCTGGGGCTGCCCTGGATTGCTCTTCCATAATGAACTTGTGCCTTACGTCGTACACTCCCAGATGTCCTCCTGCCCTACACATGTTGTATCTCTGGTGCTTACCTGCCCTGTATTCTGAATCCCAGGTGCTCACCTGTTCTATACCTGGGTGTTCATCCAAGCCTTCTGACTATGCAGCCATTTGAGACTTTGTTCCTTGGGGGCATATGTATTTGGGTCCAGTACAGCTATTGCTTCCTAGTGAGCATTTTTGTTTGTTTTGTTGTGGTTGTCCTTTTGTGAGACAAGACTGACCTCAGGGCCTGGAGCATTGCTAGTACAACATATCAGAAAAAAAGCAACATAAGGAAGGCTTATTTTGGCTTACTGGTTAAGGGAACAGACCATCATGGCAGGGAAAGTGAGACAGTGAGAGCAGCTAGTTGTAGCCTGCAGAGTGTGAGGAGCTGGTTACACAGCATATGCAGTTAGGAAGTAGAGATGGAGGCTGATGCTCCACTTTATTTGGCGTTGGAGAGAAACCATGGAGTGGTGCTGCCCACATCTTCTCCTCTAGGAAGCTTCTCTAGAAACTCTCACCGACTCTCAAGAAGTTATTCTAAGTCCTATCAAGTAACAGTCTAGATTTTCCTAGGACCCAAGCTAGGCTAAGATGCTCTACCACCAGTCTTTAAAAGTGCTCTTAGCCTTACGTGGATCTCTGGGTTTACACAGGTTTGTTTGTTTTGTTTTTGTTTTTTGAGACAGGGTTTCTCTGTGTAATAGCTCCAGCTCTGGCTGTCCTGGAACTCACTCTGTAGACCAGGTTGGCTTCAAACTCACAGAGATCCACCTGCCTCTGCCTCCCTGAGTGCTGGAATTAAAGGTGTGTGCCACCACGCCTGGCTTACACAGGTTCTTTTTAAGAGAGGGGTCTTCAAGCTTCTGTGTCCAAGCTAGCTCTGGAGTATATTCTTCCTGGTGTCCATCTGGGGAGATGGCCTGGACTTGCTTATGGCCTGGACTTGCATGAAAGGTTAATGAGAGAGTTAGGTGCTGGTGATGCACTTTTGGAAAATAATGTTTTTTTCTTTTTTCATAGTGTGCGTTTTAATAGAGAACTTGTCACTTTCCAGAATGCCTTTTAAAGGTGACACCGTTATCGGTAGGTGCTTTCTTTTATGACACAGATAACATTTTCTTAATACTGTTATTCAAGTTACAAAATAAGAGATGAACTTGTTGGGGTGGGATAAAGGATTCTATTTGAAAGAGTCACAGTATTGATATATCTTGTCTTGAAATTGCTGCAAACTCCTGCCACTTTCTTCCCTAGAAAGGATGGTGAAGTTCTTCTGGAACCCTTCATTGGCACTCTTAGCTGTAGCTCTGCCTGTCACCATTGTACCCAATCCTGAACATTTGTGATCATTCCTCTCCTGGTACTTATTTATTGCCCAAATGGCTCTTATTGCTGAAACAGGGGGCAGTCTTCCTCAAGTCTGCTCTACCCTAGTCTAAAGGTACTAATTTTGTTTAGCTGAACAGAGTAAACATATCTCCAGTTCATTTATTGAATATAGTTGAGTTGAAGTTGGGTTTAAGTTGTCAGGGACCAGGAGAGATTGTCCGAGAGAGAGAGAGAGAGAGAGAGAGAGAGAGAGAGAGAGAGAGAGAGAGAGAGAGAGAGAGAGAGAGAAGAAAGATCACTTGAAGCTTTCAACTGTAAACAAAACAAAAAGTTCCCTATCATGATGTGCAAGTCTTTGGTTTACAGGGAATGGCATCTTCCACACAGTGGTGGTAGCAGGGCATGGGGGTGCTGACTTTTAGCAGCCTGAAGTGGGCTTCCTCCTGGAACTGGGACCCTTGGACTTTTGTGCAGTCCGAAGAATGTTCACTCTAGAGTTTCTCCAGGATGCATTCTAGAGGTCACCATCTGTCTTCTCTAAGACTAAGCAGAAGATGTTTGTTGTTTTAAATGTCAGCTGAGTACTCCGAGGTAGGTGAGTCATTTTCTTTGCTTCTTTGGCAGATGGTTGGCAGTGGCTGATAAATGACACTCTTAGAAGTCTTCACCTTGTTTCAAGCCATTCCAGACAACAGATCAAGGTATGCTAAGCAAGATTTCTTTCTCCTGTACGGAGAGTGACAGTAATGCTATCCATAGTGCCTGTCTCAGTGGCCCTCTGATACACTAACCTCACAGTCCACAACACCATCATTGGGCCTACATGATTTACACAGGTAGCCTAGAATGGTAACTGGAAATTTTATTCTTTCTTACTACACTTTATGTCTTTACCAGTCTTTTTCTCTGTTTTGATAGTAGTAGTATGCTCAGGCTTAGAAAGTATTCACATGAAAATGAGAAAAACACAAACTAGATTCTACTTGGACAACAAGAAGCTAGGGCTTATGTTCATGTTTTGGGGTCAGATAGCCTTGGATTGGCAGAGCTGTGACATGTAACCCATGTTTGGGGCAGTAGCTGTAATTGTTGATGTTTTGGAAAGGCTCTGATGTGCCAGATGAAGAGTGGAAGCACACTCAAGCTTCCATGAGCCCTGCCTACCCAGGGCTTCCGTCTCTTTTGTGTCTGTGCAATTCTGGTACAGTCTTCCTGGTTAAATTTGGAGGCCTCATGGTTGATGTCTCAGAATTTTCTTTTAAACTATCCATAATCAAGTCCCACTCGCCATGATCATGATACTCTTTGCTCCTTAATTAGTACATGTAGCATCTCTGGTGTACTGAGGGAACTCCCATGCTGATCTTCACCCTGCCCTTCTCAGTTCCTTTCTCCTTGGTTTTGGGGAGGGGTTGAATGGAAGGTTTGAATTGAGTTGGAGTCATCTCTTGCAGACTGTAGAGGTGGGGAACCAAGGAGATGCCAAACCACCACCTCCTGATTGTGTGATACTGCATCATCCTGCCTCCATCAAGGTTACTGGGGCTAACATTGGTTCCTCACCTTCTCTGTTCTGAATATATTTCTGTTTGAGATGCCAGTAGGCCCTCCTATTCTCTAAACCAGGTTCTACCAGGGCTGTCTTGAGCCCTTGTCCACAAAAGAACACAACCAATCCCCACATTGCTTCTGCTGGGAAGGGAAAAAATGTTTTGTCTTATATTAACTGTGCCTTATGAAGACACATAAAAATTATATTGTATGGAAGAAATAGAGTTCTCACTTTAGGCTTACTAATACAGAGAATTTAAAGTGGTTGATACATCTGACAGGTGCTGATAAAGTAGACACATTGGAAAGTCAGAAGATTTATTCAAGAAACTAGAGTGTGGCAGTGACATACTTTAATTTGTTTTTAAACATAATCACTGTGCCAGACTACAGCGCCCCACGCATCTGTGGCTGAGCACTTTTCAGACAGACGCTCTTTTCACTCATGTCCCCTTCTGTTTTAGGAGGCAGCTGTCTCGGCCCTGGCCGCCCTCTGCAGTGAATACTACATGGAGGAGCCTGGGGAGGCAGGCTTTACCATTGAGAGTGAGTGAGCTGTATGCTGGGCCTAACGCAGGGATCCACAGTGCAGGCTGGGACTGGGTGACACCCAGGAAGCAGCCCTGTCTGATCACCTTTCTGGAGTTAAGCTCTTGGAACCCACCCGGCTCATGCCAGGCTGCTGGGCTGTGGGGAGAGGGGTTCTCAGTTACACAGTAGCCTTCACATGGCTCCTCCTGAGCCACTTGGGTTCAGGACACGTCCTTAGATTCATCCAGTCAGCATAGCTGCTTAAAGAGCCCTTAATATCTCTGAACAGGGAGCTTCACTGGGACTTGACTTCCTAGAAACTCTGTATAAAAATCACTTGTCCATTCCAGGCGGTGGTGGTGTGCATGCCTTTAATCCCAGCACTCAGGAAGCAGAGGCAGGTGGATCTTTGTGAGTTCAAGGCCGGCCTGGTCTACAGAGTGAGTTCCAGGATAGCCAGGGCTATTTCACAGAGAAACCCTGTCTTGGAAAAAAACAGCACACACACACACACACACACACACACACACACACACTTAAGGAAATCTTAAAACCACCTTATACAATTTTTCTTATATCTTATATATTAGTTTGAAGGTATGTCTGCATCAGAACATTGTCCTGTCTTACCTGATACATTTAACTTGTATTTCTGAGGGGTACCACTAGATATAGGCCACTTCTAAACATTTCTTTCTCTTCAGGGGAGCTGATTCCAGAGTACCTTGCTGAGCTCCAGTGCCCAGAGGAGATGACCCGCTGTGGCTTTTCCTCAGCCTTGGGTGCCCTCCCAGGTTTCCTTCTCAGGGGTCATCTGCAGCAGGTGAGGGTGCCAACAGCACCAAGAAGGGATAGATAGGAAGGGCTGGCAACTAATCTGCCCACCTCTGGTTGGGAAAGAATTCTCAGCATTAGCACAGGTGGCCATGAAGGCAGTGACTGCTGGACCGGCACTCCAGTGGGCTAACTGCTCTTGCGGCACACACTTGGAGAGGTGTGCTCAAGCCTGTAGGGTAGGAAGGCGCTGTCCGAAGAAACTGTGACTGCCTGGATGAGGAAACAATAGCCTCTGTGCAGAAGCTAGTGCCTGAATGTGTTTTCTCTTCTTGCAGCCATCTCAGTTTATTTCCCTAATAATAAGGCCATGCAGTTAAAATTCCTTATGAAATGGTATGTCCCTTGTGTCCCTTGTGTGGCACTTGTTTGTGGTCATGGTGGGTGGTTGGCTGGGGATGGGTAGAGGCTGCAGACCCATGTCCAGCCTGCTGTCCTGTGTGCTTCTTTTCTGCCTGTGCCTCAGAAGACTATATCATGTGTTATTATTATTATTATTATTTTAAAAGATTTCTTTTTTAAAAAATATTTTATTTATTTTTGTTTAACATACCTTGGTGTTTACCTACATGTATATCTGTGAGGTGTTGGTTCCCCTGGAGCTGGAGTTACAGACAGTTGTTAGCTTCCCCGTGGGTGCTGGGAATTGAACCTGGGTCCTCTGGAAGAGCAGTCAGTGTTCCCAACTGCTGAGCCATCTCTCCAGCCCCTATATCATGTATTACTATTTTGTTTCCTTTTTGGATGCTATTACTCTTATTAAGGCAGTAGCAACCTTAAAAGAGCAAAGTGGTTCCTGCCCTACCCTCTCAGGCTTACCGGGCCCCCTCATCCAGGCCCTGTGATCTTGAAAGGCCTAGAGGTATTTTCTTGGCTGGGAGGTGGTGGCACACACCTTTAATCCTAGCACTTGGGAGGCAGAGGCAGGCGGATCTCTGTGAGTTCAAGGCCAGCCTGGTCTACAAAGCGAGTTCCAGGACAGCCAGGAGTGTTATAAAGAGAAACTCTGTCTCGAAAAACAAAACAAAACCAAATAAAAAGAAGTATTTTCTCTGCTGGTTCCACTATTGTAAGCCTTGAGTTGAGAAGCTTGTTCATTTCTTACATGTAGGTTTTTATCCCAGGTTACCTCTGTCTCTCAGTATCATATTCTCACACTGTCTCATCTGCTTTGATGTGGCATGCTCTCTCCCCATTGTCTGTCCTTCTTAGCATCCTATATCACTTGTCCTTGCTTAAGCCCTGGGCATACTTCCAGCCTGGCTCTGAAGACTTTCCTTTCCCCACTCACCTAGTCCATGAAGCTCATGCACTTTTTCCCTCTGAGTTGAAACACCAGGCTTGGTCCTGCCAACACATCCCCAAGATGCTCTTGATATTGTTTGTCCCTGCTGCCTGCCACAAGCTGGGATGCTGTAAGACAAGCTCTCCACATTTGCCTCTATATAAATTGGTTCCCTTTCCTCCTGTGATGAGTAGGTCTTTTACCCCGAGTATAGCTATCATAATAACTAAACTCACCTAGGGGTTTATCTACCTGAAATGTGGATAAACATGAAAGATTTTAGAACTGAACTATCAGTTCAAGAAGTAATAACCCTGGGCCAAAAAGGTGGCTCAGTGAATAAAATCACTTGCTGGGCAAGCCTGGTGACCCAAGTTTGATCCCTAAAACCTGCATAAAGGTAGAGAGAACCAACTCTACAAAGTTATCCTCTAACCTCCACATACAGGCTGTAGCGCATATGATTGTGTACACACACACACACACACATGTGCACATGGAGTGGGGGAATGGGTGGGAGAAAACATGTCAGTACTACTGCTCATTTCTTGTTGGGAGCCAGAATGTCAACTGTCCCCTGTCCAAGATGGGAACAATAGACATGAATATCTTGTAGGGATGAGTCCAGATCCATAGCAGTTGCTAGAGTTTGGATACAGCAGAGGGGAGGCTGTGGGATGATCCCTTTTCATATGTTCTTCCAGAAGCTGAATCAGGGCCTGCTGTCTTATGTGGGAGGTGGCTCCTATGAACTGCCTAGCATGCCCCACCCATGGCTACTGTGCCCTGTGGCTCCAGAGCCACATCTCTGTCTGAAACAGAAGTATGTTGACAGCCACAGCTGGTGAGACAGGAAGTTTCTCAAGCTCAAGGCCAGACGGGGCTACTTACTGAGACTGTCTAAAAAATGTGTTTGCTTTGTAGCTGATAATTTTTTGGGGACTTCTTTGCCCTCAGGTTCTCGCAGGTCTGAGAACAGTCACCTGTACTTCTCCCAAGGATGTGAGCTTTGCTGAAGCCAGGAGAGACAGTTTGAAGGCAATCTCACGGTGAGCCTCTGGCCTGGCAGGCGGGCATCAACAGGCACCACAAGGATTATCTGTCATGCTAGCACAGAGCAGAAATGTGTAGAGGTGTTTTGTTATTTCTTGTTCTCTAATTTCTTCCCTTTTAGAGTATTGTCATTGCATCTTCACCTGGAAACCACCTCAGAAACTGAGGGACAGTGGTATGAGGCTAGCCCTGGCAACACTGAGCCTTATCTCAAACCAAACACAAACAAACCAGTGCATCGTGCTGGCTGTGGGAATAGCACAGTGGCAGAGTGCTTGTTTAGCATGTACAAGGCTATGGGTTCTATCCCTAGTACTGCTAAATAAATAAATAAAATGGATGAAGAATTGGGGATTGTGCCTCATCTTGAGGCTGGCAAAAGGAGCAATGCCTGAATCTTGTGTCTTAATGACTTCTGTCTGTAGATGCAGTATGTAGGGCCATGTTTGCCCTCTCTAGCTCCTTGTGGTTCTGTAAGCCTGTTCAGTCCTGACTTCTTGCAGCAGCATTAGCCTTTTTATCAGGGTAGAAGACAGAAAGAGCCAGCTACCTTGCAGACTGTGGGGGCAGTGAAGGTGACTTCACAGTGAGCATCATTCTGCACCTGCAGTGGGAAGGGTGCCCTGGGCCCCTAAGCCAGGCTGGATATTCCCCACAGCAAGACACTTCAGGCCATTGTAATGTGAAGGATGAGCTCACAGACACACATATTTTAATTTCAGGATTTGCCAGACAGTTGGTGTGAAAGCAGAGGGACCTCCAGATGAAGTCATGTGCAAAGAGAACATTTCTGAGGTTTATACTGCATTGCTGGATTGCATGAACGATTATACCACCGACAGCAGAGGGGATGTGGGAGCCTGGTAAGGACAGTATTTGAAGTATGACTTCCTTGCTGTCTTGTGAATGTCCTGAGATAGGGAAGGGCACGGCATCCCAGGTACCCAGGACTTCAAACAACGGGCATTAAGTCATGGTAGAAACTCTCACAAGAGCAGTCTGCACTGATGTCTCAGGTGAGCAGCAATGAACTTGTGCTTTCCATAGTCCTTTGAGTCTGCCTGATTGTCTTCCCTTCCTCCTCCTGTAGGGCAAGTTTCTTGCCCAGCTTACAGAAACACCTTGTGAGGGAGAGAACAAGGCTGCTGCTGCTGTTGTCTGAGTCAGCAGCTCTGCCAGGTGCTTCACACTCCCTCCTGTGGGCTATAGGCAATGTTGTTAAGAGTTCAGAAAGAGCTTGTAGAAGATGCTGTCTTTTTTTTTTTTTTTGGTTTTTCGAGACAGGGTTTGTCTGTGTAGCTTTGGTGACTATCCTGGGTCTTGCTCTGTAGACCAACCAGGTTGGCCTCGAACTCACAGAGATCTGCCTGGCTCTGCCTCCTGAGTGCTGGGATTAAAGGCATGCACCACCACTGCCTGTCTGAAGATGCTATCTTGATTGTGATTGAAACATGGAGACAGCATGTTATCCCTTGTATCAGACTTTATTTTTTAACATGTTCTTCTTGCCTCTTCATTTTCTTTTTCCTCTCTTTCTGGGTGCCCAGCCAGTTATTTCTTCTCAGATCCCATTGCCTAGCTGGTTATCCCACTTTACAGATCATTTTGGAGGTCCCCCATGTCCTCACATTCCAAAAACTCAAGCACTTGTCACATGCCAAGCAGATTCTGAAGGTTTCTTCATTTTGTACAACTTTTGTTGCCGTTCTTTGGCTGTATAAATGCTGTTTGTCTATGCTCTGCTCACTGACTCTTCCTTTATTTTTTTTCTACTATTAAGCTCATCTAATAGTTTTAATTTCGTGTTACATTGATCATTAATTTGAATTGCACTGGGTCTTTCCAGTTTGTATTTGCTGGCATTTCCTATATTCTCCTTCATTGTAAATTTATCTTCTTCTTCCCTAGGACAACTTCAGGTCCATCAGCTATTATGGATTGAGTTATCTGAATGTACCTGTGTAGACACAGGAAGGGCTTTCAGGTGGCTAACCTCATTCTTGTAGAGCCTGGAGAAATGGAGGCCATTTCCCACATTGTCAAGATCTCTCTCCGGCACAGCTGAAGGGTGGCTCCCCAGCTATAAGGCACCCCCACCTGGATGACTTTTTGTAGTGTCTCTTAGCAAGATGTCCATGAGAACTAGCTCCTTTGGTCTGACCTCATGGGTTCTTCATTGACAATGGCCATCTTGTCTTGCCAGAGATTTCTTGAGCCTGGTTATCTCTCTCCTTGAGAAGGATCTGTCTTCTTGGTTGAGGCATGTCATGTGGGATGGAGTGCCTTGGACATGTTTTGTTGTGCAGACTCTTCCAGAATGTGCTACAGGCTTGATAGCAGGCAGTGGCCTAAGCTGACATTGTGAACCCAGCCCACATGGGGCTGGTGACTTGGGTCTGTGATAGATATTGACAGGTCCTAGGCTTCTTCTCTGAGGCCCCTGAATTCCCAAGAGACTTGGTTGAGCTGGATTCCTTCTTGCAGTTCAAGACAGAAAAATGGTGAGTGTTGTGTGTCTTTTCCATGGAAGATGTGAACAGATCTCTGTTTACCCAGAACAGGGCACTGAAGACAGATCAAAGGACATTTCCCCCCAAGTCTAGCTTAGTGACCCAGTGGGTCTAGAAGTTACTTACAGGAGTTACTTACATGGGTGACTCAAAGGCAGCAATACTGCTGAAAGGCACTCCCCAGCAGGGGAGACAGCTCACAAAAACTACATCTCGAGACTTCTGCTCTACTTGTAGGCAGCTCACCAGCTGAAGGTTTTCCTCTCCCTGGCAGTTTTTACTGCTTTCATGACCTTGGGGAGGAAGCTCTGTGGATCTTGCAACATTCTGAGCTTCCTTATGAGGCCCCCACTGCCAAACAATTTCAGTTTGAAGTAAATAGTTTACAACAGTGTGTGTCTGAGACACCCCTCAGAGCAAAGCAGAAAGGACTAGTGTTGGGGCCTCTTCCTCAGACCTGGTCCTTGGGACCTTACCCTCTGTGAGATTTCTTGTCTTAGCTCACTCTGCAGAGGGGGGCCTCCAGGATTCTGCTCCTGGGGGATCAGTGTAGAATTACTTGTAGTGAATGGTGCAATTCCAGACATTCTTCTTAAAAATTTTTTCTTTATTACATCATCTCTCCCCTTTCCTCTCTCCAAACTCCCATATACTCCTCTTTTTGTTCTTTCAAATTCATGGGCTCCTTTTTCATTAGTTATTGTTATGCACTGTGTGTGTGTGTGTGTGTGTGTGTGTGTGTGTGTGTGTGTGTGTGTGTGTGTGTGTGTGTGTTTCTCCCACTCTACGAATTCCTTAGTAGTTCTTTGTGTAGGGTTGAGGCTTTGTCCACCTCAATCCATGTTACCAAGTCTATTGTTGTCTTTGGTCAGCTCAGCTTTAGGCAGTAATGTTGGTGACACTTTATTGGTATGTCTTCCTGGGAGACATAATCTTATAGCAAACTCCGGTTTTCACAATCTTTCTGCCTCCTCTTCTACAGTGATCCCTGAGGCTTAGCTGCTTATACAACCAGCATGGCACGATAACCCTGTGGTAGATAGTGACACATACACCTTGACACTCTTGGTTTTTTGTTTTTTTTTTTTAAATCAGTATCTACAACTTTCTCAGAGATTACAATTCTTTTTGAAATTCTGCCTTTTAAATTTACTTTTCTCTATTTTCTTCATATTTTTCAGATATAGTTATTGTAAAGACTATATATTTTGGTCAGTCTGTTTTTGTTGATTCTGTTATTTTGGTATTTGTTATGTTTTATTTACCATAGTTTTTAACTGAATTTCCTAAGTTGTAGTTAAATGGCAGGGCTTTGTGTTATATAGTTTTCTTTTAGCAGATGGTGCTACTGGCCAGCCAAATACCACTGAAAGCTACTATGTTTTCTTTTCCAGGTCACTGAGAATGGAAGGGCTTTACAGAGAGGGTGGCCAGGTCTGTATAGACCTGTGGTATGGATTGGGCTCTGTGACAATGGTTTCATTCAGTTGCCCTTGTTCCCAGGATTAAGCTCAGTACTGCTGAGCATATCTGGGGTGTGATTTTTTTTTATATTTTTATTTATTTTTTTACCCAGGGGCTCTGTCACGAGGCCTTCTGAGGCTCAGGACCCAGTTCTTTCTCCTGTTCATGTGCTTGGCAAGCACAGCTTCTCCTTGTAGCTGGTTTCTGCTGTGTTGTTTAGAGCCTCATCCTGTACATCACAGCTTAAGAGGTGGCAGGCAATATGAAAGAAATCTACAGATTACCCCCACAGTATGTCTATGTGTGCTTTCTAATTGTATATCCATAGACCTCGGTGCTTTTTACTTTCCTGTGTCCTCTGGCATACTTCACAGATATGCACCTGTGTCCTTCAGCACACTTAGTTGTCTATCACCCCTTTGTCCCATGGTACTTTTTGTAGATCTCCCCCATTCCCTCTTTGCAGATGCGTACCCATTTCTCTCCAGCATGCTTTGCAGATCTCCTTCCCTGCATCCCCTGGCATTTATTGCACATGTGCACCCATGTCCCTGTAGCACATTGCAGATCTGCCCCACCTTCCCCAGTCTTGCTGTGTGTCCAGTGATCCTCACCTGACTTTGAAGAGTCCCCTGGAACCCTGGCCTGCACTGCTATCTGTTAGCTCCCCCAAGAAGGGCCTGTGGGCCTCACAGCGGGAACCTGGTACAAGCCCCATAGAGGGTTTAATTAAGGCAGAGATGACCCCAGGCCTGAGCCTGACTCTGGCTGAATGCACCTGTATCCCAGTTTAAATGACTGCTTTTGCTCTGGAATTAGATCATTTTTTTTTTCTTTTTTTGTGAGTTAATGACAGACAGCTCTATTTAGCAAGAAAGTAAGTCTAGAATGGATATGAATGTTGGTTGCTCTCTGTTTGGTGAGAACCAGAAGTGCCAGCCTTGTGCAGAGAGACACTACAGGGGGCCAGCTTCACATGGGAGGAGGCTGTGGGAAGTACCTGTTCGATAGTGTGTGCTCATGTCTTAGGCTTTGCTGAGACTTGTCCAGTCTGTCTTCAGATATTAAGAATGAATCCTTTTGCTTGACAGTATGAGAGACAGCACGTCCCTTGTCCTCCAGTCAAGGGATTTAAGTAAAGACTGCCAGCTGCCGGCGTTGGATTTCTCTGATGGTTTACACTGAAGAGGAATTTCTGTAATCTCTGAAATTTTCCCTATGTTTGGGCCTTCTGGAACCAAGCTTGTGTGTGGGTACTGGGTGTCTCAAGACTTTTTCCCCCTTCATTGGCTGCTTGTAGAGTCTACTCTTTTTTTTTTTTCTTTTTTTTTTTTTGGTTTTGTTTTTTTGAGACAGGGTTTCTCTGTGTAGCTTTGTGCCTTTCCTGGAATTCACTGTGTAGACCAGGCTGGCCTCGAACTCACAGAGATCTGCCTGGCTCTGCCTCCTGAGTGCTGGGATTAAAGGCGTGCGCCACCACCGCCCGGCTCTAGAGTCTATTCTTACAGGACCCAATGGATCTGGTTGGTGGAACCAGGGCTTGGAATCCCTGTCCTCAATTGACCTTCTGATGTCTCCTTATCCACAGGGTCCGTGAAGCTGCCATGACCAGCCTCATGGACTTGACCCTTCTGCTGGCCCAGACAGAGCCGGTGCTGATTGAGGCCCACATGTGAGTATCTGAGGCCAGCTGCACCTGCCCTGGTGCCTCCATACCTTCTCAGACTAGCTTCTCTGACCTCGATCCTGACCTTCCACAGTCAATGGAGCACGGCCAGGGTCCTCCTCCTGTTCCATGTCCCCATAACAGGTTTCATAGTATACCTACTCCCCCAACCCTATACCAGGACCTCCTTTGATCTGGCTTGTTTGGCAGCCAGCTTCAGAGCCTGTGGTGGCCTCTGAACTTGGGGTTCTGTAGCTGAAGTTCCTGCCAGCATTTGATCCAGCCCCCATGAGTCTCAACCTCTTCTGCCATACTGCTGAGACCCGAAGTTCTACTGTCTTATGAGTGTGCCATTCTTTTTCAACCTCAATTCTCATCTTCCTTCTTCTACTGACCTGCAATACTGTTGTTTTTCACTCCTTCTGCCCCAGGAGTGCATCAGCATTCACATGCACCTGTTATGTGGCTCCTGAGACATTGGGATGCATAGAGTGCAGTCATACCCAACCTGTGTTGGTTAGTTTTTTGTCAGCTTGATACAAGCTGAATTATTTGGAAAGAAGGACTCAATTGAAAAAATACGTCCATAAGATTGGCCTATAGGCATTTTATTGATTAATGATTTATATGGTAGGTCCCAGGTCACTGTGGGCAGTACCACTTCTGGGAAAGTAGACCTGAGTTGGATAAGAAAGGCTGAGCAAGCCATGCAAGCTAGTAAGCAGCATTCCTCCATGGCCTCTGCTTCTGCCTCCAGCCTTGAGTTCTTGTCCTTCCTTCCTTTAGTGATGGAGTATAACCTGAGAATTGTAAGCTGAAATAAACCCTTTTCTACCCAAATTGTTTCATCATGTGTTTTATCACAGCAATAAAAGCCCTAACTAAGCCATCCTGACGTGGCTTCAGCAGCCCCTGGCAATAAGGTGCCTACACATCCCCAGGCTGGCCTCAGACACGTGCCTCTCTTTACAGCTGTGAGCGTGTCATGTGTTGCGTTGCCCAGCAGGCAAGTGAGAAGATTGATCGGTTCCGTGCTCATGCTGCCCGGGTATTCCTGACTCTCTTGCACTTCGACAGCCCTCCCATTCCCCATGTTCCCCACCGCAGAGAACTGGAAAGTCTGTTTCCCAGGTACTGTCACCTCTGGGTCCCCTTGCAGCCCAGCCCCTCTAAGCATGGCTTTGAGGAAATCTCTCTTTCAGGTCTGATGTTGCCTCTGTGAACTGGAATGCACCCTCCCAGGCCTTCCCTCTCATCACCCAGCTCTTGGGACTGCCCACCTACAGATACCATGTCCTGCTGGGGCTGGCTGTATCTGTTGGTGGCTTGACAGAGTCTACGGTGAGGAGGCATCTGGCTGTGTAGAGCAGGGGATACAGGGGAGTCCTTTCAGAGGGTTCTCTCCCAGATGTGAGCACTTCATATGCTCACTGTCTTAACAGCCCAGCACCTGTAGGAACTTCTGTCTTTGTAGTTTGCAGTTGTTTCTGTTTGGCCCCAGGCATTTACTGTCATTGAAGTAGCCTTGGGGAGCCAAGGGAGAAGCTAGCCATGCAGTGCCACAATACTGCTTTTCGGGTCACAGGTCAGGCATTCTACACAGAGCCTCTTTGAGTACATGAAGGGGATTCAGAAGGATGCTCAAGCCCTGGTGAGCTTCAGCGGAACCCTCCTGAAGGTCTTTGAGGACAACCTCCTGAATGACAGGTGAGTAGTGTCTTGAGGCTGGGAGGTCATGGTGCCTGTGCCCCATCCTATTTCCACAGAGCACAGGTTTCCCTGAGACACACTGTCACAGTTAGTAGGTGAGGAGCAGGGCACAGCAAGCTGTCAGGATCTGCTGGCTCCCAGATTCTGGCCTACACTTACCTTCAGTGAACCCCAGCATTCATCTCCTCTGGGCCTCACTGGTTCCTGGCACTCATCTCCTGCAGTCCCTCTCCCTTGATGCACTCAGGGCAGGAAATGCCTTCTCTCTCTCTCTCTCTCTCTCTGTGTGTGTGTGTGTGTGTGTGTGTGTAGATGCAGAATACCATGAGAAGTGGAATGAGGTTCTAGTCTGTAGGAATAGTCCCTGTCTTTTCTTGTCTACAGTAGCCTCATTGAGAATCTAAGAAACTTGAAAGGCAACACATGAAGTATATAGGGTGGTTCCTTTAGATGTGTGTACCATGAAGCCTTTCCTGTTCACCAAAGTTTCCTCCTGCCCCTCAGAGCCCTCCCAACTGTCCACTTTGGCAGCCACTGATCTGCTGTCACCAAAGTCAAGGTAGCATTTTGTAGAATTCCATTTAAACAGGCAGGTAGTGTGGTCACCCCTGTCTGTCTGTCCCTCTTGTTGCCCAGTCAGGGCCTGTTGTGGGCAGGAACTGAGTCATTTGTTTGGGCATTTCATGTTCCAGGCCTTACAGACAGCTACAGTGGACATGCAGGAATGAGTCTCTATGGACGCACACATTGAATAATGGACAGCTGGGTCATGTGTATTGCCTGTTAACTTCTGTAATGCTGCTGGCTCTATCTGTCCCCTGTCTTCCCAGCATTGGTGTGGTCAGGCTCTCAGGTGGCTATTCTGTGGGACACTCAGTTGCTCTCCTAGTGTCTGAGATGTCTGTTCATTGACACGGCTTGTCTAGTTGGACTTCCCTTCTCACTGGTGGTTTTGATGCCTTCACTGTACTGGGCAAGTCCTTGTTAAATCAGTGAGCTTGTGTTGTTGCTGAGAAATCTTTGCCTAATTTGGAGGCCCTAGAGAGCTCCTCTCTTTCAGAAGTTTCAGCACTAGGTTCTAGCTTCAGCTCTATGTTCTGTTTTGAGATAGTTTTGTGTGTGCTCAGTTTAGTTCTGCAAATGGTTGTCCAGTTCTGCTGGACTGTTCACTGCACTAGTTTTGCACCTTGTCAAAACCATCAAGTGTACAGGTGAATGTTGATTCTACCAGGCAATCTACACATCTTTATGTCAGGAACCCTGTTCTTACCTTTGCTTTAGGTAATTCCTGAAAGAAGCCACATTGGCTCTGGTTTTATTCTTACTTCCCATAGTCATTTTGGTATTCTTACAAGAATTAAAATACCGGTGTGTCTGTTTTTAGGAATTTGACAAGACTATTTTGACTCTTGTCCCATCTAGGAAGAGCCATAGTGATGTTATAGATTTGTGTGTGTGTGTGTGTGTGTGTGTGTGTGTGTGTGTGTGTGTGTGTGTTTAAACGTGTCAGTGGCATCTGCCTGTCTCTCACATGGGTGGCTCTTAGTTCTTGGGTGTTTTGTGTGGGTCTCACGTTTTCTTATTTTGGCCTCTCAGGGTGTCTGTGTCACTGCTGAAAATGCTGGACCAGCTGCTGGCCAACGGGTGCTTTGACATCTTTACTGCTGAGGAGAAGTAAGCATGCTCATTCACTGCTCCCTGTCTGATGAAAGCCTAGTTGCCCAAATTTCAAAAATTTGTATTTATTTGTTTTGGTATCTTGCTGTGTTGCTAAGGCTAGCTTCAAACTCATGATCCTGCCCCCTTAGCATTCCAAGTGCTGGGATCACAAATCTATGGCTACCAGATCTGGGTAGCTGTTATTTTAAAGAAAGAACATTTGGATTAGGATCTCAGAACCCAGAAGATGACAAAGTACAAATTCAGGCAGCAGGCATCGGGATGGGGTGAAGTAGGGCCCTGCTATCCAGGTAGGAAGGTAGATTTGGACAAGTGAGGGAGTCCACTTAACTAGGGTTGGTAGGCAGAGAGGTCTGGAAGTTCATGGAGCCTGAGATATGATAAAGGTTAGATGGAAAAAGAATAGTATGTGGGCTGTGTTATGGGGCCCAGGAGTGTGCCTGTGCCCATCACAGCTGGACAGAGGCTATGGGACACAGTGAATGAATTAGTTGCTTCCTACTGTGTGTGGTTTGTGGTTCCTCGGCCTCCTGCCTAGAGGAGCAGACAGTCCAGCTGCATGATGTCTCTCTTTAAGCCCTGGAACCACATAGGTGCCAGGTTAGCTTCTAAGTGAGTCCATCTTGCTCATTTTTGCCTCATAGTCTTGATTGTATTCTCTTTTGTTGTTTCGGACAGCTTTGTATTTCATGAAAATTTCTGAGCATCTATTGCACCAAAGATAAGTTACTTAGAAACTGCCTGGTGGTTTTGGATTTTCCTTTTAAACCAACTGGTGGTGGATTCAAACCAGCTGGGTCTCAGTTGATTTTCCTCCCCTTCTGAGTCTTTGCTCACTACCATTTACTTTCTATTTTCTGCCCCACTGAGATCTGTGCCATTTTCCTGTAATTTTTTCTGCCCCCGCCCCTGACCTTGGGCAGTGTTCTTGTACTGCTTCTGACCAGCATTCAGGTGAACCCTGGAGGCTAGGAGCTCCTTTGTATTGGTGCTCTGCCCTGAGGTCCTGCATACATCACATACCCGAGGCTGCTGCAGGAGGCCAGCTTGTTTTGCTTCAAGTCTCTAGTATCTGTGGGTTTTAGCTGTTCGGCTAGACCTGCATCTGCTCCATGCCCGGATGGCTTTTAATCTGACACCACAGGACTTCCTTTTGCCAGTGTGCAGCATTGATTTTCTAAAACCCACTGCTGAATAGTGCATAGCCTGGCTAGGACGCGCTTCCCACATCGCTGGCTTCGTCTTGGGAAGTGTTCTAAGGATTTGACATGTATTTTTTTCTGGCTTAAAAATTTCAAAGTAAGATAGTAGGAAAGTATGATATAGATGTTTCTATTTCTCTATACTTTTGTTAGTTTTTGCTTCATGGATTTTGAAGTTGAGATTTTGGTACACACAAACAGGGCTGACCCTCAATGAATGGACTCTTTGTTTTTGGAGGTGCTTTTGCTTACATGGTACTTTGGCTCATTTTGTTTTTTGCTTTGGATTGTAATTTTTGTTTTCATTATTTTTATATATTTGTTTTTTGTCAGCTGCTAACAGTATATGTAGTTTTATGAAAATTCAGTCTGGTGATCTGATCTTTTTAACTGGGCCCATAAAATCTATTCCATGTAATCTTATTAGTTTTTTTCATTAAAGCAGTTTCCTGTTCCATGTTTCTCCTTTCTCTGATTAGCACAATAATTTCCCCTCATTCCATTTTCTTCATTTGTTTGGGGCTTTGTTTTCTGTGCTCTGGGAGAGTTCTTGGTACTATTTCCATTCACTGTGTTTTTGTACAGTTAGTGCTTGAATGAAAAAAAGAAAAACATGACTGTTCCTAGGTATGGTGGAGGATGAGGTTTTTTGTAAATAAAAGGGAGAGCATAGCCAGAGGCTGGGGCATCTGGGAGAGTCCAGAATGAATAGGACCCTGAGCCAGGTCATGTGAGAGGAGAGGGGAAAGCCAGGGACCAAAGGGCCAGGAGGGTAAAGGGTAGAAGGGTAAAAAAGGGCTGGTGTAGCTAAAATGGCTGGATTATATAGGGACAGGCAGCTGAGGGAAAGGGCAGCCCAGACCCTGGGCTAGAGAAGTTTAGGGTAGGGGGTGGGGCATACCAGCCATACCCTGTAGCAGGCAAGGACTGAGGGATGTTGGGAGAACCTAGTGGCCAAGTAGGTCCACTTCAATAATGTTAAATAGGCACCCCAGTTAGCCATTTGTCTGGGGTCTGTTATTTTTAATTACCTACATTTTTGTTACTTTGTCTCATTACTGCATCTTGCAGACACACATCCTCTCCCTCATCTGGAGAACAGCCCCTTTGTTGGGTTCATCAGAAGACCTAGAATTCTAAGCAGCTTATCTCAGCTTTTAAAAGAGTTACTGCCCAAATGATAAGTCTCACAACCAAAAGACATTTCACTTGTTTCTGCTGCCTCCTGTATGTCTTCTGAGCAACTGTATCCCCCTCCTCAGATGTTCTCCTTGCTAGGATTTTTAGAAATCGCTCTGTCTCGTCATCAGTTCCTTCCTACAGACTGATTCCCTTCGGATATTTTTAAACAACTTTTAAGTTCACGTATGGGATTGTTGTTTCTGTTTCTTAACACATTTTCAGGGGATGATTTCTATATTTTCGGTGTTTCCATACCTGCTGTGTCACACATCCTTCACCACTCTATGCGGTACTCTTGTTGTGGTTATGACTTTAAGGTGTGTCCATTCTGGAGCACAGGATTCTGTGTCTTATTGCCCACTTGCCAATGTTGAGTTTAGAGAATGGCTCGGATTTGAGGGAGGCCTGGGCAAGGGTGGATAGTGTTAAGCAACCAGGACTTGAGTTAGCCTTTTCCAAGCACTGTGGGTTTTCTTGACCGTCTAGAGATGGCTGCAGCCACACCAGGAGGGGTGGGAGGTAGGTCCATGCCTCTGCCCCTTTTGGGAGTGCCTTCTCAGTGCTGGTGTATCCCCTGATCCTAGACACTCTGAATCTAGGCTTACTTCCCTGGAGACTGGCAGCATATGGGAATCAGGTTGGTATCATTGTTGAGAATATATGTTGGGATCTGAGTAGTAACTGGCTATTGATCAGGTCAGGCCGGAGCATGACTGGCAGGAAGAGGGAGCTGGACAGTGGCTAATCCACGGGCATGATGCCAACAAATGTAAGAGTGAGGGAGTCATACAAGCTGAAAACATTTTGACTTGTGTGTCTCTTTTCACAGCAGAAATCTTTAGACTAGCAGATGTCCAGGAAGCCATGTCACCCCACTCAGACAGGCAGAACTGAGATGTTCATTAGAGCCTAATCATGGGAGTCTTCCAGGAATCCTGGTTTGTGAACCAACAGGGTTGCTAGAGATCACAGAGTTCAATGTAGACCTGAATGGAACCATTGGGATCATAGAGTGTCTATGGTGTGTGTGACCTCTAAGTCTAGAGGAGCAACAGAGCTGTGCATGAGTCCTGTAGGAAGACCAGTTAAGGATGTGTACAGAGTCCTTGTGCAAGCTGGGAACAACAATAACCACAGCCCTCAGCAATATGACAGTCATTCTGTACCCAACAAGCACTTTAGGGAGCTGGCCAGAGAAGGATTGAGATCCCTGTGTCCTGGATCAAAGTCCCAGGGTACAGCAACATCCTCTTCATACCAGAGTTGACCTGGGAGTTAACTGTCATGGATTATCCTGGTATAGTAGCCCAGTATTAAGGTCATTGGGGATGACTAGGACTCATTGTCCTCCTCTGTAACCAAGACCCCTTACATGGCTTCTTTCCATGGAGTAGCACTTGCTGGTAGTGTCTTTTCTGTTGGGGAGGGTCACTTGGATATGGTCATGCCATAACTGTGCCAGGGCCTGCCCAAGTGTCAAATTCCATGGGTGATGTGGGTTATGGAATATCTTATGGGTAATGAGATAGGACATCTGTTCTCTGCTGTGCATGTTGGGAACCAAAGAGAGTGGTTGATGCCACGTGGTCCAGTATCTTTTGAGCAAGCTGACCTTCAGGTTACTTGGTACCAACAGCACCACTGGACACCACTACAGCAAGCTCTGCATTTCTGTGAGAGATCTACTTACAATAATGTTTTCTCCTTTAAGCCACCCCTTTTGTGTGAAGTTGCTCACACTTTGTAAGGAAGAAATCAGGAAGTCAAAAGACATCCAGAAACTTCGGTCGAGCATTGCAGTGTGAGTTTTAAGTGCTCCTGGATGGAGACAAAAATAGGAGGGACTTGGTGGTTCCTGGTGGGAAATATAGTTTTAATCACAAAGCTGTTTAAAATGGAATGTTTTAGTCTTCATTTAGGAAAGGAACGGTCAGACTGTTAGTAGTGGCATTTGGGAGGAGGATCAATCTGAACAGGAAAGCTACATCTCTCACCTGCTCACATCTGTCACTCTGGCACCTTACTGTATATGCTCAAGGAATGTTAATACACCTATGCTAGTGCAGGGCTCTGGCTGCATGGGCAAGTACATGCTGGCACAGAAAACTGGTCATGTGTAGGCAATCACGTAAGGTATACAAACATGCACACATGGGAATGCAGGAATCTGGACACACAGGCACATGTTAGTATAAAGATCTCATGTATATGTAAGCAAATGGGAGCATGTTAGTATACAATGCATACTTGTATACATGACTGTGTATATCACATGAGAGCACACTAGTACACAACACACAGGTGTGTATGTAGGTATACACACACTTATGTCTCAAGGTTTATGCTGTGTACTTTTTGGGTCTCCTATGTGTCTTGGGTCCTTGGGTAACTTGAGTGTGGCACAGCTGCATGTAACCTGTGTGTCTTCTGCAGGCTCTGTGGGATGGTGCAGTTCAGTGGTGATGTGAGAAAGAAGGTTCTTCTGCAACTGTTCCTCCTCCTTGGCCACCCTTTCCCTGTGGTGAGTGTGTCTGCACTTATGTGTGGCCTTTACAGATGAGTATATGTTGGCATAACTTTGAAGTAGGTTTAGAAGTAAACACAGGGTGTGCCTGTGGAGATAGTTTTCAGGTGTGGGCGGCCCTGGGGTTTGTATGAAAGGAATGTGGGTGCTGGTACTGGGCAGGGTGAACATGGGTAAGTACTGCTGAAGGTGGGGTGTTAACAGCCCAGGGTTAGGATTTCTCTTTCTTACCCAAGAACTCTTTGAGTATTCCAAAGTGACATTTTCCCCCCTAAAAAGTCAGGGGAAACTTCACAAAGGACAGTGGATTTTTGAGGTAGAGTGGGATGAACCACAGCTCAGCCTCTTTGTCAGAAATGCACATTACCAGGCATAGATCAGATCTCATATGAAGCCGTTTGTCACAGGACATAACCAGAAAAGATAGCACAAGAGACAGATTCCCAGGTAGGAGTCCCTACTGCACCTTCTGACAAAGGCTGCAGGTCTGATGGCAGAAGTCTGGGCTGTGGCCAAGTTCATTTCTCTCCTTTTATGGACTTGGGCTCCCTAGGTGGCCGTGGGTTTCCCTCCTGTTGACCTGCTGTTCTTGTCCCAGATCCGGAAGACTACAGCAAGCCAGGTGTACGAGATGGTGCTTACCTATAGCGACTTGGTAGATGCCGATGTGCTTGATGAGGTCATGTCTGTGCTCAGTGACACAGCCTGGTAAGTAGGGGCTGCCCAAGCCTGGTGCCACTTTCTCCTGTCTTCATAGCTTCTGATGGAAAGAGGGGAGACATTTCTCAACAGCTCAGGGCCACCTCTCAGCTTCACAAAGGGCTGAGGACACATCGTGGGAGCTTCAGGTGGGAAAATGTTTAATGTGCAATTGCTTTTCTCCTCTTGTGAGCAAGGTGGGTAGAGTGGTTCAGAAGCTGGTGTTTTTCACTAACTGGAATATAGGGTCATCAGGATGCCACCAAGTGGATGTCAGCTAGCTACTTTTATTTTGCTACTGCAAGGGCCATGTGGTCTTTCCTCTGTTTTAATGGCCTAGAGACTTGTCTTCAAAATCAAGAAGTGCAGAGGAGAGGGTGGTGGTGGGGTGTACAGCCCGTGGGTGTGATTCACAGGTGCTATAGGCTGAGCCTGGAAGCAGTTAGTCACAACAGCAAGAACTTTTATGACCTGTGATCCAGGCACTGTACACACATATGGCCTTGCACACAATTATATGCATGTTTGTATACATAATCACATACATACAGCTGCTCATATGTACAGGTATGTACTGCCAAACACACACACAAAACCATCACCTGTGCACAGGTGCACTTTAAGCTGACTTGTCCCCTGTTCTAGATATACTATTTGGGAGGCACTATTTGGGCCAGGTAGCCTAACTTACTGCTACTAACTGTCGACACTGTCCCCTCAGACTGATGGAGAGGGGTATTGCTGACTCAAATGCTAGCAGGTCTGTTGGGGTGGCAAGTAAGGGTTTGTAGTGTATTTATGCACGCCCCTCAGAACAGTGATCTCCCTAGGAGCTCATGCTAGGATGTGGCCTTCCTGCCTAGATGAGAGCTGTGGGGACCTGAAAGGCCAGAATGTATTTCAAGATCTTTGCTGTCAGTAGAAACTCAGCTCAGTGCCTTCTGAGGAGACTGGTCAAACCTCAGGAGAGTGGACATTGCTTCCAACTTTCTAAAACGCTCATTTTGAGTAAGGATAGCAGGGAGGGAAAAGGAACTTTTTTGTTTATATTTTAGCATTTATTTTATCTTTAATAATGTATATGCATATATCAGAGCTTGTATGTGCATGTGAGTGCAATTGCCTACCAAGGCCAGATAAGGGTGTCCAAATCCCCCTGGGGCTGAGGTTACAGGTGGTTGTGAGTTGCCCTACATGGTGTTGGGATCTCTGCTCTTTTGCAAAAACATGACACCTGGTTTACAGAGGACTGTTTTTTATTAACTCCTTTATATACAAAATAGGCTTCTTACTTTTCTGTTCCAATGAAAGCCAACAACAGCTGAGTTCTAATAAAGCTTCAGAAGCCCTCTAAGCCTGAGGTATCATCTCTTCTGTATGTTCCTAGAATGGGGTAAGGCCCCTGTCTACTCTAGAGGATAGGAACTTTTACCCCAGCACCACCAGGTCTCATGGGGTGGGGGGAGCTGAACCATGTTGGTATAGAGGACTCAAATGCTTTCCTTCTTAGGGATGCAGAGCTTCCAGTTGTAAGAGGTCAGCGGAATCACCTATGTGACCTCCTTGGTGTGCCCAGACCCCAGCTGGTTCCAAAGGTAATGCTTTTAGTATTCTAGGACCCATGGCACCTGTGTTGTCCATTGTTCTGAGCTCTGGTCTAAAGTAGACTGGGTCCCACAGCCAGTGTCATCACTGCCATTACTTTCTCCAGGCCAGCTGGAAGGGCTGCTTCTGCTGCCAGGGTGGGTGAGTTCTGTCTTCATAGTGAAATGGCTCCAGGTGTGCAGTTGTTGGAGGCCACATGTTGTCTCAGTTCTACCTTCTAGGAAAGCCTCCACTGTGTGGGAAGGAGGCTTTAGCTCTCTCATCACTCCCTGCCTGGATATACATCCTCTTGGGGGCTCTGTTCTTCTGAGGACACCTGCCTGTCTCGTTAGGCTTCCATCTCTCCCTGGACTTCTGCCCCACTGGGGCCTTGGTCCTCTTCACTGGACATGCTTGTCCTCTTTGCCTATCTTGGCCTTGGTGTGTTTGCTGTTTCTGAGGCCCCTTGTGCTGACGTTGTCATGGAAGTTGTGCCCTTGGGCTCTCCTCCCGTGTTCTGTGGGTCAGTCTGTCTGTAGGGACTTAAAAAATTCTACATATTGAAGTTTTCATCCTAGAAACATGTTCCAGCTTACTGCTTTTCTCCCTTTTATATTGTGGTCTACTTTGAGGTTATGCAGTGTCTTTGCACCCAGGACCACCAGCCAAGGGTGGCACCACCCACTCCCACATCAATCACTAATTAAGAAAATGCCCTACGGGCTTGCCTACAGCACAAGCTTATAAAGATATTTCTCAATTGAGAGTTCCTCTTCCCAAATGACTCTAGCTTGTGTCAAGCTTCCATAAAACTAGCTAACACATGGAGGCAGGTGGGAAGCCTGCTGTTTCTGTATGGAAACTGTATGTACTGGCTCTTCACACAGAAATTTAGTTCACTTGGGACTGACCAGCTGTGGTGTAAAGGGAAGGTCGTTTTATGCTGTCTGTATCAGCCAGCTTCATTCTACAGGTGATTCGGTGTCCTATCTCCACCACTGTCAAGGGACTGCATAAGTAGGGCGCTTTGGAACCCCTTTCATGCACAAGGATCATGCTGTCCGTCTGTGAGCTAGTACAAACTGTATGATGGAAGAGATGTGGACTTCACAACAGCTCAGGGCGCCCACCATGTCTGTCCTCCAGTTTTATTCAGTCCAAGATTGTCTTCACTCTTCTTGACCCTTGGAGTTTGGTTAAACTCTCAGAACTAGTTTATATACTAGCCAGCCAGGTTGGCCTGGGGCAATGTTGGGGCTAGAGGGAGCTGAGGTCCCTGATTGACACTAGGCCTCAGGCTTATGTGCCCTGGAAGGTCACCCAGTCCTACAGATGCAGATGCTGTCTGTGTGACTGGTCCCCAGTTCTTGGAACAGCTCATGTTGTTCCAATTTCATCTCTGCTTAGAAAGTTCCTGCCCCGTTCACATGCTAGCTTAATGACTCTTAGTGTGTTCTTCTGCACTTCCTTCTGACCTCCGCCCCCCAGTACCCCTGCTGTGTTGCTGTGACAAAACACCATGACAAAGACAACTTACAAAAGAAAGCATTTCACTGGGTTTATGGCTTCAGTCCATAATGGCAGAGCAGAGACACGGCAGTAGGAACAGCTCAGAGCTCATATCTTGATTTATAAACAGGAAGCAGAATATACTAGAAATGGAGTCATTTGAAACCTCAAAAGCCCACTGTCAGTGACACACCTCCTCCAAGAAGGCCACACTTCCAAATCCTTCCCAAATAGTTCTACCAACTGGGCAAGGAGTTTTCAAACATGAGCCTATGGGGCCTTTCTCATTCAAACCACTACCTCCACCTACTAGCTCCTATCTGCTCTCCACAGCTCACCTTCCTGGAATGTCTTTAATTCTTAGCCTTATAATCCCCATCTCTATGTCAGGGGCTGTTGGCACCTCTTCTGTCTTTGAGTGATGCTTTTCTTAGTGTGTGTGTGTGTGTCTTTCCTAAGAACTAGTGCTGATCAATGGACAATGGTATATGGACTTGCTTTTCTGGCTGGAAGCTGCTGTTGGATGTTGGCTGTGATGTAGGCCTCAGGGTTTCTGCATTTGCTTTCACCCTTGACCTTGGGCTCCCTGCCCTAATAGAACCTAAGCCCTTCAGAAGCCTCATGCTGAAGTCCCAAATGAGTCAGGGACAGAGGAACATTCCAATCAGCCAGCAGGTCTCCAACCTGGGGCTTGGCCTGACCTGTAGCCTTCCTAGTACTGTTAGCATGGTTCATTTGACCTGCATCCTTCCCTAGAAGACGTGGTTCTGGTGTGCCTGACAGAGGTGATTCTTCCCCACCTTGCTGGGTCTGAGTGAATGTTTTTCAGATCTCATGAGGTGAACCTTGTAGGCCCCCATGGCTGGTATTCTCAGCTTATGCAGGTACACATGGGCCTTTTGGTAGGTTTTGCTAGGCTGTGTGTCTCATATGTTGTATCTCCAGTTTCAGGATGGAGATCTGAGTTCTCTGACATTCTGAAAAAAGACTTTTTTCAATTGTGCAACTTTTTCTGTATAGAGTAGAGTGAGGCCTCAGACAGACTCTGCTGCCCTGTGCATAAGCTAAGTCTCAAGTGTTAATGATGCCACACCAGCCCAAAGGTATTAGTACATATTTTTAAGTCACCTTACTGCATCAGTTACTGAGAAAGTAGTGTTTTGCATTTGTCTCAAATGTCCTTTAATTATGTTTGACCTTTGGGGGATGCATTTTGAAGCTGGGTTACTAGGTGTTTCTACTCTTGACATCTCCTTTGCCCACTGTTAGTGTGGTGACATGGGTCAGCATGTCTCCTGTCATACTTTCAATGTCTATGAACAGTATAGTCAAGATTATGCTTTACCATCATTTAAAAATCTTTATTAAATTGGTGTTTCATGCATTCATGTTTACTGTATAATTACTGACAAGTTTACATTCATATCTTTGTTTCCTGTTTGACCTTCCTGTTTAATGTTTCTTTTTCCCTTATCTGGATTTCATTTCCTATCCTGTTAACTTGTTTCACTGTTCTGTTCTTCTGTCCCTGGTTACCCTGAGGCCAGCACTCTTTCTTGACACATTGCCTTATCCCTGGCCTTGACCTCTAGCTGCAGAGCCCTGTCTGAAACTGGCTTGTCCTAACCCTGGGGCCTTGGTATTTAGCTGATATGGTCTTGATGGTCAGCTCGTGTTTTTCTTCAGTTTTCTTTGCTTTGATGATCTAGCTTTAAACCCTGAGCTCCTGTCACCTCCTTGTCATGCTGGGAAAGATTTTGTTCTTTTCCTCTCTCGTGTGTACTGTACTGGGTCTGTGTGCCCAAGTCCTCTCAGGGCTTCCCCCTTGCAGGAGCCATCATAAGACACACAGGCAGTGGCCTGGTGGCTTGAATGGCTGTAGGAGTGGTGGCAACAGATGGAGCCACAGTGTAGTCTCAGTCTCCTCTGTGGAGAGTGAACTTGAGTTTTCAACTATGCTCTTTACATTGTTAGGAAAACTTTGAACATATGTTTTCAGAATGTAAACAGTTTAGCAGCCTACTCTCATGAGGCCACCAGAGCTATCACTACACAATCCAACCTGCTAGGGTCCTAGGACATGGCAGTCTTTAGCCATATATCAGAGAGGGTGGGGTGGGGATCAGCCTGACATTGCTACGTGTCTTTACAGCCTGCTCCCGGAAGCTGAGCCATTCATTGCCTACCTAGCTGGGATGTCCTGCCCTCAGGCTCGACAACAAGCTTTACCATCATGGAAACTTGGTGCCACAGACTTCTGAGAAAGGTGGCCCATGCTGCTAGATGGATTGGGAAGCCATCCACAGAGAGCAGTAACTCTTCATGCATGCTGTGCTCTGGTGGCCTGGACTGCCCATACTCTTGCTGTTCTAACACGATGTGCTTTCTATTAAATCATGTACCATACAGCCCAGCCTCTGTCTATTTCTGGGACTTACGTGAAGATCCACTGTGGGCTCCACTCCCAGTGCTTTGCTATGTTTTAGGCACAGAGTGATTTGTGTAGCGTGATGGGTGTCTCACACTCTGGTGGAGAGTGTGAAGTGCTGGGCAGATGCAGTGGCAGGCAGCTCCCCTCCCACATGCTAAGCCAGTCAAATCACCAGCCATACAACAAAGGTCTGAGCAAGAGATCATCAGAATCCAGCCTGAGGCCTGGATCCTCTGCTCTTCCTGTCCCAGGGCCTGCATGCCTACCTGTCCTGCTGTGGTAGCCCTGTGCCTGCCTGTTCGAACTCTCTGTATCCCAGGCCTGGAAAGGATTGCTGGCATTGCTCATTAAGCTTCAGCCCCAGATGAAGGGGGTGCCTCTCATCTCTACAGAGTTGAGGCTGAACACATAGCTAGGACAGAATTGATAACTGCTCTTACAAAGGTGAAGTGGTCAGGCCCACAAGCCAAGGCCTGTAGTAGTCTGTGTTCACTCATTTAACAGCCTGCATCTCATGGAGCTGGACTTAATAACACATAGGCTGCTCCCTTTACTGAGAGTCACTTTCTAGGCCTGGGTCTGCAGGAGGTTTGTTGTGCTAACCCTTGCTCATACTTCATTCCAGCCTTGCACACCTAGACTCAGAATTTTCTGTTTGTGAGCAGGAGAAAGCCTAGCTGAGATAACCTGATGAGATAGGCTTCACTGTCATATCTTGATGACATTCTTGAGATTTAATGATCGAAGTAAAGGATTTTGTCCTGGCCAGCCACCTCTGCATGCAGATCCCATCCACAGACAACTGTTCCCACTGGGTGCCTGGAGGGGTTTCCACTGAATTACTTAGAGGGAGCCCTCCACTTAAGGCATTATGACAGCTGGGATGGCCAAGACAGTCCATCAGGTTAGCAATGCTGGGTGCTAGGAGGACAGGCTCAGCAAATAGCAAGTTGTGTGTGTGTATGTGTGTGTGTAAAGGGGCATGCTTGGGCAGGAGGCCAATTAGGTAGGTGTATGTGCTCACAGAGGAGTGCATACCTGGCCTGCTGTGAACCGTATGAGCTGAAGAGCAGGAAGAAAGCAGCTAAGGGCTCTGTGCCCAAGGCCATGTTCCTAGGTCTAGTAATGAAGTTTGGGTAGTAGTGTGGAGTAGATAAAAGGCCACAAGGAACCTAATAAAACTGGGACCCTACAGAGCTGTGCCACCAGCACTGATAGATGGAAAAACTGTCCTCACAGGAAAGTGCTCTGGCTTTTTTACTGCACTGGGTAAAGAGGAAACATCCAGTGCGCCCCCAGAACTCCTATGTTGAAAGCCTAGGTAAACTGACGCTAACAAGCAATGCTGTGATAGGAAGATACACTCTCTAAGGATGAAATTGATGTCCACAAACAGGGAGAGAAGCCTATCAACAAGACAGTAGAACCAAGTCACTGCCCATAATTCTAGAACCAATATAAATGAACAATTTCCAAAAGGAAAGTGACAGAACTGGGGATGTTGCATGCAAGAAACTCTGGGTAGCCAGGAGTGGTGTGCACACCTTTAATTCCACTAGAGGCAGGCGGATCTCTGATGCCAGTCTGGTCTGTATAGTGAGTTCCAGGACTACATAGAAAAACCCTACCCCAACAAAAACATAAAGAAACCATGGGATAGATGATCCATCACCATATAAACTGGGTGTGGTAGTATACGCCTAAGATCCTACAAATAGATAAATAGCTCCCCCACCAAAAAAAAAGTTAAGAGGTAGAAAGTGTCAGAGAAGCTGGAGAGATGGCTCAGTGATTAAGAAAGCACAGTAATCTTACAAACAATTTGAGTTCATTCTCAGCACCCATATGGGGTGGCTTACAACCACCTGTAACTCCATTTTTGGGGGAATTCAATACCTTTGGCCTCAGCAGAAACTATACTCACATGCAATATTAAAATTTAAAAAAAAAAAAACTTTAAATAAAAAGATTAGGAAGAGGTTCTAGGATAGAAAATAGCAGAAGCAAAGGTGGAGGGTCCCATGTGGAGGAGTCCCAGCTCAAGACACAGGTAGACAGAACCTTGCAAGGTCGGAAGCTACCCAAGAGGACAGCTGGTAAGCCCATATGTATCCCTGCTGCCTCTGACTACGAGGAATGTTCATGGTTAGACACCCAGTCCTTGACGGGGGAAGTGAGCTGGCGCCAGGCGCACCGGGTGGAATTACAGAGCTGTTGAGAAGGAGATGGTAGCACAGTGGAGTTGAGGAAGACAGCAAGAGCCACACTGTTCTGAAAAATGTGATTGTCCGCTTGCTAAATGATATGACTAGTGTATGTCTTAGTTAGGGTTTACTGCTGCTGTGAGGAGACACCAGGACCACAACAACTCAAAAAAAACATTTAATTTGATTACAGTTCAGAGGTTCAGTCCATTTTGGCAGGGAGCATGGCAGCATGCAGGCAGGCATGGTGCTGGAGAAATAGCCGAGTGTCCTACATCTTGCAGTTGACTAACTCACTGGGCGATATCCTGAGTATATGAAACCTCAAAGCCCTCCCCCACATCAACACACTTCTTCCAGAAGGTGTGGCCCAAATTAAAGGTGTGCCCTCCAGCCTCAAGGTCTGGATTAAAGGTATGTGTCATCCAGCCTCCTCCAACAAGGCCACAACTCCTAATAGTGCCACTTTCTATGAGCTTAGGGGGGCCAAATACATTCAAACTACCACAGTGTAACTACCATTCAAGAAAGAGAGCTGTTGTAACTCAGTGCAGCCAGAGTCTCCATATTATCCCCAGCTAAAAGCAGTGTTTTTTGTGGGTGAACTTTAAGCAGCAGAAAAAATGGCCTCAGGATAGTTTCAGTTAGGAAACCAAACGAGGGGAGAAATGCATGGCAGCTAAATGGGGGGCAGTTATTTATACATGTAAAGTTTCTTCAAATGGACAAGTGAGGTAGGAAGGGATCCCAGTCCTGTGACCTGAGGGTGGTGTGTAGAAAACCCAGGTGAGCCTGCCAACCCACCAAGGACTGTCAAAGAAGAGTTAGCTATTCTAGCACAGAGAAAGGTCTAACACCGAGGAATGACGATGAGGAGGACAAGCTGTGAAAAATATCACATAAGAAAAGGAGATTGCCGGGCGGTGGTGGCGCACGCCTTTAATCCCAGCACTTGGGAGGCAGAGCCAGGCGGATCTCTGTGAGTTTGAGGCCAGTCTGGTCTACACAGCGAGATCCAGGAAAGGTGCAAAGTGGCACAGAGAAACCCTGTCTCGAAAAACCAAAAAAAAAAAAAAAAAAAAAAAAAAAAAGAATTACAGTAACACTAATCTATTTGCATTTGGCAAAATTAGAGAAAATAATTATCTATCTTGGTGAGTCTAAAGTTTTGTATCTAATTTACTTTGTATTATAACTAAGAAAAACTATAATTATGACTAATAGAGTATTTTCTTTGAATTTGTCCAATGCTAGTGGAGTAGACATTGTTAATGTAATTATTGCCGATATATATTTGTATATAGTTATTGTACTTATTATATAGTTTTTCTATGTTAGTTAAAACCTTTACTTTTGATTTAGACAAAAAGAGGGGAAATGTATATTTTGTCTTCTGACAAATAAAGCTTGCCTGGAGATCAGAGTGTGGAGCTAGCCACTGGTTAACCATAGAGGCCAGGCAGTGGTGGCACACACCTTTAATTCCAGCACTTGGAGGAGGAAGCAGGAAGATCAGGAGTTCAAGACTACCCTGGGCTACAGGAGATTGAACCAGTCTAAAAGAAACAGATCCAGGCAGTGGTGGCACACACCTTTAATCCCAGCAAATGGGAGGCTCAAGCCTTTGATCCCAGCACTAAGGAGTTGGAGACAGGAATATAAGGTGGGTCGAGACACATCTTGGCGCCTATTCAGTCTGAGGATTCATAGAGACAGGAACCCCATTTAGCCTGAGGATGCATAAGAGGTAAGAAGTCTCTAGTTGCTGCTCTGCTTTTCTTATCTTTCAGCTTTCACCCTTAATATCTGACTCCGTGTTTTTATTGTTAAGACTAATTAGGGTCACGCTTCACCTGACAGTTGTCTGTGTAAGGGAAGTAGAGCAGACAAGGCTCAGAACCTGCAGAGCTTCCGTGTGGATCACCTGGCGGCAGCCTCAGCTGAAGTGAACAAAGTCCCGGCCTTCCTGCAAGCGCAGTGATTTCAAGTTGTCTTCAAACTCACCCCCTGTGAGGTCCTATGGGGAGAGAGATCCAACTCAGTCAGGTTTCCTCTTGCTCTCTGAGGTGCTTGCAAAGATTGCTGCAGGGGCTGGGGTTGGGCCTGCTTAACCTCCTGTCAGGTGGCTCACAATGAACTTCTGCTTCTCTACTGATTAGGGGAGGGGCCTGAAGTGAGGGCAGCAGCTAGTGCTGCTGTTACATAGTTGTATTGGTCACCAAGAGGGTGAGGTACTGAGAGGTGCCCTTTCCAGCCGGCCCTGGCCCTCTCCGGAGGTAGTTACGGCACTCTCACTGTTGGCCCAGGCTGATTCACCTTTCCTCCTGCCTATTCAGGGAACTTTGTGTACTCTGTGCCTCTCATCTCTGCAAGATCTGCCAAGTACCTACCCTCTGATTCCTCTTACCTGTCATACCCCAATTCCCAAAGGGAACAAGTGCCATGATCTTGCTAAAGAACAGCCCAACCAGTGGTAGATGGGAGTCTGGGTCAATCTGGCAGGACGTGGGAGGGACCACTTTGTTCCTCTTAAGCCTCTTGTCTTTGGGCTACCACAAGAGGCCTCTGAGCTGAGCTGTGACCCTGACCCTACCTTGTCCCATCACTGCTACCAGTGCTTAGAAACACCTGAGTGAGCTGGGCGGTGGTGGCGCATGCCTTTAATCCCAACACTTGGGAGGCAGAGGCAGGTGGATCTATCTGAGTTCCAGGCCAGCCTGGTCTACAGAGCCAGTTCCAGGACAGCCAGGGCTACACAGAGAAATCCTGTCTCAAAAAATAAATAAATAAAAAATTAAAAAATAAAAAAAGAAAGAAAGAAAGAAAAAGAAAGACACCAGAGTAAAAAACATCCTGCCTGGAAAAGCAGCAATGTCCACAGTGGCCACACCTGCTGCCCTTCCTCTTTTCCCTCTCCCTTCCTCATATTCAGAGATGTAACAGGCTCTGGCCAGGGTAGGTCAGACTGGGCCCCCCATGAGACCTAGCACTGTTAAACACAGAACTACTCACTAGATGCTCCTGTATTTAACATGTTCCTGGGAGAAAGAGAGGACAGTCATGAAACAAGAAGGTGTTTGCAGGACACAAAGCCAACAAGGATTAACACCGGAGTTGCAGAGGATTCTGCCATCACACTCCAGTAAAGGAGGAAGCCTAGTTATAAACATGGCAGAGGGAATCCAAATTTTCACCAGATGAGTGGTGCTCAGCCTTAGTCAGAAACTCCTACAACCACAGAAGATAATTCTCCAAAAGGGTAGAAACAGACCTCCAGAGGTGTCACAACCTGACTTCTACTTCTCTTTTGGGATAAACTAGAGGAACGGGGGCTCACAGCAGCATAATGACAACCAAACACTAGTGATGACTCCCACCAGCCAGGGTCCTGACATGCCAACAAGATTCAATAGTCTATACCACATTAGGTGCTGAGAGGAACCAGACATAAGAACAAAAAGTTGGAGTCCATTCACGTGAGTAGCAAACAGATGATCCTACTGTGTGTGTACACAGTACTAAGCTGATGCCAAGAAGGTGTCCTGCCAGCGGGGGCCATCATGCTGTGAGCTGAATGTGGTGTCTTGCTGCTGCCCATAGCTCCTCTCTGAGCCTGGGCACATTGCATAGGACAATTTGGGCACTGTGCCCATCTCCTTCGAACAACATCTGCACTGTTCCTTAAGGAAGTTGTAACTCTGTTCTGTGAGTGCACATCCTCTGTATTCTAATAAGGCCACTTATGAAAACAGGTGGAGGGCTAAATGTGACCTTTAGGCCAGTGCTTGCCAACCTTTGTTGAGTACAGCAATTTATTTAAATGAGAAAAATAAGAGTAGCTTCCCTCTGTGGTGAGGCCCTGGAATGTGAGCAGGTAATTGGTAGAAAGAGACCAGGGAGCAGAAACGACCATCTCAGCCAATGCATTCCCTACCAAGAGAATGGGCTGCCTAATATGCAAGGCTAATAGGCTAGGACAATCAGATGTACAAAATAGATTAACTAGGGATTCCTAGTTAATCTTTCTATCAAAATAACTTCTTGTTGTATCACAGATAAAATTAAGAAGCAGAAGTCCTAGATATAGGTATGAGCAGTGCTCTGTAAAGTGTCATGATCAAGAATATCCATCAGAATGAATCAAACTTCTACAAGAGGGAAAGTCAAATAATGTAAGTTACTCTAAAAATATCATCAGTTTATAAATTAAAGCACTGGTAACAGAGGGTGACAACACTATCTTTGGAGCTGGTAATACCTTGTCCTGAGGCTGCTGACATTCAGGATGGCCATGCCCTCTCTCCTGGTAGATATCTGGAAATTCCCATTAGGACTTTGTAAAAGAGAAAAACTACTAGAGAACAAAAGTTGTCAAGCAAATCACAGAAAACCTGCCAGCGTCTGCAGTGAGATCTTCAGAAAGAAGACTGTCTTGGACTCAAAGCTGGAGCAGGATGGTGGGTGGCAGGAATGCTGACTGTCCTCTGCCAGTGTCAGAGGCCAATGGTAAGCAGTTTGACAAGAGTGACTGAGGTACAAGGTCTGCTTGGCTCTGCCTCGGCCTGTACCCAGAAGCTTCTTAGTGCAAAGACAGGCCCATTTTACTACAGTGAGGAAAAGCCACCAATGGGAGAAAGGGCTACTGACTAGCAGGACTGCATATGGACAGGCACACATCCCTTCCAGGTGAACTCAACTACGATGGATACTTTATGTTAATAAACATGATGTTATGCATAGGAAAGAACTTCCTATGCAGAATACTAAACTGTCATCAGTTAATGTCACCACATTAAAGAGTTTTGGAAATAGTATCTGAAGAACAGAGTCTCCTGAGAGGGAATGTCTGCCATATGCTTGACCAACCAAGGAGCAGGATCCAGAGCAGATGAAGAAGGGTTAGCCTTAGCTCCAGCAAGAAGCTTGCTGTCTTGTTATTTTCAGCTTGGCACAACTGTTGGGGACTCATTTCCTGGAGAGATTGTGGGATTCTGTTTAGCACTGACCACAAGTAACCTTGGTTTCCACAGAAACAGGATGCTTGGCATCTATGCCCACATGACCAAAAGCAGAGGAACCAGATGAACCAAAGGAGGGTCCTGTGGCTCCACTGGTCACCACCAGGCTGTTACTATTGGGGCAAGGCTGCCCTTTGAGTAACATGAACCGCAGCACCTTGAACTTGGTGCCTGGGCTCAGAACAATGGTTTTCAGTGTTTAAAGGAAGGATGGAGAACAGCTTTATGAGGGCGTTATCAGGCATGCTCCCCTCACCCCCCACTTCTAGCATCCACAGGCCACTCCCCAGCTGCCTCCAGCCCACAGAGCAACAGCTGTGGCCTCTTACCTAGCTCAGGGGGTTTTTATGGCCACAGGGTAAGAGTTGATTTACAATAAGGGTATAGGTAGTGGGCTATGCCCCAGTGCCCATGGTCAGGTCTTGTCCTTGGCTTTGGTCATATAACCAGAGTAGGAAGGCTGATACCCAGGAGCCCTGCAGCCATAGCCAACACTCACCAGCTTCACACAGATGACAAAGGGCGACTGGGCAGCTTGGAAATGCAGGATGGGGACCTTCGGCTTGGGTCTTTCCTACAGAGATAGTGCCAGCCATGAGTCACTAGGGCTTCACACAGAAGGACCTCCCTGGGACCTGTCCTAACCACAGCCTCTGCTCATAGGAGTTTCTGGTCAAGTAGCAGATGAGTGTCTTGGGCCAATAGGGGTAGGACAGGTGGTTGTGTCCTGGGTTCTGGCAGCCCCAGACACCTGATAACCACAAGAAGAACCAACTCTGGTATACCAACATTGAGGCTTAGATTGAAGGAATATGTAGCAGTCTCCCCGAGGACAGGGGCAGAGCCCTAAGGGATCCTGGAGACTCTTTGAGGGCTGAGAGCTACATTTTTGGGCAGAGCCAGAATGAGTGTAAGGGAAAGCTGGCATGGTATGGACGACCCTTCCCTGTAAGGTACTTTGGTGCTCTGCCACATGGCTACATACCTGAGAGTCCTCATGGCAGTAGAAACCCTTCCTGATCTTGTTCTCATCAACATCACAGAAGGACACCACCTGGGGGTGAACATGGGCCAGCAGGTCAGATGGTGGTGGTGGATATAGGATAAAGATGTGATAGGATTGTGGGAGTCAGGATAGTGGCCAATAGGATGAGGAAGAAAGGGTCCTACCTTGCGCCGGCTGGCTGCAGTCAGGCTGCGGTATAACCTACGTCCCTGCTTGCCTGCATTCCAAATGGTGAAGGACTTCCAATGAGGTAGGACTTGTTCCTCTAGGAAGTGGACACGATGGGTCCAGATGGTCATCCTGTAGCCAAGTAGAGGGGAAAACAAGGGCTGCCCATGTTGTGGGCTCCAGAGCCACCTCACCCCTTAGCCCTGGGGACATACATGAATGGCACACATGTGTACTTAGGGTTACCCTGTTTAGGGGTGGGGGCACACAAAGTCTAAACCATATCCAAGGGAGATCTGGCTCTATTCGTATACCACCTGTCACAGTCAGAGGTCACCATGAGCCACCATGTAAACCAATGCCCTTTAGGAAGCCTTAAGCCACTTATATTGGTCCTGCTTTCTAGGTGGGACCCTAAGAAATGTAGACTTGATAGATGGGGCCTCTCCATAGCTGTCAGTTCCACCAGCACATGAGTGCCTCTAGTATGTGGCAGGTATGTATACATGTATGCACATACAGGAAGGTTCATGCAAAGCCAGTGGCTAGCATCAGGTATCTTTATCATTCTCTATCTTATTTTTTGAGACAAAGTTGAACCTAGAGCTCACTAATTCAACAAGACTGACTAGCCAACAAGCTCCAGGGATCCTCCTGTTTCCCTTCTCGGCACTAGGATTACAGGTGTGTGCTGCCACTCTTAGCTTTCTATGTGGGTGCTGGGGATTGAACTTAGGTCCTCATGTTTCTGTAGCAAACATTTCACTGTCAGAGCCAACTCCCCAGGCCCCAAATTCTAGATGTGGAAACAAGTCCTTTTAAGTTGCAAAGTGAAAAGGGAGTTACAGTGGACCCAATAACCCTGGTCCAATTTCCCAGGTTAGTCAATACTCACAAGAAAGGTCTGGGTAAAAAGTCAATTTCACACTAGGAAGTAAATTTTCTGCCTCAGACTATCCCTTCCCTCACACAATCTCAAAGATGTCCCTTTTTGGGCACAGACAGTAGGACCTTGGATGCAGATCTCCAGGGCTGGTTCCTTCTCAGGCCCCCAGAGCTCTACTCACCTGCTGTCCCTCATCTTAGGGCCAGGCCTTCCAGCCCTGTCTCTCTGCCCAGACCCAACACTCTGGTCCTTTGGATGGAACCTCCCTTGTATTCAGGGCTGCACCCCTTGTGTCACTATCCACATCAAAGCATTTTCCTGAGACCTCCTGTGTTAAAACATTCTAATTAGGGTTGTGCTGAGCTCAGTGATTTTTGGTAGGGGATTCCCTAGGGGTTCTGGGGAACCACATAAGTGAATAACATCTAATTCTGAACCCTGGCCAATCCTCTCTATGGCTGCATTGTCCTCTTTATAAGACAAAGTTACAAAGAGCACATGCTTCAGCCCCATACAGTGTACCTCTCTGCAGCCATACTGTTACCCAAGGAAATGGAAGACCCTAAGAATGAGAACCTTGATCTCACAGCACAGGCCTCAAGCAAGGGTCAGATATTTCATCAATGTTGTAAGCCAAGAATGGTCCTTCTGATTTTTATCCTTCAGCAAACTTTAGTGTGATGGTCCCAGACAGTTTCAATATGGGAGCAAAAGGCAGAAGGGTAGAGTCAAAGGTTTAAAAAGCAAGACTTGCCTTTCTGAGGCACCCCCAGCAGAGGTAATAACATTCCTATCTACTCTGCCTAAGTGTGGGTGAGATTTCTTGACAAAGTGAGTGTGAGGGAACTCCAGGCACAGGCTGCTCAGACCCTGTGGTATACCAGCAGGCCAACCTCCAACCTCATCCTGGCCACAAGTGTCCCCCTTCCCGTCTGCCTTCAGCCAGGGCCTTTGCAGGAGACCTGCTTGGAGACAGTCCATTGTTAGGGTTCATGGCTATATCAACACAGGAGATGTAGCAGGGGCTACTAAGCCCCTCTATTATCTCAGGCTCCTCAAGGAATGCCTGCCTAGAGGGCTGCTTGTCCTTACTTAACCTCTGAGGACAACCTGAGAGTTTGTCCCCATATCTTTGGTCACTACAAGAGGTCTGTTTTGGTCAGTGTCTGAGCAAAACATGATGTACACTGTATGCGTGTGTCTGCACCAAATCCATGAAAGTACATGTACAGGGCACTTGTGTGGTATACATGTACATGTGCAGTGATTACCCATGTGCATTTCTGCATATATGTATGTGGCATGGCCATACGTAAGTAAATGTGTCCAACAGTAGCTCCTGCTAGAGACCAAGCACAGATGATGTGTTGGTGATATCCTGCCCACACACTGGCTGGGTCCATTTGGTGTCTGTGTGAGAAAAACCCTGATCCTGCCATGCTCCATCTGTGAAGTTTATTTGCAGGATGGTGGGTTTAACTGTAGAGTGAAGTCAACGTAGTTCCCCCAAACACTGGCACCAATGAGTCATACAGCAATTACAAACATGTCCACCAGGACTGGGCTCTAGGCATATAAGGTCCTTGGCATCCTGAGTTTTGTTAGGTGGCCTCTGATGGGGGGAGGGGGGTAGGGGGGCCCAGGCAGTTATAAAAAGATATGATGCAGAAACTGCTGGACATCTGGGTCTTGCTAGCAACATCTTGCACTGGCCTTGTTTCTCCTAGGACTCTGCCTAGAGAACGGACCATCTGGCACCCAGCAAGTCTGTCTTCTTTTTTTTTTTTTTTTTTTTTTTTGGTTTTTTGAGACAGGGTTTCTCTGTAGTTTTTGAGCCTTTCCTGGAACTCACTTTGTAGACCAGGCTGGCCTCGAACTCACAGAGATCTGCCTGGCTCTGCCTCCCGAGTGCTGGGATTAAAGGCATGCGCCACCACCGCCCGGCCTGTCTTTTTTTTAAGTGACCATCAACTGGGGTCAATAGCTAAGGGAACTGGTTTTCTTGGACCCATATGCCTAAGTTTCTAGAACTTTTTGGGAAGACGCTGGAACATCAGATTCAGCATTGCACTACTACACAGGAGTCCATGGGTAAGTGGTGGCTGGTGGGGAGGGAAAGGCCCCTATTCCCAGAAGGCACGGCCACTGGTCAGCAGCATCTGTGGCCAGAAAAAAGGCTATAAAAACCTTGCTAGAGCCAGGCGGTGGTGGCACACGCCTTTAATCCCAGCACTCGGGAGGCAGAGCCAGGCGGATATCTGTGAATTCAAGGCCAGCCTGGTCTACAGAGCGAGTTCCAGGACAGGCACCAAACCCTGTCTCAAAAAAACAAAAAACAACCCTGTCTTGAAAAACCAAAAAAAACCCCAAAAAAACAAAAAACAAAACAACAACAACAACAAAAACCTTGCTAGAGGCATACAGGGGATGGCCCACCTGTCCTGCCAGATACCACACCAGCAATATGTTAGTACAGGTAGTCTCAGGCTGGATACTAGGGGTCAGGATACCAGTGGTGCCATGTCTGGTCCCCTCATCCCTACTTTTGAGACGCAGCCTGTTGCTATACTCATCTGGGGAAAGGGCCTTATCTGGTTCTCTCCAAATATTTGATAAAGGCACAAATCTAGCATCATACTTCCTTGGGAACAAGGTCAGAAACACACTTCTCTACAGACCTCAACTGTGACACTAGGAAGCAAACAGCTTGCAGAGTATAGGCAGCATGTGTATCATAGGAGGCTAAACACGCTGTCTGTAAGATGAAACATTAGTAAAAGTATAAAGGGGATGAAGGGGCGACATAGTAGCTTCTGCAGCTCACAAGTTTAAGGAATGTTTGATTTCCTAAAGATGCTATTCTCCTATATGTCCTTTGGTATCTGAGGTATGTCACACATACACAAAGATAAATGACACAAATTGAGGCCATTGTGAACTTGAAATAAAAATGACAGAATCGAGACATTGCCACCTGAAGACTTCTCATAGTTTAGACAAATACAACTCTTAAGCAAACCTCAGGTTATAATTACAGCTGTTATCCTGGGAGGTGCTGTCGCTCACAGCTTAAAGACTTTAATCCAACACAGAAACTCCTATTAGATCACTTATTTTTATGCTGTGGGTGGCAAAGCTTACTGTGCAAACATAAAGGAGTGAACTCTGTATACACAGGCTGCTCTGTTGAGGGGCATGATGAGTGCCTGCTGGGTGGGCTGCAAGTCACCACCCATGTGTCTTGAGCCTCACAGACAAGCATGGGAAGGACCTCCCTTACACAAATGACCATATGATCTCAAGGCATCTCACACTCACGTGGCCTACAGGATGATGGTGTGAGATGAGTGTAGTGTTTCAATCCATCGGTAGAATCAGCACCAGAAACACCTGCACCTTGGTGTCCAGATAGCTCACACAGTGCTTTGCCACTAATTTCTACCTCTTATCAGTGGACAGTGGGAAGGAGTTCCTTCTTTGGAGAAACAGTGCTGTGTGTTTTAATTCAGGTATAGTTTACACAGGATGATGTAAACCATACTAGTTGATTTTTAAAACAGTTTTACTCTTGCTATATCTGTTTCATATGCACTGCTGAACCTCATGTAACTGAAGTTTGACCACTTAGTGAGAAACATGGTCTACCACTCATTCTCTTGTAATACCTCTGTCTCATCCACAGTGCGGACTGAAGAGTTAACAAGCTCTCTTTTACACTAAGAGCAAGCCTGGTTCCACATCTTTAATCAGTGGGCTTGGAGGGCCAAGGACAGCTGGCCAGCCAAAGAAAAGTGAAGGGGGGTCATCAGCTATGGAGGCATAGCTCAGCCACAACTCCTTCCACCACGGGGCCTGTTAGCCTGCCAGACCTCCTCCTGGATCCCATGGTGAGCCATGCTAGGTAAGAGCAAATAAAAACAAAGTTGAGAGCAAGCCTTCACCTCACACCATCAGGGAAACTGGTGTTTGGCTTTGGCATTGAAGAACAGGACATCTAGTGGCCCTGAAGGGCTTCCCACAAGGTACTACAGTATACTCTGACCCCACCCTTAACACCTTAGTGGTATGCCCTATATCCCACCATTATGAGCTTTATGGAAGAGTCCTGACTCCACCAATCCTGGGCCCAATCACGCCAGTAACTTACAAGTGATCTGGGCCTGGTCACATCAGCATCTCACCTGTTCTTGGACCATCCCAGGTATTTCCAGAATTTGGTATGTCCTACTTACTCAAGGACTGAATGTGTGGCTGCATACAAGTGGTAGCGGTAGAGGAGCAGGCTGTGGTCCACCCGGAAGACGCCACCCCCTTTCCTAAGGTGCTCATAGAAGAACAACAGGTCCTCTGGTACCCCCTGAAAAAGGCAGAGGACAGTGATCACTATGCTGGGTACTGACCCAGGCTATCAGATGCTATGGAAGGGTGTTTTGCTTAGAGTCAAGTGTGATGGTACTTGTGGCCCCAGCTATCTGGGAGGCAGAGCTCACAGGATTGCTTGAGCCCAGAAGCTAGTGCTCAAGCTGAACACCACAGCCAGACTTTGTCTCAATAAAAGAATCCACTCTTGACACTCAAGGGTAATGTAGGGTAGTTCAGGTCACACGAAAGAAATGGAGATTAGCAACTTGATTTCTCAGCAGATAAGAAATGAACTCTAAGACAGACATGAGGATGAAGCAGAGGGTCTGAAGTCTCAGTTCTGCCTTAAATTCTACTTTGTGGGGCAGAAAAGGTCTTGGGGCAAACTATCAACAGATACAATCACGGGATAATCAATGAGCATAGAGCTGCATGGCCTTGGGAATGGAAAGCTCACCAAAACAGAGAAAAAGGGGATGGTATGCTGGCTTTTCAGGAGGCCCTCAGTGAGATGCTGAACAGGGGAGAGGTTGGGTGTCAGAACACAAGGCAGGCTGAGATAAAAGGGAAGAAGAGTATCACCTGAGTACAGTCTGTTACAAGGCTGTATTTTAACATCATGGGCAGAAGGGGGCGATGTTGAACCACGAACCAGGAAATAAGCAGAGGGACAGGGAGGTGAAAGTACACTTCTCTCAAGCAGAACAATTCACTTCCTCATCCACCATATCAAACATTAATGTGCTCAAGTAACAAAATTTGAGACAAGTCTCTGAGCTGTATCACACACCCTTAGCAAACAGGAAGATGTGGGGGTGGAAACATTTTGGATGGAAAAATTAAGACCTACTCAAACTGGTTCCAAAATGGAGAGTAAATAATACAAAACAGATCTGAGGAAGGGCTCAGCTCAGGCTGGGGTCAGGCTCACCAGTGCAGAAATGTTGCTTGGGGATGAGAATGTTCACTGTTGCCAGGCAGGGGCTTGGAAGGACATCATGGCCAAATGGCCGGTCAGCCAACTCCCTGCAGGATACAACCCAGTCCTGGGCTCATTTTCACAGGTAGGTGAAGATACGCCCTGAGGGTCCAATAGAATCAGGGATAGAGACAACCTAGCTACCACCTTCCTCACCACCTACAGTTTCCCACCAACAGCCATTAATCTAGGATGAGGTACTGTGGGCCCATAGACAAAGATGCACCAGAGAAGTGGATCAGGGCATGTTCATCGAAATCCACTGCAGTTAGCAAAATTATAAATACCACAGGAATGCCGGGAAGAGTCTGAAGTAATTTCCTGAAAACCTTGGCCTTCAGGAGAACCCACAAAGAGCCCAAGTTCTACTGGGTGTTACTTACCCGTCCTCCTTCATCAAATGGGCCCACATGGGAAAACCAGGCCCGAGAGCAGAACCACGTTGGCATGATCACTGTGGGGCCATGGGAGGTGAACACCTAAGAGCAATTAGCACCAATGTCATTAATAGAAAAGGACAGTTTGTTAGAAACAACCTACAGTCTGTTGCTCATGTGTCATTAAGAAAATGACAAAAGAATTTATGCCCCTTCTTTGTGGGAACAAGGATTCAAAGCACCCTTCAGAGACTGGCCCACAAGAGACAGGAGGAAATTAACTGAGGCCACTTCTAGGTCCCCACTCTGCAGCTGATGCTCACTGCTAAGGACATTAGGGAACCCTCTGCTCACGCAGGAGGTGAAGCTGTGTGGGAACTGACAGTAAACGCACTGCATTAATTGCAAGAAAAGAAATCCGAAGCAACATGGAAGGATACCAACGACAACTAGGTAATGAAGCTTCCTAGAATGGCATAATGTCAGGATTGACTCAAGACAGAAAACCTGAGTAATTTCTAATGAGCTTGAGACTTGAGCCTTCTCAAAAAAAAAAAAAAAAAAACAAAAAAAAAAAAACAAAAAACAAAACAAAAAAAAACCCAGGCCAGGTGGGTCTCCGGTGAATGCTGCCAAATGCTTAAAGAACCAACACACTCTTCACAATCTCTTCCAAAAACAGTTGTACAGAGAAGTCTTTCTAAATCACTCTATGTAGCCAGGATCACCAGATCAAAGCCAGGCAAAAAACAACACAAGAAGGCAGCACACACGTGTTCCTTATGAATAGATCCAACAAAATGCTAGTGAACTGAGTTTAGCTGTCACAGAAAAGGACCATACTCATGAGTAGGTGGTATTTACCCCAGGACAAATGCACCAGAAACGGATTGAGGACAAGAACCTAAATAGATGCTGTAGCATTTGGCAAAACCCAGTGCTCTGCCAAGAAAAGTCTGGGCTGTCAAGCGTATCAGCTGAGATAATGTGCACAAATCACCTGGCACCAAGTCTGGTGTACCACGGTACTCGGTCAAGCTCTGTGCCTCCACTGCTTATAACTTTGGGCTTTCCATGCACTTGGAATGTACCCATGCTTTTTCATACACTGCTCTGCCTTCTTAGTAGTGAACTCCTATGCATCCTTTAAAACCCCTGACCAACATGTTTTTAGTTAAAAGGCACTTCCCTGGGACACCCTCCCTAGAGCTTTCATCACACTGACATGGGGTGCCCAGAGTGCACCTCCTGGTAGGAAGATTTCAATATGCTTGCATTCACCTGATTACAAATGGTCTAGGTCCAGCCTCAGCTGAACCCAGGACAAACGTCTCTATCAGAAAGGCAAAAGAGCAGCCAAATCTTGTAGGATGTGGTAACACACACCTATATAAGCACTGGTGAGGTACCATAGCATGCCAATGAATACACACACATGAATGAATAAATAAATAATAAAAATAAAAAAATTTAATTAGGTTTAATGGATAAAGGTTCTTGCCACCAAGCCTGATAGCTTGAGCCCAATCTCTGGAAACTGACATGGTAGGAGAAAACAGTCTCTCTCAAGCGGTCCTCTGACCTCCACATGATGGAAGGAGATTCTCACATAGAGGATCAATCGATTGATCAATCAATGTTTAAACAATTTTAAAACCACACTTGTAATCTCAACACTCAGGAGGCTACAGCTGAAAGATCAGGAGTTCAAGGCCAGTCTGGGCTACATGAGACTCTAGCTCAGAAAAAATAAAACACAGCAGTGAGGAAGACTGAAGACTCTCTAACCCAGGTCTGCCCCAATGGGGAAAAAGGTCACAGTCCTTGAAAGCCCTGACCTCTGTGTCATCTGTTTCAGGAGTCTGCCCTGATTAGTGGTCCCCTTTCTCCGCTACAGTAGCAGAAGGACTCTCCAGTGGTTAGTGTCTAGGAGTGTCTTAGGCATGATGGCCACCTCAAGACCACCACACTCAAACAGATCTCTACGGTTTTAGTGTCCATTTGAGTGGTGAAGGTCAGCTACATGGCTAGGTTCCAGGCTATGGTGGCTGAGCAGGCCTGTTATCAGTGGTGACTACCACACCACATCCCAGGGTACAGAGAACCCAAGGTCCTAGACTTTTAGGAACTTCACACCGAGAAAAGGACATCAAAGGGACCCTTCCTCCCTAAAGTCTGGTTCAGTCCCTACTGGAGTGACAACCTCCCTCCAAAGAAATGGCTGTCAAAAAGAAACGAGGTGTGTTCTCTCTCTCTCTCTCTCTCTCTCTCTCTCTCTCTCTCTCTCTCTCTCTCTCTCCTCTTTCTTTCTCCCTCTCTTTTTTGTTTGAGATAAAGACATCAATTTCTTTCTATCTGTCCCAATAAAAGGAAGAGAGTTAAATTTGTTTTTATAAGGATGTCTGCAGGCTGCTTCAATGGGGGATCAGAGACAGACTGCTCAGGCAGTGGGGGAGGCACAGGGGATAGGGCAGACACTGACATCTGGGCAATTTGGAGGAGCCAAGGAAGAGCAATCAACAGGGTCCTGAGTAAGTGGGCAGCTCCAGTGACTCTAGCCCTTCAGGCAGGTGCTAACCTAAGAACTTGTTTCTGCTTAGGGTTAAGTTTGGTTTCCTACAAGACAGCACTTGCAAGGCTTCCATGCTTTAGAAACTTGCAGTCATTGGTTTTATCATCGTTTAAATGGCTATTTGTTTATTCTTGGACTAATCCTATGTTTTTACCTGTCAAGATGTAAAATGTAATATGTTCAGTGGTCAGTGAGCTGGGTCCCCAAACAGGGATGCAACTGGGCAGCAGGTGATTCTGAGTACACATATCTCCCTTTTCCTACGACCCCAACAAGATATAAAATAACCCTGCCTGATCATTCCCCTCTTACAACTACAACAAGCTCACATGAGCAAAAAAAGCTTGAGAGGACCAGAGGCCTTGGCCAATTGATCACTGACTCGGGGTCATGGCTTCCCTCAGGAGACAGGAGATGTTAAGCTTAGGACTCATTACAAGAAATCCAGAGCTGCCTTAGAAGAAGAGCAACCTTTGGCAGTTTCAGGAATGCTATAATTTTCAGGGATGCTATAAATCCAGGGCATAAAACAAGTCACCTCTGCTGGTGAGCAAGGGATGGGTGTCAGGCATCTGGTCACTTCATACCTTTTCCTCTACCTCTGTTGGGGGCACAGGGACAGTAGTGGAGAGATACAGGCCAGGCTTGCTGGTATTCTTAGTGTAGAGGGCTCTCCACTTTCCCCAGTTCTCAAGGATGACATCAGGGTATCTGGCCTGGGCACTTCAGGATCTCATTGAGGTGACAATAAGAGATAAAAATAAGGCTGCTTCCTCACAGGGAGATGAGAAGAAGAAAGATGCCCTGCAGGGCACAAGAGAGTTGTAGCACCTTCTTCAGGGTCCTGAAACACCTGGACCAGCTCTGCTGAAAAGGGATGACAATAACCAGGAAGGGATTCCAACATTCCCTAGCACGGGCAGATCTTTACGAGATGAGGTGACCAGAAGTTTGTAACAAACACACACACACACACACACACACACACACACACACACACACACACACACACACGTGCACTACGCACAGAAACACACTATGCAAGTTAAGAAGCCTCTGCACCAAAGGCTACAATCAGCCTGAAAAGACAACCCTCGGGGTGGAAGACAGACCTAAATGTTAACAAGGCTTCTACCAATCAACAATGAAAACTTAATTAAAATGGGCAATAGATGTGATCAGGCATTTCTCCACAGAAGGTACAGTGAGCTCAACACATATGTGAACAGCTGCTCAGCTTTTCTTGACACCAGAGAAATGTGCTTGTGAGATGCATCTTTGCTCCCAATAGGAATTTGCTATCAACACCCACCAGCCTAGCCCAATCAGATGCTATGGACATATGATAAGGCAATGGAGAAATCAGGGACTCCCTTATACTCACCACTGATGGTACAACTGCTGTGAAAAATAGTTTGGCAGTTCCTCAAAAAAATTGAAAATAGAATTACCGTATGATCTGGCAATTCCTCTTGTGGGTGCACACCCGAGAACTGAAAGTGGGCTTGGAACAAATGTCTGTAAACTTAGAAGATGAAGGCAAACATGGATAAGCATGTTGCCCAAGCACATCACGAGGTCTGACTCCCCCAAAGGAAGAGGTTCTGACAGCTGCTGAAACATGGATGACCCTGTAGACATGATGCCAGGTGAAGCAGCTAGTAACAGACTTGTGTGGCTCCATTTATGAGGCCCTAGAGTTGTTCAACTCCTAGAGACAGGGAGGCTATTACCAGGCCTGGGATGGGGGTGAGGTCAATACTCAGTGAGAACAGTCTCAGTTTGGGAAGACAGAAAGTTCTGGAGGTGGCGATGGCCACATAATCATACAAATATGCTTAATGCCACTGAGCTGTGCAAAAAGAAAAAGTACTCAAATTGTGAAATCCAGGTGTACTTTACAATAAAAAACAATTGTTAAGTAAATCTGCTGTTGTACCAGCTGCCTGCAGTGAGGCTTGTGTCTTATGACCACTTCCAGGAGGTTTTGGACACTCATGTAGCATTGATAATAAGGAGGTGCTTGGAGAGCACATCAAGCTACCCAGCTGATTCCACACAGAGTACATAATGAGTCTGAAAGCAGTTCACCTGGAGTCTTGACTGGTAGAAGTAATGTTTGCTAAAGATAAAGAACACATTCCACATGTTAAGTGTATGATGTACAGCATGTTTCACACAAATTGGTGGGACCCTAACGGTACCCTGAGATCTTGATATTCTGGTATCTTTATTACCAACATGTTGTATCCAAGATAACCATAATTTTGGCTAACCATCTCCACAAACTCCTGGTACAAAATTCAAAGAAGAATCTTGCTCAGGAAGCTGAAACCCAGTGTTTTTGTTCTCCCACTTCAGTCCATGAAGTTTCCACCCAGCAACCTCCCACTGAGGTCTGTGAGGCTGTCACCCAGCAGTATTCTGTTGAGTACTTGAGGCCCCAGCGCACAGTGTCCCATCACCAATTTTGAGGTTCAGACTCAGAAGTTTCCAGAGATTGTCCTTGAGACGGGGATCCAGAGTTCTCTAGTGGAGGACCAAGAGACTAGAACATAGCAGTCTTTGGACCTAGTCTAGAATGCCAAAATCATCCAGTTACCAGGTTATGAAAGAAATCTCTGACCCAGGTATAATGACCTTGGTGGCACACACCTAAAATCCTAGCACCTGGAGGCAGAGGCAAGAGGACCTCAAGCTCCAGGCTAGCCTGCGCTGAAGAGTGAGGCTAGATCTGCACTTTTGCCTACTTTTTTGTTTTAAGTGGAAGTCTCTAGAAATCTTACTCTTTCCTCATGGTTCTATTTTTGCTTTAGAAGTTGAGGGAAGTATGGTGTAGTCTGTTTCTGTTTTGTCCTTGTATTACATTGTTTGCAAACATGAACTGAAAATGTTCCAATAAAAACTGTATTTCAGAAAACAAAAACCATTGTTAAAAATGCTGAAGGCAGAGGCACTCACCTAACACAGCCCATGAAACCTTCCCAGGAGAACTGGCTCTGCCAGCTGTGCTCTCCAGGAGCAGAGTGGACTGGTTCTGTTCATAATGGCTGGTGATATTGGCTGTTAGACAAACTATAATAAGGGCTACAGTTGGATAAATAGGCTGATAGTTTCAATGATAATAAGTACAGTGTAGCGGAGCAGGCTAGCTTGAAGAGCCCCATCTTTGGGGGCTCACTTGCCTATGCTACACTACCTCAGATATGCTACCCTGGTTTTCTTTCTGTTGCTGTAATAAAACATTCTAATGAAGGGCAACTTGGGGAGCAAAGAGCGTATTTGGCATAAGCAATCACTGAGGGAGGTTAAGGCAAGAGCTTAAAGCAAAAATCATGAGGAACACTGCTTACTGGCTTGATCTGATCTTTTCTAAGCCCACCGATCTAGGGATGGCACTGTCCACAGTGGGCTGGTCCCTCCTACCTCAATCAGCAGTCAAGAAAATGCCTCACTGACACAGCCACAGGCCACTATGATCAAGGAAATTCTCAGTTGAGGGTCCTTTTCCCCCAAGTAACTCTAGGTTTGTGTTAAGCAGGACAGATGTAGAGGTCTCTGTAGCCCTCCTTTACCAGTGGTGCTGGGCCAGATGGAGCTCTGCCTACAGGGAACTTGATAACACAGGTCTTGAGACTCCCTCATCCCTGGGAAAGGCTTAAACTTAAGTTTCCAAGTCTACGGAATGGATCAACAGTACTTGCTCCTCCTGCGGACCAAGCTGTGGTAAAACAAGAGAAAGGAGGTGTGTATGTGTGTCTGTGTGTGTGGGGGAGGTAATACTCAGCACTTTGTGCTCCTGAATCCCTTGAGGAGGACTGGTTAAGAATCCTGTGACATACTGTAGCTCTTCTACTCAACCCTGCTCCCACCCAGTGAAATGCAGGAAAGAAGATGGAGGCCATTAGTGGTTAGTTGGGTGTGGCTTCAACAGAGGACTTCCAAGGATTGTCACTAACTCCTGAAATGCCTTTGTCATAGCTGTAAAAAGCCTGGATGAGCAAAAGGTCATTGAAATCACAGTGAGTGAGTAGACATCCTGTTTCCAGGGTTAGAGGCCTAGCTGAGCTAACGAGGCCCCACACAGCACCCTATCGGTAGTAACAGGTTGCCAAGATGTCTGAGGCTGTACTTTTCTTTGAGATAATCACCAAACTATGGCCACAACATAACCTCAGATACACAGCAGTGACCTGTGGCCAGTGTTATTTACATGTACCAAACTACAGATCCCTCTTAAGGCCCATCAGATACAGACATGGAAACTAAGGAAGGATTCAAATGTTTGTGCTACCTCCTGACACAAAAGGGCAGAAGCAGGGCCCACACACAGAAAGGATCTGCAGAAATGAACCACAGCCATGGCACTCAAATATGAGGTGACACATCTCTCAGAGAGCTGCAGCCTAGTAAAGCCGAAGGGAAGTGAGAACATCTGGCCTCTGGAAGGAGAACAGTCCTCCACAGTATCTAGGACAACCCTTATGGTTCACAAGGCCCCACCTATAGTCAGAACCCATAGATAAGCAACCTTGCTCTAACTAGGTTCAGATTCATTTTTTTCCAGCCAGTCTTTTTTGTTTTTTCACCTGTCCTCATCCCTTAGCTCTGTAACCTGTCATTTCTGGCTTAGTCAAGGGTTGAAGGTGCACGGGGCTGTGTGACAGTGCTGAGGACAGAATCCAAGGCCTTGCACATAGTTGGCAAACGCTCTACTGAAGCTACATCCTCATTGTAGGTTTGAGGTTTTTGGTTTTTTTTAAGACATGCTGTGACAGCAGAACTATGTTGGATGGCTCTACCATAATCCCTTAGTACCACAGGCCCCACAGCTGGGCAGAGAAATGCCCAATAGACATCTGACCCCTCCCTTCTGAAGCTCTTGGCTGCTCTGAGCCTCATCTTACAGTGGGACATTTGGAGTGCGAGCTCTGTAAGCTCAGACACACAGACAAGAGGGACAGTATGGGCCAACCCATGAGTCAGTCACTCAGGTGATTCACTAGATACACCAAAACCAGGCAATGTGGTAAGTCTCCGCCACTTTAAAAGGCCTCCACTTAGCATCTCTGCTGTGGGATATGGCAGCATATAGTCTGGTTCAGCACGTTCCAGCAGCTCCCAGGAGTCAGCTTTAGCATGTGAGTAAGAGAGCTATGAGGCCCTGAAGCCTCTGATCACCAATACTTAGCAGCTTACTGCAAGCATCATCCCCCTAAAATTGTGCTCTGTATGTACCTTTTCTTTGGCCATCAGGGGAAAAGAATCTCATGCTGGTATTTGAAAATTATCAGAAAGCAAAAATTGAGCTACTATTTTCAACTTTTTTTTTTTTTTTTTTTGGTTTTTCGAGACAGGGTTTCTCTGTGTAGCTTTGCGCCTCTCCTGGAACTCACTTGGTAGCCCAGACTGGCCTCGAACTCACAGAGATCCGCCTGGCTCTGCCTCCCGAGTGCTGGGATTAAAGGCGTGCGCCACCACCGCCCGGCTCAACTTTTGTTTGCCAAAACATCCCAAATTATTTTCTGGCTAGTGTACTTCATAGTTGGACACCTGGGAGCCTCTATCCAACACAACAAACATAAACAACAATCTTATGGCATTCAAATGGTCTATAATATGACCATGTGTCAACAAACCTAGGAATATCCAAAAAAGCTACTTGCCCTTCTAGCAACAGATAGAAGCTAAAAATTTAAGACTCTTTATAACAGCATCATAATACAAAATACTTGAGATTAATTTAGTAAAGTGTGTATGACTTATGAATGAAAACTATATAACAATTCTAATAATTAAGGAACATCTAACCAAATTCTATGAATTGGCCTCTTAATCAATGCCATCTAAGAATCTCATATTTTGTGGAAATTCTAAATTTAAGATAATTTAAAAATTAGCTAAAATATTTCTACAAAAGTAGAAAAAACACTTATACAATGTGATGAAAACTTACTGTAAATCTGTACCAGACACTGAAGGACAGATGTGCACATCATATCTCCAAGTGGATCCACATGCATATGTTCATCTTATTTTCAACAGAAGTGTCATGGTGAAAAGCAAAGAAGGGATTCCAAGTGCTCGAACTGGATATCCACACAGAAAAAAATGAGCCTCAGCCCTTACCTCCAACCACGTACAGACTTAGCAGACAGTGAATGATAGGACTGAACGTAAGAGTCCTAACTAAAATTTCTAGAAGAAAATATGTAGTAAAATGTTTGCAAGTTGGGCAGAGTGTTTCAAAATAGGATATAAACTCACAAACTGAGAGTGGATTTCATCAAAATTAAAAATCTTAGCCTTTGATTTTCACAGGCCCTAATACCAGGTACTCTCTCTGTGTCCTCCTCTGACAGCTGATGCATCTGGTAATTTCCAACAATGGCCAGAAGAAATGCCAAGGGAGGCAAGGGTGAAGAGTGGTACAACAAAAGCTTCCTAGGCATCTGTGGCCCATGTCATCTGATGCCGAGGCTGTTAGTGTTCAGGCACCTGTACTGGCTGTCTTTAGGGTCCTGACAGGACATGTCCTCAGTTGCAACCAGTAAGAGCACCTGTGTGCATTTGCTATGTTTTCCTTATAAAAGGTGGGCTTTACCCACCTCCCATCTCTTTCTCTTTCTTCGCTCTTGTCCCCAGGGACCAGTCACTGCTCCCTTCTCTGCCCCTTTTCTCCTCTCCTCTCTATAAACCTCTCACATGGGCCCTGTTGTATTTTGTGACTCCTTCCTGCCGTTTTTAAAACACTACAGAGGTGGCACACACTCCCAGAGCACAGGCCACACACTCAGCCTGACCGCTACCAGCCTGGGAGGCCAGTCAACTCACTGGCCAATCAGCTTCCTGCACAGTAGCTCAATCAGGGTCCTTCTTGGAGAGGCAGAAAGGCAAACAGAGGATAAAGCAAGGTAGTCTATGAGAAAAGGACAAGACCTGGATAGAGACTGAAAAGAAGTAAGATGGGACAGAAGTAAGGAGTTGATGAACATGGAACACAAGACCTTCCAAGAAAGGAAACAGGAGAGGGGAAGTACAGGAGGGAGGTGCCACTCAGGGAAGTGTAGCTACCGTTTTCCTGCCTGGCCCACAGTCAGGACAAATCTCTCTCACCTGCCAGTCCCACAGCTGCTCAGACCCGACCAAGTAAACACAGAGACTTATATTGCTTACAAACTGTATGGCCGTACCAGGCTTCTTACTAACTGTTCTTACAGCTTAAATTAATCCATTTCTATAAATCTATACCTTGCCACGTGGCTCGTGGCTTACTGGCATCTTCACATGCTGTTTGTCATCGTGGTGGCTGGCAGTGTCTCTGACTCAGCCTTCCACTTCCCAGCTTTATTTTCCTTCTTGTCCCGCCTATACTTCCTGCCTGGCCACTGGCCAATCAGTGATTTATTTACTGACCAATCAGCAACACACTTGACATACAGACCATCCCACAGCACTTCCCCTTTTCTTTTTTTTTTTTTCAAAAAGGAAGGTTTTAACCTTAACAAAGTAAAATTACATATAATTTGGGAATTTGGGCGTAGCTTCTCTTACTACTTCCTGCTGGAGGGGGGCGCTGTATCTTCTGGGGACATAAAGAAAATTTTAGGATTATGGAATAGTCTATGAGGCTGTATTGTCTGAGCCAGTTGCCTTCAAACCATTCTGGATGTTGGATCATCTGGGCCATGGTGTCATCAGAGACCTTTCAGGGGGTCTTGGCTGGTCAAACGTGATGTATCTTAATCTGGAACAAATCCATAGCCTTTGGCTTTCTGTGGGAACAAAAGCAGAGTCTCCTTTCCAAAGCAACACATCCTTACATCCAAATTTTGAAGTCAAGGTACCTTTAAAATATACATTTTGGCCTAACTCAACAGCTTTTACAATCAAATGTTTTTCTGCAGTTAAAAATCCCAAAGACAACACAATCCAGATTCTCTGTGTAATATTCATCTTTACATGGCTTATTTTTTATATTAATTTTATTGTCTCTTTAAAGACTTTATTTTTAAAAACTATGTATTTGTTTATATAACTGTATATATCACCTTTTTTGTCTCTTTCAAGCCTAGTATATTATATATTTTACACACATTGTAAACTATTACATCTGAATCTGTCTTATTGTGAATCTATTGCTTTAAACTGCAGCATTTGTAAGACTGAAACGGCGCTATGGCTGCTGGCTCCGCCCACCTCAGCTTCCCAACATGGTGGTGGTAGTTTACCACCAGCTCCGGGAGCTATCGTGGGTCTATGCTTTTATCCAAGCAGCGTGTAGCCCAGAAACCTCTTTTTTTGTTTTGTACTAGCAAAGGCTAAATCCACCACGCAGCTTAATGTGCCACTTGCAGAGGCCTCATTCCTGCCAAACTGCAGGTCGAGCGCACACGCCAGAAACCCACAAGTAGCTCAAACCGGCAGCTGCTGCTCATTTGAGAGAGACAATTAGGAACTGTTTTTAGCTCCGTTTTAGAATCTTTTTTCTCAGTTTTTAGGTGGAAACTCTTGCCACCACGTTGGACGCCATTTGTAGCTAGAGTTTTCCTGCCTGGCCCACAGTCAGGACAAATCTCTCTCACCTGCCAGTCCCACAGCTGCTCAGGCCCAGCCAAGTAAACACAGAGACTTATATTGCTTACAAACTGTATGGCCGTGGCAGGCTTCTTGCTAACTGTTCTTACAGCTTAAATTAATCCATTTCTATTAATCTATACCTTGCCACGTGGCTCGTGGCTTACCGGCATCTTCACATGCTGTTTCTCATCGTGCTGGCTGGCAGTGTCTCTGACTCAGCCTTCCACTTCCCAGCTTTATTCTCCTCCTTGTCCCGCCTATACTTCCTGCCTGGCCACTGGCCAATCAGTGATTTATTTATTGACCAATCAGCAACACACTTGACATACAGACCATCCCACAGCAGGGAAGTGGCTGTGGGCCTGGAGGCCGTGAGCACTGTGCTGGCCTGGTCTAAGAGCAGGGAACATTTCTGTCAGAAGCAGCACTGGGTGAACTGTGGGCAGCAAAGTAGCCCTGACTACTACATCTGTAGGCAGTGTGCAGGGCCTGCCTGGACACAGCAGCTGAGACTTCTAATCACCAGATAGTGATACCAGCCATAGTCAGAGCTCAGAAACTCTTGGATATTTTACCTGGAAAAGGCTAGCACCAGGTACAAAGTCCCGATCCCAAACTGGCTGTGTGTAGACAGGGTCAGACCCCACTGTTCCAGCCAGAAAGGCAGAGGAAGGCATGAGGAAAGATATCCAGCCCAGGCCCTGCCTCTCTGCAAACTTCACTAATAGAGGCCATTTATTCACAAAACTGACCCACAGCAACAAACTTTTATGCCACTAAACTTTGGAGTGGTTTGTTATGCAGTGGTGACAACTATGGGTGTTGTCAGTGACATGTGGTGGAAATGCTACCCTAGGAGAGAGAGTGAATCCAGGGATTCTGTCCTCTCTGGGAAGAACAGACAAGGGGCAGGCTGTCCAGGCTTCATATACCCAGGGAGCAAGGATGCAAAGACAGCCCAGATTTCCTGGTGTCCACAACCAGCAGCCTAGGGGTTAAAGACCTTCATTTTATATTTCTGGCCCTCCTGTTTTGGATAGTTCTGTGGTGAAACTTCAGTTCTGTGGGTGAAATACCACCTATATCACTCTGTCAAGTCAGGTATGCTGATGGTAAACCTGCATGTGGATCTCTTTACCAGGGGCATGGCACCTGTGAATGCTATTCAACCAGACTAAGGAGTCTCTCCCAAGGGTTCGGGAAGCACCTGGTTTCTAAGGGTCCTTCTCACCACACTCAGGTACAAAGAAACCCCTCTCAAAGGTTGTGGCTGGCAAACAAGCTGCCATGTTTTAGTGCTTTGTGGATACCTTGTGTCCCATGATGTCGTTATACATATGAACACCATGCCACTATGCTCAGGTCCAAGGACAGGGACATTGTACCACTGAGGTCAACATAAGCATAGGAAAATATTTCCAAAGAACTGGCTTTGCCCAGCTTATGAAGTTACCACACATGGGTGGCTTAGTTCAGATTTTTAAATTTAACTCCTGTCCATTTATCTTATATGGACAAGACCAGATTGCCATATTGCCTGGCTTACAAAAAAAAAAAAAAAAAAACAGTCTCAAAATTTATTAAACTAATGATGGATAAAAAGGTTCTGGCAGTTCAAATGAGAAATAAGAGGGTCTAGCTTACCTGTGGTAGACATGTATCACTGGATGAGGTGCTGTCCCAGTGGCATAGGACCTGTGGTGGGAGCAGGACCCTGCTCAGACCCTACAGCTGACACAGAACTATTTGCTTTACTCCCGAATGGGGTCAGCTAGGCAGCCCCCATTGCTTGAAGGCTGGATGGGTTGGCCACCTCCACTAGTTTCTTGCCTAGTAAATAGCTGGTGTCAGCTTTTGGCCATAAGCTGATCTCTATCTAGGACCGTGGTCTCAGGACACATGAATGTACAGCTTCAGTCTCCACCTGTAAATGTACAGATTCCTGAGGGCCTTGGTGCTATCCCACATCATCCAGATGCTCTGCAAATGCTAGGGATTATATCTCTGTCCCCGAGACAGGTGCAAAAGAGGAACATAAACATTTCATTACAGAGAACCATTTCAGACCACATATCACTGCAAGGGCAGATCACACACAGTCGTCCCTCAGGGCTGCTGCTTCCCAGATATGTCTTAAAGTGTCATTCTGTCTCCTATTTTATCAGTATCCTCCACACACATCCAAGAACAAAGATGCTTCATAGAACAGGAGAAAGTATTTCACAGTCAGTAGAAGAATAGAATGGCCAGCCATTGTGGAAAGCAGTGAATTTCCTCAAAAGCAACCAGAATTAGCATCTCACCCAGCAATACCGTTCCTATGTTATAAACCCAGAACTGAACAGACTCAGAGAATGCATACCAGCCACTCACAACAGCGTCATTCCCAATCACCAAAAGGTAAAGAGGACCTGCTGTTACCAAAACATCATGCGGAGAGAACACACAGGATGGACTGTTTTCCAGCTTTAAAATGGAATAAGGCTCTTTACTTTCTACAATGTGTATAAACTCTGAAAACACTGTATTTAGTAAAATAAGACAAGTTCAAAATTTCAAAGAAAAGAGTTTTTTAAAGAAATAGTTTCATTTATTGTTGCCAAGCAACTTATACTAAGTTACAGACAATCCTATTGTGCCTTTAATAGCCAGTGACCACATCAGAAGCACAAGAACTGCAGGGCAGATCAGAAATGCTGAGTTGCCAGCCTCTCTTAGGCAGCCTCAGCCAACACATGAGCAGCACATCCTTAGCAGCCCACTTTACAAGCTGACTGAGGTAGGAACACCAGGAGTATGCAAACACACAGCAGAGAACCTCACAGAACTATCCACGCAGAGCAAGCATTGAGAGTGAAGACTTAAGGTGCCAAATCTCAGCTCCTGGAGGAAAACTAGGGGAGTAGGTAAGAAATAAGGGGGAAACCATCCAGGTGTGTTTAGGCTCAAACTGAAGAAAGTTCATGTGTAGGAACCTTAGTATATCCCACAGGGCCCAGGCTGAGAAGAGGAGTCTCCGGATTGATGTTCGAGGTCAAGTCAGTAAAGTTAGGCCTACACTATCTGCTCACATGAGGCTAGGTAACCGCAGTCTTGAAGACACTCACTATACTGATGCTCAAGAAGCTGAGTCAAGGACAGCAGAGCAGCCACAAGGCAAGTGCTCCAAACAGGGTAAGGCCCCACAGACTTACAAGGAAGTACATCTAACCCAGCTCTAGAAATTACATTTGGGTATTGTCTGAGTACGAAAAAATGAACAGGCAGAGTGAAGAGTGTGGACAGGTAAGAGAAAGGAAGGGGGATAAAAAGGGAAGCTGTAAATAGGAAGGGGACATGTAAGAATTCTGTAAAAAGTGTGAACAGGCAGGAACATAACAAGAGAGAAGGGTGTGAAGAGCCAGGAGGGGCATGGGCAGTTAAGAGAGAAGGCCATGGACAGGTCAGAGGGATTTTATACAGGCAAAAGGAGTATAAAAAAGTAGGAGAGGCATAGACAGGTAGAATGCGGGCCATACACATGGAGCAAGGAAGGGAGACAGGTAAGAGGGGAGTAGAGAGTAGGAGTGAGGGGGTCAGCAGCAGAAAGGGAAGGGTGAAGACTGTGAGGGTATCACACAGGTGAGACTCTTGAGTACAGGGGATGGAGAGGAAAGCTTTGGTGACACTGTTCTCTTTTATCATCTCCTTCATGCCAGGCTACCCCCTCTTTACGAGAAATCAGATAATCCATTTTCTTAAACTGTCAGTGTAGAGTTCACAGGCAAGGCCTCACTTTCTCTGACACTGCTCTAAAGTCCTAGTCTGAAGTTTGCTCTTAGGTTTTTGCCATCAACACTTGGCCAAACACATTTTATGGTATAAAAGCTTAAAAAACGAATGAGTGCCTTGGGATGTATATTCAATTAAGTAAAAAAAAAATATCAAAAACCATAAGCCACAACTGTCCTGGGTAACGTCTCTTTTTCTGTTGTAACACAAAGAACATGAGGAGGGTAGGTGCTACCCAACTGGAATAAATGCCTGTCTATGTCTTAGCTGTCTACCTTCTTCGCTCCATGTCCATGGTCCTCATTCTACCTGTTCACAAGAGTCTCAGCTGATGGCGGGTCAACAAGAGGCTTCAGTGGCCTCTCGTGTCTACAGACAATAGGGTCCTGGGTCACCAGAACCTACAACATAGGAACCATATACAATGCCTTCTAAATCAGCTGTAATTTTTCCTTTATTTAATTTTGTTACAGATCTTAAAATGAATGGATTACTAAGTGGTCAGCCATGAAAAGACTTAGGCCTAATGGTAAAACCCTCAAATTTACAAACAATAAAACTGAGTTCTAGGAAGCTCTTTAGGGTGTCTGTTAGAACTGAAGACTCAGGTTCTGCCAGCAATGACAAAAAAATATAGGAACAGCTATTGTACCAGGAGTGTTAGAACCCCAGACAGAGAAGGGTACAGGGCATAATCACAGTAACTTTATATATATTGAAGCATCTGGACCCTTAAAAAAGAGTAGTTTCTCCAGTGATACATAAAGTAATGGCATATGAGGGCTGGGCATGGTGTCATGCCTTAGTAGCCACAATGTGCTTAGGAAGCCTGGGGCCATCCATGACATGACCTTGTTCTCTGTACATTTGTATATTTAATATTTCTCAACTTTAGAAAAAGAATTTTTAGAGAAGGAATGCTCTGTAAACAGGAGATAAACAAGGGTCTGTAATGGTCTTCCCTGTTGGCACTCCAGCACCTCCTAACACACTACATTTATCTCAATAATTAAGAGTTTGTAAGAAGAGCAGGCGCAGTGGGACTGGTAAGGGCCATATAAAAAATCCCAACACATAGCAGACAGTCAGACCCTTCCTTCTATGAAGATTGACTCTGAGGATGCCTAGAGGATGTCACTCAATGGGAAAGGCATAAGCAGAGGTCCCTAGCAGTCACCACTTATGCCATACTCATGTCTGAAGCATTTACTCCTGGAGTCCCTGGGTCCAGTTTGGGAGTTGCATGTGACCCAAGAGAAGAGCCCATATGTGTTGTTGCCATACCCTAAAGCTTTTGTCACATAAGCCATCCCAAGGTCTTGACCAGCTAGGATCCTAAGAGGTAGACAGGCATCCATGCCATACTCTTGTAAACCAGGTTCAAGGTCTGTACTTCCTCCCATATTCTTGGAAGAACCAGGGAGGCCTATCACAAATAGCTTGGGCTTTCAGAAAATAGCAGGTAGTCCTATTACTCTTCCACTGCCACAGAAGTATCCAAAAGGACCTATCCATTCATGGTTGGCCCCAGGAAGCACAAATGTTGGCCTTCAAAGGCTCCTGGGAAGCACCCAGATCTCTCCAGTTCACCTTAGCACTAAATATCAGCTGAGCAACTCATTTTCAAAAGCCTGACCAACTGAGGCAGAAACAGCTGGGCAGACCTCTCTGGACAGGTCAGCCCCAGAGTTACCACAGTCTTAATTTACAAAGGAAGCATGGGCTTTATGGCCCTAAATATTCACCTTATCCCCACAAACACAATTGTGTTGTCTTTTTATTTCCCAGAACTCTAGTCTTGGGACTGAGTTCCTTCTGTCTCCTGGGGTCTACTTTATAGCTCTTCAGGACATGGACCTGTCACCTGAATCTTATACACTTCTCCATGTTAACTAGCCCAGTTTTATGGGGTGTCCCCCAGTAAAATTCTGGTAAATGTTTTATGATTATTTGAATACTTCTTAGAAAAGGTCCAATATACATTCATACACAATCAACATAGTCAACACTGACAAGCACAGAATTCTACATTCAGTAGTTCCTATGATGGGTGTGGTGGTTCAGCACTCAGGAGGCAGAGGTAGGTGGATCTCTGTGAGTTTGAGGCCAGCCTGGTCTACGTGGCAAGTACCAGGCAGCCAGGGCTACATAATGAGACCTATCTTGAAAAAACAAATTTATTCAATATTTTCTATAAAGATTTTGAAGCTTAAACTTGGAAGATTAGGGCATTCTACAGTTAGAAAAGCCTGGTCACCTGGGAAGGACGAGACAGGACCTTGAGTGGCGAATAAGCGAAGAGTGGGAATTCAGTTAACATGCTTTTTTCCTTTAACTTTTCCTAATATTCAAATTTCTTTATTTTTAACAGTTGATTATTTTTATATTACTTTTTCTAGTTACTGTACAAAATAATGATTTTTATAACTATTTTCACACATATGTATTATTGCACTTTGCTCACATTCACCACCCCACTACCTTTTCTTGGCTCTCCTCTCCCCCAATTTGTTTATGAATAGCCGAGCTTATTTAAAATGACATCATTCCTGAAATCTCTGCACTCAGGAGGCTGAGACAGAAGGATGTTGAGTTGCAGGCTAGCCTTGGCTACATAGTGAGATCTTGCCTCAAAAAAATAACAACAATAATGATGATAATAATAATAGTAATAATAAAAATAAAATTTTCAAAATAAAATTTTAAAACATAGTTTTCCATATACACAAAACCTAACCTCCTAGGGAGAGATTCTGAACTCATACTGGGCATTCACTATATTGAATAAAAGTTGCTTTCTCAGAAGACGCAAAACAATGATCCACGTCTCAAGCCATCTTGATGTACTGAGTGCACAATGGTTCTGTTGGTATGGTGCTACCTTCCTGCTCTCACAGGCACAGTTGGATGGGACAGTCACAGACTGCCCAATGTCTGTTTTGTGCACATTCAAAAATTCACTTAGTGTACACCTTTCTATTCACAGTATGCAACCCTGTGACAGCAACATGAAGCCAGGGCTCTGTGGCAGATGCTGGGCCTTGACTGCCTCTGTACAAGGTGACAAGACAGTCTCTGCCTGCCTGAGGGGAATAGACAGGGGACCCCACAGAGGAAAACCATAATCATTAACTCCATGATGCCCACAAATCCTCATTCATAGAATTGATGAGATCTAAGTTAGTGGCTACGAGGTGAGCCTATGTCTGGTCTCACACCAGCATTACAGCATTACAGCCATCCTCTATCGACTTCTATATCCACTCTTCATGCAGAACCCCAGCCACCCTTTATCCACTGTCATGGCCACTCTCTGTCCACTGCTAAAGCAATTGTGTATTTGATTCTGGGGCCACTGTGTCTGCCAATGTTCTGTATATCTACCTGGGACATGATAAAGAAACACTGCATAGAGACTAAAATGCTTTCTTTGGTACCTGACCCAAGAAAGATCAAAACAACATGGGTATGCCCCAACTAGACACTGTCTAGTTAATAATGTGTAGATGACTGAAGATACAAAGACCACACCCTGACAGAATGTGTCAAAAAGTTGGATGTAGTCCCAGGGGACTCTAACCTGAAGCAGTTGAGCCTATAAAAGGTCAAACACCCAGTGGTTGTCACCTGTGTCAATAGCTGATCAGACGTCAACTGGTTGATCCAACGTGTGTACCGCTCTGTAGAGTCTGGGGGGTCTCTCTTCACTTGGCATCCTATGATCTGTGAAAAACAACAACAAATAGATTTTAAGGTTCTGTAAGTAAGTGTGAAATCCATGGATTGGGGGCTGATTTAGACAAAAATCCCTGGCATCAAGAGGCAGAGAGAACAGAATGTCAGGCCTGCATGGGGCAGTCCTAAGAAATGTCTTAATAGTGAAAAGCTAATACTGCCCTCAGATAGCCCTAAACATCATTCCCCCCTTGCATGCAATCAGATGAAGATGAGCCAAATATGAGCTCCCAACACCTGAATATTTCCAACAACTCACTCTGTGAACTATTGATAACTTTGAAAAATTATCACCAGTCACTGGGAACATTCTGGGCTCAGCCTTAAGAAAATAGCACCATGAATAAAGATGGGTTGAAACTACAAGCTCATGTACTTCAAGACAGCCTTCTTCCATCCAAATTCTTTTCTTTACAAGGCAGCAACCTAATCCCACATTTCCTTTCCAGAGAAAAGATGGCATTGTGTGGTGGTTTGAATAATGGTTCCCAAAGGCTCACAGGTTTGAATGCTTGGTAATCAGGGAGTGGCACTACTTGGGAGGGATTAGAAGGTATGACCTTCTTGGAGGAAATATGTCACTGGGGGTAGGCTTTGGGGTTTTAAAAGCTCAAGCCAGGTCCAGTGTCTCTCTCTTCCTGCTGCCCAGGGATCCTGATGTAGAACTCTCAGCTACTTCTCCAGCACCATGTCTGCCTATATGCTGCCATGTTCCCTTGCCATGATAATAATGGATGACACCTCTGAAACTGTAAGCAAGCCCCAATTAAATGCTTTTTTTTTTTATAAGAGTTGCCTTGGTCATGGTGTCTCTTCACAGCAAGAGAACACTGACTAAGATAGCATGTCCCATTTCAGAACATAGCTCTACCTCAGAATATGTCCTATTGATTCAAAAGCATGGCTTCTTTTCAGAATATGGCTCCTGTCTTAATTAAGGCTTTTATTGCTGTGAAGAGACATCATGACCACGGTAACTCTTATAAATGAAAACATTTCATGGAGTGAGCTCCCTTACAGTTTCAGAGGTTCAGTCCATTATTATCATGATGGGCAGCATGGTGGCATGCAGGCAGATGTGGTGCTGGCTACATATTGGCTTGCAGCCAACAGCAAGTCACACTGAGGGAAGCTTGAGAAAGAGACTTCAAAACCTGCCCCCATAGTGACACACTTCCTCCAACAAGGCCACACCTCCTAACAGTGCCACTAGCTTTGGGGGCCATTTTATCCAAACCACCACAGCTCCAACCTCCTCAGAAAATGGTCCTATATCAGAATAGCACCCCTACCCCAGACACATCCCAATCCTTTCAGAACATGTCACACTTCCTCAGAACACTGTCCCATCTCATAAAACATTCTCTTAGAATATGTCTCCATCATTTCAGAATAGGGTACCACCTGAGAAAAAAATCTCCACTTCAGAAAACATCCCTATAGCCTCAAAACACATCCCCATTTTAGAACATGTTCCCGTTCCCTTAGAGCATGGTCTCATCTCAAAATACATTGCTACCTCCTCAAAACACAGCCCCATGTCAGAACTTGTTTCCATGTCTTTTGGTTGAAGCTCATGGCATCTCAGTAGGATCTGTCTCTGGGGAGTCTTTGAACAGTCCTAGTATTAGCTGGGTGAGATCCAGACTCCACTAGAACGGCAAAAAGGAGTTGGTGGAAGTGCAGTATCTATCAGCCTAGGTAAGCTGATTGTATGTATGCAAATGAGGCACAGAACAAGGACTAATCAGGAGGGAGCTGCCAAACGCAGGAAGCAAAAGCAAAATCTCTCCAAAACCATGAGAGGGTTCTCAACCTGGTTCACAGTTCTGTTCCTTCTCTACTCCCACCCTTGATATTATAGCCATGTTACAATGGAAGGAAAAAAAGAGAGAAATGGAGGAAGAAATGTGAAGACCATTCCCAACTGTTTTCCCATGGGTGCAGGTTATGACTGAGGTCAGGCAAAGCAGTCCATTGTGCCTGTGGAGTTAGTACCTCAGGGAGCTGTGGGCTGTCAAATGGTAGCCAATTGCTATCAGCTCCAATTGTCCCTGGGAGCCATTTATCACCATTTATCATGGCTGAGCAAAAACAGTCTGTTGCTGACATCAGAAACTGAAGGTGAAACTAAAACTCTATTACCATCTCATAACCTGTCTCTCTCGCCTCAGAACATGGCCTCATCTCGCATCCATTCACACTTCAGAACCTGTCCCCATCTCAGAACACATCCATTCCCACCTCAGAACATGGTCACCAACATTCACACCAATGTCACCTGGTGTGGTGCCACATGAACTTCCTGACCTGTGACACCTTCTCTGCTCCAGGTCATGGCTGTGCTGCCTCCTGACCTCAAGCATGACTTCCTCTCTTTCAGCTTCTTCCTTCTACCTAGGCACTAGCCTTGGCCCCTGGCATCACAATCTGGATGAACTACCTATGCTTTCTGCTGAAAATGTACTAACATCAGGCCTAAACACTTCCCAGATGCTCAAAGTTCGAGAGAGAGACTGGTCCCTATGTAGATCTTGGAGGCTGCATTCAGATACCAGTTTTATGGCAAAGGATTGGTGATTATGGGTATATGGGTGGGGCAGGTCATAGCAAGAGGAGTAGAGTGTTTTTCTTGTGTCTGACCAGAAGAGGGTATCAGTCCTGTCTATAGGAAGCAGAGAACACTTCCTAGTGGGGCCCCTTCAGAGGACATTGTACTTTTGACACCAGTGTCAATTTCCCCTGGGCTGCTGGTTGAAAGCAAATTACTTATTATTCTCTCTTTCACCTTTCCTCTCCTCTGTCTTCTCTTCATTTTCTTTTTATTTATTTTCTTTAATAGGGTCTTCCTATGTAGACCAGGCTGGCCTTAAACTCTGTCGGCCTTGGCTACTTGGATTACAGGTATGTACCACCATGCCCAGTTTGCTCCCCTCTCTCAGAGAAGACTCTGATGTGAGGTCACCATTGTCTTTGCATGATCCCCAGGGCTGCTTCTGGAAGCTTACAGGACTACGAAGCCCAGTCTTCCTCTGTAGAATCATTTCTAAACCTCATCTGAAATGCCTCAGAGGTACCATGTGAAGCCTGTGGCTGCCATGGGAAGGTGCTATGGAAAAGATGAGCAAGTAGTATTCTTCATGCCATGGCCTCTAGTGTAGCCTAAACTACAATACACAGCAGCCTGAGACATCCTGTCTCCATACGACTCTGTAATCCCTCAAGGACCAAGGACACTGTCTGAAATAGTTTCCAGCTGCTCCAGTGTTCATTTCAAATTAAATTGCTCTGACTTCCATATCTTGAACTGTAGGCCTCATGCTTTCTGACCCTAGCCTGGGTTTGGGGCTCACTGGGCTAGTGTCTTTGTGCTCTTGGCTGATACGGTTCTCCAAGACTTCCTCAGATAAATCCCACAGAAAAGCCATTGCACAACAGGCCCAGAAATCCACTGACACTGTGCTTCCTCTGATCAGCTGCTTTTCCTCTCCTCACTGGGGTCACTTCTTGAACTGTAGCTCACACTGAGAAAACTGCCATCATAATCTGGGAAGTATTCCTGCCTCACATGCACTGAACTCAGGATAAAGTTCCTGTGTTGTGGGGAGGACAAGGGTTAGTGTGGTGGTTTGAATGAAAATGGCTTTAATACATTCAGGCATTTGAATATTTGGCCTCCAGTTGGTGGCACTATTTGGGGAGATTTAGGAGGTGTGTACTTGCTGGAAGAATGTCACTGGGGGTGGGCTTTGAGGGTTCACAATCTTTGCTTCATGCTTGCATTTGAAAACGTGATCCCTCAGATTCCTGCTCCAGATGCCACCCTGCTATAACTCCCCATCACGATCCCTCTAGAACCATAAGTCAAAATCAGCTCTTTCAGTCCTAAGTTGCCTTGGTCAGGGTCACAGCAACAGAAAAGTAACTAATACATTTGGTGATGGTGTGCTTGGGGTTGAAGTTCGTGCCTCACACAATGGACAAGAATCAGTGAAACCATAGTTGAGTTGAAGCTCTTCCATTACTGGGTAGACAAAGGTTAGAAATTCTACTTAGGGGCAAAGCTCCCACCATACTGTATGCTCAGGTATAAATGAGACTTTACCCAGAAGTGAAGCTCCTACTTTGCTAGGTGATAAATGGTGAGACTGTATCTAAAGTGAAGTAAAGCTTTCACTTTACTGAGTAGACAAGGGTTGGTGAGGCTCCTTGGGATAAGGTTCCTACCTTACCAAGAGGATGAAGGTCAGTGAGACTCTACTTAAGGATGACCTCTCACCTCATAAGCAGTCAATAACAACATATAGCTGGGGGGAGGGGAGATATGGAATATTCCATTACACTGTGTGAATATATGTCACTGTGATTAGTTTAATTAAGAAGCTGACTGGCTTATAGCTAGGCAGGATAAGGTTAGGTGGGAGAACCAGACTAAGAGAAAGCTGAGAAAAAGGAGGAGGAGTAGTCTGAGGAGTCATCAGAAGATACAGAGGAAGCAGGAGATGAACTTGCCATACTAAAAAAAGGTATTGCCATGTGGAGAGCATAGATAAGAAATATGGGTTATTTTAAAATTTAAGAGCTAATTAGTAACAAGCCTGAGCTATCAGTCGAGCATTTATAATTAATAATAAGTCTCTGTGTGGTTATTTGGTAACTGTCAAGTGGGAAAGAAAAGTCCACCTACAGGGGGAGCTCCTACCTCACAGGTTAAATGAGGGTCAGTGGGACTACAGTTGTGGGAAAGCTCCTGTCTCATTTAGTAGGTAAGAGCTCAAAGACATAGGGATAGGAAATGCTAGCTCTGCTGTCTTTGAAACTACTTCCTGAACTATAAGGTGATGAGAAAGCTTACCCTGTAGAGACGGATGCTGGGAGAGGAAGGCTGGTGGTTCCTCAGCTCATCTATAGTAGACCTTCTGACTGATGTTCTTGTGCCTATTTCTAATACTGAGCTTGATTTTTGGAGCCCACAGGATACTCCTGACACTGACAGCAGATAGTCACACATCCTATAAACAAGGATTCCAAAAAGAACTATTAGCCATCTAGTGTTTATTTGTACAGAGGCCACTCACCACCACGCTTGTCTGTAGTGGGCCACACAAGTGGGATGATGTTATTTTCCTGACTTCACCCTTGGTATTCCTGAAGCTATGCTTACCACCACTCTTTTCTTCTGCTCAGGAATCCAGTGGGAAGGCCCTTTGTGACCATCTGAGGATCCTGCAGAGCCAACATGAAGCTTCCCACACTATTCTATCAGCTCCAGAACTGTTTAGGCTGCAAAGGTTCAGGAGACTGATGATAGGAATTAAAAAAATAATAATAATAAATTACATTTAGAGCTGCTAATAATGCCTAAAATATAAAATTCAATAATTCTGCAGTGATTCAAACAATGGAACACATTATAACAGCTGCCATCATGGGTCCTCCCTTCCTAAGTAAGTGGTTTTCTTGTAAATGGCCTAAAAGAAGTAACAACAGGGTAGGAACATACTGCCAACATTCATTTCATTCCTTCTGAACAAAGTAAGCATAATAATCAACATAGCCACCAACCAGCAACTACAGATGAGGACTTTGTAAGCCACGATTTTAAACCCAGAATCACAGTAACTGTTTCTTCTCGGGCCAATTTTGTGTTACAGAGCCAATCTGTCCTGACATACTGAGTCACCAGACACTAAGGTTGGGAGGAAAATGCAGCACAAGGTTCTCTACTGAATGCTGGACAGAGTATCTAAGAATTCAATGACGTTGAACAAGAAAAGCCATAATCTAGAACTTCAAGCAGGATATAAAAATGCAAATCAAGGCTGATTTAACTATAAGAAAATTGACAGTTTCATTTTTTAAAATCCCTGAATACCTCTAAATATCACAGTTCATTTCAATGAATGGCACAAAAACTGCAGAATTAAGTCCATTAATGCAGCCAATCTGTTTAGTTTTAATTTTGGGTAGAAATGAAAGAAAACATCTGACAAGAATATGGCTCTCTAAAATGTCAATACTTGTTACAAAATTCTTTATATGTTTCCAGTGTATATAATATTAAAATAATTGGAAACTCCCATCTCTGAATAAAACATATGGCATCTTACACGAGAACCTGAACCCCAGCCACAGACCTGTTTTCTGCTGGGGCAGAGACAGGCTCCTGTGCCTTGATTTCAGAGGGGCATGATTGTTGGGACAGTGAAGTACAGAGGAACATGTCCTGCAGAGTCAGAGGCAGCAAGTAGTCTCAATTCAGAGCAGTGTGATTCTGATGCTGTCTTTGTCCGTTATTCTCTGACTTCTAAAACTAACATTATCTCACTGTCAGCCACTGGAGAGGAACTTCTGTAAATCCTAGCCTTTATGTTTCCTTTATATAGACAGCACAAAATCCACCTAGGAGGACTTACTCCTAACAAACAGCCCACACCAGAAAACAGTCCATTTCTCCATATGATGAGGATACCTGACAGCTTTGGAGGCTGGGGTAGCAAACCCTGAACTGTTGGGTGAGAGCCAGTGCTTCCCATCCTGGGGAGCCAAAGGACACCACTGCCTGGGTGAGATCCAGTGATTCCCATCCTGGGGAGCCAAAGGACACCACTGCCTAGTGTAAATGGAATTACCATAGGCTCCATGACAGCACATGTTGTCAGATACTACTGGCCATCTTCCAACATCTTTCCCAATTAGAAAGGGGGAATATAGAATATTCTATGCCTTTGAACTTTAAAAAAGCAACTTCTAGAGTCTGTGGTCACTGAACACTACAATTTGTGGTTCCTTAGCTCTGTTTATGCATGACCCTTTCAGGACACAATGAATGTTACAGTTCTTCATTTCTCTCACTAAAACATGCCTCACAGAAGTCCTGCAGACACTCTGGGGCCCTGAGTCCCCAGAACCTTTTGTAATCACGGTGAAGATAGCTCATTGATCCCCTCTGCTCCTAGGAGGACAGTGTATATTCTGTCTGTATTTTCATCTATTCTCACATACTAACACAAACTACTGCCTATGTGGGCAGAGCAGCTTGTGTCCCTGCCCTAAAACTCTATACTAGAAGTGGTTCTGAGATCTCCCATGGCAAAGCTCAGCATCTACCCTATATGCAGACAGAAGTGGCTAAAGGGTCAGAAGCAGCATCAAGGGTAGGTTGGGTAGGATGGGCTTGGAAAGACAGAGTGAGGCAGGCAGTCTGAGTAATAGGGACTGATCTGGGCACATACCCTACCTGGAACAACCCTCACCCCCCAAGAGTCACAGAGCTACCACAGGGATATAAAGGTACTATCCTCTGCCCAGGGACCTCAAGGGCAATCAAGGCATTTCCTCTTGTCTTACAGGTATACTCCACAGCATCAGCAATACCAGCTCAGGGTATATAGGTCTTCAGCCTCTGACTTGAAATAAGATAGGGAACTCCTTACTCCAGGAAAGGCAGGCCTGAGGTCTGTGTCTATATACCCAAGTGCCAGTGACTAGTCCTCAGGATCAAAGGGAGAGGAAGGTGAGAAATAAGTAAAAGGTGCCAATTTAGTAAAAGCAGATACTATGTGAGCTACATTCAGAGTTCACAGAATAATGCTTGTTAGAGGATAATCAGCTGCCCTGATAATAAGAGGTTGAACTGAATGCCTAAAAGCACCCCTCAAGAAGGTTGTTTTATGAGCTTTCCCCTCTGAATGGACCAGTGTAATATGGAAATAAAGGCTGGTGTAGTCCAACTTGACTTCATATGTTGTCAAACTCCCTGTTAGGAAGCAACAGCCTGTCCCAGGCAAGTGGCTACATGGTAAAGGAATAGAAAGAGACAGAAAGGGGGAGAGGAAGAAGAAAGAAATCTTTCTGTTTCAAAGTGACAAGTGCTTCCCAAAATGATAACAGGATAGAAAGACTGACTAGTAAGGAGCCCTTCACCCAGGAAGGAGTTTGCTTGAAGTCTTTTTCTAGCTGAGAGTCAAGAATTCCAGTATAATTAATAAAAATCTGCTGTGGAAGTTAACTACATAGGGACAATTTGCTTTTATACAGAGATATTTCAAGTAAGAGTGTTAAAACACCAACAAACCATGTTTAAGGCTAAGCATGTATGACCCTGTTGCATTTGGCCTGCTTTTTTTCCAGCTGTAAAACTTACATTTTCTGAGAATCTCACAAGAGTGTAAACTTTGTTTACAGTAAAAGCATGTCTCAACTCCCTGTAACCTAATATAGTAAAGATTCCTTCAACTCTTCTGACCTATGGTTTTACCTTATTAACCTTTAATCCTCCTGTCCAATGTACCTCAGGAACTACCCTCTGATCTCATTTACAAATGAAACAAAAAAAGGAAGAAAAAAAGAATTTCTTAGAATCCTTTAAACAATGTAACTTCCAGAAGCCACCAAAATTATATGTATAGCTATTTTTTATTTTGTTTTGTTTTTCGAGACAGAGTTTCTCTGCATAGCCCTGGTTGTTCTGGATGGAACTCACTCTGTAGGCTGGCCCTGAACTCACAGAGATCCACCTGCCTCTGCCTTCTGAGTGCTGGGATTAAAGGCATGTGCCACTACCTCCTGGCTATGTATAGCTATTGATATGACCCTTAAGTGACTCCCTTGAGAAGTCTATGCCAATCCTTGGGGGTATAGAATCTTTTCCTAAATACTTGTCTATTAATGCTCTGCTTAAATCTATGTTAAAATCTCTTCTTAATAAACTCCAACTCTACTTTATAGTGACTTGACCTGAAATTCTTTTCTTTGATGAAGTTAAGAATTCTGATCTCACTTAGTGGAATTCTCTCAAAAGAACACCTTAGGCCTCTATAGGCATCAAGATAGAGTTGTATCTCCAGTTCCCACTCACCAGAAGCATGATTATCTTCAAAAGGAGCCATCCTTAAAGGCTCAGAAACATGGCAGCCACAAATCTCCCCCTGATTTGACAACCTGACTGTAAACAGATTCTTTCTAATCCCAAGGAATAAAATCTCTATTTTTAAAAAATTACTAGCATTTTATTAAAGGTGGTGACAACACAGAAAAGGTATTGTACTCACACTCGTTGGGTGCTGAACAGCAGCTTCATGTTGCAGCCTCACTCTCTGGGGCATCATAACATCATCCTGTATAAAGAGCACGTTTTACATTACTACAAATTCCAATTACTAGCAATTCCAACATAGTAAGAAAGGCACACGGTCCAAGAACACAACAGCAAACAATGTGAGTGGGCAACTCAGATGTTCATAAACCAGGACCCTCTTTGGTCATCAAGGAAAAGCAACTATGTGATTGGCGGGGAAAAAAGAAAATCTGGCAGGCCAAGTGCACTTAGGATGAAGAACAAGGACACCCATGTGCCTGTGTGAAGTATCATAGTTGTTCTCAGAGATGTTTTGGCATCATCCAGTAAAGCTGGAGGTACAGATTCCCTAAGACTTAATAATTTTACCTTCTGTATAGAAAAGATCCTCTATCCACGTAGGATTTGGACAGCACTTTCCAGACATAGAATATTCAAGTCAATAAATATCAGATGGTGAAACAAACTGCATCCAATACTGCTCTCAGAGTCCACTCAGCGGGGAACGCAGTCACAGCTGCTCAGATCAGTAAATCCAGACAAAAGAACAGATACAGTATCACTTCACATACTTAAATTCAAACCCTAGGAAAGTTGGCCACATTATTTATTAAGTGCACACATAATGAAAACAGTAAAGACAAGTGAGGGCAGTGTGGCCCCAAAAGCCCAAACTGAGGTCCCTTTGAACAGGAAGTTGCTGGAAGCAGCATCATGGCAGATCCCTGAGGTGTTGGCAACAGGTAGCTCCTTATATATGCTCCACAATATAAGGTCTTGTGCATTTTCTGTAGGAATGTTTCATTTCATAGTAAAATAAGGTATTTTCAATGAACGAATAACCAACAAAAATTTAAGTATTTAAAGGGGTATGGGAGTAGGTGACAGGGAAATACTTCTAATGTAATGCTGCAATGACTGGACCAGAAATTAAAGGGCCACCTGCCACTCTGGACTCCTTATGCTCATAAATAAGCAGATAAAGAAAGGAGTTATGGTGTATGCCAACGGGGCTGATGCAGACTATTGAGGAAAACCAGATGACTACTCTACAAAGGAGACAGGAAGAACAGAGTGCAGGAGATTTCTTAAAGACTCACTCAGTATTACATGCTCTGTGATTAAGGCCAGTAAGAAACCACAACACCACAATCCAGGTGGTACGATAAATGGCCCAGACCATTTCCAGAATAAAAGTGCTAGTCACCTTCCAGATAAAGAACTGACTCCACTGAGGTGCTCAGTAAAGGATTATGAGATACAGAATTATGAAATGGAGACAAGAAGAAGTGAAGCTGCCTATTGCCAACACCTTTCCAGCAACTTCCTGCTCAAAAGGACCTCAGTTTGGGCTTTTGGGGCCACACTGCCCTCACTTGTCTTTACTGTTGTCATTATGTGTGCACTTAATAAATAATGTGGCCAACTTTCCTAGGGTTTGAATTTAAGTATGTGAAGTGATACTGTATCTGTTCTTTTGTCTGGATTTACTGAGCTGAGCAGCTGTGACTGCGTTCCCCACTGAGTGGACTCTGTGAGCAGTTATAATAACTATGACCATATGACCAATTATAGAAGTGAGGCTATCAAAGTTATAATACATTTCCACCTTATTTTGTTACAAACATAGTAGGTAAACATCTTTGTTTTCTTCCCTCTCTAATTCCTCTCATTTCAGTTTTGGGATATCAGAAGACTCAACATCACTTGAAGACTATGAGCCTTTGATGCCTATGCTCAGTTATAAGCAGCATAGTTGCACAGTGTATTACAACCCCCAACCTAACTCTGGCTGGACCCAAGTGTTGTTGAAGGAGATATGCATGTGTGCCAGCTTAGTAAAGGGGGGAGATGTGAAAATTAATTTTATGTGTTAACTTGACTGGCCTAAAGGCTGCCCAGAAAAGTGGCAAGATGTTTATGTCTGTGAAGGTGGATCTTGGAGAGATTAGCAGTTTTATCAGTGGACTCAGACCAATTCCCCCATACACATACACATACACACACACACACACACACACACACACACACACACACACACACACACAAAACCTTACTATTCAACTTTTCTGGGTTCTTACTAATACACATGGAATTAACCAAGATTCCAATACTCCAATTTTATACTTCAGGGATCTATGCAAAAAGCACAAATGGTTAGTATTGCTTGGCTCACAAGCACCTAAAGAATATTCAAATGTGATTTCTACCACTTCTGCTGTGAAGACTCAGCTTAACTACAATAAGAGCAAAGAGAGAACAAATGGAATTAATACACTCACTGGCCAAGTGGCTGAGAAGCTAAGGAAGATGTGGTGAACAGATATTCAATCCAAAAAGTTAACAGAGAAGCAGGCACTAAACTTTACAGAACCTGGTGACTAAAAATATAAATGAGGTTTTTATTTTCCTGAGGCCACCAGAAAGAGAAGGTGGCCCAGAGACTAGAGAATGAAAAGTTCTTTTTCTGTAAATGAAAGCAAGGGAGAACTTTAGTAACAAGTCAGAAGTATTACTACAGGGGGAAGGTAACCGATTTCCCCTTCATGGAGACCAAACCTGACCCGCTGGCTCCTATTCCCTCTGTGGGCAGGACCACTGTGATTGGTTAACAAGAATCAGCTGGCATCTAAAATGTAAAGCAGAGGCTCTAACAGGCCAAATCCAAGATGCTGTCAGCACCAACCATGAAAGCAGAGTACATTCATCTCAGGGTTCATGCCAAGGAATATTACCTGGAGCTTTCTTCTCAGTGAGACGTACATTTGAAACATCATTACTGGCATTCCTGGATGTGCATAAAATTCCCAGAGGGGCTGAGATCCCACAATTATGAACAGGAATCATCACTTTGGAATGATGGGGTAGACAAGAAACTGGAAGCATAATAGAGTATTAAGGGCCTGGAGAGACAGTCAGGAGCATTTCCTGTGCTTCTAAAAACTCGAGTTCAGTTCCCAGCACTAACATATCATATGGCTCACAACCACCTTTACTCCAGCTCCTCAGGACCCAATATCCTCTTTTGGCCTCCTTGGGGCAACTATACACATAGTGTACACACACACTTTTTTAATTTGAAAGAAGCATTAAGTAAGAATGAAATGCTATTTCATTCTGACACAAAAATATCTGGTGAAAGGCTGCTAGCCAAGAGAACTGAGAATAAATGATAGACAGGCTTCCAGTGAAGTCTTTCTGAGCAAGGTATTGTTGAGAATGACAGGTGCAGAGAGGTCTTGGGGATGCTAGCAAATGCCACAGAGAACATACACACCTTGTTTAAGTCTTCCTATGTTTAGCTTTCGGATAAGATGTGGAAACTTAGGAAGAAACTTCCTGGCCAGGCGTAATCCTGTGGACTGACCTACGGAGGACAAATGCACTATCCCAGCCCATTTCCTGAGCCTGTTCTCAAAAGCAGTGTTGGGTGACTTACATATGCCAAAGGGCTTCTTAACCCACAGCACTCTGACCTTTTGGGTTTTTCCCTTATCATCAGTGCTGTCAGACCCTGACCTGCTGGAGCCTTAGACAGTAGGTCAAGTCTGACTGAAACCTGGTCCCCTCCCCATGTTGGTCAGTCTCTCTGCAAAGGTCCTGTCTTTCTAACTCCAACACCTGTGGTTCCTTCCCTGAGGCTCCCAAATAATACTCTTCTGACAGAGAAACCATAGGATGTCAGCATACCAGGCAGATGCTATCACATGTCACTGGGTGGCATAGCAAATCATTGGCAATCCACTGCTATTCTGTGGGCCAAGCAGGATGTACTGGCCCAATGACTATTCCCCAAACCAGAAGCTCTCCTACATATTACCTCCCTTCCTCTCAAACTATGTACATTCCCTAACCTCCCAGATAGAAACAGCATATAAACTTTGAATCACTTCAGAATGGAGGTGACCACATGTGTGCTGCGATTCCCCCCATCACTATAATCAATCATATATTTGTGGTCCTACTTCATCTTTCTCAGTTTGTTCCAAAGAACCTTGAGGAGGATGAAGGAGCTCTGTCTTCAGCTCTGTATCTCTGCAGCCCTGCCACTCTGAAGACCTCTGCTAGAACTTACATTCCAGTGCAGTCCTTATCTGGAGTAGCATGGATCCTTGGCTATGGGCTCATACCCTTCAAGAACATGCCCAATTCAGACGCCATGTTACTTGGCTACAAATGGGAAGCTCCCAAGTAATCTGCTGATAGGTGCACATGACTAGGAGAAAAACAAACTCCATTTTCAGTTGATTGGAAGGGACACAGTAAAGGACACAGGTGACCAGCCAGATGATAAGGCATATACAGAGAAGCCCGGGAGGTGGTGGGGTATGCTACCCTCTGGGACTTTTACATGTCCACACCAGAAACTTTCTGAACTCCTCTGTTTACAAAGGTTACAGAGGCTTCACCAAGTCCAATCTCCTCCCTGGCACCTGGGGTTGAAAGTGTCTTGCTTCTACTCTAGTTTTTGGTGGTCAGCCTCATACTGACCAGCAGCCCATCAAATCACCTCTGAAGACAAATGACATTTTCTGGGTGCTGTATTTTGGATCTGGAGTATCTCCCCAGTGCCCATGTGTCAAAGGTCCCCAGCTTAGTACTGCAGGGGAGTAGTGGAACCAAGAAGAGATGGGGCCTTATTTTAACGGAGGAAAGTTTGTTTACTGTGATGCACTTTAACACCATAAAAAAAATATTACTTTTATAATTTAGCAGAGTAACTTCCATTTTATTTTAGGGTTTTTGAAACAGGTTTTCTCTGTGTAGCCCTGGCTGTCCTGAAACTTGCTCTGAAGACCAGGCTGGCCCCAAACTCACAGGGATCCACCTGTCTCTGCCTCCTGAGTGCTGAGATTAAGGCATACACCACCACCTCCCGGTGTAACTCCCATTTTAAAACAACATTAAGTCCACCTAAATTACAGACACACTCACATGAAAATTTATAGTTCCCTGCATAGAGCTAACTAAGGCAAGAGAAAACTAACCAAAAAGACAAGAGTGAGGTATGCGCCTCAGGTCCCAGTTTTCCCTCCACATTGCTTGTGAACTTCCAGAGCTAGCTGCACACAGGCTCAGAATGAACAGCTGTTTTCTGTTTTCAGCTTAGGGGAACAACCAGCACCTGAAGGTGGAGCCAGACACTTCAGGGTCAAGCTCAGCACAGCAGCAGCCCACATAGACCCTTGTGTGCAAGGTGCACGCACTGGGCCCAGAACAGTGACAGTCCTCACCTGCTTCCTAAAGCTAAAGTGGGTTCTACATAGCTAATATCAAAACTGTTGTATAAATAATTTCACACTAAAGCAGACAGGTCAAATACAAAAATCACAGAGACACTTCCTCAATTACTTGGCAACATCTGCCTTCAACAAGTTACTGACAAATATGCTGTCTAGATACAATAAAGATAACATTATGCAGAACTCTGACTTCAAAATGTCAGACCTCTCAAGGTAACCCTGTGGGTCAACTCTCCTCCTGTCCCTTGCATGAAAGGGAGGCTACATCTCCTGGTCTATGTCATCTTCCTACCTCCATGTACCTGGAATAACCAATTGGAAACAGAAACAAAACAGCAACAGCTGTATAAGCCAATGGCCAACATATCCATGGGCCCTAGTATTCATGTTCTAAGAAGCCAGGGGCCTAACCTACAAAATAATTTAGATACATAAAAGCTGTATTTTTTTTTTAAGACAGACTTTGTTTGCTTTGCTTTAGTCTATCAGGGTTTCTAAGGACAGCACAATCTGTATACAGTCTCTGTTCATCCTTTATAATCAAGTGTCCTATTCCTAAGAATGCCCATAAATATGACAGTTCTCTGACAGTCTGCTAGTGTTCTCCATCAGTGCTCAGTCAGCACTCAGTAACTGGTTTCTAATTTCTGTTATAATAAACAACTGTGAAAATCAGGAGTCAAGGGCACAAGCATTTTAAGTTCTTGAACAAAAATGCACAATCATGCTGTCAGTGTGTTACCAATTCATACTGAAACACTATCTACATTTTGAAAACTTAATTGGCTTTGTGTAAGTATCTTGCTAATTTGATTACAAATTAAAATTTTAATATAACTTTGATTGACTTGAATCTCTGTATACGTCTACCTGTCACCTACCCTCTACCTATAAATCTGCTTCATGTTTTACTTTAGCTGTCATGAACTGTTTCCATTTCCTTATCTCTTAAGTATCATATTTGCTAGTATTGTGCTAATTTTAATATTGTTTATATTCTCTGTGGTCCTGTTTTATATTTTTATATGATCTTACTTATTGTTAATTAAGTGCTATGGCAGCATGTAGCAACAACCTATTAAACTTGACTTTTGAGATTCATCATAACAAATCTAAAAATTTATTTTTAAGAACCATACTATTCTTTGGTCAATATATACAAAGCCATGATAAACAAAACAGAGAGCTACTTACTGAATCCAAAAAGCAAAGGTAAGACCCTGTGCTCTGTGCGATTGCTTGGTTTTTAGAATATCCAACTGTTAGAAAAAAAAAGAGAAAACAGCTCTTTTAGAATTCAATGTTCAATAGCATAAAACCAAGTATACTTTACACTCCAAGAAAGCTAAGGTCATTCAAAACTACTACCAAAACTTCAGGTATAATTTTGAAGGAATGAAAGGAGGTAAAAAGAAAGCAATGTCGCTGGGCGGTGGTGGCGCACGCCTTTAATCCCAGCACTCGGGAGGCAGAGCCAGGTGGATCTCTGTGAGTTCGAGGCCAGCCTGGTCTACAAAGTGAGTTCCAGGAAAGGCGCAAAACTACACAGAGAAACCCTGTCTCGAAAAACCAAAAAAAAAAAAAAAAAAAAAAAAAAAAAAAAAAAAAAAAAAGAAAGCAATGTTTATGTTCATTAATGATATTAGAAAATGCCAAGGATAAGTCATGACAGGCACCTAAAATAGTATTAAAATAAAAGTAAAATATCTTTGGGAAGAGTCTAAAAGTCTGCTTACATGGGAGAAGCACAAAGCCTACTTATGTGTAACTGGTTGGTAAATGCTTCAATTTGAATTCAATTTGATGGCTAGCTGAGCACTGCGTCCCCAGTGAGGTGAGGTGACTGCCAATGTCTTCGACATCTGAATATGTGTACACCCAACCCAGGTCATTGCCTGAGTGTGAAGATTCAGCTCTGATGACAGTGTGCATTATTCATTACAGACTCAACAGAACTTTATTTAGTCATACTAGTCATCCTAAAAGTCCAGAGCTAGGGCTATTAAATACATACTGAGGAAAAAAAACCAACTTATTTGACAGTGAACAAGGAGAGCCAAGGGTTTCACACAGCAACATAGGTGATCCTTACTGTACTACTGAGTGAAAGGTTCAGACCCAAAGAAGCAGAGACTGCAGGGGACACAGAACTCAGAGCAAAGAGGTCCTTCTGGGCTTAAGAGCTGGGAAAGTGGTTGTCCTGGATGGAGAAGCCAGCTTGGCCTGGGCTTCAGGGGCTGGTGATGCCTTAACCTCAGGGGATAGATATTAAAGTGTTTTTTAGAAAAGTTTCCTTCATACATTACTGAGTTGTAAAAAACAAAGCAAACAAGCAAACAAACAAAAAACCCACAGTGACAACTAAATAAATGGAGCTTAAAAGATAAAATCACCACAAAGAGCATTCAGAGAGAACGGTGCTGTAAGCGGTATAAACAGAAAACGCGACAGTGCAGGGCAGAACACTGGAGAACATCTGTAACTTGGGTGTAGATGTGTTTAGGATGGAAGAACAAACCACTTCTGGAGGAGCTGACTGTCGGGCTAAGAAGGCTCAACTCTGCCCTATGGGCAAGACAGTTGCAGAGGCTTGGAAATTTGGGGCACTGTGCAGAAAGTGACACAAGCCCGGCCTGAGTGTTAAAGGCAGATCCATTAAAGGGTGTTCAGTCCAGAAGAGGGCACTAATGGAGCGTTAGGGAACATGAACTCTTCCTAGAAAAGAGACTACCAACACCTGAATCACATTAACCAGATAGTTACAGTCTTGATGCCACTGAGAAAAGTCACACAAAGCAAAACAGATGTGTACAGAGTTGAAACAATAAATCTCTTTGGTATTTGAGTTTTAGACAAGCTGAAGAAAGTTGTCAGTCCTGAGGGAACACCAGCCAAATGTGCATTTCAGCCAACTATGACACTCTCCCACTTTCTGCTATAAGAAAGGCCTCTCAAACAGGATCTGTTAATATAAAAGTGCCCCCCCCAACGGAGGGGGGAATGCTATGACTGAGAAGCAAGACACAGACATGGGAAGCTGCCCCATTCACTCAGGCACCTAAGATCCAATACAGGGCAGCATCTTTCCTCAGGGTTAATACCAAGTAGCAGTTTAATTTCCACCATTAATCCCTAGAACTTGGCCAGTCCAAACCAGTTGACAATGGCACCAGATTCTGAAGAGCTATAGGCATAAACAAAAGCAAAGGAGGAAATGACCATGAAAGGTAATGTGATGCCTTCTACTCTGAGATAGATTTGCCACCACCAGGAAACCCCAGTCATCCCTGCAGAGAAAGGCAAGCATGCAGAATAAAAGCCTCCTGAGAACCTCAAAAACAAAAACAACATGACACTCGGCACAAGCACACTGAAATTAACAGAATTCTGTTACAAAAGTTGCTTATGAAAAGTCAGATTTTAAGTGAGAAGCTGAATCCTTGAATCTGTATTAATGCTGGAAGTTTCTCACAATGAATCTTATGTTTGGCAAAGACAAGGAATTTGCTCTAATATTATTGCCTTGAAGAAAGTCAAATGTTTGTGTGGGGGGCTCCATGTTTGGGGAGGCCAGTCCCTTTGTGAGGGTAGCTGGTTGCCATGGTTCCAACAGGAAAAACCTAGCTCCATGGAGATATTAACATTCCTCACTCCTGGAAGAGGAGCAGTGGGCTGTGGTTCATTCTGCCTTTAGCAAAAAGTCACATGATGTTATATGAATGTTATGAAAAATTAGTCCGACCCACTGCAAATAACCCAGTACTCCAGAAAACAGAATAGAATTTATGCTATCTAATGACTAAGGTAACACGTTCTACTTAATATATTACAGGAAAACATGTCTTTTCAAAAATGAGCTAAATTCCACTGTGCTATACAGGACTGCCATGAATTCTCATGCACTTCCCACAATGAGGTGATGTCATCTTCCAGCACTCCACCTGGGGGCCGTAGTTTTACAATGTCCTTGTCATAGACAGAAGGCATTCAGACACAATGTAACTCAGTGACAAGCAATTCATGTTTTATGAAAGACAAAATCTGTTTTTAAAGTGGAGACAAGGAACACCAGTTACCAAAATGTTCTTTCCATTCAATGACAGGCTGCAAAACTTCTTTTAACTAAAGAATATCAAAGAATACTTAGTTTCAAAAACAAATTTATGATTCAGAAGTTGAAACATACATTCTGTGATAATCTATGTATAGTTTTCTATTTCAAACTAAGGATAATAAAACTAGGAAATAATTTCCTGAAAATATTGACATTTTCCAGATGCACAGGATGTTGAGGGACGGTGCAAAGAGTGGTGCCAGACTCTGCGTCATCCTCTGATGCTGTCCATCTTCTTTTGTGAGACAAGATCTCTCAAGGATCTGGATCTCACTAGGCAGGCTCAGCTGGCTATCCCAGGGATCTGCCTGTCTCCAAACATGCCACCACACCCAGATTTTTGACACAAGTTCTAGGAATTAAACTGGGGTCTCATGCTTAGAAGGCAAACACTTTACTGACTGAGCCGTCTCTTCAGCCCCAGAAAGTAGTTTCATTAAATTCTGCCTTAATTGTTCATGCCATTCTGCTTCCTCAAACAGCAACAATGAGGCAACATTAGGGTTTGTCTTGACAGACCAGGCTCAGCTGAGTTTTGGCAGCCCGATAGTGCTGACCTCAGCTTCTAACATCTACCCTGTACTTCACCCAGAACAAACACAAGATGAACTAAACATCAGCAGGAGACAGAAAGGGGAAGTAACATCAGCATGGCAGGCTTTCAGACTGGGAGGGTGTGAAGTACAAGCTACTTTAGGAAAGCACACAAAATATGTTTATTGAGAACTGACAGAAATGTTCCTATCTTCTAAGGTTGACCTAAGGTCCTACAGACACCGTGGCCCAGTATGCCATGCTACCTAGATTGATGTCTGGATATTGGGGGATGGTGACAGCCCCTGACCCAAAGACTGAAATAAGAACTGTGGAAGCTCATGGGTGATATAAAGCAAACATGGTAGCACAGGCCTATAATACCAGGAGGCTGAGGCCAGAGGGCTACTCAAGACTGAGATAGTGAGGAAAGAAAGGAAGGGAGGGAGGGAATATCACTAAGTGACCTGAGGGCATAGGAGCATCACTATCATCTATGTTCCTTAAAGTAGATGCAACATTAGCAGAAAAGAGCAAGAGCAAGAAGGGAGGGTGGCTGTGCAGCACCAGGTCGGTAACAGCAAGGTTTGTCTCTTCCTCTTACTCCTCTTCCCGAGAGCCACCAAATATAACAAGTACATTCACACCTCTTGCTTCCTCCACCTTCTATCATACAACTCTACTCCAAAATCTCAAAGGAAGCAGTTGAGTGGCCAAGCTTGGGGAATTACATGTTGGATCTAAGTCAGTCCTAGCAGCAGGTCCTACACACCTAGGCTGTCACAAGCTGTGTTCTAGAGGAACCCCTGCCTGTCACCTGCCTGCCCTTAAAATACACTGGAGCTATATGGACTACCCAATCTGGTCAATGTAAAAAAAAAAAAAAAATGAGAACAGGGTGTGTGTACTGGCTTGACACTCGACATAAGCTAGAGCAATGTGAGAAAAAAGGAACCTCAACGGAGAAAATGCCTCCATCAGATTGGCCTGTGGGGCATTTTCCTGGCTGATGACTGATGTAGCTCACACCATTGTAGGTGGTATCAGCCCTGGTCAGGTTGTACTGTGGTGTATAAGAAAGCGAACTGGTGATCCAGGAAGTACAAGCAGGTAAGCAGTGTTTCTCCACAGTCTCTGCTTCAATTTCTGCCTCTACTTTGAGTTCTTGCCCTGATTCCTTTAACAATGGACCATATGTTATAAGGTGAAATAAACCCTTTCCTCCCCAAGATGCTTTTATTAACGGTGTTTATCACAGCAGTAGAAACCTGACTAAGACAGTATGCGACTCCTGATATTTTAGAGCAGTGGCTTTCAACCCCAAACTTATCTCAGAACTCCTGGGATACTTCTACCTCTTCCAATGCTGAAACAGGACTCTATTCCAGACAGATTCTGTGAGAGCATCTTAGGCAAGCCTTGGGTACCAGGGGTTTTAAAGTATCACAGATGGTTCCAAATGCAGTCAACACTGGATACAAGTAACCATCTCATAGCAAGTAACTTACCAACTCTACACTTGAAAAAAAAAGTGCAGAGCTGGTAAGATGGCTTAGTGAGTAAAGCTGCTTGCCACCAATGCTGAGGATCTGAGTATGGTCCAAGAATCCATATGGCAGAAAGAGAGAATCATCCTCACAAGTAATCCTCTGACCTATGTGTGTGTGCCCTCACACTCACACCCACTCACATTACAAATTAAAATGCTAAAAAAATTTTAAATTTTTTATTAAAAAGAACTAGTCAAAGAAGACCTGTCTGTCAGTACAGAATGACCTGACCTATACCTTTTCTAATCTTAAACACTTTATGAGGCACACTCTTTCCAAATCTAAGACCTTAGAGTCCCTGACTTATCACAATGAGAAGAAAGACTATGTGGGAAATCATTTGACCTTGAAAATAAAGGGAAAGATGGACAATCACCTTGATCCAACATTAGAAAATTTCAAAACTGAAAGTATTAACTATCTTTTAAGGTATCTTTCAAAGAAGCTATCTTTAAAATAACAAAGAGTCTGATGACATACTAGAAGGTAATGAGATGAGTCTTTTATGATTATGAGAAACATTATTTTGTCCCTAGAATTCTTTGTCCAGCCAAACTAAGCATGATTTAAAAAGGCATTGCAGACAAGTAGGAATCTTAAATACATTACCATCTATATCCCAGGTACAAAGACTATTTTAAATAGTAGCTTCAGAAAACTGAAAAGGAACACATAAGAAGAAACAATTTTCAAAGAGAAATAAAGAAAAAACAACATGTGAATAGAAACCAATACTGTGGAAACAATATGGTCCAAGGCTCTATGAGGTTTAACATTCAGGAAATCCAGCCTCAGGATACCGCTGTTCCTTCTGAGTCAACACCTGCTACACTATGCTGTGAGTTACATAGTTACAATACCGCCAACAACACTGCTTTTATAAAGTCTGTGTGCTGGAATCTACCTACTAGCCAAACAAGTAGCACAAGAGTTAAGGAGAATGGAACCTCCACAAGCTTCGACAGTGTAACTATATCATAATAACAAAAGCTCTAAGAAAGAATAGTTATTAACTAACTAAAACAAATAATTATTTATGAAAAATAGGTAATTTTTGAGGGGGGTCATTGGGAGGAGGGCAGTTGTGGACTATTTAACTAGGCAAAGGTGTGTTACATTTGTTTATGCTGCATTTGTAAAGATGTGTTACATTTGTTTATGTTGTGGAATATTATTTTAACTATGCAAAGATGTGTTACATTTGTTTATGCTGCATTTGTATAATGCTGTAAAGATGTGTTGCTTTGCCTGCCTAAGGCACCTAATCAGTCTAATAAAAAGCTGAATGGCCAATAGCTAGGCAGTAGAAGGATAGGTGGGGCTGGTGGCCAGAGAGACTAAGTAGGAGGAAATCTAGGCTCCAGAGATAAAGAGAGGAAGAGAGAACAAGGGAGAAAGATAGGAAGACTCCCAGGACCAACCAGTCAGACACGGAGTAGGACATACAGAATAAAGGAAAGGTAAAAAGCCCCAAGGCAAAACGTAGATGAAGAGAAACAGGTTAAAATAAACTTTAAGAGCTAGTGGGACAAGCATAAGATAAGGTCGAGGAACATTCATAACGAAGAAGTCTCCATGCCATGATTTGGGAGCTGTTTGGTGGCCCAAAAGAAAGCTGCTGGAGTTTGGTTTTGCTTTGTTCAGAGAGTGACTGTGCCCTGGTTCTTCCCGCTTGCTATAAGAAAGTATTTACTTTTTTATTTTTACAGGACCCCACAGTTGAGAGACTTTGAATTTTAAAAGAGACTGGCTATTTTAAAGAGACTAAAATTTTAAAGATTGAAATTTTTAAAATTTGGAATATTTATATTGTAATGTTGATATTAATATGTGATCTTGAGGAAGAACTGTTAATCCTGAGAGTCTCTGGAGAAAAACCAGTTCCACCATTTTAGGCCAAATTAAAGCAAGTTTTATTAAAATATTAAATACTGATCAAAATGAAATTTGGTCAGGACTGCTCCCGGGAACTATCCCAGCTGAGTGGCCCTGAGACAAGTTGTAGGCATGTTTATGGACAAAACTTATTGGCCACTGTACTTTCCTATGAAGTGTTGTTATTTTTCAGGAACTGCAACTCCCAGCATCCCAAGAAGTTACCTGGTCTTTGGGCAGGTGGGGCTTACAAGTTAATTTAGGGCATAACAGAACAAGAAAGGAAGGACTGTGGCTTAACAGTAATGTGTTTGTATGTCAAGTTGACAAGGGGTCAATGTGATATTCTGCTCCTACAGAACAGCCCACTGAGCTCTCAACACTCAATGGCTTTTCTAGCCTAAAGTTCCAAAGTCCTTCCACAACCCTCCACAAAACATGGTCAGGTCTGTCACAGCAATACCCCACTATCCTGGTACCACCTTCTATCTTAGTTAAGGTTTCTATTGCTATGATGAAACACCATGACCAAAAGTAAGTTGGGGAGGAAAGGGTTTATTTGGCTTATACTTGGGCATCATAGTCCATCACTGAAGTCGGGACAAAAACTCAAGCAGGACTGAAATCTGAAGGTAGGACCTGATGCAGAGGCCATGGAAGGGTGCTGCTTACTAGCTTACTCAACCTGCTTTCTTAAAAAAACACAGGACCACCAGCCCAAGGATGGCACCACCCACAGTGGACTAGGTCCTCCTCATCACTCACTAATTAAGAAATGCCCTCCAGCCAGATCTTATTGAGGTTCCCTCCTTTCAGATGACTCTAGCCTGTGTCAAGCTGACATAAAGCTAGCCAACAATCTTTCAGGTAACTCATGTCAAGTTGACATGATACTAGCGGTGCACTTTTCATCCTGACCCAGCTACCTGGTATAAACTAAGTCAGGTGAACTGACTGAGAACTAGGAACCTTTGGAGCTCCCATCTGTTCCCCAGTCCCACAGAATGAAGGCTCCTTCTATCATGGCAGTAGTGTCCCTGAGAAAACTGGGCCCTGAGAGTCCTGATCTTGGCTTGCAGCATAAAGCAGATATCCCATGGGGAGAGGCAAAATGAGGTGACATCAGGGATTACTATCCAGCTAGCCACAAACCCTCAGCTTATCTAGCAAGTTTGGGCAGAAAGGAGCTTCTATTTTTCATCTGCAGCACAGAACTGTGACTGGACCATATGGCTGTCTTATCAGTGTTCTACTGCTGTCAAGAGACACCATGACCAAGGCAACTCTTATAAAAGAAAGCATTTAATTGGGGTTTGCTTACAGTTTTAGAGGTTTAGTCCATCATCAGCATGTCGAGAAGCATGGCAGCATGTAGACAGATATGGTAGCTAAGAGTTCTACATCTGGATCCCCAGGCAGCATGAAGAGAGAGACACTGGGCCTGGTTTGAGCTTTTAAAACAGCAAAGCCCACTCCTAGTGACACACTTCCTCCAACAAGGCCACATCTACTCCAACAAGGCCACACCTCCTAATCCCTCTCAAGTAGTGCCACTCCCTAATGACCATGCATCCAAATATATGAGCCTATGGGGGCTATTCCTATTCAAACCACCACAATAGCCAAGGAGAATTAGGCTTAGCAGAGCACAGACCACAAAGGTATAGACCTCACATTTAACAATGTGGTGATACTCAGGCTTAGGTGCCCTAAAAAAACTACAGAGGTGATGGGGACAGCAGTCTGCCAGATTTACCACTGAAAACAACCTCAGGAACTACCCCTTCAAAGGGGCCTAAATTTGACTGGATTAGTCTCTGCAGCAATTCATGCCCCACAGTGTCATTAAACACACACACACACACACACACACACACACACACACAAAACAAAACAAAATAAAACCCAGAGCAATCCGTAGTTACTGTAGCTGAAGGTGTGGAAAGAGAAAGAGGTCCACAGTCCAGTCAAGACTATGGCCATCCCAGGTAACTTGCCTCTCAGGAGCACCACCAAACAGGTGAGCAATACCAGCAGCAGCCAGATGCCTGTTATCTATACTGTCATTTTCCATCAGAAAACAGAAGCCATGAAAAGAAACAGGAATGCATGCCCTACACTCAGGTCAAAGGGCAGAAGGAGAATCCCCCAGAAGCTTGTTGGCCAGCTAGGATGGAGTACAAAGTAAGAACCAAGTCCTGAAAGTTGTCCTCTGATTCATCCAGTTGCCATGGCACACTGACACTTATACCACCCCCTATACTCATACACTGGCATCTGCATAAGACAATATGTAAGCAATATATCATTATAATATGAATAATAAATAATAATAATAAAAATAAAAATTATAGCTGTTGAGGTTGGAGAGATGGCTCAGCCATTAAAGGCACTGGCTATTCTCCCAGAGGTACTGGATTCAATCCCAGCACCTACAAGGTGGCTGACAACTGTCAATTGTCAGTAACTCCAATTCTTAGGAATCTGACACTCACTCGTGGCCTCTGAGGGTACCAGGCATGCACATGACTTTAGTCGGAAGGTTTCTCCAGTCCTGCCCTGCCATGCAGTCAGTCAGGACAAATCTCTCCCACCCTCGTCCCTTTGCCACTTGGTCCCACACACAGAGGCTTATATTATAAAACAGTATGGTCTATGGCAGGCTTCTTGCTAGCTAGCTCTTATAACTTAACCCATTTCTATTTATCTATAAGTTGCCATCTGGCCGTGGCTTACCAGTACTTTCACATCTTGCTTCTCCTAGCAGTGCTGGCGTCTCTTTAGACTCTGCCTTTCTCCTTCCTGTCTCTCTCCTTGATTTCCCGCCTGCCTCTATACATTCCTACCTCTGTTCAAGATATTTTGTGTAGGCCGGGCGGTGGTGGCGCACGCCTTTAATCCCAGCACTCGGGAGGCAGAGCCAGGCGGATCTTTGTGAGTTCGAGGCCAGCCTGGTCTACAGAGCGAGATCCAGGAAAGGTGCAAAGCTACACAGAGAAACCCTGTCTCGAAAAACCAAAAAAAAAAAAAAAAAGATATTTTGTGTATTGTCACAATTTTGAGGTCATTGTCCTTATATGGTACATCTGCTTTACAGACTGTTTATCTTGTTAATAATGTGAAGCCTTAGTCCTTAGGTTATTTAGGTAGATAAGACTTATAAAACTATAGTCAGTCATGCTTGTCATTTCTATAGTTAGTTAGGTTCTCTAGATTTACAGAAACATAAGTCAGATGGCTAGGTAATCTTCAAACACTTCATAGACCTAGAGAATATGGCATTTAAATAACTTAGAATTCTGTTGACATGAGACAAAATTACTCCTGGCAGCACTGATCTGATCCTGAGAGAATGTTGGACTTCTAAGACATTTCTATTTGGAAGTTTGTCTTCTTCTTGGCACCAAATGGCCTACTGGGCAAAGAACTGCCCTTGCCTTGATGGCTGACAGTACGAATGCTGTCCTTTCTGGACCAGCAGGACACAAGAAAAAGGGACTACTGAACTTTGCCAAGACAGGGTAAGATGGTCTTTCAAAATTCCTGCTTCTTAAAATGATCTGTCAGATAATCTAGGCCTATAGCCAAATTGGATGCCCTAAGGACACTGAGAAACTTTAGGTGACTGTCCAGGCTGCCAGCTGTCTCTGTCTATCCTTGCAAGAATTTTGGAAGTTGCTTGCTTGCATTTTCCATTTTCTCAGGTATTATTATATTCCTTCACGGGTCTTTGATGGAGTTGAAGAGTAGGTAGTTACAGTTACAATCTTCTCGTATCTTAGCTAGAATATATTAGTACTAGAGTTAGAATCTTCAAGATAGGACAGCTATTGGAATAATCTTGGTAATTTGCCATTTACCTATATTCTGGACATTTTTGGACATTTAGCATGTCTTTCTTATTTGATGTTATTCTTGTTGGTTGTAGTTCCATTTTTGTTTATGTTATTATCCTTTGTTTGTCCTGGACAATACTTGATAATCATCCTTAATGTATATAGTTTGCATTAGGATTAGAACCTTCTTATTTAGACAAAAAGGAGAAATGTAGTGGTATTTGCTCTGCCCATGACCTTGGGCTATACAGCCCAAAGGAGGCCGGTGCTTCCTGCCATTATACACAACCTCTTTTTTTTTTTTGGTTTTTCGAGACAGGGTTTCTCTGTGTAGCTTTGCGCCTGTCCTGGAACTCACTCTGTAGCCCAGGCTAGCCTTGAACTCACAGAGATCCACCTGGCAAGTGCTGGGATTAAAGGCGTGCACCACCACTGCCCGGCTTGTACGTGACCTCTTATAAGGAGTTGGAGAAGGGTCACATGGCCCTTCTCCCTGCTCCTGCCTACTAGGTGGATTTGTTCCCAGTCAGATCAGAGGATGACTTCTACTGTCTACTCTGTTCTGTATTTGTAAGTGTATTTCCTCAATTTATATCTCAATAAATTCTGTTACCCATTTAATAGACTCACGTGGATTGATCGTAATATATGACGCCCAAACATAGATGCAGGCGCAACACCCATACACAAAAAATAATAAAATAAATTTAAAACAAGAAATTACAGTTACAAAATTATCCTTCAAAAATGAAGGAATCAAGAAATCCCCAAATAAACAAAAACTGAGGAAGTTCATGGATTGCCCACAGGGACATAGGAGAATCCTGGGGCTAAACAGAAAGCTATAACGATATGAACAGTACTGATATGGCTATGGCATAGGCAAATATAAAAGATGACATTGTCTTATTTTAATCTGTCTATTTTTGTACTATGACTTAAGAGATGATATGTAAGACAATAAAATCTATGTCATTAGGCACAATTTATAAATGTATTTCTATGGACACACAACAAAGATATAATTTTTATAACATTAAGTAAGGCATTCAGAGCTGTGAGGAACTGAGGCTAAAATGATATTAATTCAACCTAGATTAGTGATAAACTGAAGATGACTATTTAACCCCTGCAGTAACTAATTACAGATACACAGAAAGGAAATAAGAAGGGAATCAAACAGAACAGTAATCAAGTGAACACCTATAGAAAGGCAGAATTACAGGGTTGAGAAATGAACACAAGACTTTAGATAGCAGCAGTGAAACAGCGAAAGTCTTTCTTGTAGGTGAAGAACATTTATATTTAAATGGATAAGACTCGCCAATTAAAAGGTGAATAGTGGCAGAACAATTTTTAAAAATGACTCATCTAAGCCAGCTTACATCTATAATCTCAGCTTTTGGGGAAACTGAGGCAAGAGAATCCCAAGCCTGAGTTACACAGTAAGATCCTACCTCAAAACAAAACAGTAAATTAAAAAATGACTCCTGTAAATGTTGTAAGAGATCCAAAGGCACACATAAGCTGAAAGACATCATGTAAAAAAATATCCCCTGCACTAATCACAAAGAAAGCTGGGTGGCTATATAAATAACAGACAAAACTGATTTTATTCCTAAATTATTTATTTTATTTAAGAAGCAAGAAAACAAATAAACAAAACCCAACATTATATACTGATAAAAGGATCCATCAATCAAAAAGACAACAATTATAGTCAGAGAGCCATAGAGTAAATGAAGCAACTAAAGAAATGCTGTTGGGGCGGGGGTGAGGCTGGAGAGATGGTTAAGAGCACTGACTTCTCTTCCAGAGGACCCAGGTTCAATTCCCAGCATCCACATGGCAGCTAACAACTGTCTGTAACTCCAAGATCTGACACCCTCACATAGACATACATGTAGGCAAAACATCAATGCACATAAAATAAAAATAAAATTATTAAAAAATATGCTGTTTTTTTTTAAAGAAATTAACAAAGTAACCAAAATAGTAGATGGAGAAAAAGGAAGACTCAAGTCACTGAAATGAGGAGTAAGTTACATCACTGTCAGCTTTGATGAGGGCTCAGAGGGCTAGGAGTGGACACTATGGATGCTACATGCCAGTAACCTGAGTGAAGCAAAGAAACTCCTGGACATATAAACTCAAAAATGACTCAAGAACAAAGAGATTTGACTCAAAAATAAAGCAAAGAAATAAGCCCAGGATCTAATTAATGGCTTCACCAATGAATTCTATCAAATAAGAGAATTAACACTAGTCCCATACTTTCCCATTTCCTAAGCTGTCCTACAGGTCAGAATTCCCAACATCAAAGCAAACAAAAAATAGTATAAGAACTGGAGACCATACAGCAACATCCCTTTTGAACACACATTCAAAAATTCTTAATAAAAGCCGAGAAATTTGGAGGCAGAGGCATGTGAACCTCTAGGTACTAGGCCAACCTGATCTACACAGCAAGTTCCAGGCCAGCCAGAGCTACATAGTGAAAGCTTGTCTAAACAAAATTAATTAATTTTAAAAAAATCTTTAACAAGAGACGGGAAATGGCTCAGTTAGTAGAGTGCTTGCCATACACACATGAGGAACTACTTGTATCTCCAGCACCCACACAAAAAGCCAAGCATGGTGTTATATGCCTATAATCTTAGCACTGGGAAAGCAGAGACAAGAAGAGAGTCAGCCAACTATTCTTGCCCAATCAGTGAACACCAGTTTAGTGACAGACCTTGTGTCAAAAAATAAGGTGGAAAATGACACTGGACATCTAGCCTCCACACATACATACACATGCATATAACACACACACACACACATACATACACACACACACACACACACACACACACACACACACACACACACACACACACACACACACCCTTAACAAGATACCAGCAAACTGAATCCAGCAGTCTACTAGAAAGATTATACAGCATGGCTGAGTGGGACTTGCCCAAATAATGTAAAAATGGTTCAACAATGAATATCAGTAGAATACATAATCTAACATAGTGAAGGAAAAAAACCAGTTTCTCAAATTGATGCCAAAAAAAAAACAAAACAAAACAAAAATCACTTGACAAAATCCATCCCACCTACGCCTTTGGTGATTAAAAACAGATTACTTGATAAACTAGCAATACAAAAGGACTTCCTCAGTTTGATAAAGGGCACTAGTAAACCCCATAGCTAGTATCATACTCAGCGGTGGAAGATTGCAAGCTTTTCCCCAGAAAGTCAGGGTAAAGACAAGGTTGTCCACTTTTACTACTTCAGCACTTTATTAGAAATTTTAACCAGCACAATTTTAAACAAAAAAAGAAAAGGTCCAAATCAGGAGCTAGGCATGGTGGCACATGCCTATAAGCACAGTACTCAGGATACTTAGCAGAAAGATCATGAGTTTAAGGCCACCCTAGGCAACATAGTGAGTTCTAGGCCACTAGCCTGAGCTACAAGGCACAGGTGCGTGTGTGCACACATACATGTACACACACACACACACACACACACACACACACACACACACACACACACACAGAGGCACACACGCACGCATATACAAAGTCCAAATCAGAAGGAAGACTACCTCTAGCTCTGTTAATACATAATCTTTAAAAAGAAACAAACTATTGGTGCTAATAAATAAGTTAAACAAAACTATAAGATCTACAGTCTCAACAATTGCTGCGGGCCGCAGGAATATATTATAAGAACTCAGCTGGTTATGGCAAAGTCACTACCAGGAGGAATCAGGGAATTCCTCCAGAGGAAGCCAAATCCCAAGGAGTTTTTGGTGTTACTTGGCTTGTCATATATTAGCTGTCTTCTGTTATGAAAATCATGTGTGCCTTCATAGTTTTCCCAATTGACTTTTCCCTAAGAAGGGATAACAGTGTGGACTGATCACTCTCTGGACATACACATTCCAGGTATTTGGAGAACAGCCTCAGGAAAGGCTTTCTCTGGAATCAGATATCTCCCTTGGCCACTTTCAAGGACTAGCAGTAATAACAGTCCACATGCAAGTCTCCTGATTTAAGGCAAATTCCACAAGGAGACACCACCTAGGTCAGGTGGACGTTAAGTAATAGCTTTACACAGTTCAGCTCAGACCCTCCTTTCTTACAGCCTTACTAACTTTATAGACCGCTAACTCCTTACCTAACCACTTCTAGGAATATTTAGATAACCTTCTGCGCTGACAGCTATGCTCAGCCAGAAGCCCAGCTCAAGCCTCCCTGTAATTATCATTATTGGCAGCATCCGGCCAGGTCCATCACCGGATGGAGGAAAGTACCTTATAAGAGATACCTCTGTACTCTCTAAGAACAGACTTAATCCAGGCTACCTGTCTGAGAAGGCCTGGTGGATGTGCCAATTAAGCCTTACTTCCTCCTTTCCCAAACCTTACCTCCAGTTCCAGATCTCCCTTTAACTATCATCAGAGGCATCTAGCTGTACACGGGTTGCCTAGCAACTGAGCACACTTTCCCCCACCCTGCAGAAAAAACGGCAGATAGCTTGGACAGATCGGAGCCACAGGAAAAAAGAAGACAGTTTTATTTTCTCCCATTGACCTAGCAACTTATAGATTCTTAACATTTTCTACCAATCACGTTTAAGATTATAGTTGAGCACATAAGAGCCCTCTTCTTAGATATTACCTGAATTCAGCCTTTAGTTAATTCATTTTCCCATTGGTCACTTCCCTTTGGGGTTGCAAATGATAATTAACGGTTATTGCCTCTCAATGTGATTCTTATCACCCCTCCGTTTGACCCTGGAAGCCTGGCTTTATGTATCAGGACTTCCAGGGCACGGAGAGTCGGAGAAGAGAAAAGAGAGTGGAAGAACTAGACGGGTAAGAACTTGAGAGGAACAAACTGAGATGGGGAAGAACTAGATTGAAGGGTTAAAGAGAGGACTAGAGGAACGAGATGGAAGATGAGGAAGAGCCAGATGGGGAAGAACAAGTTGAGGAAGAACGAGATGAGGAGAGAGAAGGAGATGGGAGAAAAGATGATATGGGAAGGAACAAGATGGATGAGAACCTAGAAGGGGCAGAACTAGATGAAGGAATTAAGATAGAACCTAGAGGGGACCGCAGACAAGTATAGAGAGAAATCAGGCTAGAAATGAGCTAAATACGAGAACAGAAAATAAGCTTGTAGCTGACTCAGAAGAATAAAGTGTATGGACTAAGGAGTTTCGCGTACATAGATTCATTTCTTCTCATCAAAGATTATCAGCTGGTTGTAGATTCTTCCCGGATCCTGGGAGGGGACTATGGAGGGGCTGGACCCCCTTAGTTCCCGATAAACAGTAAGAAAAATAAGCAGTAGGAAATTAAGGAAACAATTTATTTGGCTGAGACTGTATACCAATGGCTAAGTATTGGCCTGCATATGCAACACAGATGGACAAAAAAACACAAAAAAAAGCTATAATAGCCAAAAACTTGGTACTGGCATAAGAATGGCCACAGAGACCAATGGAGCAAAAGTGAACTCATGCATCTGTGATTAGCTGATTCTTGACAAGAGTGTCAGGACAAGTCTCTGGAGAAAAAAAGTCTCTTAAGAAAGCTGTTGATGCCAGCCATGGTGGCCCACGGCTTCAATCTCAGCACCTGGGAGGTAGAGGCAGGCAGATCTCTGAGTTTAAGACCAGTCTAGTCTATAGAGTGAGTTCCAGGACAGCCACGGCTACACAGAGAAACCCTGTCTTAAAAGAACTACAGAGAGAGAGAGAGAGAGAGAGAGAGAGAGAGAGAGAGAGAGAGAGAGAGAGAGAGAGAAACTGAGGTCTACTTGGTTCTCAGTAGACAGCAACCTAATCACCAGACCTGAAGATTATCAGAATGCTTTTCTTCACCAGGATACTTTTCTCCAGACTGGAACAATATGAAACCATTTAAGTTTATAGATTGATAAGAAACCATAATTATAATTTAGTATGTTACCTCCTCTGGGAGAAGGAGAGTCATGGCCTCCAATGACTACAGAGATGCCAGAATCTTCCAGTTTCCCCTTCCATTTTTCAATGATGATCCTAGACTTGTCCTGTAAGTGTGACACTGCAGGTCAGGAAACTTCCCTTTAATGTGATTTGTAAAGCATTAAGTCACCCAACAACTGGCCCATAAATACCTTGCTGGCATCATTAAAAACAGAGAGCTCCATGGTGCCTTCAAAGTCTTGCTGTAAAACAGATGCCAAGCACTCATCCAACCACTGTTCAGCATTGTGCACTGGGAGGATGATCGACTAGAATTCAGAGAAATGGGTCAATAAACAGCCATGGGGAACTGCACTCCCTTCAGCATCCATGAGACGGTTACCCCAAAAGACAAAGGTCTGGCCTTCAGAAGGCCTAGAACCAGGCCTCATGATAAGGCATGCCCAACAAACCAAAGATACCTGTTTCTCCTCTCTAAGCTCCTGACATTCATTTGACCCATAAGATGTAATAGCTGTTACCTCAAGTTCTTGATGCTTTTAAAAAGTTATTTCATTTATTCATCTGTTATCGTATGTGTACGCATGACAATGGGAAACAAATTCAGGTTGTCAAGCTTGGTGGAAAGTGTCTTTACCCATCAATCTATCTATCCCCATTCCCCCTTAGATACTTCTGAAAGGGGAAAAAAACCTGAAGAGCGTCAAAATGCCCTTCCAGCTCAATGAAAAATTCATGATTTTAATCACTAGGCAAAAGCATCGTCATTCTGATTAAACATCTTTCCCCTGCTCATGAGAACCAGCCCTGGACTAGACGGCAAACCCACCCTTAGAAAAACTTCAACAGAGTGACCCCCTTCATATTCCCGAACAGCTAATCAAACAGCCGAGCTGGACCAAGAGGGCATGTAGAGGCCCTTAATCTTTGTTCTATACTTGAATTCAGGAACCAGCACTCCTCAGGGAGTCTCATAAAGTCAAAAGTTTGTAAAGTGGTATGAAATAAAAATCACTAAAACTTGATGACCAAAAGAACGATTGTCATAGGAACTGCCTTAATTTTATATAATACAGTAAGCAATAAAGAATAGCCATAGAAATTAACAGTCAGTGTCACCCTTGAGTTAATATGCAAAAACAAAAATGGACAAGTTTCTGAGAAGGAAAACCAATAGGTTAGGTAGGTGTGAACATATACATACATATATGCACATGTTGTATAGCTATAAGTAACACAGACAATAGCTACATAATCTCCACAGACATGGCCTACATACAATATAGACAATATCTATATAGATAACTATAGATAACATCTACACATAATATACATTTTAAAATTACTGAATCTGAACATAGTTATAAAAAACTTACAAATGAATAGAAGACAAAATTTACCAAGTTCTTTACAAATGAAATGCTCTTTGAGGAGCTGGTGTTCCAGAAGTGGCATTTCATCCTGTTTGTGTTTGTTCTGAAAACAAATGCCTTTTTATTTATTATTTGAGCTTCTGGGGATTGAACCCAGGGCCTTACATGTGCATGTCAGAGTTATACCTGAGTCCTCTGGACTTGCTTTGTAAAGGAAAAGAACATTTTTACTTTTTTCAAGACCTACAAGTGAAGAAGGATGTGGTGACTCATTTGTTATCAGTAAGTGTGATGTGGAGGCCAGAGGGTTATTTCAAAGTCATCCTCAGCTACATGTGTTGCAGGACAGCTAGAGCTACAGGAGACTTTAATAATAAAAAGAAGGGTTATAATGTGAATTTTTTACAACGTTAGGCCTTGATTTACCTATTCCTAATTTCAGTAAGACTGGCATGAAAAATACAACCCACTTGACGCTGAGTCTGTGAACCACACCTACAATGTGTCCTGGCTCCTGACATCTAACCCACCAGCTCGGTTATGTGGGATAGGTGTGGCATGCTGGAGAGGCGAGCGGGGCTAAGGGAGTGGGGGTGGGGGCGACAGTGTGCTGGGCAAGTAGGTGTGTAGGTCAGTGTACGGTAGGAGCTCGGGCAGGACAGCCATCTGTATACATGTACAGGAAAGGGTGGGAGCCCTCCAAGCTGATGTTCCTGAACCCGTGGCAGCGTTCCGGAAAGACCCTAGCGGCTGCAGGCCTAGAAAAGGATAATTACTAGGTCCGGAGGGAGGAAAAATCTACAGAAGGGACGAGGGGGCGGGGCCGTGTCTCACCCCGCCATACCTACCACTAAGGCCAGCGGGCTGTGCCCAGTGGCGTCCTTGCGGAGCTGCATGGCATGGCTCCACCGCCCTTCTCCTGCACGAGCGTCCTGCTTAGGCAGCCAAGGTTTGCACAGCAAGCTCCGGGAGGCGGTGCAGAGACTGGACCACTTCTGATTGGCGCAGTGCCACGTGGATCGCTAGGAACTAGCCACTTGCGAGTTTCGGACTGTGCAGGGCCAGAAAATAACTACGTTCTATTGGTGCAGAGACACGTCAGTCAGGAAGGGAAGGCGGTGCTCCGAGCAGAGTGCTAAGCGAGGCGGCCTGGACTCGTGATCTCGCCGGACAAGCTACCAGCCTCAGCCTGAGCAGCTAAGGCGGGTCTTGGGCCCAGAGGTGGCCGCAGTCCACACTGAGTGGAGGCGGGGCCAGACCGAGCAAATGGTCTGTGAGCGCTTCTGGCTTTCCGCCCTTCTCATAGTACTCTCCGGTCTTTGCGGCTTCTTGGCCTGCGGAAGTCGTCTTGCCCCACCTGATGGAAATAATCGCAAACTGAAGTCCACAGTCAAACGAATGTTATAAAAATACTTTAGAAACGGGGGACCTTTGTGAGAGGTGCCACCCTGTGCGGGTAGGTGATGACTTAAAAAATGCAAACCCGACCACCCCAGGTTGGGTCTATATAACTTTATAAGGAAAATGGCAGTAAGTTTAAAACAAATAGGCGACATTTCATCTGAACTGTGTTTGGTCTGAGCCGGATGAGGATGTGGGAAGCTCGCTGGACTAGGCTGGGCTGTGTCTGGAGTGAACCAGCAGTAGATAGTTTGTATGGACCCAAGCACTCAAGAGTGTGGCCTGCATTCGGAGGCGGGAAGCTCAATCAAAGCCAGATGACTGAGTTTCTATGCTGCACAGAAATTCACCGGCCCAAGGTGTCCTGGAGGTTGATGAGGGAAGGAAGTGTTCTATGAGAGTCCCAAAGTGTGGGAGTCCCACAGTGCCAAAAGGTCTCAGGAAATCACTCTGAAAAGGACTGCATGAAAGATAAGTAACCCGCTGGCGGAAGGATAGATAGAGAGGAGGGTCCTCCGAGAAAACACTTATTACTTATGTAGCTAACCCATGTGCATTTCTTTTCCAAACAGTGCTTTTCCGACTTATGCTTGTGCCTGCAGTTTCTCTGAATGGTCATCCCACAACTAGAAGTGTATTTTAAGATGGCATATTTTGGTCCTCCACACCCTCCATTTCTGAGGGGGTGACACTGAGGTCACCCACTGGCCTTGGCACCAAGCAGCCCTCAAGAGTTTCTACACTTAAAAATAGCAGGAGAAGGGATGGAAGAGATGTCTCAGCGGATAGAGACGCTTGCTGCCAAGCCTTAAAACCCAACTTTGAGCCCTGGAACCCACATGGTGTCAAGGAGAGAACCTACACCTACAAGTTATTTCCTGATCTCCATACATATAGGCAGTGGCTCACTCATCCACACCCCAAACACACATGCAAAACAACTGAAGAAAATGTATTTAAAAATAACAAATGATCTCAGCAAAGCTTTAGGGGACTGCAGTGCTTTTTGAAAATTTGGTTTTAGATTTATTACTTTATGTATTTGAATGTTTTGCCTGCATGTTTATGTATCTACCACATGCCTACCTAGTGTCCATGAAGGTCAGAAGAGGGTGTCAGATCCCCTGAGGCTGGAATTACAGACAGTTGTGAGCCACCAAGTTGGTGCTAGGCATCAAAATCATGTCTCTGCAAGATTAACAAATGCTCTTAATTGCCGAGCCAACTCTCCAGCTAAGGACTGTAATGCTTACGCATTGGAATACTTTCCTGTTTTTCTTTGAAGGAAAGAATCTACAGGGTCCCTGGTAGTTCAGCAAAGGAACCTAGTACCCTTAGCAATCTATCAGCTTGATCTTAGGAAAAGCAGTGGCACCCAACCTCTTTCTACAGCCTGTTCTAGGCATCGCCAAACCTTTTCTCGCCTGTATAAACAGGGTGTTCCCATTCTACCATTAAGCTAGAACAGGGCTATGATAGAACCTCTGCAGGTCACTGTGAGAGCTCCCTAACTTACCCCACATAGAGAAGGTGAGCAGGTGACAAGAACTTCAAGAGCTCTGAAAATTGAGTGTGCTTTGGCTAGCACTATGCTACCCCTCTAACCTAGACTAACCCGTTCAGGTTACTACTCTTAAGTGCTCTAAACTGAGACACATGGGCACGTTTATGAGCACCTCTTTCACATAAAAAAAGTTTTCTTTTAAAAACTAAGGTCAAATGCAAAATATCTGTAACTTCTTACAAAGCAAAGCACGATGTCACATACGGTATTTTTACTAAAACTGCATTTTGTCTGGAAAGCCAATGAAAAGTATAAAGCATTAGATGAGATGAGTAGAAATACAACCTTATCTTTAAGTCTGACCAAAGCAATCTGAAAATTTGTTTTCAAAGGCCTAATGGTCTCTCAGAATTAATGTGTGGGGAATAGTTTCATTTTAAATGACTTAGTAGTAAGTAGCATTTGAATTCCCAGAAAGGGCTGGAGATAAGGGGTCAAAGATAAGGAGGTACATGTAGTTTCTGCACTTTGTAGCACATGGTGTTTTAAGTAGGCTAGAGCTGCTTATATCTCAGTGAAGGGGCTCTGGCTGACCCGAGTGTAAAGAGGATAGCTGCAGCAGTGAGGGTAAGGCTCTTAGCTCTGGCCTCTTGGGCTTTCATCTTTGCACTGGCTCCGTGTTTCTTATTTAATAAGACGGTTACTTCTATACCCGAGCATGACAAACACGGCTCTGGCAGGCTTGCCCTTTCACCACTCCCTCTTCCTTGCTAAAAATCATTAGATTACATTCCTGAAGCTTGCCACCAGGTCTATTCCCTTATTTGGCCACTTCCTGCTACTGAGGCTGACTACCAAGATCTAGCTGTCAAAGTACTGAAGTCCAGCAGTCAAAAGCTCCCTTTTGATTGCCCTAATTAACATGCCCAATCCAAAACAAACAACCTCATCCTAACATGGGGGTTCCTCTTTTACCTTTATAAACTGCTATTTGCCTATGGGTCACATCTGTCTCTCTATCCAGAGGCAGTCCTTTGTCCCTTTGGGACAAATATCCCTTCCTCCTCCCCCTTGTCCCTTTCCCCTTTCCCCTTTTCCCTCATTCTCTATCTCCTGTCTTTGTCTCTTATTCCCTGCCCTTTGTCCTTCTGGGGCAAATCCCCTTTGTGCTGAGAACTTGGTCTTGGGGTATAATACCGGTCCCTTCACTCACCCTGAAATCTTTTGCAATAAGGAAGTTGCTTTTTGCTGTATCCTCCAGTACAATATGACTAGACGTTCTCTTTTTAAAAAAAATTATGGTGCCAGGTGGTGATGGTGCATGCCTTTAAGGTTCTCAGGAGGCAGAGGCAGGTGGATCTCTGTGAGTTTGAGGCCAGCCTGGTCTACAGAGCAAGTTCCAGGACAGCTAAGGCTGTTACATAGAAAAACCCTGTCTCGGAAAACCAAAAAAAAAAAAACAAAAACAAAAACAAAACCCAATTTTTTAAAAATGTGTATGGGTGTTCTGCATACATATATGTATGTGTGTGTGTGTGTGTGTGTGTGTGTGTGTGTGTGTGTGTGTGTGTGTGTGTGTGTGTGTGTGTAGGCTAGAAGAGGGCGCTGGATCCCCTAGACTGCAGTTACAGATGGTTATGAACTGACATGTGGTTCCTAGGAATCAAACTCAGGTCCTTACAGGAACAACCAGTGCTCTTCATGACTGAGCCATTTTAACAGCCCTGATGTGTTTCCTCTGATATTGAAATATTCTACCCTCAGGGAAGCTCCTTAAGCAGAAAGGTAAACAACTGGAAATAGCTTCAGGAAGTCACTGAAACTGACCAGATTCACTAGTCCCCTTCCGTGCCAGAGTAAACAAAAGCTGAGAAAATCCTTCTCAGACTAAAAGAAGCTGAGCTGCAAAGAAGACTTGGAGGAGAAAAGCTGCAAAGAAGGCTCAGATCAAAACAGCTGCCTCAAAGAAGCAGAAACCAGCCAAGCTATCTGGAACAGGTTTAGATCAATTGAGACACCTAGAAATGACACTCTCCAAACTGTTGAGCTGCCTGCAGGCTGTGCAGTGTGCTCTAGGTTCTCAGCTTTTGTGAGCTGTCACCCATGCTGGGGTGGCCCATGGTGATGTTTTTTGTTATTTCTGTTATGTCTGAGTTATTTCTGAGAGGGCCAGGCAAATATCATAACAGGCTGCTCAGTCTTTGCTCACAGATCAGGCCTCAATTTCAGTTTCCTGAGACTGAGGAAGCAGTTTCTGGGGGAGCCATGAACAAAGGAGAATAAATCTCCAACACACCTGACAGCAAGGACCAGGCCTGAGCCACAGTCAGCAGATAACCAAATAAGGACAAAGCCTGGGACTTGTCCAGGCCTGCCCCAAAATGGAAAAGCTGTAACCTTAACCAGCCCTGATTGCCACTTGCTTAAGCCAATCCTTTCTGAAATGACCTAACTGCTCTAGGAACTCCCCTTGGCTGTGCTTAAAAGGAGCCTGCAAGTTCCTCTTGGAGGTCGATGCCATTTTGCCTTTGTGTAGGATGGTTGACCCCAGCATGCTGGAATCTTTCTTGTGATAATAAATGGTCTTGCTGATTGCATATGTGGATGTTGGTCTTTTGTGGGACTTCTCCAGGACCTAATAATTTCTACTCCTGAAAGCAACCCTAATAAAACTCAGTGGTTCACCAATTGGACTTTGGTGGTATCTGTATTTGAGTCTGTCATGGGTTCCCTATCTAGGGTGAGTAGACATATGTGTTCCATCTCCTCAGGAAAAGTTTTGCCACACAACACCTGGAGGTTCCTTTTTGCAAACATCCAGAGTGATAAAGCACTGCAGAAGTTCATGGTGTTAGCAGGGGCTGGTCGGAAATCCAAGCCTAAGCTTGATCCTCTTGAGGTAGGGAGAATCTCACCAAGATACCACAAAAGGGCCAGGCTATGGATACTGGCACCAGCACTGGCAGAAGATGGGAAATTGGCAGGACATTGTGTTTACTGTATTGAGAGCATGTTGTCTTGAATCAGAGCAAAGAGTAGCAGGGATGAAGTATACAGATGATTAGTTATGGGTATCTGAAGGAAAGTGATACAAACTCCTGAAGCTGTGACTTGATGCTGTTTCTACAAAATGCTGGGGGGAAACTACCTCTGTGTATTTAGAGGCCTCAGTGCTACCTGCCCAGGACTTAAAAGAGGGCAAACTGCTGTGGTCTAGAATGTCATGGAACCTGGCCCCAAGAGAATGATGTTAGATGGGGCTTTTTGGAGGTAATTAGTTCATGGAATTAATTGCCTTACACAAAAAACTTAAGGGAGCCTTTGTATCTTCTGCCATGTGAGGACACACAAGAGGTGCTATCTGTGGGAAAGCTGCGCAGCCTCATCACACATTGAATCTCCTGGTGTCTTGACCATGAACCCCCAGCCTCCAAAGTTAAGAGAAATAAAATTCTGTTTATACCTTACCCAGACTGTGCCAGGCAGTGGTGGAGCACACCTTTAATTGAAGCACTTGAGAGGCAGAGGCAGGTGGATCTCTGAATAAGAGACCAGCCTGGTCCTCAGAGCAAGTTCCAGGACAGTCAGAACTACACAGAGAAACCCTCTCTCAAAAAAGCAAAATAAATAGATAACACAGACTGTGGTATTTTGATATAGTACCCCAAACACACTAGATATATTTGTAGACTATTATTTTAACTAGACAAAGATGTGTTACATTTGTTTATGCTGCAGAATATTACTTTAACTATGTAAAGGTGTGTTACTTTTGTTTTTACTGCATTTGTTTAATTATGTAAATTATGTGTTGCATTTGTTTCACCTTGCCTGCCTAAGGCACCTGATTGGTCTAATAAAGAACTGAACAGCCAATAGCTAGGCAGAGAAAGGATAGGCAGGGCTGGCAGGCAGAAATACAGGCTTGGGAGAAGAATGAGAAAAAGAAGAGAGGAAAGAAAGAAGGGAATACACCCAGGGCAAGAAGCCAGGCAGCCACCAGCCAAAAGATACAAGAAACAGTGAAAGATATAAAGAAAGAAAAAAAATCCCAAGGAAAAAGGTAGATAAAGAGAAACAGGTTAATTTAAGTTAAAAGAGCTAGCCAGAAATGAGCCTAAGTTACGCTGAGCATTCATAACTAATAGGACATCTCTGGGTCATGATTTGGGAGCTGAGTGGTGGCCCAAAAGAAAAAGCCTGGTACAAGATGCTAGTTTCTAAATTTTACAACTACAAGATGTTGGTACCAGAGTCAAAGACTCACTGCAGATCTACACAGATATGACAAGATTTGGTGGGCATTGCTGGGCCCTCAGTGACAGTCAGCCAGGTACACTGCCAGCAAAGGCCAAAATGAAAGCTTTAAAGTAATAGCCAGATGGGCTCTCAGGATAGCCAAAACCTCAAGAACTCCATTGTTCTTTCCAAGTTTCCAAATGAAACAGACCTCAGTTTATCTCAATTGAACCTCTCCTGTTGAAGCTCAGGATGCCTGGGCCATAGAAAACTGCACATTGTGACTCAGGGAGGACCAGAGGAAGACACAAGCTGTTCAGTGGGTCATCACTGCACTCGACAAGGGTCAAGGACTTAGCCTGGCTAAGCCCAAGACTCAGTGCCTGGTACCAGGGCTTTTGTGGAGGCCAGAAGGTGAGGAGTCCAGAAGGCAAGGATGAGAACCAAGCTCTAGGAGGGGTCTCATCCACAGAAAAAGATCACAAAAGCCACGAGGTGCTGTGGAATAATCCTTCTGTACAATGTGAATATGTATTACTCTCATTGGTTAATAAGCTGATTGGCCTATAGCAAAGCAGGATAAAGTTAGGTGGGACAATCAAACAGGATACTGGAATGAAGAGGGGTGGAGTCAAGAGATGACAGCCAGCTGCTGAGGAAGCAGGATGTATAGAAAATGAGGTAACAAGCCATGAGCCACGTAGCAGAGTGTAAATAAGAAGTATGGGTTAATTTAAGTGTAAGAGTTAGCTAGTAACAAGTCTGAGCTATCGGCTGCGCATTTACAATTAATATAAGTCTCTGTGTGGTAATTTGGAAGCACCTGCTGGGAAGGGAAAACTCTACCTACAATGAGGGCCTAGAGGAGCTGTGGATTTATGGACAACGCTGAAGGAATGGCGGGAAAAGAGGGCAGGAAGGGGCACAATAGCCTGGTTGAGCCTAAAAATCTTCAGGTGTGCAGCTTTAAGGGTTGGGGATGGGGTCAGATGAAGAGGGCCAGCCATAGCCTTAAAGACTATGGCTGGGGTACGTCTGCCTCCAAGAGTACCAGAGGGGTGCCTGATGCTCAAAGGTCACTTCCTAGGACTCAAACACCAACCAAACTTACTTAATTACCTCTGGTGGATGGCATGCAGAGTGATTGGTGAGCCTGATAGTGAGTCTGGGTGGATCAGAGATGAGGGATAGGGTCCCAATGCAGCTCAGGCCCCGAGGAGACCACAGGCATTGGGAGAGCCTGTCTGAATCATGACACCAATGTAAGTGCTACAGCTCTGAGGGGAAAGGTATCCCAGCAGTTGGAAGCCAAGGAATACCACAAAGTCACACAGCACAACACACCTCACACAATAGATTTATTGTGAAAGACGCTGGAGGGTGGCCGCCTCTGCCTGGGAGAGAAACAGCAAAGAACTAAGCAGGGAGGCAGACTTTAAATAGGGTTTCTTGGGGCAGAACTTTCCAGGTTGGCCTCAGGTCTTTGTGAGATTTTGTGGTCTGATCTTGGGCTTTTTGAGGGACTGGGTTTGACCATTTTGGCCAATGTTCTGTGGGTAGAGCCTGGTGGTTGAAGGTATACTCAGTGACAGGGCTGGCCATCCTAAGAGGCTTACACAGTGTAACACTAATATTCAATCACAAAACTAAGTCTGCTGATCAGCTAGATGATTAGCTTGTATGACAGTCTTTAATATCTTCCTCAGATTTCTACAATGATTAGGTTTTGCTGTTATTTCAAGAAAACAAATTATTTTAAAAGGAAGAAAGGAAAGAAGAAGGGGATGAAAAAGGTAAACAGACTATTCCAGATTTGTGGCTGCATTCCTGCTGAGCTACTCCTGGCCTGGCTCCAGATAGTAGCACCTAACTAATCCATCTTTTGTTTAATCGATACCTTTTGTTTCTCTTGTTGCCCTATGTGAATCTTGTCTGAAAGTCTCCCAAGGATACAAAGGCTTATGCAAAACTTGGTTCAGGAAACCTGGAAAACTGTGGTACCTGATGAATCGAGGAATTTGCACTTAGCATTGTATTTTTGGGAGTCCCTTTCTGGTTGTTTTGAGCATATGGAAATCAACTTGCTAAAGTGTAAATATTAAGAAAAATAAAAATGCCCTAGATGAAGGGAAAGGTTTCATTCCATAGAGGCTGGATCCCCCTGCAGCTGAGAAAGGCTAAATTCATTCTTAAAGTGCCTCTAAGTCTTCTTTCTATGGATCTACATGAACTCATACACCTGTGCTGCGACATACTTCTAATTCCTTCTAATTGTCTCATTCTTGATGTTTTCCTTCTAACTCATTTTAACTCTTATTTTTATTACAGCTTATATACTCCCAGCAAAATCTTTCAGGCAATATAAAAATTACAGTGTGCTTACATTCTATTTTTCAAGTAAATGATTGCAATGAATACAAGTAAAAAAAAAACAGCGTGTTTTCCATATCCCTTACATGATTAAATATTTTACTTATTACAGTAAATTATCCCAAGAACCCATGTACATTCATACCCAAGTAACTTGTTATAAATTAACTGTGTGTAAGCAAGCAAGATATTCTTTTGCTGGCAGGCTACGGTTATAAAGAAAGGACCAATCACTTTATTGCTTATATTGAAAAGTAATCTTATAAGGAATCACAAATCTAAACTTTTATATATGGAAAAGAATCAGTCAGCTCTACTTTAAATCTTCAGGGTACATACCCACTCATCAATAGTTTCTTATATCAGAAGATTGAGTGCAGAAATGAGATAAGGAATTAATTACCATCTTTCATCATCAACCAATGCTAGCAAGAAAAGTGCATCAGCTAATGATAATTGGGCTGCTTTGATCTTGTTCCCTGACCTTAAAGAGTTCCGCATTCAACTACGTGTTTTTCTAAAACTTTAGATTGTTTTCTTGGGTTTTTCACCTCTATGCTATCTGACAAAAACATCTTAGTCTAACTTTAAGTTATTTTCAAAGCTTTGTTTCAGCTATGATGCACTCTAAAACCTGTGAACACATCTCCCAATATTAAGGTTAAAAGAATTTAAGCTAGCTGGGCTACTGGGACTCAATTGTTTTTAACCCAAGCCACAGTCTATATGGCTCCTCAATAGAAACTCGTGTGTTCTAGCTGAGTGACACTTCTTTGTTTTATTTTTTATCATCAAAACTCTATTTAACTAATGTTATTATTATCAGTTAGACAGCACATCTTAAGAAGAAATCATCTTCATAATAAGCCACAGGTAAAAATGCCCAGTAGAATGGGATGTTTCAATGAGATAAACACACTACATTACAGACAGTGGGGATCTCCCCACACCCATTCACACCATGCCAGATACCAAAGAAAGATAGCAGCAGCAAACATGTGAAGGCACAGCAGAAGCAAAAGACTTTCTGGGGTCTGGAGTCTCAGGGCCTTGCCTATCCAAGGTTCACCCATCAGGGATTCGCCTCCTGGTTGGCTGACACCTTGAAATTCAATTGCCACCTGCTGCTCCTCTGACACAGTCACTGGCAGTGAAGATACAAAGGATCCCTCCCCATTCACCCTGGAGTGGCCCTTTGTTAGTATGTGTTGCCTTGGACTTCTGGATGCTGAGTGTTTTATGTTTAGTGTTCTATATGACTTTTAGTCTGTATCAGTCTGTTCACTTCTGGCTTTCAGCACACATTGTAGAGTGCTGGTGAGCAGCCTAGCACTGGCTGGCATGTGGGGTAACATCTGGCTTTCAATTTGAGTTTCAAAAAAGCACACTGCAGGGCTGGGGGCTGGGTGACATGGTTTCATGTCCATGGTCTGCCAGTTACTCCAGCAGGGTGGGTGGAGCCCAGAGAGACTCTGGCCCCAGAGAAGGGGAAGGAGGGAAAGTGTCAACAGGAAGCCCTTTTGTGGGTAATTTTGAATGCTGTCTGTCCTCACTTCTTTGAAGTCCAGCAAGGGTGGGCAGAATGGCTGCCATCTCCCTTGGTGACCACCATCCCCAGATCACTTTCCTGGCCATCTTTCAGCCCAACTCACTTTCATCTGCTCCTGACCCTTCCCAGGATTTCATGATCCCTATGAGCCCCACAGTCCCACAATCTCCACTCCATAACGGAGCTCAGAGTAAGCTGAGAGGTTGAAGACCAAATGCCATCTTTAGGGAAGTGGTTAGGGTGACATTTACCAACTGGGCTGGGTGGCAGGTATTCCATCCCTGAATACCCTGCCACTACCCCAGCCCTTTTTCAAAAAAAATTCACACCTGGCCAGGCAGCACCTGCTCTATTCCCTAGATGGCAGCTTCTAAGGCCAAGTGGCAGATCATGTCCTGGTCAATGAGACCCAGTAAATTCTACACATAGTAGAGGCTCAAGGAGTCCTTTCCAGTGGATGCCACCAGATTATGACAGGAAAAGCACATCCTCCAAGAGGAGAGTATCCAACACAATGTCCCTTTGGTGCTGAATATCTGAATATCTGGACCTCACTTTTTCCTAGACATCACCTTAAAGATGTAGACACCAGCTGGACTATCCTGGCAAGCTCTGGGCTCAAGGACCAGCTAGGCAGAACACCAGCCTTAAATGTCCTTCTCTGACTTGGAGGATGGGACAGAAGACACTGGACAAACTAGTATGGCCAGCATGTGTCAGCATGTGCAGGTGTGTGCAGGTATGGGCCAGGTGTATGAGATCTGGGAAGGGGGAGGAAGGATGGCCCAGGCCCCAACCCCAGCTTGGGTCAGTCATGCCTGAGGGCTCTGGCACTCATGTTAGTTTTGTGGGAAGGGAGTTTCCGGTGTTTTCTCAGAATAGGTCTGACCAGAATAGCCTGCCCCCAGAGATCCCAGAAAGATCCTATGCCAGTACCTGCAAGGTGAGCGTGGCTGCTGGAGCTCCAGCAGTGTATGTAGTACTCTGCCCTCCATTGTGAAATGCTATTCTCACACTATCCATCTGTCTTGGCTTCACTCAGGTTTTGTTCCTTAATTTTTTCTCTGCTTGTGCCATGTGATTTCCATAGCTATAAACAGCTTTGATTTATTTTCCATCCTAAAATTATAATTTAAGTAAGGTTTGAGTATATTTTCCTCTGGAAAAGGTGAATTGGGGAAGATAACCTCCTATGAGTCCCTAGGAGACTCTACTGGCCTTCTTGCCAGCCTCATACTCAAGCACCATGATATAAAGAGCCTCCCACACACACCCAAGGCTCATACCTTGGGAAGCACTTTCCCTTAGCTAAACCTCATGTGTTTCCTGTACTTCCAAAGTATCCAAGAAGGAAGTACTAAACCTCAGAAGGCAAAAATAGCTAACTCTTCCCCAAGGGCCATGGCCTCCAGACACCGAGCCACTGTGCCGCCAAGCACTGCAACTCTGGGCCTACCAGATCTTGTCATTTTAGATCTGATCTGATACAGGTCCATTCATTTCCAAAAGGACTAACATTAGGCCTCAGTCTGACTGCTATGCTCAGGTGTGATCCTTAGACACAAACAACCTCTGGCAGCAAGAGCTAATTGTAGCCAGATGAGTGAAGAGGGGCCCTGGTTGGGTCCCATAATCCCTCAAGCTCAGGCTCTAGCCCCTAATTACCAGGGAGACCAACAAGGCATGATGCTGTGGCTGTAGGTGTCTACAGCAAGGAAACAGCCCTGGAGAGGAGATAGGTCCCAGGAGATTCCTGCCTGTGGACAACAGTATCAATGTCTTCACCATCTATCATGAGGATTCAGTGCTGAAGGATTCAGCTCATAGTACAGACAATGAAGAAAGGGGATTGTCTACATCCACATTGCAAACTGAATGGTCTAGTGTACAAAGCACCAGCTCTGCCATAAGCCCAGGGTTTCATCTTCACTATTACCCATATCCCATAGGGGAAGCAGCAGCCTGAGAATTCAGTGCTCCTTGAAGGCACACACTGGTTGTGGGAACAGACCCACTCCAGGGTTTTGATGGGTCTCAAGGTGCAGAGTATTTTGTAGCATATCTGTCTCCTAACATTGTCCCTGCTGTGGCTGCCCATGGTCTAGATAAGGACACACGTGTTGTTGTGGGATCAGGATCCAGAGAATAAGCCATCCAAGACAGAGGGAAGGGTGGCTAGGGGGCAAGGCCTGAGACTGAAGCACTGCTTCTATTGCAGAAGTAATGCACTTTTACTATACAAAATACAGACAAATCTACAACAAAGAAATACTGATTAACACAGGGGTGGATGTGAGGATGTCCTGAAGTTCCACATATAGGAAGTGGCAGCTGGGTGGTGGGATGTGTAGGGTCCTGGGAACAAAACTTAGTTTTCCTAGAAATGGATGACCCTGGGTCATGGACTGCTGAGGTGAAATCTAATTCCTGAGGTTATGGCTAATAAAGTGAGGTATCTACAACTTGGATATCTTCAGGGAGGAATGGCTCCACAGATGTTTTTGACAAATGGCCTACAGTCCATTCACTCAGAATTGTCCTGAGATGGGCTGGATAGGAGAGCCTCCTTGAGTATCCAGTGCTTCTGGACTTCAGTGTGACACAATAAGAAATATGTATTTAGTTTCTGTCCTTGTTTCCAACTTAGCCCTGAATTTGGAATTTCCTGGACAACAGAGCATCTTTTGTTTTAATGAGAAGACCCCGAAACAATGAGGCTGAGTTGGTCGGCATGTGAAGGTACCAGAAGGGTATAGCCCAATTCCATGGGGACAGAAGGTCCTGTTCTTAGGATTCTTGGTACTAAACTATACATATCATCTGGCTGCTTATCTATATCCTTTTTCTGTGTTCCTTAGAATAAATTGGAAATGCATTCCCTGAGTTATGTGAGCCTGACAGCAGTTTATATGGGATGCTAAGTGAGGCAGAAACATGGGGACTGTAAGGGTCTGGTATCTGTGATAGTGTCCAAAGTGAGGTTTATGATACCAAGCTAGGGTGACTGCCAGAAGTTAATTTCTCAGCTGCCTACAACTCCTCATAAAATTTGAAGTCTCTGACCTTCTCTCCCTCTGAGATCTGCACTATTTAGGGGAGCAGACATTAAGGAGAAAGAAAAGGAAGTTAAGTCACCCAAAACTACAGGCTGGTGAGCAGGATATGGGCTTTTTAGTTAGCATTTGCTTAGGGGCCCCTTGCCACAGGCCTCTCTGATGACCTCCATCAGTCAGGGAGTCTGACCCTTCATAGACCCCCAGGGAAATCAGGGCGGCCCTGGGAAGACAACAGTCTACCTGCAGCAAGCCCAGTCCTGCTCAGTTCTAGGGGAGGGATAACCCAGCCAAGCTGATGAGAGACCCTTCAGTTGTTCATGGGCTGTTCTGTGGACCTCACCCAGCTCTGCAAAGATCCCACTCAGTCTACCCCAAAGCCCTTTGCAAATGCCCCAGGCCCAGTACAAAGCCAAAATCTGTTCTTGAACCAGGAAACCTTGAGTCTTGGGTGCCACCCTAGAATTTATAGCCATGCCTCTGATTTGTTTAATACATCTATGATTTATAGGCCTTTTCACGTTTACAAGGATCATTTGGGCTAGGAGTTCAAGTCTAGCCTGGACAATATAGCAAGGCACTAAAGAAAAAGGAGGAGGGAGAGGCTGCTGCCCCCACCCCTAGCAGGCAACATTGTCTGTTTCATTGTATGATATATTCACTAGTCATAAACTGACAGCACAAGCCTACATCAGATGCTGATGCCACAGCTTCTAGAACCATGTGACAAATAAACTTCAATTCTTTTTAAGTCACCCAGGCCATAGTGTTGTAACCACAGAAAACAGACTAAACAGGTAGGCTTTTGACTTGTGGTTTGTTGAATGGCTGGTGGAAGAACAAATCTTCAGACCCAGCAGACTGGCAGGAGCCACAGTGTTTGGGGACAGATAGTCCTTTCTATCCATTGGTAGTGTACAGGGTTGCTGGTCATCAGTTTATTCTTATGTGCCCTTAATTTACAAAGCACAGCATTAATTCTGACAGGTAGCATAGCAGTAGTGAAAATACTAGACTCTATCCATTCTAACAGAATATTAAAACTTTAAAGTTCACAAAGAAGCAAAACCAAACTCCCTTGCAGAGCAACAGCTGAGGAGTTTGATTTTGGTGCTTCACACAGGGCAACTAGTCATCTGAAAGGCCAGAGGCACTGTAGCCTCCAAGTCAGTCCACTCATTTAGCCAGGGGGAGAGGGCAGCCCATTCAGCTTCCAACACAGGTATCCTCAAGAGGAGATGGTGTGAGTTGAGGGTATAGAATTATCTGACATCTGAAGTGCTCTGTCACCCAACAAAACTGTGTGAAGCTAGGTACCCAGGCCCAGGACACTGGTCTCAGTCACCAGGAACCACAGAACAATAATATAAACTATGGGAGAGCTCAGAATACCACCTGACCTTACCATGTCAGCTGATAAAAATAACCAAATAATACAAACCATTGTACAGGCCTGGGATAGGCAATTTCTATGTTATTGTGTGAGATCAACTCAAAAAGCACTTTGAACATTTTGAGTGATTTTGACATTCTCTTCTCTAACTGTATGTAGGTACACACAGCCTTGGTTTCTAGATTTGTTGTAGAAAGAAATTTCCCTGGAATTCATTTGTTCATTCCTAGCACCAGTCCAGCACTGAGCAGCTACCATGCCACATGCCAGCAGAACATTTTTGGAGCTTGTGTACCGGAGAAGCAGATAAACATTGGCTCTCAGTTTCCACAGTAAAGGAAAAGGTAGGAATCATGACCCCCCCACCACGAAGTGTTCTGTGCCTCATGTTTGTGGCTTCTGTGGTAACTGGGCCAGAATTGTTTGGGTATGGAGGCACCTTCAATCTTGGGAATAAGGAGCATGCTTAGCCCTCTTCTTGAGGAGTTAGTCCCCAAATGTTTCAGGGTCTGTCGTGAGGAGCCAGCTCCTTTCCTCCCTGCTGCCTGTGATACTTCCTGGCCACAGAATTCTGGACCCACATCAGCAACCAGCTCACGTGATTGTTGGCCTCTGCCAGCCAAAGGGGACTTGGCAGTGCACAAAAAAGACCCTGTCCCTGCCCCCACAGAGCCAACAGTTAGAGACGGTGTTGGAAGATCCTTAATAGAAGGACTTCCTGTAGAAGGGAAGAGCAGTGGGGTTGGGGAGATAGGAGAGGTGGAACGGCCTAAAGTCGCTCTCAAATGACACCGATCATCTGAGTAGGACTGATCTGATATTGTCTTAGTTAGGGTTTCTATTGCTGTGATAAAACACCATGACCAAAGGCAACTTAGGGAGGAAAGGATTTATTTCAGCTTATAGTTCCACAGTAAAGCCCATCACTGAGAAGTCATGGCAAGAACTCAGACAGGGCAGGTATCTGATGGCAGGCACTGATGTAAAGGCCTGGGAGGTGTGCTGCTTACTGGCTTGCTCTTTGTGGTTTGCTCAGCCTGCTTTTTTATAGCACCCAGGACCACCTTCCCAGAGGTGGCACTACCCCTAGTGGACTGGGCCTTCCCATATCAATCACCAGTCAAGAAAATGTACCACAGACTTGCTCACAAGCCAATCTTATGGAGGCATTTTCTCAGTTAAGATTCCCTCTTCCTACATATGTCCTAGCTTGTGTCAAGGTGACATAAAACTAGCCAGCACAGATATGTAGTTTGGAATGGTGTCCCTGGAAAGTGTGGGGGTAAGGGGAAACAGGAAAAGCACACAGGCAGCTATGCCCAGCAGATTTGTAGCCTGGAATTACCATGGAATGGCTTTTCTTTGGGCCCAGGAGTTTGTGAGTGAGCCCGAGTTCACTACTACAGACCCTATACCTATCTATTTGTGTCACCCCTTCATGCTTACAGGACTCCCTATGGTACAGCGCCTTCTAATCAGTGTCCTCACTGCAGCCCTATCTTTCCCTCCATGCTGTGACAGTGACAATAGGGATAAACTTACTTTATATCAGAGAACAGCCACAGATAGATTTTATTTGCCAGTGGCAGCCTATATCATCAACTCTATGACCCCAGTATGCTGGAAAGTTCTCTAGGGCAACTTACCCAGCATCCCAGGCACTTGGCTGGACCTTGCTCTGGAGTGGATGTCCAGGAATGTTTAAGGATTCAGGGTGATCCTGGTGACACCTGCTTCCACTTCCACAATGACTTGACCATTGAGGATAACTTGAAATTATGTAATATACCACAGACCATTGGGAAGCAAGGGACTAAAAATGCTCACAGACAAACTGGAGAGGAACAAAGGGACAAGGTGGTGGCTACACAGGCTAACAACCTACTGTTTGTCTCCTGGTAGTAAGGCTGTTGCCATGCACTATGGTAACCAGGTATGTCACATGCCTTAGGTGATTTAGCTTTTGTCAATGGGGGCCCCTAATTTGCAATAAGGTACACAAGTTTATGTGGGCACAATGGCTAGGGTCACTAGGTCAGGACCAGGCAGAGCTAAGAAGGAGGTCCTGTGTGGCCCTGAGCCATTGGCTTCACTCTCTATCCCAGGCTCCTGTATAGTGGCAGCCTTTCCTACTAGCTGGTGCAGCTATGGATCAAAGAGGTTTCAACAAAACTTGTTTGGCACTTCTATGTTCTTCTTTCCAAACTGGGTCAGGTTCCTTCAGCAAGCTGGGCCTACCCTGTGTCCTTATCCTGATTCTAGAAGTGGTCTCAGTTGGTGTTGCTGGTTGGATCTTGTCAACTTGACACAAATCTAGACATATCCAGGAAGAGGGAATCTTAACTGATAAAATACCTCTATAAGACTGGCCTATAGGCAAGTCTGTAGAGCATTTTCTTGCTTAATGATTGATGTGGAAGGGCTCCACCCATTGTGGGCAGTGCCATGGCTGGGTAGGTGGTCCTGGATGGTATAAGAGATCAGGTTGAGCATGCCAGTAAGAAACACTTCTCCATAGTTTTTGCTTCAGTTCCTGTCTCCAGGTTCCTTTCTTGAGTTCCTGCCCTGACTTCCTTTAATGATAAACTGTGATGTGGAAATGTAAGTGAAACGAACCCTTTGTCTCCCAAGTTCCTTTTGGGCATGGTGTTTTATCAGAGCAATAGAAAGCCAACTAAGACAGTGAGTGGCTAGATGGGCCCAGGGCTCAGGACATCTGCAAAATCCTACCAATTATATCACCCAGGCTCAATACCCACTCTCTCCCCAAAGTCTCAGGGGACTTAAGCCTCTTATTTCAGACCTCTTAAGAAAAGGCCTTTTGCACTCCATATCTTTTCCCTTCAACACCCACATCCTAGCAGTTAAAAACAGAACAATACAATACAAAACAAAACAAAGCAACCCTATGGAATCCATTGCTTGGTTCAGGATCTCAACTTGGCAGTGGTTCCCCTTCACCCGATAGTACCTAATCCCTATACTCTCCTCTCCATCATCCCCTCAGGGACCTCTTATTTTTCTGTCTTTGACCTCCAGGATGTCTTCTTTTCCACCCTCCTTGACCCTGAGTAACAAAATATCTTTGTTTTTACTTGGATTGACCCAAACACCCACCTTTCTATCCAACTTACTTGGACTGTCCTACCCCAGGGGTTCCAGGACAGCCCACATCTATTTAGCTAGGCTTTGGCCTCTGACTTACTCTCTCTGTCTCTTCCTATATCCAAGCTTATACAATACATAGATGATCTTTTCCTCTGTAGACCATCTCTACAAATTAGCCAGCCAGACATCTCTACTCTACTAAACTTTGTGTATTGACAGGGATACAGGGTCTCATCTTCTAAGGTCCAACTGTCCACCCCTCAGGTTACTTATCTGAGGCTAGCTATTACTCCAACTCACAAAGCCACTATCCTAGATAGAAAACATCCAGTTCAGTCATGTCACTCACAGTTCCCACCACCAAGGACGAAATTCTGTCCTTCCCAAGGATGACTGATTTCCTATGCTCTTGAATCCACTTTCTCCCTTTTTGCTCACCCCCTATATGAGGCAGCACTTGGCCCCTCACACAAACCCCTCCTTGCACCCATTACCAAGCCCTTTCATACGGACCTTCCTCCAGGCTCCAGCCCTACACTTACACTTAACTCACCCCTTCTCTTTCTATGTTACAGAAAGTGAGGGATATGCCCTTAGGGTCCTGGGTCACCAATTGGGACCTTCTTTTGCACCTGTTGCATACTTAAAAAAATGGACCATACTATCCAAGGATGGACACCTTGCCTGTGTGTAGCTCGAGTTTTCCTGCCTGGCCCACAGTCAGGACAAATCTCTCTCACCTGCCAGTCCCACAGCCACTCAGACCCAACCAAGCAAACACAGAGACTTATATTGCTTACAAACTGTATGACCATGGCAGGCTTCTTGCTAACTGTTCTTACAGCTTAAATTAATCCATTTCCATTAATCTATACCTTGCCACATGGCTTGTGGCTTACCGGTACTTTACATCTTCCTTGTCCTGATGGCGGCTGGCAGTGTCTCTCTGACTCAACCTTCTACTTCCCATCTTTATTCTCCTCCTTGTCCCGCCTTCACTTCCTGCCTAGCCAATGGCCAATCAGTGTTTTATTTATTGACTAATTAGCAACACATTTGCCACACAGACCATCCCACAGTACTTCCCCTTTTCTTTTCTTAAAAAGGAAGGTTTTAACCTTTACACATCTCCAAAGTCAGCTTGGTATATTTGGGAATTTGGGCGTAGCTTCTCTTACTACTTCCTGCTGGAGGGGGGCGCTGTATCTTCTGGGGAAACAAAGAAAATTTTAGGATCATGGAGTAGTCCGTGAGGCTGTATCGTCTGAGCCAGTTGCCTTGAAACCATTCTGGATGTTGGATCATCTGGGCCTTGGTGTCACCTTTCAGGGGGTCTTGGCTGGTCAAACCTGATGTATCTTAATCTGGAACAAATCCATAGCCTGACTTTCTGTGGGAACAAAAGCAGAGTCTCCTTTCCAAAGCAACATATCCTTATTTTCAAATTTTGAAGTCAAGGTACCTTTAAAATATACATTTTGGCATAACTCAACAGCTTTTACAATCAAATGTTTTTCTGCAGTTAAAAGTCCCAAAGACAACACAATCCAGATTCTCTGTGTAATATTCATCTTCACGTGGCTTATTTTTTATATTAATTTTACTGTCTCTTTAAAGACTTTATTTTTTAAAACTATGTATTTGTTTCTATAATGTATATATCACCTTTTTTTGTCTCTTTCAAGCCTACATATATTTTACACACATTTTAAACTATTACATATGAATCTGTCTTATTGTGAATCTATTGCTTTAAGCTGCAGCAGCTGTGGCTGCTGGCTCCGCCCACCTCAGCTTCCCAACATGGCATGGTACTTTACCACCAGCTCTGGGAGCTATCGTGGGTCTATGCTTTTATCCAAGCAGTGTGTAGCCCAGAAACCTCTTTTTTTGTTTTGTACTAGCAAAGGCTAAATCCACAATGCAGCTTAATGTGCCACTTGCAGAGGCCTCATTCCCGCCATATGGCGGCAGGTCGAGCGCACACGCTAGGAACCCGCCAGTAGTTCAAACCGGCAGCTGCCGCTCATTTGAGAGAGACAATTAGGAACTGTTTTTAGCTCCGTTTTAGACTCTCTTCTCAGTTTTTAGGTGGAAACTTTTGCCCCACGTTGGGTGCCATTTGTAGCTCGAGTTTTCCTGCCTGGCCCACAGTCAGGACAAATCTCTCTCACCTGCCAGTCCCACAGCCACTCAGACCCAACCAAGCAAACACAGAGACTTATATTGCTTACAAACTGTATGGCCGTGGCAGGCTTCTTGCTAACTGTTCTTACAGCTTAAATTAATCCATTTCCATTAATCTATACCTTGCCACATGGCTTGTGGCTTACCGGTACTTTACATCTTCCTTGTCCTGATGGCGGCTGGCAGTGTCTCTCTGACTCAGTCTTCCACTTCCCATCTTTATTCTCCTCCTTGTCCCGCCTTCACTTCCTGCCTAGCCAATGGCCAATCAGTGTTTTATTTATTGACTAATTAGCAACACATTTGCCACACAGACCATCCCACAGCACCTGTGTGCTCTGGCCACAGACAAACTTCTTATATGCAAATCAAATAAGTTAATTTTCAGGTCACCTATTACTGTCTTCTCTCTCCACCATCTGTTCCACCTTCTAACATACAAGAGTCTCTAAACTACCACCTTCTAGACTTCTCTCCCTTCAGATAGCATTGGTAGAGGATACCACACTTACCTTTCAGCCATGCCCACCTCTCAACATTTCAAATCTCCTTCCCCAATCAATCCCAGTATATTCCTCATCTCACTCATACATCAAGACCCTTGAAGAAATTCTAGGTTGTCCCACACACATACATAAGGGATCCCTATCCCAGGCCACCTACACTTGGTTCACAGATGGCAGCTCCTTCCTACATGAAGGGATCTGAAAGGCAAGATGTTTCAGATACCGAGGTGGTTGAGGTATAGGCTCTTCCAGCTGGAACCACAAACCAATAAGCCAGACTAATGGTTCTTACCCATGCCTTTCAATTAGCAAAGGGACAATCTCTAAACCTTTGCACAGATTCTAAATATGCCTTCCATATTCTCCTGTCACATGTAGCCATCTGGAGGGAGCTTGGAGTACACTGGTTCCACCTCTCTGTCCTCATGGTCATTCCAATTCTTGTTTCAGACCTTAACATCCACATATCGGGTACTATATAACACTCTGTCTGGCTACTTTGGAGAATGTTAGTTGTGTGTCCCTCCTGGGTCAAACTCATGACCACCATTTGTGGTCTCGCCCATTGGTTTAAATCCCTCCCTGACCTTTGACTAACATTCCAGACTTTCTAGGCCCTGAAAATATGTTGCCCCTATTCTCTACAAAAGGCTGGAATGTCAAGAAACTCCTTGACATAGGGGACAAATGGCTACCTATAGTGCCTAATGGCATACCAGCAAAGGTACCTGTTAGAATCAAATAGACCCAAATCTATCAAAAGGTAGATTGTAGCTGGAGTTTTCCTGCCTGGCCCACAGTCAGGACAAACCTCTGTCACCCGCCAGTCCCACAGTCGCTCAGACCCAACTAAGTAAACACAGAGACTTACATTGGTTACAAACTGTATGGCCGTGGCAGGCTTCTTGCTAACTGTTCTTATATCTTAAATTAATCCATTTCTATAAATCTATAAATCTATACCCTGCCACGTGGCTCGTGACTTATCGGCATCTTCACATGCTGCTTGTCATGGTGGTGGCTGGCAGTCCCGTGTCGTGTCCCCCCCCCCACCTTCCTGCCTTCCTGTTTTCTCTGTTCTCCTCTCTGTTAGTCCCACCTATACTTCCTGCCTGGCCACTGGCTAATCAGTGTTTTATTTATTGACCAATCAGAGCAATTTGACATACAGACCATCCCACAGCAGTAGATTCATTAGTTAAAGTAGTTCTACAATATGAGAGGGCACTCTATCTGCTCTAATCAGAATAAGAAGGTTATTATATAGCTTTAAGAAAAAATTATTATTTCTATCCAAACCACTTGGAAACCATTAGAGATAATATGACTGTGTGTTACCACTGTAACAGTGGGACTAACTTCTACTGTCAGTTTGCCTCTCAGTTCATCCAAGATCTCCAACAGGTGAATCAGATCATCCTTACCCTCCAGGGCCAAATAGACTTGCTGGCCACTGCAGTACTATAAAATTGGCAAAGATTAGATCTACTAATAGCAGAGAAGGGTGGCCTTTGCCTCTTCCTCAGGGAGGAATCTTGCTTCTATGTCAACCAGTTGGGTATAGTAAAAGACAAGATCCAACAACTCCCAACAGATCTCCAAAAAATGTGAGGAACAGCTTGATGTCTTTGGAACTGGATACTACCCTCCTCCTCCTCCTCCTCCTCCTCCTCTTCCTCCTCCTCCTCCACTTCCTCCTCCTTCTTTTTCCTTTTTCTTTGAGACAGGGTTTCCTTGTGTAACTCTGGCTGTCCTGGAACTTGCTCTGTAGACCAGGCTGGCCTTGAACTCAGAGATCCACCTGACTCTATCTCCTGAATGCTGGGGTTAATGGCATGTGCCACCACCACTGGCTTGATACTACTTTTCTTGAACCCCCTTCTCCTCCTATTCTTAATCCTACCAGTCATGCCCTGCCTTATAAACTTATTGTCTAGATTTCTTTAACAATAGATCCAAAAAATTTCTAGCCAGACTTTTAATCAGTTGCTATTAGAGGACTACCAGCCCCTAACCTAGAGGCCTGTAAGGACTTCAACGTCCCCATTCAACAGGAAGTAGTCTAATGATCATGTTTTCCCCCTTTGTAACCCCTGACTGTTTATCAGCAGCAAACAAAAAAGGGGGCCCCACCCCTGGGAACTTCCAACTACCAGGCCCTGCTCTCCCCAGAATACTCTAAGGAGGGTAGTATCCATTTCCAGTCCTTGCCTCTGGACTGCCAGGATACCTTTTCCCTCAGAGCTGTAGCACTTACACACTGTATATAAAGATGTGTGATTTTATTCTTCCTACTAATGTGATTTCATTGTTTTCCCCCTCTAAACAGCTTGTGCTACCCTCCCAGGGTCAGGCTCCCTGGAGTTTCCCTTCATGAGCTAGGCTTATTCGTAACACCCACCCCAATAGCACTGACACTCTTGGGAAAAGTGTGTATGTGGGTCACCTTCTCCTGTCAGCATTACAGGAGTATACCCACTAACACTGGCTGTTCCAAGTGGTTCAAAGACTAGTTGTGAGCAGAGCTGGGATAGGGAGTTCCTCTGGACCTAGAGACCTCTGTAGATATCATCTAGCTCCCACAACATGGTGGAAAAAGTGGAGCACCTATGGAGAAGCCAATCTGGTGAAGGGTAAGGGGACTGTAGGGGAGGGAGTCCAGGTCCATAGCATCTATGGCCCAGTTGTCTTTCTTTCTTTTTTTTTTTTTTTTGGTTTCTCGAGACAGGGTTTCTCTGTGTAGCTTTGTGCCTTTCCTGGATCTTGCTCTGTAGACCAGGCTGGCCTCGAACTCACAAAGATCCACCTGCCTCTGCCTCCCGAGTGCTGGGATTAAAGGCGTGCGCCACCTCCACCCGGCCACCCCTGTTGTCTTTCTTGAGGCTGAATTGACAGCCAGATGCTTATTCCACCATCATAGCCTAAAAGAGAGTTCCTCTGAGCATCCTTACTTCTAAAAATTTGTATAGGGCACAGTATCCATTCCCCAAAGATGAAGAGAGTAAGGTAGAGACAGAGCTGGAGCCTGGACATCTTGTTTGGAGCCTGAAACTCAAGTTGCAGGAAGGGCTGTCTGAACCTGTTGTGGGTCAAAAGTTTTCCATATCCCATTCCAGTAGGGGTGATGCTGAGGAACAGGCAGCTCACTCACAATTTTGAGATCTTGGAAGGACCCCATCAACCACTCTTGCAGTCAGAAACCCATTGGGGTTCTTTAGGTATATCTTCTCTTACTGGCAGGATACAGAGGGCACAGAAGGTATGTAAGGGTCAGAATTACCCCTGCCTGTTTTGCTTAGGTCCAATTTGATGGTATAGGTCACCCCTGTGTCCTGTCATCCCCTCTTTCTCATAGCATCTACCCTACCCAGCCCTCGCCTCTGAGGTCTCTGTCCAGCTATTCCCAGCCCTGTTGGACCCTACAGTGGACTGGGGTGAAGGGTACTGACCCTGCCAAGCTATGCATTTGGGGCATTGAATGCTCCCTCCCTGGGTAGCCATTCCAGTGGCCTCAGGGACAAGGTAGCACACACAGGTAACATATTACCATGTTAGAGACAAAAGACCTGATGCAACTAACATCCTCTGAGCTTCGCTATACCTTTGTCTCCTGACTCAGAGTGGAACCATCTGTCCAGTGGAACCCTCAGGACAGGTGGACTCCAGGTTCTTGCCTTTGTCTCAGATGTGCCCAGCATGAGGCCCTGCCCTTGAATAGCACTTTCATGCCTCCCATTGCTCCAGGGCTGAAGGTCTGACTGGGTTGGGACAGCCTCCAGCTACACACTCAAGAGTCTATCTTTTCTCTAAAGACAGGACTAGATGGGTTGGTGATATGGGTAGATACAGGACCCACTGACAAATCCTTATTGATGGGAGTTTATGGCCACTCCTGCCAGCTGGGCTGAGTCACTGAGATGTAAGTAGCTGTTGTCTGTTGGGGAGGGCCAGCCCTGGGTATCCCACCGAGGACTTCAGCTGTGGACTAGAGAAGAGACACCAAATCCAGGCCAGCTGGGAAGTTACTGAGTGGTGATTACACTATCCATTGTCTCCCTTCCCTAGATACAGACAGCTTTCCCACCTTTGATTGAGTCAGGGCTGTGCCCACATATGCACAGTCCAGTCTTCCAAACATGACCAGATCAATAGGGTCTACCTCCCAGTCTCTGGGCACTGCAGCATTTTATGCCTTGGTGGAACTGGAGTTCTATTTAGCACAGGCTGTTTAGGCCTTATGCAGGATAGCATCAGGCACAGGTGGACAATCTCCCATCCTTTAACTGTTTACAGGACCTGTTAGGGTCTGGAGGTGCTTTCCTATCTAAGAAAGTAGACACTACTAACATTGTGGAGTGAGTCTTTTTCTCAGCTAAGACATTTCAGGAAAGAAGGGCTTCTACTGGGTGCTAACTTCCTGTTGAATATCTGGAATTATATTACTATTCTGTGATCACAGGTAGGTCAGGCATAAGTGCCTTCTGGGATTCAGATGCACATTGAGTACCTGCCAGGTTCCCTGTAGGGTAACATCTGTCCAGGATATCTTTCAGCCAGGCACCAGGCTCCCATGCCAGTTATGCACTCTCAGGAGGATGCTACTGCCCTGAGGCCTCCCCAGCTGTTTAGTGGGACTGGGCTTGGTGAGGAGCAGATAGATGCTCCTTGGCAACTCAGTGTCCAGAGACATCAAAGATGCACTCGTGTAAACTCTAGTATACTTAGGGCTGGTGTCTGTGTACAGCTTCTTGGTTATGTCACCGCACGAGATGTCTATGCTCTATCATCCTTGTAGACAGAACTCTTGCTGTAGTGTTTAGGGCTGAAAGATCATAACCTCTGTGACCACTACATAATTTGGGGGATGTGTATGTGTACACAAGATATAAACACAGCCTTCTCCTTGGGGAAAGTGGACAGACTGACTACTATGATTTTCTGATGTTTCAAGGCCACATAGAACTTCAGGTGGTGGCTGTATGGAGACACTGCCCTCTCCTTAGGCATCAGGAAGTAGATTCTCTCTGGTCATTTTTGTCATGAGAATCAGAAGGTTAGACCTTCTGGCTGGTGTCCTACGAGACTACAGGCCTATGTGTATGGGCCACTCAGACATACCCTAGATTATGGCCACTGTCATGTGGTGGCCCCACCACATTCCACCCTGTTCTCTGAGTTTGTGTTTCATATTTTTACCCAATGCTCTCAGCTACTACAGCACCAGCTGCCCACACAAGTATCCCTTGCCCCTCAGTTCTCACCCTGGAGCTCAGCTTCTCTACACCTTCTCCTAACCCAGGCAGAACTATCTGACTCCTAACTTCACAGACAACTGCTGATATATTTCAGCTGTTTCAGATTGGAAATCATGATATGCAGCTTGCCTAGGCTAGATGCATAGATGGCTCTGTAGTCTTCCCCCACAACCCCTGGCTTTTTGAGACAGGATTTCTCTGTGTAGCCCTGGCTGTCCTGGAACTCTGTAGACCTGGCTGGCCTTGAACTCATAGATCCACCTGCCTCTGCTTCCCAAATTCTGGGATTAAAGGCATGTACCACCACTGCACAGCAATGGTTTGGTATGCTATCACAGATTTCTTTGTCCGGGCCTTTATTTGACTAACAACAACTAGGGTCCATTGCATGTCAAGCTGTCATTTCCATGTATGAATTTTGACATAGCTGAACCTCTCCTAAGGTCACCCCTGAGAGCTGCCTCAAGAGTCAAGTGCCCACTGGTGGGGTCACTACAGCTTGCTGCCCCTTATGCTGTGATCTTCCAGGTACTACACACAACTTCCTGTACTTCTATGCCCCATATTTACATACCTTAGGTTATACATTGGCCAGTCTGCCTGGACTTGAATCTGATCCCCTTGCACTGTGGACTTGAAGGAGGCCCTTGACTCCAGCCAAGTCAGCTGACTCTCTTCCTCCCACTTTTCTTTGACTCACAGACAGCAAACCTACTAGCAAATTAGGTTAGGGGGAGCTAGGTGAAGGTTGCTGAGTTGAGGCCTCTAGGCTGTTTCATGTCGTAATTACAGGTTACACACTGCAGTTGCTAAATGTTAAATTACAAGCGTTGGCTCTCTGTGCATCATTTGACCACAATTATGATAATTATGTCCTTGTCAGAAGGTCAGCAGAGTGACCTCAGAGGGGGATACTAGGGTTACAGATGACTTGGGACCTGGGGCTGAGCAGGGTAGTGGGATAGGTGTTCTTAATATGAATACCACAGGGCAAAGCAGGGCCATGGCTGACTGACCTCAAAATTTTCAAATGCTTTTAAGAAAACAGAATTTTTCTAGGCGATCCTTTAATGATAGCCATTTTTATATGACAGAATAGTCATCAATATACAATGGAAACTTCAAGATTAGGCAAAAACCCATCACTGTTGGCAGTCTGTTAAGTTGTGTCTCTGGCACAAAGTCCCAGTGCTATAGAGAAATGGAGAATTCCCACCAACGTGCCTTCCATTAAAGGAGAGATGCCTGAATCTTGTCTCCAGGAGCCTCTGATTACCAGCTCCCATGCAAAGATGAGGTGCTATAATGCTGACATTGGGAACACTATCTCACTGTGGAATTGGAGCTATCCTACTTTGGAAGTAACTGAGGTTCAAAATTGGGCCCCAACACCGTAAACTGTGGAGATCATAATGTGGTATCTAAATCACATAGGCTATCACTCACAAAGAGCCTATGTGCATGCTAAAGTTTAAAAGGTTGAGAGGTGTCCAGTTTCACAGTTTGCCCCCAGCATCTCTTCTCTATTGTTGGGTCCCATGAAATGTGCTAGCCCATACTTTATGGCAGAAAATCTCTGGGGCCACATATACATAGCTGATCCTGTACTTACTACCCTGGTTCTCAGATTTATGAGGCCACATGCCTTCTCAGTCTCACATCTGACAAGCTATAGATGCTCCATCCATGGGCTGTATTTGAAATTTATCATATATATTTGCACCAAACTCTGTACTAATGCTGTAAGGATCATCATGGGGCCATCCCTCCCCCACTGTAGGGCAGGAGGGAGATGCTGGGGCCCTTTGTGGGTTTAGCCCATAAAATGTTACCTAAGAAGTAGTCCCTTCTCACTTATCATGGAATAACACATTCCAGGCTCTTTCCTTACAGAATTTCCCAAAGGGACCCTGGAAAATCTCAGAGAGACTGTCCAAGCCTCTGTGGGCCCATAGTCAACACACCAGGATCTAGGAGTGTAAGGGGGCAGTGGTTGGTAGGCAACCTAACAACCTTGGCCCATATAATTCTCCTGTCCCCAGGAACCTTGTCTGTTGGGGGTGTCCTCTCTACAGGTGGCTTTGCTGCAGGATAGTGGTCAGCACAGGTGCCAGGAGTCTCTAAGGACTTCTACAGTACAAAACTCCACAAGCCAGCAGAGTGTCTACACTCTGCTGATATCCCAGTGGCAGGTCTGAAAGCCAGTTCTGCTGTGCTGTTCCCACCCTAGGCTAGTCAATAGGTCAGGGAGATGAGAATGAAGGAATTACTGCTTCAATGATACTACAGGAGGATCAGGGTCCTGGAAGGAAGTGCCAACCTCCTTGGTGTCCTATGGGATTCTTGCAAGAACTCTGATAGGCAAACACGCATTCTTACTTTGTTTTCTCCTTTTTAATTTGATTTTAAGGGTTTGTAGAAAATAGAGAAATCTCTAATATCTACTCCCTTCTCCCTATCGTCATTAACATCTTGTCTTAATATACGTGCAATAATCAATGAGCTGATATTGGTATATCATAAACTAAAGGCCAAAATCTGCATTCCAGTTTACTCTTGTGTTCCACTGGTTTTGATAAATGCACATGAGCTTGTACCATCCCCTGGGATAGAACCAGCTTAGGTGCCCTGAGACCCTGGTCAGTGACTGCAAGTCACTAGCTCTCAGTGCCTGCACTGGACACCACTCTTACCTGCTTCCATGATGCTGTGGTCTGGGCTGTGATAAGCCATATAGCCCTCCCAAGATGGATGAGACATGATTGGTTACATGCAAATAGTGTATTCAGCTCTATAGAGGTGGTAAGAGGAATTGCTATATAGAAAGTAGCTGGAGTTTACAGTGTGCAATTGGCAGGTTCCTTTCCTCACCAGCTTTGGGTTATCACCTGGCTCATATAATTCTGTACACTGGAACTCTGTAGTGACAGGGGCAAGGCCAAAATCTAAGGGCCTTGGAATTGGTGGAGTAGGCCTCTAAGCTCTGAATATACAAGTGTGTTCCTGGAGCACCAAACAGGGCGGTGAATTTCAGGGTGACATCACTTTACATGCTATGCAGGGTTCCAGTTCTGGGTTTTAGTTGAGTAGAAAGACCTGCTCAGTTGTAGGGCTGTTCTACAGTGATTCTTAAAGTCTTTTCCAGCTCTGCAGGCCCTTCACCTTTTCTCAGCTCTCTTTAGAGGTCTTGAATCTACAGGTGGTACTCGCTCTTCCTCTGTCCTGAAGACATAAATTTGTCCCTCTCCTGCTCTCAGTATGGTCACCACCCAATAAACTAAACTTCTAGGCCTCTCCTCGTGGATAGGGGCACCCTGCAATACCCCATCCCCACCAGTCACTTCAAATTCCTCCTGAAATGTATCCATCATTTGATGTTGTTTGGGGCTTTGGCGCTCAGGTGAGCAAATAGAGGCTGCTTAAAGTGTTTGCCTCTTCACCGTCTCCCTGCTTTTTCTGAATCAAGCTCCAGGCCAGAGAGAGTGTCTCCCCTCCTCCCCATTTCTGTCCTGCTTCTGTGTCACTCGCCCAACAAAGGTTAGGATTTCCCCCAAGCCCCAAACTCTTGCATCTCCATCCCCAGAGCTTCTGCGGTACAGCCCTAGTCCTCCTCTCGGACTTATTCCGGTCCTTCGTGCCCTCTTCTCTCTTCAGCGTCTTCGTTTGTCCCACTCCGAGCCACACTTTCCCGTGTCCTGTGCCGCGAGATGCTGACCACTGGGTATCTGCGGCGTGATACCAGGGCGTTCCAGGCTGGAGCTGGCAGGAGTTGGCAGGACACAGATCTGTGAGCTGGCACACGGGGCGGAACTGCTAGCCCCGGCCGAAGGCCAGGCGGGGGCGGAGCTCGGACGAGGGCGGGGCGGCTCCACGGTTCCGCCCCCCAGCTGAGCCAGACCGGGGTCCTGGAACTTGCCAGCTCAGAGGTTCTAGCGGCAGCCGGCGCGCTTCTCTGGTTGCAGCTTGGGCGGCTCCGGCGGCTCCTGTGGTGGGCGGCCAGGGGCAAGCCGGGATGGATTGCGGACGGGCGACGTGATCAGCCTGCACACGAAACCACGCCGCCGGCCGCACTGGCTCAAGAGTCTACTATGTGGGTGCGGGCGCACGCCGGACGCAGACCCGGCCCGAGCATGCGGGGTGCGGCGTGGGCGGCCCGCAGGCGCGCGGGGCAGCAGTGGCCTCGGTCCCCGGGCCCTGGGCCCGGCCCGCCCCCGCTGCTGCCGCCGCCGCGGCTGCTGCTGCTGCTACTGCTGCTGGGCGGCGCGAGCGCGCAGTACTCCAGCGACCTGTGCAGCTGGAAGGGGAGGTGAGTCTTGCCGGCGATTCCAGCGTGGACTGCCTTGACCTGGCCCAGAGCCCTCGACTGTGAGATGCAGAGGGGCTGGTGACGGCGGGGTAGGGGCTGCGATCCTGGCCAAGCCGGGTGACCCCCGCCCTAGCCCTGGTTTCAGAACAAAAGAGTTGACGGAGTCTGGGTCCGGTCTCGGAAGACGCCCACTCTCGGTGCGCGTATCTCTGCCCTTGTGGGGTTTCCTGAGCTCCACCGATTGCGGGTTCGGCGCTCCAAAGGTTGGGATTTCTGACCCTTGGGGAAGGTTCGGTTCTGTGCACATAGAGAAGGACAGCTGTGGCGCGGAGAGCGCCGAGTCCAAACGCGACCGGTATAGGCTCCAGCACCAGTCGCGTCTGTAGGGCGACGAGACGGGTTCCACACCTGTCCGCAGCCAAATGCTGTAGGGTAGAGCCCCGCGCCCGCTCGGTGAAGGTCAAGCCGCCCTTGGCAGTCGGGCGCGGGGTTCCCGTGACACCCCCCTCTGGTCCCCATCAGCGGTGACAGCCAAAGACTTTTTGTTGTTGTTTTAACTGAAGTGTGACGTGTGGAAAGGAGCGCAAGTCACAAGTGTGCGCGGGCGGGGTGCCTGAGGAGTAATAGCTGCTCTGGACACTGAGGGCGTGTCAGGCACAGCGGCCGGCCCCCTCTCTTTGCAGAGCCAGTTTCATACACTGCAAGTTGCCAGTTCAGCGGTTTGCCTAGCGCGCTGCGCAGATGCGGTTCTCCGCTGAAAACGTGGGCTGGGGCGGCGGTAGGGGTCTGGTGTGGCTCATCCCATGGGCAGGGCGCCTGCGCAGGCCGGTGGAGGTACACGATCTGGTCCGATGCACAGACTACAGTGTAGAGGGCTCATGCGGGCAGTGTGTGATGGATGCTTTTGGCGAACAGGATTTTCTGAGAAGGCTGGATGTTGAGCGGTGCCTAGGCTCTGTGTAAGCAGGGCACAATAGTTATCTTGTACACTTACAGTGCCTAACTTTCTGAGGAAACCACGGAGTCCACAATCAACCCTCATAATGACTCCTGCTGGAGTGCTTGCACTGGAAGGTTGAGCGCTGCCTCCTGAGAGCTCCTGCCCCTCCTTTCAGGGAGTTAGCTCTTTCTCTAGTAGAAATCCCTTCTGTCCTGTTAGAGCAGGGAGTCAGTAGAGCTTGGGCAGACAAGGGCAGATGGGATCTGGAGGAGGACTGGTCTCGGGAATGCTGGCGCCGTCACAGAGCTGGCCATGAGCCTGTGATGTTGAGCTCTTATGGGGCTGCCCTTTTCCCGATGGTAATTAGCTCTCTGCTCACAGCCTGCACTGCTGAATCAGTGTACTCTAGCCCCAGGTCTTGGGGTGCCTTGTTCCAGCAGACCAAAACCAGAAACCGAACTCCGACACTTGATTTTCTTCCAGGTTCTCAGAAGACTGTGTGCCTCAAAGACTACCTTCCTCTGAGTCCAGGGATCTGTGGTGTGGGGTGACCTTCCCCTAGCTAGTGAGGGCTTGAGTATAGATAAACTAAAAGACACCTTTTCTGTGGGTCCACTCTTACATTGTTGCTTCCAATTAAGTGGGACCAGATGACCAGAACATAATGCATGTGACTGCTGGGATGGCAGCACTCAAACTCATGTCTGGGCATTGTGAGCTGGCTATCTGTCCCGTTGGATTCCCTCTCTCACCTGCCCACTTCCAGAGCCAGGTCAAGGGCCTCCAATTGTGTGTAAGCTGTGGGAAGTGTCCAGTAGCTGGTCACACTTATGCCTACCTGGGCCTCCTCCCCATCACCACAAACTCATTCCTATTCTGGGATTCCCTTGAGGGCCTTTTTCCCAAGGCACAGCCTAGCAGAGGACAGCTGAAGGCACCTGGTAGTTGTAGGTAGGTAGGTGGGATTGGGAGAACCCATAAAGAGTCCCTTGTGTTATAGCCATTGCCCCCAATTATAAGTACACTTCACAGGTCAGTTTACTACTGCCCAGCATGCTGGTGTGCTTGCTACTCCACAGTGTTTATGAATTTTTACCCCCAAGAAGTCTAGAATAAATCACTGGGTGGAGCAAGCCTCAAAATGTTGGATTCTGTGCCGGGCGGTGGTGGCGCACGCCTTTAATCCCAGCACTCGGGAGGCAGAGCCAGGTGGATCTCTGTGAGTTTGAGGCCAGCCTGGGCTACCAAGCAAGTCCTAGGAAAGGCGCAAAGCTACACAGAGAAACCCTGTCTCGAAAAACGAAAAAAAAAAAAATGTTGGATTCTGGCCTCTGATAGAAAGGGAATTGCTCTCCATAGCACTTAACTCATGTAGGCTCTAGGTGTTTCCAAGAAATCAAGTTGGAAATTTTGAAATCCCTTTCTCTGTTTATTAGCCAGTGCCATAAAGGTGGACCATGAACTTTCCCACTGTTACCAGCAGGCACATGGCAGGTGTAGTCACACCTGGGCTGTCTTGCAAGGTAGGAAATGAAAGGCAAAACTTAGCAGAGCCTTTAGATTTCACTTGGACCCAAAACCTTTCTAGAGACCCTTGTCTTGTCCCAATATGAGCAGTGTACCTGAACAAGCCCTGCTCACATCAGTGAGTCCTCATACTAACCTGGAATTTACACTTTGTCTCACAAGGCCACTCAAATGTGTGTTCATCTGGGTAGTGACCTTTGCTGATGGAAACAAAACCAAACAAAACATTGTGCTGGTGATGTGGCTTAATGGTATAGTGTTTGTCCAGCATGTGCAAGTGTGAAAGACACTGCGTTGTTCCTCAGGACAATCGCGCACCCATACACACCATTTATTCAGTTTAATCTATGATCAAACAAGCCTTGCCAATTTTATGGGGTAGACTAGGATCAGTTCTGTGCTTATTGTAGCTTAATCACAGCAGTGGAACATGATTGCTTCATTTTGTGTAGCTGGTGTGCCATCTACATCTCATGAAGATGGTAAAGTCCTGTTGATCAATTGTCATTTAGGATGTTTGTGTTTATGGTGTGGGGTGTTGGAAATGGAAATTTAGGGCACTAGGTGTCTCAGTGGGAACCTGCATGGCTGGTCTTGACTTCTTTAAAGCTGTCTGTCTGGTCCTAGGCTGAGGGTCCCTTTACTTTAGTTCCTACTTCTCTAAACATGGGTTATGCACACTGCACTAGTTTTGATGTGAAATCTCTCTTGTTGGCCTGAATATTTTAAGAGAGTATGAGGGAAGATTCTTGCTTGTCCTGGGATGGACACTAATCCTTCCCTTAGCTAGTGAGGCCTGAGTAGAGGTGAGCTAACCTTGTTTCTGTGGGTACTCTGCCCTCATATTCTTTCCAAATAAGTGGAATGCAATGGACTCCACATAATGCATGTGGCTGCTGGGATGGCAGCCCCTAATCTGGGCATTGTGGGCTGGCCTCTTATCCCTTTGGGCTGCTTCTGCCTCTGCCTATGTTGTGGATGGAGGATAGTCTTCCCCTTTATCCACCTTTGCTGTACTGAACCTCAGTGGTCTGGGTCTCACAGAACCTCTGTAGTGAGGCCTCCACCCTCTTGATCCTCAGGAAGCAAAACCTCATGCTGGGTGCTTTATATGGAAGAGAGTTGAGGTTTGTGACTGGCCTGGTGCAAGCGTCAGCTGTCTCTTGATGCTGGAGACAGGATAGAAAAAAACACAACAATTAGGTGTTAGCCATGTGTATCAGCTACTCACCATTTAGTCTAATTTTCACATAATGATATAATTATGCCCATTCCTACATAGGTGTCAGATGAGCTTGTGTGAGTTTTATTGACTGTAATTTCTAAGTTTGTTTGCTAGTGCTGGCTGTTGCCTGGTCCAGGGCTTTGTCCGCTTGGGAAGCAGGTCAGGAGGGGTTCACCCTCAATGCTCTTCTCTGATGTGGTCTGAGGGGTGACTTACAGTCCTAGACTACTGCAGTCCTTGTATACAAAATGAGGTTTGGGGGCGGGAAGCATGAGTCACTAGCAGTAAAGGTATGGCATGTGTTATACATTTTTGCCCTTGCAGAAAGGATTTCTGGTAACTCACTCAGGCTAGGTTCTGGATATAACTTTTTTTATTTTGCATAAAAATCCTAAGAATGTGGGTGAACCTGTCTGAGATCTGATCAGAACCAAACTCATGTAATAGAACTCTTAGCTGAAGTCACTGGTTTCTTTCCAAGACCACTTGTGGTTATGACGTAACCTTAGCAACAGGCTGACTTTTGCTTTTTAGTCTGAGTAGGAGAAACTACTACATTTTCAGCAGCTTCAATTTTTCGAAAACAATATGCCTCCCAAGGGTGTAGCATACTACATGCCTCCTTTCATTTGGCATTTGTGAGGTTAAATTATTACTTTAGGAACTTTATTACTTTAGGGATCCCATCCAAAGGTCCTCTTGTCCTTAGACTTCTCCCCACCCCCTGCCCCAGGGATGTTTCCTTTGCCCTTATAATGAACCTGCTTTAATGGCCCTTGGGTTTATATATTTTTTAAAAATATGATTGGTGATATAAAACTTCAGGTTTGAAAATGAGTGAAAAAATGGTCAGATCATTGGCTTAAGGAAAATCAAAATCTCTTATTCCCTGTGGCTAACTCCTCTGGCTGGTGTGGAAGTTGCTCTTTGGAGTATATTATTATATATGTAGTACACCCATGACATCTCTACATGCAAGGTTTATCCTTATCTTTCACTCCCTTGAGTGGTTTGAAACCTTGGCTGGTGTAGTGGTCCTGTTGGTCTCCTTTGCTCCATGTCTTGGAAACAAAGTTACAGAGCATCCTTGCTGTAACTTCCTGGTTTCATTTCCTTGGCTAAGGAACCGACTAAGACTCTGGTGCCCTGAGTGCAGCATGGGTAGTATCTAGGGTCTGGGGAGCCAGCATGGCCTGTACCATCAGAGCTTTGGCCTGGCTCAGCTTGACTCTTGGAGTAGGTCCACTGGCAGCTAAGAGAAGTGGGTACCTGAACATGTGTCAGGTGAGTGTGAATGACTCCTGAGTGAGGCTCTATGTGGGGTGAACGCATATGGGGATCTTTGCTGTGAGGTCCTGCCTGACTCTGTCCCTTCTTCCCACAGTGGGCTGACCCGAGAAGCACATAGCAAGGAGGTGGAGCAGGTGTACCTGCGCTGCTCAGCAGGCTCTGTGGAGTGGATGTACCCAACTGGGGCGCTCATTGTTAACCTGCGGCCCAACACCTTCTCACCTGCCAGGAACCTCACTGTGTGCATCAAGCCTTTCAGGGACTCCTCTGGGGCCAATATTTATTTGGAAAAAACTGGAGAACTGAGACTGTTGGTGCGGGACATCGGTGGTGAACCTGGCCAGGTGCAGTGCTTCAGCCTAGAGCAGGGTGGCCTATTTGTAGAGGCAACACCCCAACAGGACATCAGCAGGAGGACCACAGGCTTCCAGTATGAGCTGATGAGTGGGCAGAGGGGGCTGGACCTGCATATGCTGTCTGGTGAGTACCCTGTTCAGGACTAGCATGGGCTAGCTAATGGTTAGTCCTGCTGCTTTTTCTCAGGTAACATTGGAACCTCTCATAGTCTGATTTTCTCCTACCTTCTCCCTTATTCACTTCTGTGAAACATTCCTGTGTCTGTGGCTTCAATGTGGCATGCCTGTCCCATGAGCCCTTTGTCCTACTGAGGGACTGCAAGATAAAAGAGTATTGGACCTTAAAATTAATGCAGCTTTTTCAACCAAGACCCCCTCTAAGAAGACTTCTGGTTGTGGTGTACTTTAGGCCCCTGGAGCTTCTGGCTTGAGGGAAGTGAGGTGGTAGGAGGCTGTGTTCCCTGAGAATGGCTTATGGTCTGTCCCTAAAGGACTCTTTACAACTCATTTGAGATGGGGCTTCTACAAACCGGCTCGAGTTTTTAGTGTCTGCCATAACCTTGAAATAGTTCGGGGTGGGGAGCAGAACAGCATAAAGCTGTGATATCCCAGAGGCTTTGTGGATGAATATTAGTCAGGATTGAGAAAACCAGATAAGGTCTCCAAGGAGAGCACAGCTGACCCAGCTCTGTCTCTACAAGATAGAGCCAGGAAACTGATGGAGAGACTGGCAAGTACCTAGGGTCTGAGACTGAGAAAGAGAGGTGTGTAGCCAGGTGCCTGCTAGAGATTGAGGTAGGTGGACCTGGGAGGAGCTCCCCACTGGGACAGAATAGCAGCCTCAGGAACCAATGCAGGATCAGCTCTAGATAGTGATTGATGATGAGGTTCTGGTGCACATTTCTCCAAGACCAGGTGACTGCCAGATGAGGTGATATGTGTGCCTAATAACTGAAGCTGTGTGGGCTTGGTTTTGTTTTGTTTTGACACAAGCAGATGTTTTTCTATGTGACAGGCAAGTTGCATCAAGGATTGTGTGGCTTTGTTGGTGGATAGTAGAGAGATGTTGGCATCAGGACATTAGGGAAAGGCAGGTCTCTCTCACCTCTTGTACTGTGGTCCATTAGGGTCTTATTTCTTTGGTCATAAATGAGGATGACTGATAGATTCCAGGAGCTGCCCTCTCCTCCCTGTCCCTTACTGCCTGCAGCTTCTATGTCCATACTTCCAGGCTAAAGGCGGGAGGCCTGTGGGGGTCAGTTGAGTGGCCTCAGCTTCTCCTGGGGTTTCAGGAAGGCAGAAGCCCTGGCATAGGTATTTAGCTGTAGTCCTGTATCCAGTACTCTATGTACCTCTCAGGCCACAGGATCTCACACAAGGCAGTGTACCAGGTAAAATGTCATGCTATCCCTGTACCCAGGACTTTGTTGTGTTTGAGCCTCAGGGTTCCCTCACAATCCTAAAACATACACCTAGTTGGCTCTGAATGTCTGAAATCAAACCTGCAGTGACTTTTCACACCTTGCCAATGTCAGTCACTACACAACAACTATCAGAACTCAGTATAGGGTCTCAGACTAAGGGTGGCTATGAGCTCTGGCCCAACCCTAGCATTGCCTGAAAACAGTCAATAGACATGTGTATTACCTAGAGTGGGTGCCACCCTTCCTAGGGAGCACCACCTAAGTCTCAGGGTTAAGATGGTCTCAACCTGGATATTTGGCTTTCTTGAACAATGGGGATCATGAGCTGTTAGTGCCTAAGGAATGGATATATATTGTGGAATGTTAGTGCTGGCCATTGTCCTGCTCAGATTGGGCCAGTGGCAGGCTTTTTCTCTTCTCCTGCTCTGGCCTTGGTGCAGTTTCAGAAATAAGATATAAGCCAAAGTTAAGGCAGTATCAGTCAGAGAAGAAAGAATGCACCTGACCTGGATGGTTGTGCCAGAGGCAGACAAGCTCTTAGATGAATCAGTTCTCATTTGTGCTGACTCAATAGAACAGTGGTGCCGTGGGTTGGAACCCAGACAAGAGTGCATGAGAGAATGTGTGAGTGTGCATCTGTGTGGGATCCTGCACGTGTGCATGTAAGCCTTGCTCCTCACCCAGAAAGGAGGGAACCTGCCACTGCTCTAGCATAGTTTCACCAGAGTGTTTACAGTATTAGCTTTATGTCCACTAGGATTGTGTAGTTGATTTGTGAGCTGCATCAAAATAGAAAGGTGCAGAGCAGTGGGGTACAGCACTCTTCCAGGGGCATAGATAAATCATATGAGAGGTGACCCCAGCATCTGGGATGCTGGATTTGGCTGCTTGCCCGGCATCTGCTGCCCCTGTGGCCTTGCTCAGGATATCTGGGCAGTGGCACTACCTCTGACCCTTAGGGAAATCTGGCAGAATATACTAAAGGCCCTACATCTGACTACAGATAAAACTCCATCTGGAGGCTGACCTCCCTTGGCTCAACTATGTGGGAGAAATGACTGTGGGGTGAACAGCAAGGGTGAGATTCTGTCTGGTCCACGGAACAGGTATAGCTTGGTGGGTTCTGGTTCCATTCCATCCTGGCTGGCTCATGACTTTGGCCATTGCTGTGGAACCCTGGGAGAGGCCAAGAGAGGGGGGTGGTCACAACAGTGGCTTTTCAGACACACAGCTAAAGAGGTGGGCAGCAGGACACTTTTCATTTGCCGTTGCTGTTACTGGCTCATAGGGCTCACAGGGTGGAGCCTGCTACTTCTGAGCATGTCTGCTTATTCTTTTTAAATCCTGATTTGCTTGTTGCTACTAGGCTTGAGAAGCTACATGGAGCCCCACTGCCCAAGCCTCTTTGGTAGTCTCAAGAGTTCGAGCATGGCCCTGATGGTGTCAGGGTTGATGGCCATGTCTTTTTTGTTTGTTTTGTTGAGACAGTGTCTCTCTGTTATGTAGCTTTGGCTGTCCTGGAACTCACTATGTAGACCAGGCTATCCTTGAACTCTTCCTCTAGAGTACTGGGATTAAAGATGTGCACCACCATGCCCAGTGGTGGCCATGTCTTGAAGTGGAAAGAAGCATTGTGTCCTGAAAGCTGAAGAGCAAAGGGCATATTCTTTGGAGCTATGCATCCTCTGGTTGGTTCTTGCCTTGGTGGTTTCTCAGGCCTCTGTAATTATCTTGTAATTATTTTTTGTCTTAACCCTCTTCCAACCTTGGATAAAGAAGGGTGTTGGCTCCACTGACTTCCTTGCTAGGATGAAGGGTTCAGAGAACCCCTTGGTCATCATCCTTCTGGTGGAAACTGGTGATGTTGATCAATGAAGGAGCCTAGGCCTCAGCTCCTAATCTTGCTTCTCTGTTCCTGTTAAATCACTGTACCCACCATCTGTCACAAAGTGTGCTAGGGATCTTAAAGGGCTTTGGTGTGTAAGGTTTTCGCTTTGGAACTGTATGTGTATTCCTGGCTGTTCTTGTTAGGCAGTGTTGCCCACACATCAGTTGGTCTGGCTTACAAGGTCTGCAGACCCTCCTAGCATCCATCCAGCAATTCTTGCCTGAGTTGGCTTTCCCTGTTTTTCTCCCTTTTGGCAACTGTGCCCAGACTGAGTCCTCACCTGACTCTTCAGGTGTCCTCAGGAGGCTCCCTTAGATTCTGTTTCTTTATCCTCATTTTATTTCTTTTATGCACTTTCCTGCCTGGTTTCCAAAGTGGCTCCCAGGAAATGTGATGCCAGCATCTGCAGCCAGCACATTTTACAGCTGCTATGAACTTGATTGTTTAATAATTCTTCCTAGATTGAGGTCTTTATCATCCACATTGAGTTTCTGCAAAAGTGAAGCTCAGAATTAGAACAGGGGTGCCTCCAGGTGAGCTGCTAGCTCACGACACGACTCAGTGAGGCTTGTACAGGTCTGCGGGCTGACTAGCCTGACATCTCCTGCAAGTAGTTGTGAGCCAGGGCAAGCACAAATGAAGGGGATGATCTCTAAGTGTTCTCTGCAGCTGTCACCTGAGGTATGAGCACATGTGATTCACAGAGAGGGCAAAATCCATGGACTTGTTTCAGGCTACATCCCCACGCCTGGGGTCCCTGCCTCCCAGCCCCTCTCCACGGCAAGTTGCTGTCCTGGCTCAACTTAGGTAACTGTCAACTCTGAGGTGCTTTAGGGTAGCTTCTGGGGACTCTTGCCTCCAACTCTCAGCCCTGTGAGGCCTCGACCCTCAACGCTTTCCCTAGTCTCTGCTGCTTTCCATCCTGAAGGGGACTCTCAGGTGGGCTGTGGTCACTGGTCAGGTGCCAACCAGGGTGGACTTACCAGAGTACTGTGCTCTGAGTGTAATGTTGCCCAAAATGTTAGGCCCTGTTTGTGTTCTAGATCAAACCAACCCATGTCTGCTCACATGAGCCACTGGTTCCTAGTCAGTGTGAGGATGAACAACATGCTACAGAAACCACACACCTCAACAGCTTTAGAGTTGATGGTCAGGTGACCCCCAGTGCTGGGGCCTGTGATGATCCAAACAAATACCACAGAAAGGAAAGGAGTTGCAGGCCAACCGGGGTTGAGGGTGGACATCCAAGGGACCAGAAAACTGCAGCTTCCAGGAGTCTGGCTGCACCCAGGTCTCCTCAGCAGAAGTCTCTGGACTGTAAAGCTGACGAGGGGGTGGGAGTGCTTGGTTTTCTGATGGACTATGCTGATGCCAACAGGTTGTACTTGTTCCACGGCTTCTCCCTTTTTTGATAACTAAATAGAAGCCAAAGTGCTGGCAGGTGAGTGGGTGGGTGAGTCAGCAAGCACTGAAGCTGGGAGGCACCTCACCCCCTTTCTGGGGTAGGACCAAAGGATAGGGCCCCAGACACACCCAGCCCAAGGGTCCACAGAGAGCTGTGTTTGATTGGGACACTGTAAACCCTAAGGCTTTGTCTCAGGCTTACTTTTTCAGGACCTCATAAAGCTTCTCTGAACTTCTCTTGGCCTGGAAACACTTGGCCTGCTTGCCCTCCGCCCACTTGAGTGCCATCTTGGTTCCCCTGGGGCCAAGTCACCAGCACTCAGGGTCAGGCTGTGTGGCCTCCAGGCATGTGGATAGCATGAGTTTCTTCAAGACCAAGCTGCCCTAAGACAAGGGCTGCCCCAAAGCCTTTGCAAGGGAATGACCCCAGGGAAATATATCTACTGAGCTTTTATACCTCAGGGTTTCTGTTTATTTGGCGAACTTGGCCCCAAGCAGGAAACTGAGGACAAAGCCTTAAGACATATTCACAACAAATAAGCTTCCATCTTCCTGAAACCACTCTGAGTGGTCCATGGAAAAACTGCTGAGCCACAGTTTCTGTTCCACACCAGGGGAAGTGGGACAAAGGGCAGGAGAGGGCTATCTCTGGAGAAGTGGGTTGTATAAGTGGTTGACCAGTGGGATAGCTCATTCTAAGAGTGTATGTTGTACCTCTGGGCTCTCTGTAGGATGCCAGGCCCCAGGTTTTAGGTGTCTCAAGCCTGAGTCCTGTGGGTAGGACTCAATTTGATAGGCTTTTATAGTACATAACTTGTCCCAAGGCTCGGTGAGGCCTAGAGTAAGGGGCTAAACTGATGGCTCTAGCCCAAGACCCCATACCCATAGCAGACAGATTTTCCCACTCACTTCTACTCACCCTAACTCCAATTAACACTTCCTTTTGCAGACTCTTAGCTTTGCTTCTTGTAGGAAATGCTTGGGGCAGATGGGCTGAGTGAGATTCTCCACAGGGCCCTGATCTGGGGAGTAGACATCACACTGCAGTAGGGAGTCTGCTTTCTGGTGAGATGCCCATGTCATTTTAGGATGTGGGTGTGGAAACTAGGGGAGGGTACCTTGGTTGAGTGGTATAGGCACATAGTTTCAGTTCAGCTTGGGGATGTTTTGCATTGTGACAGTCATTTGATAACAGTTTTGTTTTTGTTGTTTTGTTTTTAAATGAGTAGAGTTATTGCTTATTTGGAACTACACTAACAAGGTAAACAGAAGTGGCATGGAACTCCTTTGTCTGGGCTTATGTTATTGTGGCTACAGTATGAGCCAGGATGGCCAAGCGATCACCTGGAATTACTGTCTGGCTTGACAGAAGTTGGTCTTCTGCCTCCTGCATTGCTGATCACCTCTGTGATAGAATTGGAGCTGGCCAGCAGTCTCACCTTGACTTTGTCTCATTCTAACATATGTCCTCAAATGTAGGGCAGGGAGGCAGGCCTTTTATATTCTGCAGTGTCAGGGCTGGGGAGGGTCTGTGACTAACCAGCATTGTCTGGGCTGTATCATCCATCCTGTTCTTTCCTCCCCAGCTCCATGTCGGCCTTGCAGTGACACTGAAGTCCTCCTTGCCATCTGCACCAGTGACTTTGGTAAGTCTGCCCTGTGGTTGTCTTTCCAGGGTCTGAGGGCTTTCCCAAGTCAGCATTGATTTCTTTTATGTGTGTGTGTACTGGGGGTGGTGGTGGTGCTGAAGCTGCTCAACCTGGCCTCACCCTGGAATCACAGGGAGCAGGGCACTATGTGCACTACTAAGGCAAGTCTGCACACCATGCATGCAGGCAGAGTTGGGGTTTGCATTCTAGGTGTGTCAGTGAGTTCTCACTGTGCAAAGCAGCTCACAACCTCCTGGGGACTCTGGAAGTCCTTAAGTTCCCAATAACATTTCAGAAGTTCAGAGGGCAGCCTGGTATGTGCCTGAGCTAGCCCCAGCTCAGAGCTCTGCCCATTCTTCATCCAGATGGTTGGGGTTTTGAAAGCCCTTTTGGAGTCAGAGATGTTTGCACAGTGCCCTTCTTAGTCCCAAGTCTTGGTGAGGCCCAAGAGGTCCCAAGTCTTGGAGTAGGGACTAAACTGATGGTCCCAGCCCAAGACCCCATACCCACAGCAGACAGGTTTTCCCACTCACTTCTACTCACCCCAACTCCAATTAACACTTCCTTTGCAGACTCTTAGCTTTGCTTCTTGTAGGAAATGCCACTCAACCAAGGTACCCTCCCCCAGCTTCCACACCCACATCCTAAAATGACATGGGCATCTCACCAGGGACCAAGGTGGTCCTTGCTGAATTGCTGCCATAATAGTGGCTACATTAAGCTGGGGCCCAGCTGGCCCTACTCAAACCCTCATCCAAAAGCCAAGAACTATCACTTGGTGGGATCTTGACTCCTTATTGCTCTACTCTCTAGGCTTTAACCAACCACCAATACAAGTCATTCCCTGTCCCCTCCCTTCACGTCATTCTTGACCTTTGAGCTGCACTGTGAAACCTGATAGGACCCAGAACTGCAGAGCACTTTGCTTATTTTTTTGTTCTTACCTGAAGAGCATGTGCTGTGTAGCTGATGCTCAGTGGAATATCTTTGTCTGACATTGTCAGTATCATGGACTGCTGCTCATCATTGAGCTTTCTAAAGGCTACTAAGTGACAGAGTGGGTTAAAGTCCAGGTTCTAATGTCTTTGATAGCCAAGGACATGCCCAGGGTGACATATGCTATATGTGCCTGCCATGTTGACAGTGCCCATTAGATCTGCTGACCTCGGTCTTTTTCCTCTACAGTTGTCCGAGGCTTCATCCAGGATGTCACCCATGTGCCAGAACAGCAAGCATCAGTCATCTACCTGCGGGTGAGCAGGCTCCACCGGCAGAAGAGTAGGGTCTTCCAGCCAGCTCCTGAGGGCAGTGGCCACTGGCTGGGCCATGTCACGACACTTCTGGAGTGTGGTGTACGGCCAGGGCATGGAGAATTCCTCTTCACTGGACATGTGCACTTTGGGGAGGCACAACTTGGATGTGCCCCACGCTTTAGTGACTTTCAGAGGATGTACAAGAATGCAGAGGAGAGGGGCATAAACCCCTGTGAGATCAATATGGAGTGACTTGCAGGGTGACATGGTACTGTTCTTCAAATGAGCCATGGTTTGTGTCCTCAGTTGCTCTATCAAATCCTGATAAAGGCTGCAAGGTGGTGGCATGGGCCCAGCCTGGTGCTCAAACTGGAAAGGTACATGCTGCTCTGACCCATTAGGTCTCAGCCAAGGATGCCCTGACCCATTGGAAATTCTGTAAAATTCAAACTAAGTTATTATATTTTTTTGTAAAAAAAAAAAAGAAATGTCCATAGGAAACAAATTCTTGTGTCTGAAGATGCCTTTGGTGTGCCATTTAATAGTGTTTTTAGAAAGTTAACTTTAGCCATTGCATTTGGTCTGATGTATTATTGGTGGGAGCTAGGTTGTGGTGCACAGTGATGGCTATGGGCTTCCATAGTTACCACTCAACCTTGTTATCCTTGTGATAGAAATGCATGGAACAAATACTTTATTTTCCATTCATTTTGTTTCTGATTTTTAAAGACCATCTCTGCAGCTGGCAACCTTCCCAGACTGTAGGCTGCTTCCATTCCAGAGAATAAAGACCAGGCTCTGAGCACACTGTTACTACCCATCTTAACCCATCAGATGGGTACCTGCACTGAACCTTCTCTGCTCAGCTGTGGCACTGCTGTCCCTCGACCTCTTGTTCACAGGACAGTTCTGTATGGTGCTGCCTAGCTTTAGGCACATGCCCCTTTCCTGCTCCTTCCAGGCCACTGCTGCCTTCTGCATCTGTCGACACATTTTCCACTGAGCCAGTACTTGTCAAAATCTCTGGATACCAAGGGACTCACCTACTTACTGGCCTCATTTCTTCAGAGGGTGTGAGTTTTTCTGTGGTAAAAAATCTCCACAAATTGAGGCTTAAACAGCAGGCTTTAATTCAGACAGTTCTGGAAGCCAGAATGGGTATGAGCAGGACCACATTTCCGCTGGAGATTCCAAGAGGGACATTTTAGCTTCTGATGACTTTAGGCATCCTTGGCCTGTGACTCTTTTACTCTGGTGTTGCTTTCCCTGACATGTGACTTCTGCTGTGTCACATTTCTGTCTTAGGAGGACACAGGTCATTGATTTAAGGCCCACCCTGGTGACCTCATCTTCGCATGATTATGACTCCATTTCTAACTAGGTCACAGTCAAAGGCTACAATAAATATCAAATCTGGAGGAAGAATATTCATTCTGGGGGCTGGTGAGATACTCAGTGGTTAAGAGCACTTGCTACTCTTACAAAAGGACCTGAGTTTGGTTCCCAGCTTTCATGTTGGGTGGCTTGTAATTGTCTGTATTACCAACTCCAGGTGATCTAGCAACTTCTTCTGTCTTCACAGGCACCTGCACACACACACACACACACACACACACACACACACACACACACACACACACAAATTTAAAAAGAAACAAAAAAAGAATATTCACTCCTGTATAGGGAGTTTGGGGTGGACTGCATCTCATCTCTGTGTCCTAGCTCACAGGTCCGGTCCTGCTTGAGTCCTGGCTGGGACCTCATTAGTTCTTGGGAATTGCTGTCTCCTGTGCAAGTTCTGAGAACTCTGTGGCCCTTACCAGTTCCTGAGGCATGTTGGGGGGATTCCCCTCCCACTTCAGCTATGGGCCTCAAGGGTAAACAGTCCCAACTGTTGCATTTATTCACCAGGCGCTTCTTCTCATGCAGCTTCTGAGACAAGACCAAGGAGAGACTGATACAGCAGTGAGTACCAGGCTGGTGTGCTAGTTTAGGTGTGTGCCAGCTCAGCTTGAGCTGGTACAGGTCTGCAGGTCACAACATGAAACAGGTGCCCATGGGTGAGGATGTGTTTGTGATGAGTTTGTGATGGGCTGGGCCCTACTCTAGCTGGTGATTATGATACCTTATGTTAGCAGGACTAGGTCACACAACTGGGCCATGCCCAGTGGAGCCTCTCCTATTTCCTCCTCTCGGCCTCCAGGAAGCTGTAGAACAGGAATGATGTGTTGGCTACCACCTGTCTCTACAGAAGATTGGGGTCAGCCTTACTAGACTCAGGTGAATGACATACTCATAGGAGCCCTCAGCTTTTGACATACCTGAGAGTGAGGCTGCTTGCACAAGATGAGAGAGAGCTGGGCTTCCCAACAGGTGAAAAAATGGTCTCCTTGATAGAACCTTGTCTGGAGCTGGCAGAACTCAAGAGACTGAGAGGGGCTGACACTAATGTAAACAACTCCTTACATTTAACAGGTATGTCTAGGTGGATACCCAGTTCCTTGTGGGAACTTTTCCTTGGCCTAGGTTGCTTGGTACTAGGACAGAACCAGAGTTGGGGAAGGGCCATGGTACTGGGTGGGAGCCATGGTGTTACGTGAAACTGCCTCCTTAGAGAACCATAAAGCCCACACAGCCTTAGCAAGTGCCATGAAGTTGTGGGAGCTACTCCGTGACTCTATTCAGAGGTTGAAGGGGAGCTATGTAGGAGCCTCAAGTCCTGGCCCACCTGTGCCCCAAATTTCACCTTTCCTACCAAAGTTCACATACTTTTTTCTGCCTTGTCTCCTGTCTACACTGCCTCCTCCACCCCTTCCCACACTATGCCCTGCTCCTGCACTATTTCCTCATCTGACACAATCCAACCCCTCCTCTCACAGTCTCCTACTGCCATACTGCCCCCTTCCCCTGAACTGCCCCTCATACCTTATCCCTTTCTTCTACTTTCCTTTCCCTCGTCCCTTGTTCTAGCACATACACATCCCCCAGTTGTTCCCTCCCCCAGAACTGGTTTCTCCCTCTTGTCCCTTTGTTTCGTTCCTGCCATCTGTACTGTTTTCTGCCCCTGTCCTGTCCTCACCTCCCTCATTGTCCTGCTTCCCTGCACTGTCCCTTCCTTTTTTATTGTTCTTCTGCCTCTACTATTCCCTCCTCCTGCACTGTTCCTCCTCCATCATCCTCTCTCCTGCCTTGTTCCTTCTTCTCACTGACACCTCCACCTGCACTGTCCCCTCTGCTGTACTGTCCACACTCTCCCATTACTGCCTACTCTCCTTGCACTGTCCCCTGGCCCATTACTGTTCCTGCTCCCTTTCCTGTTGCCTTATGTTATGTCCTGCTATAGGTACTAAGTGTAGACACCATGATTCTTCTACTTCCTTTCCTTTTTTAAATGTGTGGACAAAACCCTCACAGCTGGCTGCATCTCCTGTCTGTGTCCCAGCTCACAGGTCCTGTTCTTGGAGTTGCTGCCTCCTGGTTAAGTTCTGAGAACTCTGTGGATCTTTCCTGTTCCTTGGGCATTCTGGGGGAGCCCAGCTTCTTTGGAAGGCTGTGACTTGCCAAGTTCAGGATCTGAGGGCAATCTCCTGTGCATGGTCAGTCCCTTCCCTCCTCAGTCCTACCTACTGGGGCTTCATGTTACAGATAGGAAGTGGGAACATCTATGAATGCTTGTTAGGCCTCCTCCTACTGGCTGTATGCCCCAAGGAGCTCAGTGGTGGCTGTCTGCTTCTCCTTGACAGACAGGCAAACCCTCCCCCTGTATTATCCTCACCCTCTGTACTGCACCCTCCCATGTCCCCACCCCATGCCTGACTAGTCCCTGATATGTCCTGGACCTCATTGTGGTCCTTGTGGTACTCTGCTTAGGATTCTAAATGGGATATGCCATAGGAGTACAACAGTCCCCCCCCAACCCTGTGGAACACTAGCTGTTTGTGTGGGTGTCCCTGTCATGCACAGGTGGTTTCACATTGATATAGTCCCAGGGTAGTAAGAACTACAGGTAGGTGAGCTAGCTTCTATAGGCACTATCAGCACGTCCTTCTACCTGCCTGCCTGCCTGGGAGCAGTTCAGTAGCTTTTCCAAGAAAACATACATCCCTTTGGCCTTTCAAAATTGATGATAAGAATTGGTCATCACACTTTTATTCTTAGGAAACATGGCCCAATGTGATGCCTCTGTGGCAGAGACAAGGAATGCCTTATTTTCCCTGGGAACCTAGAGCCACAGACTAACAGATCTGCCTGCAGGTCACCTGCTATGGCCAAACCAATGCTGCCTTTATAAGCCAGGCTGACCTGACTCCTGCCATTGGTGCTCCTTCCCTACCCCAGTTCTCTGCCTTCTAGAGGTTTCCACAGTCTACCAGAGCTGCAAAAACATGCCCCTGGCCTCCAGCTTTCTTCTGCCAGTCTTGCCACTTGGGTTTAAACCCTGACTCCTGCAGTTATGTTGTGCTATAAGCAACTGATAACTTGAGTCGTTCTTGACCCATAGCCCCATGAATCCTATGTGTGGAAGGTTCTGAGTATTCTAGGTCAGAGCAGAGACTCTGAGTGGGTCTCTGGAATATGTGGTGAGCATTTCCCACCCAGAGTCTCTTAGTGGGGCCATGATGTCTTAATGCAGTCAGAACCTTTCCCCAACACCAGTTTTTAAAGAATTTCACCATGATTGTAAAATTAATGCTATTAAGTAAGGCCATTTTTTAAATATTGAAAAGTGTAGAGAAGAAGAGACAAATGCTCCCATGTAGCATGTTCATCAAGATTGTACCAGTGTCTTTTTAATTTCCCTATACTCACTCCCTACAGCTAGTCTGTGGCTAGCCTATGGTCACTGGCTTTGACATCCTCTAACCCTCTGCTATGGGTTTCCTCAGGAGCACAGACATGAAGTGGCCAGAGAAAGAGAGCACACAGGCCTTCTTTAAACTGTTAGTGATTCCTCTGCTTCCTGCTCTGAGATCAGTGCTTGAACCCAAGGTCAGCGAAAGTTTCCAAACAGCAATTTCTATTTCTTTGTTTCATAACAGTTGTTTTTCCACCTCTATTCTGAATCTTGTCCTCCATTTTCATGGCCTGAAGTCCTGTCCTGATCCTGGGGCCTGGCATGCAAAGGGCAGTTAGTTATAGCTGCCCACGAGGAAGGGGATTATTCTTGATCCTCCAGTGGTCCTAGTGCAGGCACAGAACCCTGTAATGATGTAATGATGGAGGAGGAAAGTTGTGAGCATAGGAGTATAGGTACTTCCAGAAACCAGAACATGTAAAGATCCAGGAACCAGGCCTGTAATACCTTGAGTTCAGGCTACTGTGACTTTGTTCAGACTTCTGAATTCTAGAGACCCGTGATAACATCTGTGCTGTAGGTCTCTGAGTTGGTGGTGATAAATTTGCCATGACATGAGTTTTTACCCACAAAATAGACCCTCAAGGGCTTTCTCAGCTGGGAGGACTTGTATGGAACTCCCAGGGCTGTGAAAGAAGGAAGGCTGGCTGCTGGGAGAAGCCTGCCACCAAGGCCAGATATCCAGGAAGGGCTGAAGGGCCAGGCTACCACAGCTTTTGGACCACGTTACCTAGTAGGACCTGCCCAGGGTTTAGGGATGCTTTGGTCTAACAGGTTGGGGTGGGAAGTCCTCATTAGCGTTATAGCTGCAACTGAGGCTGCCACTGAGGTGTGGTGAGAACTGATCCCAGCCAGACTGCATGTCTTTCTGCAGAGTAAATTTGGGGACAGCAGCTCCTAGAGTTTATTACTAGGAGTTAGTAATATCTAGATCCAGCCTGACTGTGCCCGTTCCCTTATCTACTTCTTCCATACTGTTTTGTGGTAGTTAATATTGTGCTAGTTAGGATCCTAAGAGAGCTTATAAAACCTGAGGATCCTCCTTTCTGACCACTCATTTGACAAGTGCTGAGGGAAGGCTACTCTGTGTGGCTTGTCTCAGTTCACACCTCACATTAAACTGATCATTATCATGGGTGGAAGATGGGTTACTTCAGGTACAGGGACCAGGGTCTATGGGGCTGCCATTCTGTGTTTGTAGGATGAGTATGTGAACAGAGTCTTGGAGCTTTCCAGAGAGAGAGACTTGGCATAGCTCTGGCCCTGTGTAAGGACCAGGTAGCCATTCTTGGGCTTTTCTGGTCTTCTGGTTTCAAGTACTTTCTCACTTTTCTGGGAGGAGTCTGAGAGCCCTCCTTCCAGCCTTTCCACCATAGCATCTGGGGTAGAGGTTTCCCAAATAGGTTTTCAGTCCTGAGAGAAATACAGGGTTTTAGTTCCTATAGTGAGATGTGGACCTGGTACACAATGGGTACTTTGGTCCCATCCCTTCTGAGGAGCTGCCCTGAGGCTGGTCAGCACTCCTGGGGCTTTACAGATGAGTGTCCACCAAGGAGGAGGCATACAAGTGATAATGGGAGGTTATCAAGTAGCCACAGCAGGAATTTGGGGATGCAAATCTGTGGTGAACTATGTGGCCCTGTGGAGAGGATGTGGTCTTAGGAAGGATGTGACTCTAGGACCATGTTGTTTTGGATAGATGGTCTGTGAGAGGATGTGATTCAGGACAATGCTTTGCAGGGAACACATGGCCCAGACTAGCAAGGCTGCTGGAGGTGAGGAGCTGGGGGTAGGGGTGGCTCTGTACTCCTGTGTGGGAGCAGAATGAAGAATGTTGAAGAACGTGAGGAATCCAGCATTAACAGTAGGCCATTGTGCACTGATACCTGGGAAGGCAATGATTTATAAAAATAGCTAAGAGTTGGTAGATATTGGGTGGTAAGTTCACCATGGCAAGAGCTCTGGAATCTCACCTTCAGAATTCTGCTTACAAGCCACATACTTTGCAGTCATCAGTTTGATCGGAGGCAAGATGGAAAAAATGGCTAAAATCCAAAATTAACAACAAAAAAGAATCCCAAGGCTCCATGTGAGGGTAGTATTGAGACTGTGGGGATCTAGGCTGGGAGAGGAAGACAGAGAAATTGGGTGTCTGTGCCAAACTATGGTGGGACACCAAGAGGCATAATGGCATTTGAGTGTGACTGTGTGTGTGTGCATGTATATGAACTTCTGTGTGCTGATTCCTACTCTCTCTCTCTCTCTCTCTCTCTCTCTCTCTCTCTCTCTCTCTCTCTCTCTCTCTCTCTCTCTGTGTGTGTGTGTGTGTGTGTGTGTGTGTGTGTGTGTGTGTAGAGAATACAATGACATTTACTGAGGCCATAGGAGCCCTGTCTCAGCTCACTATCCCTCACTAAATAGACAGAGTCTGTGAGGTACACACAGCAGTTGTAGCCACATTGCTCAGCAGTTTCTCCTTCCCCACTTGGCTTCACTTTCCCTCCCTTCTGGGGCCTTCCTATCTGGCAAAGCTCATTCTGACATATCCTTTGTGGTACTTCTTGTCATCCATCTGAGGATCCATTTTCTGCTGGCCCAATGTGGCTAATCAGTCAACTTTCTAAAGTAATTATCTAAGTTCTGCTCCCTGCCTAAATGAAGGACTGACTTCTTTCCAGTGTCCACCTGCTGTCAGCAGGCATAGCACCCTGAATGGAGGTGTGGGAGTGGAAAGAGTTGAGGCCACACTTGGGTGTCATGAGCAGATTTAAGGCTATGACTTAGAGGAGGGCCAAGAGCAGATTCTAGGGACCTCAAGAAAACCCTGGCAAGTGAAACGGAGGAATGGATAGTATAGGCCAGGATTCAGGAGCAAGAATCCTCTCTTCCTGGGCTAGGGCTGGGGGAAAGAAAGGTAAGGGAAAAGATTTTAGATGTGCTGAGGAGGTATAAGAGATTTGGAAGGAGTGGTCCTCGGTATGCTCTTGGGGAAGGGATACAGGTGTGTTGGGAGGATCTCCTCAGTGCACTGCCTCTGCCCACTCCAAGGGTCTTAGAGGGAAAATGTCAGGGGTTGGCTAGACTTGTGGAATCTGTGATCACTTCTAAGCACTTTCTAGATAAGAATGGACATCCAACACCATTAGCCATGCTGTGTGACTTTTGGACAGTCAACCCCAGGTGATTATTCTTAAAGTGTTAAATGTTAGATTTGCTTCTTCCCTATGGACCCTGTTTTGATCTTTATTTGATTATTCTTAAAGTGTTAAATGTTAGATTTGCTTCTTCCCTATGGACCCTGTTTTGATCTTTATTTTCCTGTTCTCGGTATATTGCTTCTCCAAATACCAGGAGAAAGGTTGGTATTAGATAGGTGAGAAGGAAGGAACACTCATGGGAGAGGGCGCCTGAGGAGTTTAGGGTAGCATGCTACTATCAGGGCCCTCCCCTTACCCTGACAGCTAGACAGCCAGAGGCCTCTTCCTTTTGGACCTGCCCAACTGAACTAAAAAGTCCTAAAGTAACTTTACTAAAACCTAAGAGAAATGAAGAAACCATAGATGGTGTGAAAACAGTCAAGGGCATAACCATTCTTGTAGGCAGCTGGTATTAGGCCACTGGTACCCTACTGAATGTTGCTGCCTGAGCCTGATACACAGGGCCACACACTACTAAGATCCTGCCACCCACCTAGCCACTGTATTGGCTGACAGTCTGTGGGGGGTTAGTAAGAATGATGGATTCCCTAACAGGATGTTCACAGTAAATTCTCAGCAGGGGGAAAAGCAGTTTTGAAGCATCAGGTTAGGTGGTGGTCACTCATCTGGCTCCACCTTAGAGAGATAAGGTGTGGTCTAGGCTATAGACAGGCGCTTCCCTTCCTGGCCATGTCAGGCCTTAGGCAACAAGGTAAGCAATGACTGCCTGGAAAGTCTTTCAAGGGTTCATTTCCCAACCTGGCTTCTCCTCCAACTGATTCTTCTTGGTTTTAGGTGCAGATTGGTCAAAGAGACCTTGCTTCTGCTTGCAGCCCCCACTGACAGGACTCTATGTAGGCTTCAGCCTCTGTCCCCAGAGTCCATTGTCTGACATTGCATGGAGTCCAGGCAGGGTCTGGGTCTCAGCTATTATGTGACCCCAGCCCTGACACCTGAGACTGATGTTTGTATTCGAGGATTGTATGAAGATCTCTAAACCCTCTGTCTTGCTCTCAAAACTGTTATGCTAAAAGTGACCTTGGGACTACAGTGGTTTTAGAACTACAGGGGACTTACCTAGACATACCCCTGAGAAACCCAGGCTGCAGGCAGAGGAACATTGTGGCAGCTTGGTCAGAGGATGGGAGGCCAGGTTGATTGTTGTCACTGAGGAGGATGTAGGCCTACTGCCCAGCTCAGTGAGGCCTGAGTTTTCCAAATCTGAGGAGCTTTGCCTGAATTTTAGGTGGGAAAGGTTGCCCCATTGAAAGGCCATACAATTGGAAAACTCCAGCCAAAACTCTGCACTGGTGGGAGGATATCAATGAACTATTTGGATGCTTACTGGGGCATGAATATCCTGAATGGCCAGTGGTCCAGGGTATGTCAGGCCTCACTTCTTCCATAGCTCCCATGGTACTTAAGGAAGCCTGGCTCAGCTGACTGTCCCCTGCGTTGGCACTTATGATCGGTAAGTTCCTACCACCTCACCTTTGACTTGGCATGAGGGCTGTGGATACGGGACAACTTTGCTGAAGAAGACCAGAAAAAGACCTTCCTCTTTCTCTCTCCAGCTGCTCATAGAAGCTGCAACCCTCTGTGTCCACAAAAGAACCACATAGATTAATGAACCTACAAACTCCTGTTCCTTATGACCCTGACCACATGATGAGGGCAGAGGATCACTATTCCTCATTGGTTCCTGGCCACTGCTACCAACTCCTCCCCAAAAACCAGACAGTCAGAATTCAGCTGACCAAACTATGCAAGCCCTGGCATCTTGTGATTGATCCCATAGAAACCAGCCTGGTGTGGAAGAGAAATGCCTTACCATCGTGCCCACATAAGGGAGCAGGGCTTGAGGACTGGGGGATATAAGGTAGAGGGAATGGAGAGGCAGAGTGGAGAAGTAAGAAGCAATAGGAGAAGGTGGAAGGAAGGGGTGGTTGAGACAGGGTAGGAGTGTGGGAAACAATAGAGTTGGGGTGGGAGGAGGTGGGTCAAAGGAAAGGTAAGCATTTAGGGCAGGTTCAGCAGGCCTTAGGAACAAGCCCTTTTCTTCTAGCTCCCAGGGAGGAGCTGTAGCTCTTCCCACTTAGAAAAGACCAAGAGCCAGAGTCTGTTAAGGTTTCCTAAGAGGCATGCTGGATAAAGAACAATGAGATATCAGATGATACACTTCCTGTTCTATGAACATGCTAAGACCCGAGGGAGCTCCAGGTAGAAAGCTAGGATGTGAGACCCCTCCTTATTTCTTTTGGCAGGTAAACACTGTCCAACCACACCTCTCCCCTCTGGGATGGGGGTGCTCTGTATGTGCTTGTTGCAGCCCAAACAGATAGCATGTCCACTGATACAAGAAGAGTAGACCTCAAAAGTTCCTCAAAGGCAGACCCTGAAGACCTAGGCCAGGCATACTCAGAAGGTCCAGATAAAACTATAAGGGTGTACAAAGGTGGGGGGCACGCCTTAGGATGCTTCAGGCCCAGTGGTCAGTGAAAAGATCAGGGGCCCCTAAACCCCTGCTCTAATCTGAGCAGTGAAGGCCTAGTGCAAGAACCACTAGGACCTGCTGCATGAAAGAATTGGGCCCCACAGTCTGGGAGAGATGATGACTGAGAGAGGAAGAATTCCTCAGCCTGAAGAATCTTCATCCGGATGACTATGCTCTCTCTACAAGCACTACATTATGAACTCAGCATGCATGTATCAGTGGTTTGGGGCTGGAGCTTTTGTGGTTTCCTGGCCCTTCTCCCATGAACCATTCTGACTGCAGAACACTGTTCTGCTTCTCAACTCTAGAGTCTGAAGACCAGTTCCTGAGGAGGAGCTGGATTCAGGTGACTGGATGATGAGTCTTAGGTCTGGCCACCTGTGGGACAGTGAAAGACACAGATGAGATAAGGACCAGAGCTCAGGGTGGTTCATTCCTTTCTTTCTCCTAGCTCTCACATACCCTGTATCTTCTTTCATGATGATGGAGGAAATTAACCTCATGGGAAGAATTGAATTGAAGTTCAAGTGAGCAGAGTGTTGTGAGAACTGTTATTGTGCCCACTTTTGTGATCTCTGTTCAAATGCTCTCAGCTCCACCACCCCGGGGTTTCCCTGTTCTCTTCTCTCAAGCTTGGATTTACTTTGAAGCTTGCAGCAATTGAGGAGTTAGGTGCTCTTGGTGGAGGCTCTCTGAGCAGCAGGCCCTGGCTTGATACATGGCAAGCTTGAAAAACATATAGCACATGCTACCATCCTCCTGTCTGGACCCCTTGAGCCTTGTGCACAGAGCAGTGACTGGAGCCCAACAATTAGTCACTCCAGGGTTACAAAATCAACTTTGTTAGGTGCCATGACAGATGATAGCCTGTGTATCAGAGGTAACATTACCACTGTGAAGATAATTAACAGATCCATTACCCATGTACACTTCCTTCCTGACCTCTATCTGCCTCTGTCTTGCAGTGTGGATTGAGGTTTAGAAAACCCTGGAAGTTCTGTAGATTGACATCATTTTCTTTGTATGTGTCTGGTAGAATTCATCAGTGAAACCTCTGGGCCTGAAGTTGTCCTCATGAGGGGTTCTGTATTTGAAGTTCAGTATCTCTGGTAGAGGCAGACATTCCAGGGTCACCTGTTTCTTCTAGGATGTGATTTGATAGTTGGTATATTTTAGATTTTTGGGTAGAATTTCTTTTAGGACATCTTCATGTCTGTTGGATGTCTGAAGAGTCCACAATGGCACCATTTCTCTCCTTTCTGATACTGGCATTTATACTCTATCCTCATGGTCTGGATAGATGTTTACTAACTTAAAAAAATACTTGAAAGAATTAGGTTTGGGTGTCATTGCTTTGTCATCCCTGTGTCATTTTTGTTTGTTTGTTTATTTATTTCGGTGTGCTGGTTACTTTTTTGTCAGCTTGACACAAACCTAGACATATCTGGGACTCACAATTGAGGAATTGTCTCCATCAGATTGGCCTGTAGGCAAGTCTATGGGACATTTTCATGATTAATGATTAACATGAGAGGGCCCAGCCCAGCCCAGGTACCACCTCAGCAGGTGTTCCTGGGTTGAAAAGAGGGAAAATCAAGTTATTAGAGCCATTGGAGAGCAAGGCAGTAAGAAGCATTCCTCCATGGTCTCTCCTTTAGTTCTTGTCTCTAGGTTCCTGCCTTGAGTTCCTTCCTTGGCTTCCCTCCATGACAGTCTATAAAGTGTAGACTGAAATAAGCCCTTTCCTTTGGGTCATGGTATTTATCTTAGTGATAGAAAAGCAAACTAAAGACATTCTGCTTGCTCTGGCTTCATTTGCTCTTGTTCTTTTAGCTTCATGACTGAAAATGAAACTTCCTGAGGTAGAAGCTAAGGTTATTTTAGATGCACTTTCTAAATATAAACATATTCGTGCTATGGCTTTTCCTCTAATAGTGCTTTAGGCTGCAAACACTGATACTCTTACTTTTCTTATTTCTTCTCTCTCTGTTTTATTGTGTTCATTTTTATTGATTAAAATGCTTCCACTTTAAAAACCTGTGGATAGTTTAGAATTCTCTTAAATTAGAATTCTCAAATATTTAGTCATTTTTCCTAATGTTTTATGGTATTGATTTTTAGTTCAATTCTTGATAACTAGAGGCTATACTTGGTTTGACTTGAAGCTTTAAAATTTATTAAAACTATAGGATTGGACCACAATGCTATAAGACAAGAATCTACATAGTAGGGAAGGACACATATCTGTGACTGCTGTTTGCTTTAGTGTCTTTTCAGTGTTTTTAGCACACACATTAAGCTTAGCACAGTCTGCCTTCAAGTAAACTGGTATACAATTCATTATGGTAAAAGAAACATATCAGGGTAGTTCCATTTCTCCCATGGGGCATATACTATTGTTGCACATTTTACTTGTACATGTTTTGTAGAACTTGTATCTGCTATATATAGAATGTATATTTACCTTCTATATATAGGCAATTACTTGTCCAAGATATTTAAATAATAGCAACAATCTTTTGGTTATTCTGTTCTGATGCTCTTGATCTTGGGGTTGAATGTAGCTTCCATTTGATGTGAGGTTCAGGCTAAGTGGGGGTTTCACTGGGGCTGGGAGACAGTATTGTGAAAGCCTCTACTGTTAGGAGGAGGACCAGGAACTTGGGGTGCCACTTGTTTCCTCCCACTTGAGACTCCTTTTCCTGGAACTTCCTTGGTCCCTCATCATTTTGGGGACACTTGTCTGTAGCCTTTACACACTACAGATGTTGCTTGGGTCGTGAGATGCAGATGCCTTCCAAGGTCCCTCTGATTCCAGGGGTCAGGAGCCATGCCTTCCAGAACAAGTGGAAAACATGATTCTTCTATGGTCAGTCAGGAATGGGTGCATTTTCTTTAGTAAAATCAGGGTAACAAGGCAATTTCCTTAAGATATTAATCATCAGCAATAAAACTCTCTCAGAAAAAGTCACTTATTGGCTAACATCTCAACACTGGTGTAGTTACTAATGGAGTTATTAATCTCTTAGTAAGCTTCAAGTCAGAACATTATAAGTACTTTTTGAAATAGTTTCTGGGGCTGCTTAACAAAGTACTGAACCTGAACAGTCTCAATGATCCTCAGACCTGGATGGAGGCCAGTATGGTATCCTAAGTGCCTCAGGGCTGTGATGTGTCTGCTTGAAGGAGTTGGTGATGGCTCTGGGAAGCCTTCTGCCTCTCCTCACTTTCCTGCTGGCATTCTGGATACACTGGGCTCCCTGACTTACGGCGGTTGCCTGGGTATATCGTCTAGTGTTTCCATGTCGTCTTCCCTGAGTCTCTAGGTTTACAATGCCCCCACCCCAACCCTTTTTATAAGGATATTGGTTATGTTGGTTAAGGCCCACTTCAGTGACCTAACTTTAATTTGATTGAATCTACAATTGCCCCATTTCCAAATGAGGTATCATTCTCAGACCCCATAAGGGTGTTTGTTAAAACTTATATGACACAGCTGCTGCCTGTCTAGCCTGGGCCCTGTGGTGCGTGTCCACACCAAAGAACAGTTGAACAGTTGAAGCACTGTCCTCCTTTCTGCTCAGCTAGTTTCTTCAGTATTTTGGTACTTTATATATCTGTGTTAAAATTGTAGGTCAGAAATAAATATTGATAGCAATATGAGTAGAACTATGAAGAAAACATTTGTTTTGTTGATTTTCTGACAAAGTCTCATAGTTTGTATTTATTTAAAACAACAAAACTATGTATCTGCTTTCTGTAAATATATCAAACACATGAGATATTCACTGTACGGAGAAAAAGATTTGTTTGCCTCCCAGTTTTTAGAGGTTTAACCCATGTTCAGCAGCAGATTTTGACCTATGGCAAGGCAGGGCATCATGGCAGAGCATGTGCAGGAGCAAAGCCCTTTACCTCATCAAACAGGCAGCAAAAAGTTCCCTAAGACTTCCCACTAGACACTGCAAAGACTCCATACTCTCAAGGAAAGTTAGGTTAAGGAGTCTCAATGGGTGAGAATGAAGTGAGGGGGGCACCTCCCCAAGTTTCTGATTCTCCTCATAATAGCAGATTTCCACAGTACCAGCTCCCAGTCTGGTGATAGCTCCACTTAGTCTAGACCCATTTTTCTCCCAAAAGTGCTACCCTGGCAGCAAGCTTAAACTTCAGTACATAAGCTGCTGGGGACACTCATCCAAACCATAGCTGACTATCAACTCAAGCATACTTTTCTTTTGATAAGTTAGTTTTTGTTTGTATACAAAACACTGATTTTGCAAATTTTTCAAATAGTAATATTTTAAGATTGTTAATTGTTCTTAAACTAAGAACAAGTGAAGAAAATACAACCTTGCCCAGTTACAGGATTTGTAGCATACAAGCTGTACTTCCCGCACAACAAGTCTTTTGCTTCACTAATGTTCCCTAAGTAGGGACTGATCTCTCTACAATTGATATGGGATGGAAATGTGTACAATGATGTACATCCATTTTTATATAGGATGGAGAAGGTGACTCTGCTTGCACATTGGGTCTTTGCAGAATAATCAAGTTACAAAGTAGCCCTCTAGGACCCTTTGATTGATGTTTAAGAGGAAAATGCAGGTACAGGAAGAACCCATGAGGATGAAGGCAAATGGCAGAATAAGTACCTATGGTATCAGCGGCTGCAGCTGTAGGGGAGGCAGGGTCCTTGCCCAGAGTGTCAATGATAGATCCCCGTCAGCTCTTTGACTCAGACATGTTATCTCCAGTATTCTGAGACACCATTCTTCTGCTGTCTTGGGCTACGCCACTTGTGACAGTGACCCTCAGATCCTCACAAGGTCAACTGCTACAGGTTTGGAGACTTCTCAGAGGCTTGGGCTAGGGAATTCCAGAACCTGACTGGGCCTGTAGCTAGCTAGAGCTTGTGAAGACTGAAGGAGGTGTCAGCACAGGAAGTGGGAAATGATCCTTCTGGGAGTGGTCTTTTCAGTCTCCTTTCCCCTGAAGTGAACCTGTCTTGGCACCTGACCCAGGATGAGAGGCTACTTGTATCACACAGCTCTTTTGTTCCCCTGAACCCAAGTTTGAGCCCCTGCTAAAGCAGGTACAAGGTGCTGGTGCTACATGTGGATGGAGGGAGAAGTCTTAGGAAGGGAGATCGGAGTGATAGTTTCTTTCTGTGTCTTACCTGTTATCCCCCTAAGAGGCATAGTGCATAAGACAGAAATGTCCAGGTGGATTTAGTTGTGCCTATTCTCCCCAAGAAAGGTGTTTATGATGTACTAGGATGAGAGGTGGTACCAGTACAGTGGAGCAATGGACAGGAATGGCCATTGCAGAGAAGCATCTTCAAGGAGAAAGATCAGAAAGAGATGCTGAAGATTTTAAAAAATTGGGCTTTGTAACTTTCAAACACATTCAAAGCATGCTAAGAAAGGAAACTTCAGAAAAGTTAAATAGTAATATTCCACTCCCATCCCATCACAGAGACAAACACTGGTGATTGTCCATCTTCCCTCCTCCCCTTGCCCCAAATGGATAACAGTTTTAAGCATTCCAGTCTTATTTTCTGGGCAGAAATTTTGTAGTGAAGCTGGAGTTTTGGAAGGAGAGGACAAAGCCACTGAAGGAGCTAGGGGAGGGAATATGGGCACAGACTGTAGGATGAGGAGAGGAACAAGAGGCTGGCACCAATGCAGGAAAGCCTTGTCCTCTGCTAGCTGAGAGAATTGAGACCTTCTACCTCCTGAACCACCAAACAACACTGAATGCCAGGGGTACCTCTCTTGATGCTGGTGTAAGAAGACACATGCTTTGTTCCATGATAACAATGGACTAAACCTCTGAAACTGTAAGCAAGCCTACAATTAAAGGCTTTCTTTTATTCTAGTGGCCTTGGTCATGGTGTCTCTTCACAACAATAGAATATTGACTAATACAGCCATGCACTGATAAGTGAGACACTCAGAATGCTTATCCAGCACTGGGGTTATTACCTGTAAATGGAGAGTGATAGAAGCTGAAGATCTGAGTAATCAACTTCCTCATTAGGAGAAAACTTCCCTGTCTCCCCACATCTCAGCAGTTCCAAGGCTGCAAAGATGGTCAGGCAACTGTGGTCCAGGAAACTGGTCATAGGGTGTTTTTCATCTGGGATGCTGGACTGGCTAGGAACATGCTGCATGCTTGTTGGGTTAAGCTCTCTTCACTTATTTGCCCCAACTGGAAGTGAATCTCATACTTCAGCTTATAGAGTCCAGACACACAGTCACTGCCAGCACAGTGGGAGAGAACCTCCTCTACCCATTGGCTGTTCTTGCCAGGGACACTGGGGATCCTTGGACCTGATAAGGACCCCCAACTGCAGAATAGCAAATATAACAGTCACCCAGGGCCATCAGCCAAGGACCACCATGGCATCAGGATGGGACAGATATATCAAGACCAGCCTCTAAGGCCTCCTAGACCCTTTGGACACTGTCCTCCATGGGGGTCTGTGTGCCCTCAGGTCAGTGAGGCTGGTGACCCCCACCCTCACATCTGATTGAGTGCTCCTGGATAACAGCTGGTGTCATGACCCAGGAATGTAGGAAAAAGTCTGAGAACTTGGCATGAGGCATGGTGACACTTAAGACTGTGCTTTGTATATAGATAATTGTGTTTTTGGGGAGGATGTGAGTTAATAAGCATTGTCAAGCCCCAATTTTGTTTCACTGAGAATTAAGGTGATAATGAAGTTCTGAAGCCAGGAAAGCATCCCAGGCCTTTAAGAGATGCAGAACACCACATTGCCATTCCTTCTGGGACTTGGAGGATGCCTTCAGTGGGGGACATGATTGGGGGCACCAGTGGATGCCCAAGGAGAGAAGGCCATTTCAGGACTAACATTGTCCTGACCAAACTCGGCAACAGTACCTGGCTTGGGGCCAAGCAACCAGTGTGGAAGAAGGCGGCAGAGTGGGCCAGGCAAACTGAATAGCTCTGTTGTGTTATGGTAGCCCACTGTCTCCTCAGAATACTTAGGACCCATCCAGGTCCCAGAACGCAGTAGAGTGGCCTCACCATCCACAGTCCATCAGAACTGTCATAAGCCACATGTCTATGCATGTATGTCTATATGTAAACATATGTCTGTGTATCCATGTAAACTCAGTAGGTCATGTTGCATATGTTCAAATAATTTTAATTATATATCATATATACAGAAAAATGTACCATTTAACCATAGCACACAATTTGATAACATTAAACGTGAACACATTGTGGAACCATCACCATTATCTGTCTTTAGACTCTTCCATCTTCTTAAGCTGAAACTCTGTCCCGATTAAAGAGAGACATCCTGGCCCTCTCTAAGTAACCAGCACCATACTTCCCATCTTCGTATGTGGAATCATACAGGATTTGTTCTTCTTTAATGTCCTCAGGCACCTGTGTTGTAGTATGTGTTAAGCACTTTCTTGTCACTATGAAAAATATCTGAGACACATAACAAGGGACAATTTATTTTGCTTACAGTTTTGGAGCCTTAGAGTGAGGCGATTGTGCTAGAGCAGAGTGGCTCACCTCATGGTGGCCAGGAAGCAGAGGGAGCAGCAATAGGAAGGAGCCAGAGAAGCACAGATCCCCTAGGAACATCCTCCCACCCCGGGGCCTACTTCCTCCATTCAGCCCTGTCTACCACAAATTCCTCTCCAACAGTGTATTCAAATTTTGTTATGTCTTAAAGCATGAAACTCTTTCCTTGTCTTAGAGAGGAAACTAAACTTGTTGAACCTGCTGGTCTCTCCCCTGCACTTCACACCAAGGACAGGTACATGAGTCTCCTCACCTTTGTTGGTCTTCACTCTCTTCTTTTCTTCCATATCCTGCAACCCTGCAATCTCCACTGCTGGGTGCAGAAGATGTCTGCATACATGGAGCCCAATTGCTATGAGGGCTTAGGGCAGCCATGTGATGGATCTAGTAAAATGGGGTGGGGTGAGGTATATATACAAGCATGTATGTGTAGGAGGTTCTGAGATTGCCCTGCGGCCACTTTACCAAACAGACCCAAAGTCCCCTGTGCTGACTCTCTGATCTCATCTGCCCCACATCCTGGGGCTTCTGCACCCTCCAGACCACCTCAGTCATAGATATTGCAGGCTTCTGGAGGCCAGTCTACAATGTTTCATGTCAGACTCTTCCTTTGAAACCTAAGAAGTCTCATAATGGGCAAGGGACAGAAGCTGGCTTGCTTCTAATTAGCATTTGACATTCTGTTGTCCCTGTGTGGGGTCATAAAAAGCTTATTCATGTTGCCACCCCCATGATGATTGCACAACCCCTCAGGCAAGGAAGGAAGGAGAAAGGCAAAGGCATGTAATGTGAGGTTGGCTAGAGTGAAACTGATGGAATAGACTAAACCAACTGCCAGTTCCCTAGGGGGACAGCATACAAGCCAGTGTTTACCCTTGAAGGCCAGGAGTCTGCGGGGCTTGGGCAGGATGATGACTCTAGGGTGGAAGATTAGGGAGGCCATGCCAGTATGTCTGAGGCTGTGGAAGACATGCATCCCTGCACTTCCTGGGGCAAACCTCCTCTATATCCTGCCTAGTATGGTAAAGGCCATATCCTAGGCAGTTGGAGGCTATGTCCTGGAGGATCTTGTAGGAAATTTTCTCCTTCAAGTAGGAGTGTCTGCTTCTAATTTTGGAAAGATTTTGTTCTGTCTCTTATGAAAACTAAACCTACAGTTTTTGCCTGTTATTCTCTACTTCAGTTGGTTCAGCCCAATACTGGCCACTCCCATGATGGTGAGTAAAAGAATGGGCAGGTCTGTCTTCTTGAGATGATCACTTTTCTCCATCTGAGTTCTCAGGCTGTAGACAGGCCCTTTGGAACACCAGGTTCAGGCTTAATCAGCTGGAAACCCTCACTGAAGCTTTTGCCTCCCCATTCCCAAGGTATCTGCTTTGAGCTTGAATGGGTTAGGCACAGGCAACCTGATGAGCTGAGAGTCAGAACAACAGTGAGCCTGAGACTTTAGGCAGTTAACAACCCATGATAGTTTGTACTATTATTCACAAAACAGAAAGAATGAAGTTCTTGTGCTTTGGGGTGATTTAAGGATATAAGTAGCTCTGTCTGTAAGTTGGCACTGAACTTCTCTGGGGTAACTAGACTGGCAAACACAACACTTTCTTTTTATTTCTTCCTCAGTGTTGTTCAAGGGAAATTCTAGGGTCTCTGGGTCTATGAAGGATGGAGAATTCCTTCAGCTTGAAAGTGAGCCAGACAGGGTCGAGTGCTGTGGGATGGTCTGTATGTCAAGTGTGTTGCTGATTGGTCAATAAATAAATCACTGATTGGCCAGTGGCCAGGCAGGAAGTATAGGCGGGACAAGGAGGAGAATAAAGCTGGGAAGTGGAAGGCTGAGTCAGAGACACTGCCAGCCGCCACGATGAGAAACAGCATGTGAAGATGCCGGTAAGCCACGAGCCACGTGGCAAGGTATAGATTAATAGAAATGGATTAATTTAAGCTGTAAGAACAGTTAGCAAGAAGCCTGCCACGGCCATACAGTTTGTAAGCAATATAAGTCTCTGTGTTTACTTGGCTGGGCCTGAGCGGCTGTGGGACTGGCAGGTGAGAGAGATTTGTCCTGACTGTGGGCCAGGTAGGAAAACTCTAGCTACAGTCGAGAACTTGGCACTGCTGTGTCTAGATATGAGTATGAGTGGTGGGTAGGATGAAGGTCTATGGCTAGCCATCAGTGGCTCTGTCTTAATGGAGTAGCTCCCCAAACTGGCACATGGATTCACTGGCTCACAGTCACTTCCAGTGGGAATCTTAGAAACAGCCTGTGAAGGAACAGAAGGTACCTGTGACTTCTGTCCTTCTTTTCCAACACAACACATTGGAGGACTTAGGGAAGTGTTGAGATCAGGCTATGCTCTACTCTAAGTTATTCCATAGGATGTAAAACAATGTTTATTAGGCCATGTATTGCCATAAGACACTCCATTTCACAAGCAGCTTTTGGCTCCATTTTGAGGGAGAAAGATGACTGCAGCCCTTGGGGATACCCAGGAACTGCATCATCTCTCAGGCACCAACCGTATAAGTTTATTGAGAAGAACTGAAACTGCATAGGCACATGGATGTATTTAAATCATATCATGGAAATCAGGCCCAAGAAGTTATTATACTTACTAGATTGAGGAAAGAGTTTAATTCCTTTTCCCAGACCTATAAAGTGATGGGCACTTAACACTGCAATGGCAAGCACCAACACCAACCTATGACCAGATATCTGATCTGTGTGTCAAGGACTGAGAGCTCCCCTACTTGGTATGGTCCCTGTTATTGCCACACACCTTTCTGGACTACCTGCTTGTCCACCTGTTGCCCATATGGACATGGATCTGATCTATTGGCTTCCTGATCTTGACCTCTGGTTGGCCTTTTCACATTTTTAGCTGAATTCTGCAGCTTTACTTTAAAATCTGACTTATCCAGCTCCTGAAACAGCTCCCTCCCACACTGGTCTGTTGTTCTTGTTATCTATATAGACTCCTTCTCAGCCCACTTCTGAAGCTGCTTGAACTCTGATGCAGCCTCTTTAACTTGTATTCATTTTGTAACCCATTTGTATGTATGGAGATGTATAGATAATTTTAATATGTGCTGTGTGATATGAAAATTAATGTTAATTAAGGTTGAAACAAAGAACATGCATTTTCCTCAACAAGGCTACCAAGGCAGTAGAATTTCATGATGAATAGCTATCATTGAAACTGCTGAACTTTGTGAATTTATTGCTATTCAATAAATTCTAACATGCAGAAAGACACAAGTATGTTGTACATACTTGACATAGTGCATTCACAACAACACAGGAAGACAGCAGAAGGATTGTCTCTCTAATTAATGCTCCCAAATAATCATCTCAAGGGTTCCTACTCTTATTGCTACCATGAGGACCAGCCTTCAGCAGCTCGGGGATGAGGGGGATCCACAGAGTCAGCAAACTAATCACTCAATTTGACTTTTCTATCTGAGGGAATAAGACTTAATCTCTGGGGCTGGTGAAAAAGGGAAACACAAACACACACACACACACACACACACACACACACACACACACACACACACCCCTCCAGCATGTCAACATGTCAGGATCTCACCTAGGGTGCTGATGAATGGTAAGCCTTCAGCAGGTCAGAGAAACTGAAGAGGAGATGCAGAGCAGACAAACTACTGGACAGACAAACAGACACACAATGACTTTTCTGAGGGCCAAAGCTTAGTTCCTCATTTATTATTCTTTCTGTTGCTTGTCCTACTCCATTATTCTTCTGTTCTGTTCTTCTGCCCTGATGTTTCCCTTCTGCCTCTCCTGATGTCTTCCTTCTAGCTTTCCTTCTACATCTTTCCTGGTGTTTTTCTTCTCTCATGTCTTTATTTTCCCCCTTACAGCTTATATACCACAGCAAAACGTTTCAAACAATATAAAAATTACAATGTGGTTACATTCCAATTTTGAGTGAATGATTACAATGAATACAAGTAAAAAACAGCATGTTTTAATATCCCTTACATGATTAAACATTTTACATGTTATCAGTGAAAAACAAGAACCCACATACATTTCATACCCAACTTGTTAAAGATTAACAGAGTATAAGCAGCAAGGTATTTTTCTCAGTCAATTCTTTTGCTGGTAGGCTGCATTTTGCAGTTACAAAGAAAGGATAAATCACTTTATTACTTATCTCAAAAGGCAATCTTATAAGAAATCTTAAAAGAATCACAAATCTAAACTTTTATATATGAAAAACAGTCAGCTCTACTTTAAATCTTCAGGGTACACACCCAGGGTGGACTTTTTATAACAGGAAGCTGAGAACAGAAATGGGTATAAGGAATTAATCATCGACCTTGATCACCAACGCATCAAGAAAGGTCCCTGACCTCACTGAGTCCCTTGTTCAACTATTAAAAGTGTGTCTTTATAAACTTTAAGTTGTTCCCAAAGATTTTCTACCTCAAACCCATTAACAAAAAATCTTAACCTAACCTTACTAATAATTCTACATGTCTAAATTCTTTCTAAGGGTGGTGATTGAATCATTAATCTGCTCCAGCAGCAATGCTTGGAAAAAGCCAATCACTATTATTTTAAGTACCAATAACACTGTCTAGTGAGGGGCTAGGAACCACCTGAGAGTTTTCATACAACCCATAGATTATGAGGGGTGTGGTGACCACTAAGGCAGAGTTATGCTCAATAACAGCATGATGTCCTCAGGACGTGTTGTTAGTCCTCTAGGCTTTGCCTCTTCAAGGCTCACTCAGGTGTGGCTTTGCCAACTACCTAGCCATGTTCCATAAGTTCCAGTGCTGCCTGTTGGTTTCCTCTCGTGACCTCTGACATATTCTGCTTCAGAAATGAGGTGATGGTACTAGGTCCAGGATAGCCAGAAGCAGGGAAGGGCTTCACTTACCTGCCCTTCCATTTGGGGTAAGAGTCAGTGCTTTCTCTCTGTCCCTGAGTTGGGTCAGTATCCTCATACCTGAGGCTGGGTGAACTCAGAGAAGGACACTGAGGCATAAATGGGAATTTGGTGGTGGAGGCAGTCTTGGGCCTTGAGAACTGTGACAAGGGTCATCTGATGATAGGCTTGACTGGAACTGTGTACTCATTTAGTCTCTGTTTGGTGTTGTTAAAAAGCATGGGATGTATGAAAGTGGTAGAGGGAGACTTCTCAGGTTTGGAAATTCTGTTCTTTCCAGCAGTGAGGAGAGCTGGGGCCTGGGAGCCATGTTATATCCTGGCCAGCAGTTCAAAGTAGCAGGTGGCCTGGCATGGTTCCCATGTCTGTCACCATGGAGGGTCAGTGGATGGAGCTCTGGCAGGCACAAAAGGGCCCCAGAATCTTTGTCTCACTATTGCTGTTTTATAGGGGCATTCTTTCTGGAATGTGGCTTCTCTGACCTGAACAGTTACAGCCTATGGCAGCACTTAGGCCTTGATCTTGAGGGGCTTCATGCCTGAGGTATGGATGGAGGTAGACTCTATGTTCCTTGAGGAGTCAGACCTGTCACTGTGGGCCAAAAACATCAAGGGTGGATCTTGGGACACTTGCCAGGGTTCAAAGATTCACATCCTAGTCTGTTGACTAACCGGATTTTTCCTTCCTTCCAGTGAGCACCAGCCCCTGAACTGCCTTCTGGGGGAGATAACCAGAGAGAACTTGGCTTTGGTACTCACACAGGATTTTGCTTATACTAGTCACCACTCTCAGACTGTTCCCTAATTTGACAAGTTACCTGGTTTCTCTGGTACTCTGTTATGGGAGCCAGGAAGTGGGTACCCATTGTATGTCCCCATTCACCGTATAACTTTTTTCACTTCTTGTTCTTTATGTTAGTATCCATTTGAATGTTTCCCAGGAACCTGCAATAGGTTCTGAGGCTTGGGGCAGGAGGGGCAGAAGGTAGCTGAGGAGTCTCAATGAGAGTCTGAGAAGAGGCAAGTTAGGATCAGGGAGGGAGGAATGTGGAGCCTCCACAATGGAGGCTAACCTATCTACCCAGGTCTTCTAGTTGCTGCCCTATGAACCCAGGGTCTATGATGCCGTGGACCTTCATCTCCCTGTAGTTTTTAAGAGACATGTTTACATGCTTGGGAGACAGTGAAAGTCTTTGGCCCAGCAGCAGCTGGAAGGGCCTGTCCTGCAGCTTTGGTGGGCTTCAGAATCTGCAATATTCCTTTCATCTCTTTAGTGCCCTTGCAACTACGGTGCAGCCAGAGGATAGCTAGAGGATCGCTAAATCCTCTGGCAGCTCCTGCAGGACTGTACAGTGCTGTGGCAACTGGTCTGAGGCTGTCTCCACGGCAGCACTGTTCCCGACCCTCTACGGTATCCTCATTAATTTGAGGAACTGTCGAGGTTGCCCTGGAGCTGGGACTGCAGGGCCTCTGAAGGCCAGGGGCTGAAGGTTTTTGGGGTCAAAAGTAAATTAAAAGCAGGCAAAGAATGAACATGTAGCATGGGGCCGTCTGCCACTGACAGCTGCCCTGGTGGGCAAATACCAAGAAAGCTGGATAGAAAAGACTGTTGACTAATGTGAATGAGAAGGCATTGAGCCTGAGAAAGTCAGAGAAGCAAACAGCAGGAACACAGACTCTTCTCCGATGGCCACTGTGGTTGCCTATGCCTGGCCCTGCCTGGGATTCCCACACTGGCTGGAAAGATGTGTCATTCACTAGGGTAGAGATGGGAATGGCATCTTATCCCTTTGTAAAAGATGGGGTGGCAAGGAGAGGTGGACGGTAACCAAATCTTACATGACTGCCTGACTGGCATTCCTTATAGACCACCCATCTCCACTTCCATTCATTATACCTTAGGGACCAAGCAAGCTCTGTATCTGAGATATTACAGTCATCCTTGGGGTTAATTCCAGGGTGTCAGATTTAGTGTCCTTTTAGGCAAGACTGGGGACTCATCTAAGAGGGATAGGAGATAGTCAGGACAGTGTCACTGGAGATTAACAGCAGAGGTTCTGAGAAGGCCCAAAAAGACCTGAGTTTTTGTCTAAAAAAAAAAAAAAAAAAAAGACTGAATCTGTGGTCAATGGGTGCCCTGGATGTGGAGGATGAGATCCATAGTTAATTGTTAAGGATGCAAAGAAAAATTTGGTCTTCACTATCTGAAAACCAGATCACCAAGCAGAGAATTCATCTGGTGTGGCCATCTCTGTGTGATCTTGTATGAGTTGGAGCAAAGCCTCTACAATGTGAAGGAGGGTGGGCTGCTAAACTAGTGGGTTTTCAGATGCTGCAACAGGTACATAAGCTTGTCTGTGCTCTTGAGATGCACACCAGGCTGGAAGGGATGAGGCCTGCACATAATTACTGTTGTTGTAAGTCTTGAGGTTTTGTTCTGCAGCAATGGCTGACAAATGGAAATTGCTGGTCCTGGTGGAAGTGGGAAGGCCTGGGAGGTCACATGTGGAGAGAGGGTAGGCTTAGTGATCAGTTGGAGGAGAAGCAGGGGAGCTAACAGGCCAGGTGTGGGGTGAGGTGGTGGGATTAGATAGGGGTTGTTAGAGTTAAGGGAAGGATACCGCATTTGTGTCTCCTCATTTGGCCTGTGTGCTTGCCCAAGAGTGGCTGGCACAATGCGTGAGAACTGCCCACATCTCTGTCATGTGCTTGTGACATCAGTCTTTCTCATGCTTGATATTGACTTTCTTCCATTTATTTGATATAAAAGATGCTCTTAATATTTATGTTCAAATTTTCCAACATTCTAAATATTCTGAAAATCTGCTACTCTGTGCAGATGCAGACACAGTGCTGCACCAGACAGAAGTAGTCATCAAGCTCAGCAAGAGGGATCAAGCATACAATGGAGCCCCAGGGAAAAAGTCAGCTACCTTGGTGAGAGATGATTGTACATTAAAGATTAAAGCTACTAATTTCTAAGGTATGACAATAGTATTAAGGTCAAGCTCTTGAGAAAATTTTGCTTTCAGTAGCATTTATGGACAAGATCACATGATGCCTGGGGTTTGAATTACAGTACACAAGGGGAGCTGGAAGACATAAAGTAAATGGGGGCTATGCTGATGACTGTTGAAACTGGGTGGTGAAGCTGGGGTTCACTATACTATTTATTCCTTTTTTTGTGTTAAATGGTATTTTTCCCCAATGAACATATTCAGTGATTTGCTTTATACTGGATCTTTGATTTTGGTGCACCTGTGTGTACTTGTGAGACAATTAAGAAACTATAAAAAGTGTTAAATAAATACTATGCAAATAGTGCAAGGGAGGAGTGTGGGAAGCTGCCTTGCTGAGAAGGTAGCTCAGCATGCACAGAAAGAGGATTAGACAGCACAGTGGCCTGTGGCCCAAGGGAGGGTGAGAAATGCTGGCGCTGGGGAGATGGTATCCTTCTGGAGGCTTGAGTAGGAGTCATACAATCTAAAGTGTGATCTGGGAGCATCAGCAGAATGGAGTCCAGCAACAGAAGAAGAGATAGACCAGAGCTGGAGATAGTTATATGTTTGTTCATTTGAGGCTGCTGCCAGTCCTAGTCTAAGGAGTCCAAGGAGGAAGAACCTATAGCTCCTTCCTGGGAGGGACTTGGAACCTGCCCAAGAATGTGGCCACTGCCTCAGACCTCCGCCCACCTACGGGGCAGTGCCTGTGGACTGTGGTCACCCTTCTGCCACAGAGTTTTCTGTCTCTGAGGCCATGAGGGAGGTGCATCTCTTAGTTTTCTTGGGCTTTCCCTCTTCCCTGTCCAGGGTGACAAGCTTACCTCCCAAGACACCCAGGTCTCTCTGTTCTACTGTCCCTAGCACCTTGGAGTGAAATGGTGGCTTGTGTCCATGTCAACTGCTGCCTCTTTCCTCCCTGGATAGAGAAAAGGCCACTGCATTCTAGGACACCCCAAGAGCTACCTTTGGCTTTCTGAATAGGCCCTGGAATGTTATTTTAGTGAAAAAATGTTTCACATTGGAATGCAGTAGCCAGACACCTGCCCCAATCCCCTGGTTGATAGAAGCCTTTGCCCACATGCTGTCTTAATGTGCCACATCGAGTTCCAGAAGCCCCAGGTCCTCAGGGAATGAGAGTCCAGTTCAGCTTGGTAGTTCGAGAGACTGTCTGGGATCTGCTGAGAGAATTAGTTGCAACACAGCATAATGAGTGGGTGTGTCACATGTCTTTACCACATGCTTAGCATTGTAAAGATGTGTTGCTAAGGCAACAATGTGCCTTGTTAGCAGGAAGCACTTGGGGCAATACATAGAGTGCCTCACCCTTGCCCTTAGATTCACATCTGCAGCAAGTGGAGCCCAAGTAGGTTCCTACAGGATGGGTAGAGTGACCTGCAGGCTCTGCTCAGTCTTTCCCCAGAGGATATAAGGATCTCCCTTCAGGAGACCCCACATCTGCTTGCCATCTGTCCTGAGTCCTGGAGGGTCTTCTGTATGCCATACTTGCCTCCTAGGTCAGGAAGTTTGGAGAGATCTCTTCAGTGTGCTCTGTGTTACTCACACACCCATTCATCCAAAGTACTCATCCATGCTTCCCTGTGCTCTCCAGAACACTGGGGCAATAGGCAGCTTTGGTCAATATGACCACTGCATGGCTGTGGATAAGTCAGGTTGGGCAATGAGGATCATCTGCTTTTCAAGACAATTCCTCAAATAAGAAGCTGATTATGGAGGCGTGACTGCAGCTGGGGTTATTCTAGCCTTCGATGGGTCAATAAACTTGCACTTGTGTCTGACCTATATCTGTGGACTAGCCAATGGCCATCAAATGCTACTGTTCTGGTCTAGGCAATCTCTGAGGACATAAGCATATCACTTCTGGGAGTTCAGAGGCTGGGTAAATGTGGTGGTATTTTGTTCCCCAAAATATTGTGCATGCTAATAAACTTGTCTGGGGTCAGAGAACAGGACAGCCACAATATTAAACATAGAGGATAGGCAGTGGTAGCACACGCCTTTAATCCTAGCATTCCAGAGGCAGAAATCCATGTATTCAAGGATACAGCCAAGCATGGTGACTCACACCTTTAATCCCAGGGAGTGATAGTAGAAAGCAGAAAGGTATATAAGGTGTGAGGACCAGAAACTAGAAGCTTTTTGGCTGGTTAAGCATTCAGGCTTTCAAGCAGCACAGTTCAGCTGAGATCCATTCTGGATGAGGGTTCAGAGGCATCCAGTCTGAGGAAACAGGATCAGCTGAGGAACTGGCAAGGTGAGGTAGCTGTGGCTTGTTCTGCTTCTCTGATCTTCCAGTATTCACCCCAATAACTGGCCTCAGGTTTGATTTTATTTATAAGAACTTCTAACATTCATGCTACAGGTAAATGTCTGATTAGATGTCTGGGCCCACTCTGTTCCAGATAGCTTGTGATTTAGGCAGTTCATATAGGAAGTCACAGTACAACCTAGCTTGTATCCAGGGGCAAAGTTTGTTACTTGGCATTTTTATAAAGAAAATGAGTACTTGTCTCATGGGAGGTTGCCAGACCTTCCAAAGTCATATTTTCAGACTGATTACTATTCAGTATATGCTGGTAGAAGCTTATGTCTATGGCAAAGAGCACTCTTGATTTTGTTTTTCAAATATTTAAGTTTTTTCTGAAGACACTTATTATTTCCTCATGGAATTGTAGAAGTAACCAACCGTCTTATTAAATAAGAAACACAGAGCCAATACAGAGATAAAAGCCAAGAGGTCAGAGCAATAGCTAAGAGCTAAAAACCTTACCCTTCACTCGTGGTGGTCCTACCTCTCTGAAAGAGACCTACTTCCTGTGTGTCTGTCTTTATAAAGACTTTCTGTTCTGCCTTCTCATTGGTTGTAAACCCAACCACATGACCACCTCGTCACTGCCTGTCTATGCAGACCTCCAGGTCTTCTATGGTTGGTATTGAGATTAAAGGCGTGTGTCTCCAATGCTGGATGTATCCTTGAACACACAAAGATCTACCTAGCTCTGCCTACCAAGTGCTGGGATTAAAGGCATGCACCACCACCGCCCAGCTTTTGCTATGGCTTGCTAATAGCTCTGACCCCTGGGCAACTTTATTTATTAACATACAAGTCACATTTCAGTACAAATAAAATATCACCATATGGAATTCTGAAACCTTTTTTTTTTAAGGATAAACAGGGACAATTTGTAATCTTAAAAGTGTACATAGGATTCCACCTCTAATGTAAATGAGAAGACCCTTTTGATGTTTAAGTATGTTGTAAATAACCACTTTCCATTTACACATGAAGTCCTGAGTGGACTTTGTTTTGGAACTTGAGTTCATATAGTTATGACTACTTCTGCTCTGAGTCATCAACAGGTCTATGGGGAGATTGACACAAATTTCAACTAGGATTCAAGGAAATACAATCTTTGGTATAGGTTTCACAGACAAGTTCAGTGTCCCCATATCTAAGGACCAATTTAAACATACTGACTTTGAATTCTTCCAAAGGAGGAAATATATGTAAGAAATTAAGCAAGCAACAGCAACACCCCCAGTTTGAGGAAGTGGGTGTATTAAAAGACACTGTCATCAGAAAGCCCTTTGCCAGAGCACTCTACCTGCTTCTTTGCACAGCAGTGGGTGTGGCTAGCTCCTGGTGTATAGTCAATGACTCTGGCATGCCCAGAAGTAACCTTGGATGCTTTATGGGCTTCTTGCAAATAAAAGCACTTCAGATAATCAACAGGAAGAAAATGGGGTGTGTAGGTCCCCTCCCTGGAGCTCTGCCCTCCATGGAATAGAAGGGCTCCAATGCCATTTCCAGAGTTTCCAGAGCTGCTCATGGAAAGCTTATACACTGGCTTTGCTCAGCCTTCATTGTACACCAGTTGCTCAGATACCACACAGTTTTGAAACTATACTGCCTGAAAATCTGCCATCTGGGAGGCTACAGTCATTCCTTCTGGGCTTGGTAGCCCTGGTCTAGAGAAGAGGAACCAGAAAGAGAAAGAGACAAACCTTGGGTTCAAGAGAATTTAGGGGAGGCTCCAATGCCAATGGACCACCCTTCATTTCGTAAGTCTAGTGTGTGGCTGCCATGTTGGTTGTTGTATTTACTGGACTGTCCTAAGGTTCTAGGGACAGCATACCATGAGTTTTGCAGAGTGAGGGTTTGGTCTGTGACTGTATCATACTTGCCACCCTCACAGTGACTCACACAGAGCCCCCTTCTTGGGTTTCCTTGATACTGGATTCTCTAACCTGGTTGGTCCTAAGGAGAGTTCATGAGTCACTGGATTAGACAACTACCAGCAGAAGCCAAAGGAAGCAAGCAGATCATCAGCCCTGCCCAGAAGCTGGTTCCTGAGAAAAGGGAAGTTACCATTGGTAGCCTTGAGGTTTACAGTAATGAGGAGAGGACATTTACCCTCTCCCTGGGGCTAGGCCAAGGAAGGAGACAACTGAAGAAAATAGTGTGGCTTACCATACTTAGAGGTAGGTGGGCCTTGTCTGTTCCAAGAACTTTACCCTACAAGTCCCAGAGTCAAGTCTCTTTTCTTACTTTAGCATTTTAATAGGTGATTCATTTATGTTTCTAACTTCAAAACTTCTAAGAAAGTACACTCTACTCACACCTCTTCTAGCCCCAAATGGTTTTCTTTCTTCTCTCTAGAGTTTAAGGCACTTACAGTTCACTACAGATATCTCCCTACCCACTATGCAGACTGTGGAAAGGTACACACACCTTTCTGCACATTGCTTTTAATCTTTAAAAAAATTCAGGCAGGCAGTGGTGATGCATGCCTTTAATCCCAACACTTGAGAGGTAGAGCCAGGCAGATCTCTGTGAGTTCGAGGCCAGCCTGGGCTACCAAGTGAGTTCCAGGAAAGGTGCAAAGCTACACAGAGAAACCCTGTCTTGAAAAACCAAAAAAAAAAAAAAAAAAAATTTCACTTTAATAATAGATAATCTTTGTAAGGATAATTTTAGAAATATAAAGGGCTTTAGGTAGAGTGGGTATGCTACCATCCACAACCAGCTCCTCTGCTTCTATGTGTCCCATGAGCTTGGTTGGCACCACTAGTGAATGGTGGGATCCATTATCAAGGACACATTCACTCACATGTCCTATTGCCCCTTTCTGCCTCTTTCTGTCAAGGACTCCACACAGGATCTCACTAGATCTCTCAATTGCCTTGGTTTCTCTACACTGGGATACCTACTCAGAGTCAGTGAGTTGGTGATGCTAGTGTGTGGGATATTCTTAAGAGTTTGGTGTAACAGCCTTCACTGTGATTTTTGTTTGATGTTTTTCTCATGGTTGGATTGAGTTTGGGATACACAGAGACCAAATACCCTTTTTCTCACATCAAGGACATATAGCCACATGACCTGCTGCATTTGACTCTGGCCCTGTACCCTAGCTAAGGTGAATTTGCCAGGTTGCATGCTGTAATGCTATTCTCTCTTCTGTACTGACTCTCCATATAGAAGTCACTACAAGCTTCAGGGTGCTTGTTTATTTTCAAGTTGATGTCCTTTTGGAAATCTTTTCATATGGTACAAAGGCAGAGTTGAGTTCCTTTTCATATCTGCTAGTAAGTATTCCATTGCATTTTTTTACATAATTGGATATATATTTAGTATGTGAAAATATTGGACACATAACCTTTTAGAACATTATTTAATGTTGATTTGTTGAATTCTTAGAGACAGAGTTGCTGGATCATAGCTTTGTGTATTTGTAGTTTTATGGTGAAACCTCTTGCTGGTCTGTGTACTATTTCATAATCCCATGTACACTAGGTGGATCCAATCAGAGGCTGGGGTTTAAAGCTATCATCTTCTGAAGCACAGGATTTTCACAGACCCTGTGCTTTGTGTAAGGGGGTGCTCCCTGTTTCTTCCTCAAGTGTCCTCCCTCTATTGTCATCTGTGAGGGAACACTCTTGCTTGGCCTGCTATCTGAGATATCCCTGACCTTGCCAGGCAAATGGGCAGCCCTTGCTAATGAGGAGCACATGGCCTCAGCTAGTGACATCTCTAGTACCTGCTTATATCCACCCAGTGAGGGCTGCATACTGAGAAGGTAGGGACTTGAAGCTCCTCAGAATCATCATGCTCAGGAAGTGAAGTCCACAGATAGAGCAGGAAGATGACTGGTTTGCAGGCCACTTTGTGTATCACAGATACTCATTTGGGTTCAAGATACATTACACAATTGTTCCTAAATTTCAGTAAAAGATGACTGTGTTGCTGTGCTTCTACTTGAGCTTGACATGTCAAAGGTATGCTATGTGTTTCTTGGTCTGGGTTTTTATAACAATGGTGTGGAATTAAGACTTCTAAGATCTGTGGCATACTTGTATCCCCACTTTGCTCTATGTGAGTATGGCAAAGCTACACAGTGACTCAAGCCCTGACCTCTGGTGGGCTGAGTGTAGTGAACATGAGGCATACCTACAGACAGCCCCCAGTCTGAAGCTTTGGGGTCTTCTGTTAGAGGTTGCAGCACAGCCAGAAAGAATTGAGGGTTGAGTCCTACAAATGGTGAAACTGAACCTGAAGGTTTACATGGTGTCCTTCTGGTTTAATCCAGTGTAATAAATGTACATCTTTGTGAGTGCAAAGCTAAAACTGAAATGGCTAAGACACAAACCATCAGACAATGATTATCTGTAACAGGTAAGAAGAGCACGGGAATTATTTTCAAAGCTATGCACCACCCCACCCCCATCCTGCAAAGGAAGTGTGGGGTTTTATTCAGGGAGCCTGTACATAATTAGGTAGAAAAACAGTGTGAGGGGCGGCACATTCCTGAGTGTGTTCAATTTAAGTAGACAAAGTGCTCAAGTTCAAGTCGGAAAGATGACACATTTTTTAGCATGCTTCATACAAATTATGGAACACATGTTCTAAAGAGTTGAATAGTTGAAAGGAATACCTCTGAGCATGCTCAATTTTCTCCAAAAGATTGTAGCTGAAGCAAAAGGAAGTGGCACTTTGACAGTGTATTAACATAGGCTTTTCTCCCTAAAGGTTTCTGCTTTAGTTAATGGGTCTTAACATCTATAGGTCATTCACTTAATCTATATACCCAGGGGCTGTGTGGCACCAATCTGTGGCCACAACTGTCCCACTTCAATCCCAGGATGGATATATAGAGGGCCTTGCATACCCCATCAGTGGAAATTAATGTTTGAAAACTTCCCATCTGGGAATTCTGTTCCTTTCCTGTCAAAACAGCAATATCCCTAGACTGCTTGACAGTCACATTGCCACATGCACAGAATCTGAAGGGCAGCAGTGTTGTGCAGCCAAATGTAAGTAAGCTATGCACTTATCTGTTATTTAATAAAACAGCATGTTTATGCTCAGTTTTATCTCATTAGGGAGTTACATGTTCTTCATATTCAAAATACCACGTGTGTGAATAATCAATGATAAATTCCTTCAAAGGGAGAATCATGGGGCCTTTGGAACCTGAAAGTTTCCATCTATGGGCTACAATTGGCCATGAAGACAGGGTGGGTGTCTGTTTTGAGCAGGGCAGGGTCACTGAGCTGCGCTGGTCAAGTTGGGCTCTCTCGGGCCAGCAGCCACTGTCTCTCACTCACTTCCTTTTCTGTTATTTGCATGACTCAAATGTCAGGGAATTAAAAGGGAGAATCAGAGGGTAGAAGCAGTTAAACATGAACGGGATGCACTTTTCCTGGTGAATGATGCTTTGTTGGATGACTTATCCCCCTAAGAATGCCTGAGTCAGATCCAGACAAATGGAAGAAATTAGTCTGGGATATTAGGAGACCCTTGATGCCTTGTCTCTATGGGTGCACACGAAGTTTATTCTGAAACTACTTTCTCCTCCTGTGCTGATGAGGTTTCAAAAATCTTTGTTCCTCCCACTTGGGGCCAAGGACAAATGATACTTTTGAAAGTAGACAGCCAGGCTGTCACTGGAGAGAGGACTAAGCTTCAAATAGATCCTTCAAATGTTGGAGGAAATATCGGTAAGAGGACAGAATATTGAAACTGCTTGAGGGCACTAGCATGAGCTGTGCTTGCCTTTGAACCAGTGAATGTATCCAATCTAAAATAAAACCATAAGGAAGAACTTGAGAATTGTCTCTGAGGATGCAATCTAGGCCTTTCTCCTGACTGTTACATCCATTTTATAGAATATTTTCACTGTTTGGAAAATTAAGTCTACCCTTACTATCAGAGGGGAAAAAAACTTGTTTCTGTCCCACATTGAAACAGCTCCATGATGCCTTTCTCATGCTGCAAGGACCTGACAATGAATATAACAGAAGACATTTCCATACATCCCCAGGAGCCTGCATTCCTATAGTGTAGAGAAGCAACAAGCAGGGGCAGTCCAAAAACACAGCAGGAGGTGTCTGGGAGCTCCCTTCTTTTGGGATACCTCAGGGGCTCAGCCAGAGGAAGTTGTTTCTTTTTGAACATTGTGTCAGTGCTTAGGGACAGGGATAATGGGTAAGGACCATCGGGCTAGGGGTGGAGCAGCAGATATGTTGGGTACTGCATTAGGTAATTTTCTCATCTGTGACAAAATCCCTGACAAAGTAACTTACGGAAGGAGGGACTTATCTTGGATAACAGTTTGAGAGTCCAGCACGTCATGGTGGGGAAGCTTGGTGGCAAGAGCACAAGGCAGCTGGTCACATTGCAGCTACAATCAGGAAGGTCAGAGAGATGACTGTTGGTGCTCAGTTTGCTTGTTCCTTTTTATTCAGTCCAGGGCCTCATTAACACTCAGAGTAGGTCTTCTCTCCTCCCAAATGACACAGGCGAGGGTGTGTTTAAGCTGGGTTTCCTTCCTTCCTTCTGGTCTGCACATTGACTCCACTTACTCTTGTCCTGTTGCTTACTGTTCAGTGGACTCTGATGGAAGCCACCAGCACAGATTCAATGTGTGCTGTTTGTGAACGTCCTAGACCTGAGGCGGAAATAGGCTGTCCTCACTCTGGTGGTAAAGATGATGATAATGATAATACTTTTCTAATTGTAAGAGTGTTCCTGCACAATCCACAAAGATACCCCCACAATAGACTGCTGGCAATGGTCAAGAGACAGCCCGAACTGACCTATTCTGGTGATAGGATGGCCAAACACCCTAATTGTCGTGCTAGAAACCTCATCCAATGACTGAGGGAACTGGATGCAGAGATCCACAGCTAAGCCCTGGGTGGAGCTCCGGGAGTCCAATTAGCGAGAAAGAGGAGGGTTCATATGAGCGAGAATTGTTGAGACCAAGGTTGGATAAAGCACAGGGACAAATAGCCAAACGAACGGAAACACATGAACTATGAACCAATAGCTGAGGAGCCCCCAACTGGATCAGGCCCTCTGGATAAGTGAGACAGTTGATTAGCTTGATCTGTTTGGGAGGCATCCAGGCAGTGGGACCGGGACCTGTCCTTAATGCATGAGCTGGCTTATTGGAACTTGGGGCTTATACAGGGACACTTGGCTCAGCCTGGGAGGAGGGAACTGGACCTGCCTGGACTGAATCTACCAGGTTGAACTCAATCCCCAGGGGAGTCTTTGCCCTGGAGGAGATGGGAATGGGGGATGGGCTGGGGGGAAGGGTGGCAGGAGGGGGGAGAACAAGGGAATCCGTGGCTGATATGTAGAACTAAATTATATTGTAAAATAAAATAATAAAAAAATTAGAAATAAAGTAAATAAATAAAATAATAATAATTAAAAAAAGAGTGTTCCTGCACAAAAGGACTAGGACTGAGTTGCCATGGGCAAAGACCAGCTGCCACACAGTGAGGGCCTCCACTGGCTGCTGAGTTTCTCACATTTTTGTTGTTGTTGTTGTTTTTTCGAGACAGGGTTTCTCTGTGTAGCTTTGCGTCTTTCCTGGATCTCGCTCTGTAGCCCAGGCTGGCCTCGAACTCACAGAGATCCTCCTGCCTCTGCCTCCCAAGTGCTGGGATTAAAGGTGTGCGCCATCACCACCCGGCTGAGTTTCTCACATTTTTTTTTCTTTCACCTTAGGACAAATTTCAGAATCACTCACAGCTCTCAAGGTCCTGGTTGCTGCACTACCTGCTTTTGCTGCATCTAATATTTCTATTAATTTCATTAGGTTAATTATTGTCCTAGTTAGGGTTTCTATTGCTGTGATAAAACATGACCACAAACAACTTGGGGAGAAAAGGTTTACTTTAGCTTAAACATCCAGGTAACAGTCTATCACTGAAGGAAGTCAGGGCAGGAATTCAAGGAGGGCAGGAACTTGGAAGAATGAACTGATGCAGAAGCCGTAAAGGAGTGCAGCTTACTGGTTTGCTTCCCATAGCTTTCTCAGTTTGCTTTCTTGTAGCACCCAGCACTGCCCAGAGGTGGCACTTCTCACAGTGATCTGAACCTCCCACATCTGACCCGTCCCGCGGGCCAGGTTATTGGGGAGACCCGAGGAGGCACCTCCTGAAAGATCAATGGGGGTGAGAGAGAAAAGAGACCAGGCGCATAAGGGAAGACAGAGGCAGTCTGAGTCGCGTCAAGGTCTCGTTTATTTACTGGGTATTGAGGCTTATAAGCAGGGCTTCAGGCAGGGAGGGGGAGCAGGGGAAGCAAAAGGAGAGAAGAATGGAAAATTCCTAAGGAAGGGTGAGGTTGCTTTGGTCCCAGGCCCCTGCAGCTGGCTGATTAGCACCTACTCCAGGAAGTTGTACAGCCCTCGGTTAGGCCAGGAACCTGTTTTTGCAAGGTTTGATAAAGTAAGAAAGGTCACACAAAATTCAAGACACAGCTGTCCGGCGTCGGTCTCCAACAGTTCCCCCTCTTTTCTCAAAAATGGACCAAGTCCATGTGATCGGGGTAGCTAGGGTCCGAGAGAGTCCCTGTCTTAGGCTACACAGGGGGCTTCCCACGCTCGGCAGCGTGCCATGTTGAGCCAGTCTCGACGACCTCTGTACGCTGTTGTCTCCGGCGTGGGCCCTGTACTATTCCCGTCATTGGGTACCCTCTAGCAAGACCGTGGGGACATTAGGGCCTTAGGACACTGAATCTGAGTCCTTGATGGGGCTCCTGGCCGGCCTCCTCGGAATCTGGCCTAGGGACCAAAGGTAATGAGAAGGAGAAAAACAATTAAGGGGGCTAGAATGGTAGGTAGCAAGGTGGAGAGCCAGGGGGACCCTTGCAGTCAATCTTCAAACCACCTGTGCTGATTTTCAAACTCCCTTTTTCTTTGGGCTAGCCTTTCCCTTAATTTTTCCATCGATTCCCTGACAATACCAGTATGGTTGGCATAAAAGCAGCATTCTTCCTTCAAAGCTGCACATAATCCCCCCTCCTTTAAAAATAGTAAATCCAGACCTCTTATGTTTTGTAACACAACCTCAGAGAGCGAGGTTAAAGATTTCTCCAGAGCAGAAATGGATCTTTCTATGACCTCTAGGTCAGTAGTCATAGCTATTTGTAACTGCATAAGGTGGTTGCTCTGCACGAGGGCAGTAGTTCCTGTACCAATTCCTGCAGTGATGCCCCCAATATCTAACAAGAGGGCAATAGTCATAGACACAGGTTCTTGAGTGTATCTGCCTCTCTGCTCAAAGAATTCCATATCAGAGACTAATTGAACCAGAACATAAGAGTTTTCCCATTATCAATGGCAAAGCAAGCTTCCCCTTATTCAGTTTTTGCCATCTGCAAGTGTGTCATGGGTTCAGAGGTGGATATTGGAATTCTAGCATCCTCAGTTTAGTGGTACCCAGACATGAATCATCATTTAGTTAAGACATCAGTGATATAAGAGCCAACAGTAATTAGCAGAAGCACAAGGGCCAAAAGCCTTATGATGGCTGACAGAGTTCCTTATCCTCAAGGAACTTGGAACTTTATCTCAGGTTCCTTATGACAAGAAATTCCCTTTTGATCTAACATTCTGGGGGGGCAGGAAACAAGGGCAATGTTTTCTCTTCTGTAATTACTTCCTGCTGACATTGGGACGTTGTTGTCAAGGCCCTGGAAACCCAGAATGTTAGTCAAAGACAAGAGGGAACGTTTTATTGACCAGCTGAAGAGATGGTATGCATATCGGCTGAATTGGTCCATATCAGCTTTCAGCAAATTCAGGGCTCACAGTCATTTGCAGTAGGTTGTCACCAGCAAATGATGCTAGGATGTATTTGTCAGCCAAGTGGAAACCTGTTGAGATAGATATAAACTAGGAACAGGAGTTAAAACTTACGAGCTTATTTGGAACTTTTAGACCCATAGTCTTAGTAATTGTAGTATTATCAATTTGCCCTGAAATCCATAGTGTCCTTTCCATCCAGAGAGCCAAGTATAGACTGGACTGAAATTTCCTTGGCCCAATGAAAAGCATCTGCAAGTCTATATTTAGAACCTGTTTATCTTTTTTTTTAAAAAGACTTATTAGCTTTAATTAATTAATCCATTTGATCAATCAATTACTAAGCTGAGAAAGCTATAGCTAGTCCAGTCATCAATGTCATCAAAGAGCTGAGAAGGATAAACTTTACCTGAGTGCAGACTTTTAAATCTATTTAAAAAACAACAGAGACTATCCATTACCCAGAGTGCCATCATCCCAGGCTCCTATAGTCTTCAAAGTGTTGGCAGGACAGGTGTCAGGACAGCATCAGTCTTGGCTGCTGGGGAGCTTGGAGTCTCTGTTTGCTATAGTAAGTTTTTTATCAAATAATGTAAATGCCATATTCATCAGATCCTTGACAGGTTTGAGGACCATTATCTATTAAATGTATCTGAGCCAAACAAATCTAGGCCCAATCTTGAAAATATCTCTAATTTTGGTAACAATAACCAGGCCAGTTTGTTCACCTATAGATATATTAGTCAAATATACCACTCAGTTTTTTTTAATTAAAATAGAACAGTTTATGCTTTAAACTAGTATCTGAATAGCCAGATGACTAGTATTAACTTGTATTCCTTAACATAAAGGACATGCAAACTCAGACATTCAAAACCAAACATACATATGGCCACATTTTTCATTCACACCTGTAGAGTAGACAGACATTTTTACAACTATGACCCTTTGGAGTCTCAATGTAACAGCAGAATAGCAAGACAAAGAAATCTGAAACATGTTTCATTTTTTTATATATCTCAAGTCATTTTTTAAATCATTATTTAAGCCTTTTTATCTTCAGACCTTTATACCTTGCTTTTACGTATTCTAATAACTTGCATTTTACATATTTCTTAAAACTTTTTTTTTATCTTAACCAACAATAATTTGAAACCAATTTTCTTAAATGATGGCAAGTATTTGTAACCCATTGAACTCAAATGACCAAAACCCATGTAAATTTTTATTTTTCCTGTGGAAACAAAAGCATAATTTTCCCAGTATCTTGAACTGATAATTTAACATTTCTTTTTAAGCAATATCAGGACAGAGAAGGCTTAACAAGAGAAGCTGCTGGCCAGCAGAAGAGACCTTGAAGTTATCCCAGTAAAGGAAGGGAAGGGGAGCAGTGGGCATAGAGCATGTCCTTGGCTGCCAGTGTTCCTGAAAAAAGTTTTTGTTAACTCCTCTGACTAAAGTCAGATTCTCTGTTCAGTGTTCACACAGTTTTTGTCAATTGCAGGCAGTCCCCATTGCCCTGTCCAGAGCACCCCCACCCTCGTGAGAGCAGCCAGCTGACTGCAGTCCTGATAGCAAGAGAGCTAGGGAGGGACGGAGGTGGCCTTAGTTATGCCTCTCTTTCCTCCTCTTCCTCTAGGAAAATAAGGGAGGTTAGTAGACAGAAACAAATAACATTTACACAGACAATCCAAGAACCGGAACATCAGCACTGAGACGACGGCCTCATTCACAGCCAGCAAGTCCCTCTTACAGTATGCAAGCCACACCTGACAGGAGCTACCTGTTTATCTCAGTTCAATCGGGGAGTGGGGGTGGGGAACCCAGTTCCCTCTATTGTGGCTCACACATTCTTCCAGTGGGCTAGGCAAAGGTCTAGTGGAGAAGGGAACTGTCCCATAGTGTCTGTCACAGTCAAGTCAACAATGAGAACAGTTAATACATTACACACAAGACCAAGGGCACACGAAAAAACTTTGCCCCAACGAGACAACCAACAAAGCTCTAAGAACAATGACAGCCTGATGTGCTCTGGGTGGGGGGGTAACCCTCCAGGCTCAATCACATCAAAAACAATCCAGACTCGAGGATTTCTGTCCTTAAGCAAACAGACATCAGGGGCTTCCACATCCCTGTCAGTCAGACATGCACCTTTTTTTTTTTTTTTTTCTTGGAAGAGAAGGAGAGAGTAAAGTAACAATGATCACAACAAAACATACCAAAAAAAAAAAAAAACAACCCCATAAAATGGCTCTGACAATTTCCTGGGACAAAATACAAAGTGGTACTTCCTCCCACCGTGGGGGAAGATACCCAAAGATGCTCCTAAACCAAATGGTCACCTCTGAGGTGGCCTTAGGGCTCTGGGACATCTCCCTTGGCCGCCAGGTTCACTGTCTGGACACGTCTGTCCCAGTGAGAGCCTGCAAAGTACAAATCAAGCCTGCAAAGTACAAAACAAAAGTAACAAGACAGAGAGACACAGACAAGACAGAGAGCGCTCTTACCGGTAGATGTCAATAAACCTCTGGACCCCTAGGTGTCAGGCAGGGGGAGTTTGAGAGAAAATTCTCTGCAAGGGCTAGTAAATGTGAAACATGCCCATCTCCCTCTGCTTCCTTTAGAACATCTCTAATCACACCATAAAAACTAAAAAAGGCATCGGGGACATTTTCCCCATCTCTGATTAATTTGTTAATATCTTTTCCAACCTTGTTCCAAGTCAAAGGGTGAATTCCTGGTCCATTAATCACTAACCAGGGACATTTCTCCTCCACATATTGGAAGAATTTTATCAAATCCTTTTTCTTTTTCTTTCTTTTTTTTTTTTTTTTGGTTTTTCGAGACAGGGTTTCTCTGTGTAGCTTTGCGCCTTTTCTGGATCTCGCTCTGTAGACCAGGCTGGCCTCGAACTCACAAAGATCCGCCTGGCTCTGCCTCCCGAGTGCTGGGATTAAAGGCGTGCGCCACCACCGCCTGGCCTCAAATCCTTTTTCTTAACTCTTATTTCTCTCTCCCTAAGATTACCTTTCATCTCCTTTAGAAAAACAGCCTCTTTAGATACATTTTTGCCCATGATCAATGGGACGACATACTTACCTCAAGACTCTCCCGCGTTGCATGAGTGATGCGGTCCGGGCGTCTCTACCCTGATCCTCTATGGGGCCCCTTCTGTTGTCTGTCGTCCGGCAGGTCACCGTGCCTCGAGCCCCACGTTCGGGCGCCACTTGCCCGTCCCGCGGGCCAGGTTATTGGGGAGACCCGAGGAGGCACCTCCTGAAAGATCAATGGGGGCAAGAGAGAAAGGAGACCAGGCGCATAAGGGAAGACAGAGGCAGTCTGAGTCGCGTCAAGGTCTCGTTTATTGACTGGGTATTGAGGCTTATAAGCAGGACTTCAGGCAGGGAGGGGGAGCAGGGGAAGCAAAAGGAGAGAAGAATGGAAAATTCCTAAGGAAGGGTGAGGTTGCTTTGGTCCCAGGCCCCTGCAGCTGGCTGATTAGCACCTACTCCAGGAAGTTGTACAGCCCTCGGTTAGGCCAGGAACCTGTTTTTGCAAGGTTTGATAAAGTAAGGAAGGTCACACAAAATTCAAGACACAGCTGTCTGGAGTCGGTCTCCAACACATATCAACCAACAGTCAAGAAAGTGCACTACAGGTTTGCCCACAGACCAGTCTGGTGGGGCATTTTCATAATTGAGGTTTCTGCTTCTAAAGTGACAAAAAACTACCCAGAACAATTATAGTAAATTATAACAATTAAAAGTCTTTATAACGTGCAGGCTTTATGCTATTGGCTGTGTGAAGGCCTGTTGCTGACTTTCTTGCATTAATCTCATTCTACACAGACAGAAATGTCACAGGTAAGAATCACGTCTGATTTTAAGACAGGGAATAGAATCCAGGGATGCTCATGACTCACTTGTATTGGGCTGAGGTATGATTTCACCTCAACAAATCTACCCATATTCCAGATCTTCCTAGTGGAATATGTTGTTTTTCAAGTATTTACTGTGCTAACATCCCAAAGATCTTGGGGGATGTTAGTGGAATATGATAATAAAAGAGGCGGACAAAGGAAGGGTGGAAGTCAGGCAGGAAGGCCCACATGCCCAAGCAGCACCAATGGTAGGCTATAAATCCAGGAGCCCAGCACTTGTCATTATCTAGGTCCCTCTATTCATATGGTCAGAAGTTTAATGCCAGGGTGAGAATAGAAGTGAGATGTCAAGAGACTGAAGCCCCAAGGGTCCTGGGCTAGGTGGACTGTAGTAATGGCAGTGGACTAGTAATGGCAGAAAAGGATGAGGTGGTGGCAACTGTGGCCAAAGTTTCTTCTGAAACTTACAGTTTGTTAGTGTTTAGATAGGAAGTTCTTCAAAAGCCAACACAACTGTGACATATGTCAACATATGGTGGCATGGGTGGCTCCCTATGAGGGTAGAGGAGTCTGGGAACAGCTTTCCATTGGTTCAGGTTATGGGTAAGGAGAGAGGGGCATCGATCTTGGAACAGACCCATGTAAGGCAATGATAGCCCATTTTTTAAAAAAGATTTATTTATTTATTATATATACAGAAGAGGGCACCAGATCTCATTACAGATGGTTGTGAGGCACCATGTGGGTGCTGAGAATTGAACTCAGGACCTCTGGAAGAGCAGTTGGTGCTCTTAACCTCTGAGCCATCTCTCCAGCCCAGCCCATTGTTTTAAGAATAAAAAGTGAAAAGGGGAATTAGCCAAAACTGTTGAAAGAAAAATATATATTAAAAGGACAGATGTAGAGTAAATTAAAGGAATACAGGGCTTAAGTTCCAAAATTTAAGATTGCAAGAGATAGTGAGGGTTTTTGTCTTTCTTATTTTATGTGTGTGCATGTGTGTGTCTGCATGTCAGTATGTACATGTGTGTGGGTACCTGAGAAGGCCAGAAGACTGTGTAAGATCTCCTGGAGCTGGAGTTACAGGTAGTTATGAGAACATCATGTGGGTGCTGAGAAGTCCTTTGGAAGAGGAGTATGCACTCTTAATCACTGAGCTGTCTCTCCAGCACCCTCCTCGTCCCTTTCATGACCTTATATAGTCCAGGCTGGCCTCCAACTCACTATATGACTAAGGATGACCTTGGACCCTTGATTCTCCTGTATCTACCTCCAAGTACACTACCAGGAACAGTGGTGTTCTTTGAGGGTTTGCAAGGTTCATGGTCATGGTAGGTCTTGTGTTCTCAGGGATGGAACAAGAATAGTTCTCTTAGTGTTCTAGTGATTTAGTGAGTTCAGGCTGCTCAGAGATATAGGAAGGATAAGTCCTTCCATCCATCCATCCATCCATCCATCCATCCATCCATCCATCCATCCATCCATCTCTTTATGTTTTTTAGATACCAGCTATGTGTAGCAGGAATCTTAGAGAGTCTTATTAATACAATCAAATCTGTGAACCAGGTATTGGGGTGAAGCTGGAAGATCAGAGATACAGAACAAGCCACAGCTACCTCACCTCGCCGGATCCTCAGCTGGTCTTGTTTCCTCAGACTGGAAGCCTCTGAGTCCTCATCCAGAATGAATCTCAGCTGAACTGCTGCTCAAAAGCCTGAATGCTTAACCAGCCAAAATGCTGCTAGTTTCTGGTCCTCATGCCTTATATACCTTTCTGCTTTCTACTACCACTCCCTGGGATTAAAGGCTTGCTTTCTGGGATTAAAGGCGTGAGTCACCATGCTTGGCTGTATCCTTGAACACATGGATTTCTGCCTCTGGAATGCTAGGATTAAAGGCGTGTGCTACCACTGCCTATCCTCTATGTTTAATATTGTGGCTGTTCTGTCTCTGACCCCAGATAAGTTTATTAGCATGCACAATATTTGGGGGAATACAATACCACAGCTATGTGCTCTATTGTTTATTCCAGAGCTGTGGTTCTCAACTGTGGGCCCTGGCCCCCCACTGTGAGTGGCTGCCACCTTGCTTGCCGACCTTGACCAGATGTCCTCCCTATTCAGATTCCCTGCTATTTTCCTTCTCACCTAACGTTCAACCGGAGGTTCTTTGTTCCTGTATCCTGCATTTGGTGTAAACAGCTTAGATGCAAAAATGTAGTGAACTTCTGCCCTCTGGGGATCCGCCATTGTGCTGTAAGCCTGTATTTAAGGTTTCCTCCCTCTTTCAATAAACGGCATTCGGCATTCAGTCATGGCGAATGACTCGCTGTCTCTTGTCTCTATTTTTTTTTTTTTTTTTTGGTTTTTCGAGACAGGGTTTCTCTGTGTAGCTTTGCGCCTTTCCTGGGACTCACTTGGTAGCCCAGGCTGGCCTCGAACTCACAGAGATCCGCCTGGCTCTGCCTCCCGAGTGCTGGGATTAAAGGCATGTGCCACCACCGCCCGACTGTCTCTATTTTTTAATCCTCAGCCCCTTGCTCAGACATGGTGAACGTGTATCGGTAATGCGGGCATCGCCGTTACACTCAACCTTCATAATACTGCTACCATTTAATGTAGTTCCTCATGTTGTGATGACCCTCCTGTTGTTGCTACTTTATAACTGTAATTTTGCTACTTTTATCCATTGTAATATAAATATATGATATGCAGGATATCTTATCTGCAACCCTCAAAGGGTCGTGACCCACAGGTTAAGAACCACTGTTCTACAGGGAGGTAAACCATTCCAATCTACAGGGAAGCTCTTTAAGCTCAGAAAAGCAAACAATACAACAGCTTCAGGAAGTCCCTGATATGGACCAGATTTACCAGGCCTCTTATTCCTCCAAAATACATAAACTATAAGGACTGTTGAGAGATAAATAATCTGAGTTCTCTGGAAGAAGCAGAGACTAGCCAAACTGGAAAGGACACTTGCCAGCCTGCTGAGCTGTCTGTAAATTGTGCAGTGCACTTCCAAGTCTCCAGCTTTTGTGAGCTGTCACCTACGTTGTAGCAGGCTTTTGGTGATGAAGCTGTCTTTGAGTTATTTTTGCTCCTACATGTAACTCCTCACCCATATTCCTGTAAATAACCTCAACAAAACTCAATGGTTCACCAAGTTGAACTTTGGTGGTGTCCCTTTTTCAGTCTGTCATCAGTTTCCTATCTGGAGTGAGTAGACATTTGTTCACATCCCCAGGAATAGCGCTATATAGCATGTCTTCCTGGGCTTGCCATGCATTTCCTGTCAGGTGTCACACTGAGTGACACTATGATGTGCCGCTGAGTGCATCCCAGCCTCTCTTGTGAGGAATTTCATTCAGAGACACATTCCTCAGAGTCTCCAGTATCACCTGTGAGAAGCCTTACTGAATAATATGTGTTCTTTGAACATGTTTCACAATCTTCTCCTTAGGAACCTCTTTGAGACGACACTTCAAAAACATGAACTGGCTGTAAATTTGAGCTTGTGGAAGCCAGAAGTCTGCACTGTGTGGCTGGAATATGCCTTGTGAATGGAAAAATTATACTGTTCATTTTTGGAAGTTCCCAGGCCTAGATTTTTCCCACCATGAGTAAATTCTCCTGGTGATCTTCTGAGAGCCACAATAAACCTCTCTGTGACAGGAATGGTTTATGACAAGCCCAAATATACCTCCCACTACAGTCCATCATCTGTGATATATCCTTAGTCTCTGGTCATCTCTTGTGAATGGTGACTTGGTCATTATTGGCATCTGGACATGTGTTGCCAGTCAGTGAGTTAATCTTGATGCTGTGGGCAAATTTATAAATAGTACAGATGACAATGGTTCACTTCCTGAATGCAATTTGTTTTGTTGGTTTGTTTTCTGTTCTGTTCTGTTTGGGACAGTCTCCCTATATAGCTAGACAAGGATGACCTTGAACATGCAGCAATCCATCTGTCTCTGTCTTCTGAGTTCTGAGTGCTGGGATTATACACACCCATCTTTATTCTCTCTCTCTCTCTCTCTCTCTCTCTCTCTCTCTCTCTCTCTCTCTCTTGTAGCTAGAGTTTTCCTGCCTGGCCCACAGTCAGGACAAATCTCTCTCACCCGTCAGTCCCACAGCCACTCAAACCCGACCAAGTAAACACAGAGACTTATATTGGTTACAAACTGTATGGCCGTGGCAGGCTTCTTGCTAACTGTTCTTACAGCTTAAATTAATCCATTTCTATTAATCTATACCTTGCCACATGGCTCGTGGCTTACCGGCATCTTCACATGCTGTTTCTCATCATGGCGGCTGGCAGTGTCTCTCTCACCCAGCTTCCTGTTCTCTCAATTCTCCTCTCTGTTAGTCCCGCCCATACTTCCTGCCTGGCCACTGGCCAATCAGTGTTTTATTTATTGACCAATCAGCAACACATTTGACATACAGACCATCCCACAGCACTTCCCCTTTTCTTTTCTTAAAAAGGAAGGTTTTAACCTTTACACATCTCCAAAGTCACCCTGATATATTTGGAAATTTGGGCGTAGCTTCTCTTACTACTTCCTGCTGGAGGGGGGCGCTGTATCTTATGGGGACACAAAGAATATTTTAGGGTTATGGAGTAGTAGTCCATGAGGGTGTATCATCTGAGCCAGTTGCCTTGAAATGGTTCTGGATGTTGGATCATCTGGGCCATAGTGTCATCAGAGACCTTTCAGGTGGTCTTGGCTGGTCAAACCTGATGTATCTTAATCTGGAACAAATCCATAGCCTCTGGCTTTCTGTGGAAACAAAAGCAGAGCCTCCTTTCCAAAGCAACATATCCTTACATCCAAACTTTAAAGTCAAGGTACCTTTAAAATATACATTTTGGCATAACTCAACAGCTTTTGTAATCAAATGTTTTTTTTTCAGTTACGAATATCAAAGAGAACATAATCCAGATTCTCTGTGTGGTAGTCATCTTTACGTGGCTTATTTTTTTATATTATCTTGAGCCTATTGCTTTGAACTGCAGCCTTCTAAGCCTGAAACGGCGCTGGTGCTGCTGGCTCTGCCCACTTCAGCTTCCCAACATGGCGGTGATACATTTTCCGCCAGCTCTGGGAGCCATCAACTCTCAGAAATAGTGGGTCTATGCTTCTATCAAAGCAGTGTGTAGCCCAGAAACCTCTTTTTTTTTTGTTTTGTACTAGCAAAGGCTAAATCCACCATACAGCTTAATGTGCCACTTGCAGAGGCCTCATTCCCACCATACTGCAGGTCGAGCATGCACGAACACTAGGAACCTGCCAGTAGCTCAAACCGGCAGCTGCCGCTCATTTGAGAGAGACAATTAGGAAGCTGTTTTTAGCTCCGTTTTAGAATCTTTTTTTCTCAGTTTTTAGGTGGAAACTCTTGCCCCACGTTGGGCGCCAAATGTAGATGTAACCAACGGTCTTATTAAATAAGAAACACAGAACCGATTCAGAGAAGAAAGCCAAGAGGTCAGAGCTAAGAGCCTCACCCTTCCTGATTCAGGGATCCTCTTCAGCCAAGAGAGCTCTCCGAAAGGGACCTACTTCCTGTGTGTATGTCTTTATATAGTCTAGCTGTTCTGCCTTCTCATTGGTTGTAAACCCAAACATGTGACTGCCTCATCACTGCCTGAATGTACCGCCCTCCAGGTCCTTAAAGGCATGCGCCACCGCCGCCACGCACTTGCTATGGCTCTAATAGCTCTGACCCCCAGACAACTTTATTTATTAACATACAATTAAAATCACATTTCAGTACAAGTAAAATACCACCACAAAGTAACATATAAAGACAGACCTATTATTAAAATTACACCTGACTTCTCAATGGAGACTCTAAAATGTGGTGATATATTGTGTACCCTAATAAACTTATCTGGGGATCACAGTACAGAGCCAGACACTAGATTAGACATAGAGGCCAGACAGTGGTGGCACACACACCCTTAATCCTATCTCTTGGGAGGTAGAAATCTGTCTGGATCTCTGTGAGTTCAAGGCCACACTGGAAACAGCCAAGTAGTGGTGGCACACACCTTTAATCTCAGTTCTGGATGCACACACATCTTTAATCCCAGGAAGTGACAGCAGTGCAGCGAAAGGTACATAAGGTGTGAGGAAACAGGAACTAAAGCAGTTCAGCTGGGATCCTTTTGGGTGAGGACTCAGAGGCTTTTAGTCTGAGGAAACAGGATTGGCTGAGGGGTTGGCGAGGTGAGGTTGACTGTGGCTTGCTCTGCTTCTCTGATCTTTCAGCTTTCACCCTGATATCTGGCTCTGGGTTTTTATTATTATTATTATTATTATTATTATTATTATTATTATTATTATTATAAGACTATCTAGATTCGAACAACACTAAAAGACAGAAGGTCCTCAGACTCTTATAAAGCTCCTATAGTTAAGGAATTTAACTATATCCATGAAAACACAGGAAACAAATAATCTCACACAGGAAAATCAAAAGGAAAGCACACACCACCACCACCACCACCACCACCACCACCACCACCACCACCAACAAAATAGCAAGGAATCAACAGTCATTGGTCATTGATCTTTCTCAATATAAATGGTCTCAATTCCCCAATAAAAAGGTACAGACTAACAGAATGGATGTGAAAACAGGATCCATCCTTCTGCTGCATTCAAGAAATACACCTCAGCATCAAGGGTAGACATTACCTCAGGGTAAACTGTTGGAAAAAGATATTACAAGCAAATGGACCTAATAAGCAAGCTGGTGTAGTCATTTTTAATATCTAACAAAAAAGACTTCAAACAAAAACTAATCAAAAAAGATAGGGAAGGGCACTACATAGTCAAAGGAAAAAAAATCCACCAAGATAATATTTCAATTCTTAACATCTATGCCCCTAAATAAAATGACACACCAAGTTTGTATAAGAAACACTACTATAGCTTAAATCACATATTGACTCTCATACACTGATAGTGGGAGATTTCAATACTCTACTCTCACCAATGTACAGGTCATCCAGACAAAAACTATAAACAGAGAAATGCTGGAGCTAACAGATGTTGTAAACCAAATGGACCTAACAAATATTTATAGAACATTTCACCCAAACACAAAATAATGTAACTTCTTCTCTACACCTCATGGAACTTTCTCCAAAAATTGACCACATACTCAGACACAAAGAAAGTCTCCACAGATACAAGAAAATTGAAATAAATTCCCTGCATCCTATCAGACTACCATGGATTAAAGTTGGATATCATCAACAACAAAAACAACAGAAAGCTTAAAAACTCATGGAAACTGAACAACTTTCTGTTGAATGAAAAAAATGGGTCAAGACAGATGTAAAAAGAAATTAAAGACTTTCTAGAATTCAATGAAAATGAATAAACAACATACTCAAACTTATGGGACACAAAGAAAGCAGTTTAAGAGGTAAATTTATAGCACTAAATGCCTACATAAAAAAACTGGAGAGCTCTCATACTAGCAACTTAACAGTACACCTGAAAGCTCTAGAACCAAAAGAAGAAATCGCACCCAAAAGAAATAATCAAACTGAGGGCTGAAATCAATAAAATAGAAACAAAGAGAACAACATAAAGAATCAATGAAGCAGAGAGTTTGTTCTTTGAAAGAAATCAAAAGATCAACAAACTCTTATTAAAATTAACTAAAAGAAGGAGAGAAAATATCCAAACTAACAAAATCAGAAATAAAAATGGGGACGTAACAACAGACACCAAGGAAATTCAGAGAAGCAATCATATAAGGACACACTTTAAAAACTGTGCTCCACAGAATTGGAAAATCTAAAAGAAATGGATAATTTCTTTGGTAGGTACCACTTACCAAAGTTAAATCAAGATCAGATAAACAATTTAAATAGACCTAGAACCCCTAGTGAAATAGAAGCAGTCATTAAAAGTCCATCCCCCCCCAAAAAAAAACCCGTGCCAGATGCTTTTAGCACAGATCGACCAGACTTTCAAAGATGAGTTAGTGCCAATGCTCCTCAAAGTATTACACAAAATAGAAACAGAAGGAAAATTGCCCAATTTTATGAGGCCACAGTTACCCTGATACCCAAACCACATAAAGACCCAACAAAGAAAGAGAATTACAGACCAATTTCCCTTATAGATGAAAAATACTCAATAAAATACTTGCAAACAAGATCCAAGAATACATTAAAAAGATCATCTACCATGATCAAGTAGGCTTCATTCCAGAGATGCAGGGATGGTTCAATGTATGAAAAACAATAAATATAATTCACCATATAAATAAGCTGAAAGAAAAAAAAACCCATAGGATCATATCATTAGATGTAGAAAAAGTCTTTGATAAAATCCATCACCCCTTCTTGATAAAAGCCCTGGAGAGATTAGGGACACAAGGGACATACTTAAATATAATAAAGGCAATTTTTAACAATCCCATAGCCAACATCAAATTAATGGAGAGAAACTCAAAGCAATTTCACTAAAATCAGAAACAAGACAAAGTTGGCTACTCTCTCCATACCTATTCAATATAGTACTTGAAGTCTTAGCTAGAGCAATAAGACAACTGAAGGAGATCAGGGATATATGAATTGGAAAGGAAGAATTCAAAGTATTTTTATTTGCAGATGATATGATAGTATATATAAATGACCCTAAAAATTCCACCAGAGAACTCCTACAGCTGATAAACACTTTCAGAAAGAAGCTGGATACAGGATTAACTCACAAAGATCAGTAGCCTCCCTATACACAAATGGGAAATGGGCTGAGAAAGAAATTAGGGAAAACACCTTTCACAATAGCCTCAAATAATATAAAATATCTTGGAATAAGTCTAACCAAGTAAGTGAAAGACTTGTATGATAAAAACTTCAAGTCTTTGAAGAAAGAACTTAAAGATATCTGAAGATGGAAAGATCTTCCATGCTCATGAATCTGTAGGATTAACATAGTAAAAATGGCCATCCTACCAAAAGCAATCTACAGATTCAATGCAATCCTCATCAAAATTTCAACACAATTTTTCACAGATCTTGAAAGGACAAATCTCAACTTGATATGAAAACAAACAAACAAACCAACCAACCAAACAACCAGGATAGCTAAAACAATCCTGAATAATAAAAGAACTGCTGGAGGTCTCACCATTCCCTATTTCAAGTTGTACTACAGAGTTATAGTAATGAAAACCACATAGTACTGGCATACAGCCAGACATGATGATCAGTGTAATTATTAATTGAAGTCCCAGACATAAATCAACACAACTATAGACAGACACCTGATTTTTGGTAAAGAAGCCAGAAGTACACACTGGGAAAAAACGACAGCATCTACAACAAATGGTGCTGGTCAAACTGGATGTCTGCATGTAGAAGAATGCAAACAGATCCATACTTACCACCCTGTACAAAACTCAGTTTCCAATGGATCAAAGTCCTGAACATAAACCAGATACTGAACTGATAGAAGAGAAACTGGGGAATTGCTCTGAACTCACTGGCACAGGAGAAGACTTCCTGGTACAGGAGAAGAACAGAATACCATTAGCGCAGGCACTAAGATCAACAATAAGTGGGATCTCATGAAACTGAAAAGCTTCTGTAAGGCAAGGGACACCATCATTTGGACAAAGTGGCAGCCTACAGAATGGGAAAAGATTGTTACCAACTCTACATCTACTAGAGGACTAATACGCAAAATATATAAAGAACTCAAGATATTAAAACAAATAATCCAAAGTCTACAGAATGCTGATTGGGACAAATGCCGAAAAGTTGTACATAGGGACACCATAGTGAAACCACAGAAAACAAAAAATGAACCAGGGAAAATGACACATTATATACAGAAAAGGAGCAATACAATGATTTCTAACTTCTCAGAAACAGTGGAGGACAGAGTGCTGATATTCTAAAGAAAGAAAGAAAAATAATCTCCTGAACTGAGGAGATGACACAATTAGTAAATCACCTTCTATGTAAAGCATGGGTACTTGAGTTGGATCCCTGGACCATGTAAAAGTTGGCACAGCAATGTGTATCTGTAACCCCTAGCTAGGGGCCAGGGTCAAGACTGGTGGATCTCTGGAGCTCATTGGCCAGCCAGCCTGGCCAAATTAATGCATACTAGGTTCAGTGAAAAATTCTATGTCAAAAACAAAGTGGAGAGCAATTGAGAAAGACATCTGATGTTGCCCTCTATCTTCGTCTGTCAACCCAATATTCTGTATTCAGAGAAAATGTGCTTCAACAAATGAAGACAATAAAAAATGTAAATAATATGTAATGCTATCTGTTATATCACAGAGCCTTTAGCTGTGTCTCCCAGAAATCTCTGTATCTCCCAGAAATCAGGCCACATTCCTTGAAGTTCTCTCCAGAGAGGTGATAAGCCTGCTGTGGTCTTGTGGCTCCTGCAGAGTTCTCTCCTCCCCTTTGCCACTATAACTCTTTTCTTACTGCCCTGACCCAGATGGCCTTGAGTTATAATTCTACTTTTAGCAGTACCTTATGACTCCTGGCACATAGTCTAGTTACATGATATAGAACTTAATCCCCCTCATAGATCTATAAGAGCAAGGTACTCCCTTTGTCCTGTTGATGTCATTGTGCTATCTAAAACACAATGCTATAACTCTCTAAATCCATCAGGACAGAAAGGAACTGGGTTGGCTTCTTCAGGAAACATGCCATATTAAAACTGTGGCTATCCTTCCTAATGCTCTCCTACTTCAGGGTCTCAGCATGGCCTTCTATAACCATGAGCCTATAATTCTCCTATTAAAGGCCTCCTGAAGAGTAATTTTTTTCTCAACATCTTTCTATGAATCTGTTTTCTAAGTTATAACATTGTCAGTGGGCAAATGGTTGAAAAATTAGTCTACCTGTAATGAGTAGTGTAATTAATACGTTGGTTTAAAAACATGAATTAGAACTATGTCATTTGACAGAGATAGAGTGAGAAACAATTTGAGAGAGAGAGAGAGAGAGAGAGAGAGAGAGAGAGAGAAACTCTATTAATATATTTGTCTCCATTTGTATCTACAGTAGTGTGCCAAGGGGACAGAGGGTAAGGTTGCTCCAGATGTAGACTACAGTTGGACACATTGTCTGTTGTGAATCTAAAAACACTGAGTGACTAGAAGTAGGTCTGCATTCTATTGTCCCCATGCACCAGCAATTCTTAACAATGTCTCTGCTTGATTTATTGTTAAGCCATGGTTTAAGCCTTTGTGTTAATTAAGGGATGGGGTGTCACAGAGGAAAGGAACAGGGTCTGAAAGCAACAGAAGAGAAGACAAAACAGACTGTACCAGAGAACTCTCAGCAATGTCACACAATGATGTGAGCACATAGTAAAGGAACTTTACAGAGGGGACTTGAAAGGAAAAGATCTTCCTGGATTTATATTGGCTTCATAAGGCCTGGCCTCCTTTCTAGCCCTGAGTGTCCTCACCCCTACCCTGAGGCAAGAAACCACTGCAGGCCCAGGGCTCTTCTGTTCCTTGCACTGAGCAGTTAAAATCCTTGGATTGGTCAAGAATTTTCTGGAATATGGTTTTTGTTACTTCCTTATCTGTGACATTGGTAGCTTCCTCAATCTGAAGGGATTTCCCTACAAGTCTAACATAGCTCCCCAACAGGGTACCTTTTGGTTAATTAGCAGAACTTTTGTGAGATTTTCCCACTAGGTGGCTCTTGATCTGTATGGGCCTCAGGTAATTGTGTACCTAGGTTAGGGTTGGTGTGTTGGTTTGTTGTGTTGTGTTTTTGTTTGTTTGTGTTTGTTTTGTTTTTGTGAGTTTAATACAAACTAGAGTCATCTGGGAAGAGGAAGCCTCAACTGAGAACATGCCTCCATTAGACTGTTCTGTAGGCAAGTCTATGGGGTCATTTTATCAATTAACAATTGATGTGGTAGGGCCCCACCCACTGTAGGTGGTGCCACCCCTAAGTAGGTGGTCCTCCTTGTTGTATAAGGAAGCAAACTGAGAAAGCCATGAAGAGAAGCCAAGATTCCTCCATGGTCTCTGCTTCAGTTCCTGCCTCCAAGTTCCTGCCTTGAGTTCCTGTCCTGACTTCCTTCTATGATGGACTGTAACCAGTAAAGTGAAATAAATTCTTTCCTCCCCAAGTTTCTTTTGGTTATGGTGTTTATTGCAACAATAGAAATCAAACTAAGACAGCTGGATTCTAAGAATGGCATCTTGCTGGATGGTGGTGGTGCACCCTGGCACTTGGAAGGCAGAGGCAGGCGGATCTCTATGAGTTTGAGGCCAGCCTGGGTTACAGAGTGAGTTCCAGGAAAGGCTCCAAAGCTACACAGAGAAACCCTGTCTCAAAAAAAAAAAAAAAAAAAAAAAAAAAAAGAATGGCAAACTAAGACAGTTGGGTTCCAAGAATGGCATCTCTCCACCCTCAGCAGCTAGATCTACAAAGCATGGGCCAGCAGAGCGCAATTTAAAAATTTTATAGATAGGTGCTTGATGAAAATTGATGGTTTGATTTGGCTACAGTTTGGTAATTCCAGCACTGGGTCTCTGCTAAGGACCAACAAACTATAGACACAATACCTCAGTGATGGAAAGGCCTCTGTGATTGGTTCTGCTGCAGCACTCTTGGAAGCGCTGGCAATACCCATGGAAGATCATCTCTGCTTTTGATCTCTCTCCATGGTGATATTTTATTCGTATTAAAATGTTATTTGTATGTTAATAAATAAAGTTGCCCGGGGGTCAGAGCTATTAGCAAGTCATAGGAAAGCAGGGCAGTGATGGCATATATGGTGATATTTTATTTGTATTAAAATATTATTTGTATGTTAATAAATAAAGTTGCCCGGGGGTCAGAGCTATTAGCAAGCCATAGGAAAGCAGGGCAGTGGTAGCGTACGCTTGTAATTCCAGCACTTGGTAGGCAGAGCTGGGTAAGTCTCTGTGTGTTCAGGGATACAACCATTATTGGATACACATGCCTTTAATCTTAATACCAATCATGGAAAACCTGGAGGCCTATACAGACAGACTGTGAGGAGGCGGTCATGTGGTTGGGTTTACAACCAATGAGAAGGCAGGACAGGACCTCTATATAAAGACTTTAACACAGGGGTAGCTCTGGTTCGGAGAGGTAGGACCACTGCAGGAGGAAGGGTAAGGTTTTAGCTCTTAGCTCTGACCTCTTGGCTTTCTTCTTTGCATTGGTTCTGTGTTTATTATTTAATAAGAAGGTTGGATACATCTACATTTGGCGCCCAACGTGACAAGAATTCATTAAAAACCGCTTGGCTTGGCTTGGCGGCAGGTCCGGTTTCCAGCCTGGGCGGCCCGGCTGCCTAGCTTGGGCCCAGGCCTGACTGACCCGCAGCTGGAGCTACTTGCAACTGCTACAAACAACTCAGACCTGCCCTGCTGAACAGGGCCCCTGCCTGTAAAGCCAAGGCTTGACTCGGCTCAAGCGGTTACACTTTCTCTCTCTCTCTCTCTCTCTCTCTCTCTCTCTCTCTCTCTCTCGCTGGATTCACACATCAAACACCAGCTGGCTGTGAAATTCCCTGGGATTCTACTGTTCTACCCAGACTTGGTAAGTCAATTAACATATCTATTTAAAAGAGAATTTTTTTCTACATTAAAAAAAAAATGGGCTTTATGTGTACATTGGAAGAAAACTGGGCTTTGTTTGAAATTTTAGGCACTCTGACAATGGAACAACTATATGAAAAGATTAATATTGATCGAATTATTCAGTTTATTACTTTTCTTATCCTCATTTTACTATTTAAAAAGATTGGCCGGGCGGTGGTGGCGCACGCCTTTAATCCCAGCACTCGGGAGGCAGAGGCAGGCGGATCTCTGTGAGTTCGAGGCCAGCCTGGTCTACAACGCGAGATCCAGGAAAAGCGCAAAGCTACACAGAGAAACCCTGTCTCGAAAAACCAAAAAAAAAAAAAAAAAAAAAAAAAAAGATCGTCAACTTAAGTGCCAGGATAACAGTCTTAGAAAAACTTGTTAAACCAGTAAAAATGAATTATAGAGAAATTCAAATTCAGACAGAAGAAATAAATAGTGAAGTTGTTTCAAAATTGGATCATAAGGTTATAGAAAGAAAGCCAGTTTTCACACAATCACCCTTAATTTATCCAGTAGCCGTACAGCAGCTACCTGATGAAGAGAATGAACAAAATACTTGGGTTCCAGTTGAAATGTTAGACTTACGAAGATTTAAGGAGGCAATAGCATCTTATGGCATGCACTCCCCATATGTAAAGCAAATGTTAAACACCTGGTCAACCTGTAATAGGATTATACCAAAGGACTGGCGGGAATTGGCACAGGCTGTTCTTGAACCCGGACAAAATTTCCAGTGGAAAATGTGGTTCAGTAATGAGGCTAAAAATATAGAAAGACAATGGAGGGATAGCGGAATACGAGTCTGCCAGGATCAGCTTATTGGCGAAGGCCAATATGCTTCAGTACAAACACAATGTTCATATGATGTCCAAACCCTAGTTCTATGTAAAACAGCAGCTTTCAATGCATGGGACAGAGTTGAAGAACCAGGGAAAAAAACTGAGTCATTTACAAAGGTTATACAGGGCCCCAAAGAATCTTTCACAGATTTCTTACAAAGATTGACTTCAGCAGTACAAAAAATGGTCCCGAATTCAGAGGCTAGTCAGATAATAATTGAATCTTTAGCCTTTGAGAATGCAAATGCAGCGTGCAAAAGAATAATCAGGCCGTTAAAGGCAAGATCTGCACCTTTGGAAGATTGGATTAGAGATACAGTTAATGTAGAGGCTTATGACCATGATGATATGTGGGTAGGAAAAGCAATTTCAAAAGGTTTGAGCAATGTTAGATGTTTTGGATGTGGAAAGCAAGGACATTTGAAAAGGGATTGTAAACAGGTCATTCCTAGAAATAATGTTTCTTCAAGGAACACTGGCAACAGAATGCCCCTTCCTTCTGGAGTATGCAGAAGGTGTGGTAAGGGGAAACACTGGACCAACGAATGTAGATGAACAAGGGACAGACAGGGTAACCCTCTGCCTCGAGCTTCGGGAAACTGCCAGAGGGGCCTCAGGCAGGCCCCCACAGTAAATCCAGTTCAAACCTTTCCTGCAGTTGTAGAGGAAACCCCTACTCAAAGCAACTAAATAACCAAATGTCTATTGGAATAAATCATGTTAGTCGAGATGATGAAACAGAGAAAATAGGAAATACAGGAAAAAACATAAAGAAAATTTTTTGGCAAACTTCTATTAATGAACAAAGACCAAAACTAACAATAAAAATAAATGGTGTTTTGTTGTCTGGTCTGGTAGACACAGGTGCTGACATTACCATAATTGCACCAGAATTTTGGCATCCAACTTGGCCTCTTCAGGAGGTAAACATTCAACTCTTAGGAATTGGGACATTATCTAGAGTGAAACAAAGTGTAAGATGGCTTGAATGTATAGGTCCAGAAGGACAGAAAGGAAAATTAAAACCATATATGGCTAACATAGCTATGAACCTGTGGGGTCGAGACTTGTTACAACAATGGAATACTCAGATTAATATCCCTCCAATCTCAGAAACAAATCATAAATTAGTACATGTTTCTGAGAGAAATATTAAAAGATATTATTCTAATGAGTGCTCACCAGCCATCCATGTCATACAAGAACAGGGCACAACAACTGATAATCTTCCAAAAACATTAACAGCTCTACCTTTAAAATGGTCAACAGACAAGCCTGTATGGGTTCAGCAATGGCCTTTAACAACAGAGAAACTCCAGGCTTTACAAGAGCTGGTGGAAGAACAGTTAAATGCTCATCATATTGAAGAATCAACCAGCCCTTGGAATTCTCCTGTATTTGTTATTAAAAAAAAAAAATCTGGTAAATGGAGAATGGTAACAGACCTTAGAGCAATTAACAAAGTAGTTCAGCCAATGGGCTCTTTACAATCTGGAATTCCTTTACCTACTCTGTTACCAAAAGGCTGGCCTCTCATAGTTATTGATTTAAAAGACTGTTTCTTTTCAATACCCTTACAAGAAAAAGACAGAGAAAGATTTGCTTTCACAGTGCCTACTTATAATAATTCTCAACCGGTTAAAAGATTTCAATGGAGGGTTCTCCCACAGGGAATGTTGAATAGCCCAACTTTGTGCCAATATTTTGTAAAACAGCCATTAGAAGTGGTACGTAAAAAATTTCCTAAATCTACGGTGGTGGCGCATGCCTTTAATGCCAGCACTCGGGAGGCAGAGCCAGGCGGATCTCTGTGAGTTCGAGGCCAGCCTGGTCTCCAAAGCGAGTTCCAGGAAAGGCGCAAAGCTACACAGAGAAACCCTGTCTCGAAAAACAAAACAAAACAAAACAAAACAAAAAAATTTCCTAAATCTATAATTTATCATTATATGGATGATATTTTATTAGCTGATTCAAATACAGATACTTTAGAAAGAATGTTTGAAAAAGTAAAGAAAATTTTGCCTTGCTGGGGATTACAAATTGCTTTAGAAAAGGTACAAAGAGGAGATTCTATTAATTATTTAGGATATAAAATAGAACTTCAAAAAATTAGACCTCAAAAAGTGCAAATTAGGAGAGATCGACTACAGACTCTTAATGAATTTCAAAGATTATTTGGAGACATTTCTCATCTAAGAACTATTGTTGGGGTAAAAAATGATGAACTGAATAATTTGTTTAAAACCTTAGAAGGTGATAAGGACTTAAATAGTCCAAGAGAATTATCACCTGAAGCTGAGAAAGAATTGGCCTTGGTAGAAAAGAAAGTACATGAAGGGCACGTAGATCGTATTGATCCAAAGCTGGATTGCATTTTGGTTATTTTACCTTCTAGGCATTCCCCAACAGGAATATTAATGCAAAGGGAAGATATTATATTGGAATGGATATTTTTACCAAATAAACCAAATAAAAAATTAAAAACTTATGTGGAAAAAATCTCTGACTTGATTTGGAAAGGAAAATTGAGACTTCGTCAATTAGCAGGAATAGACCCAGCAGAAATTGTCGTACCTTTAACTAAGGAGGACATTGAAAAATTATGGATAGAAAATGAAGCTTGGCAAAAAGCTTGTAGTAATTTTTTGGGAGAAATTAACAGCAAATATCCCAAAAGCGATAGAATTGATCTTATAAAGAGAGCTGATTGGATCTTGCCTCGAATTGTGAGGAAAAAACCCATATCTGGAGTTCGTACATTTTATACAGATGCCAACAAACAAGGAAAGGCAGGTTACAAATCAGAAAATTTAAGTAAAGTGGTTCAAAGTCCTTATAATTCAGTTCAAAAATCAGAATTGTATGCTATTCTGTTGGTATTAATGGATTTTTCAGAACCTCTCAATATAGTAACTGACTCTCAGTATGCTGAAAGAGTAGTATTACATATTGAGACTGCAGAATTTATCCCTGATGCTTCAGAATTAACTTCATTATTTATTCAATTACAAGATACAATCAGAAAAAGGAGTCATCCTTTATATATAACTCACATCTGATCCCATACTGGTCTGCCAGGCCCTCTAGCACAAGGCAATGATGAGATTGATAAATTATTGATAGGAAATGTGCTGGAGGCCTCAGAATTTCATAAAAAACATCATGTAAATAGTAAAGGTTTAAAAAAGGATTTTTCCATAACCTGGCAACAAGCCAAAGAAATAGTAAAGAAATGTCCCACTTGTTCCTTCTACAATCAAACACCATTACCAGCAGGATGTAACCCAAAGGGTACTCAGAGGAATGAAATCTGGCAGATGGACGTGTTTCACTTTGCAGAATTTGGAAAACTGAAATATGTACACCACACTATCGATACTTATTCAGGATTTCAATGGGCAACTGCTTTGAGTTCTGAAAAAGCTGATTCTGTAATCACTCATTTGCTAGAAGTTATGGCCATTATGGGTATACCTGCACAAATCAAAACTGATAATGCTCCATCATATGTCTCTGTTAAAATGAAACAGTTTTTTGCTTATTATAATATAAACCATGTTACAGGTATACCACATAATCCTACAGGTCAAGCAGTTATAGAAAGATCAAACAGAACTCTAAAGGATATGCTAAATAAACAAAAAGGAGTAACAAAAACCCCCAGAAATAGACTACATAATGCTCTATTAACTTTGAATTTTCTCAATGCCAATGAGAAAGGAACAACAGCTGCAGAGAGACATTGGATAATAGAAAAAAACTACAGAATTAAATCAACCTATATACTTTAAGGATGTGCTGACCTCAGAATGGAAACCAGGGTATGTGTTACGTTGGGGACGAGGTTTTGCTTTTATTTCTACAGGAGAAGATAAGCTGTGGGTACCATCAAAATTGATAAAGGTTCGATTTGAACAAGAGAGACCTCTTAATTAGAGGAGGTGATAGTTCATCAACTATCGTAAACATCCAATTTAAACTAACTTACACCAGTAACACATGCCTTTTAATTTAATCAGATAACTTGTCAAAAAGGAACATCCCCAAAAAACCTTGGGGAAAGGTTTTTGTTTTTGTCTTTTAGGAGAATGAAGGTTAACGAATTTGAAGAACACTGGACAAATGAGACAACTGAAGAAAAGGAACAAATCATCTATCCTAAGAAACAGAGTGAAATGGCGTATGGGTATGTTATCTAAAAAAAAATTTTATGTCTTCCTAAATGTTTGTTTCTGCTTTTCTTTAAAGATTTAACACTATTTAACTTCTAATAGTCCCAGTTCAATTAAAATTTAAAGCTGACTTTGGAGTTGGAGAATGGCTCTCTCCTTCTTTAAACTCAAGCATGTTGTTAAAAGGAAAATGCAAACTCCCTGTATCATGCCAGAAGAAAAGAGCCATCTTCTGCTATGGGACAGGAGAAAAGCCAAATTAATTAAGGGACTATTCTATTACGAATCTCAACTCTTTGATTCTATTCTGATTCTTTAAACTTTTCTTAAAGTATGAATTTTATATCAAAATTTACAAGATCAATATATATAGATATATATACATTTTAAACTTTGTTAAGATATAAATGGTCATATAGAGTACTAACTAATTCTAAAAAGTCGCATATATAGTCTTTGTGTTCGAGTCTCTTATCAGTTTTTTGCAGGAAATCACGGTTAGGCCTAACATCAACTGAAGTCTCCAGGAAGAAGATGGGGCCCCACAACAACAACAATTCCCCGTGGACAATAATAACATCACTAAGCTGACAAACATCATCTACAGATCAGCTTTGAACTACAAAGTGCTCAGAGCAATTTTGAGAGAGCTAGCTGAGATGATCCAGTCTCAAAGACTACTTGAATAAGGATTTGAGATAAACCCTGAATTTTGGCATTATACACAGACTGGATAACGAAGGATATATTTACCTTTCCTAGAATTTGACAATTAACCTAAAATTTTTCTTTCAGGATAAAGATAACTTCGCCCATACCCAGCAGGAAGCAATTTCAAGAATACGACGCCCACATTCCCAAAGAGGTGGTGTGGGGCGGTTGGTTTTTTTGGTCTTTTAATGGGTTTTGGGTCTGGGATAATTTTCATTGATTAGGGGGGTTGGTTACAAGTTGTTGTCAAGGGTTAGGAAAAAGGCTAAGCAAAGGAGATTAGATTTAAGGTTCTTATAAAAAAAAAAGAAAGAAAAGAAAAATGTAAATACTTTACATTGGATTGGATTGTTTTATATTGTATACAAATTATATATATTGAAATTGATATTGTTAGAAAATGTTATATATATTTTTCTAATTGTACTGTTCATCTAACAATGTAATGCAATTTTCTGATCCTTGAATGTTATTACCAACTATTAGGATATAAAGAAATGAAAGTTAGTAGTTAGATATTATAATAGAACTTGTAGTTATATTAGGTATGTTTTCAAGATTGAGTAGATATATTTTAGATAGACAGGTTATCTTAAAACCCTTCAGAGATCTACAGAATATGGCATTTAAAATGTTTTAATAACTTAGAAAATTTTTCTTTTTTGTTATGATTATGAGACATGTCGGCTCCTGGCAGTACCAATCTACTTCAGAGAAAATATGGGCATTGAAGAAACTGCATATGGAGTTAACTTTCATTGTGGCAAAAGTTAGCCACTGGACAACAAAGTATCCTCGAATCAACAGGACAAAATGGACAGACAGGACATAAAACAAAGGATTACTGATTCTTGCCAAAACAAGTGTGGTTATGGCTTTATCAAAAGGCATCTTCAGAGGCCAGGACAATATGGCACCATCCCTGAAGTGGCCTTCGCAATTCGAAAAAGGTACAGTGCCCTTTTCTTCGAAGGCAGCTGAACAGGCAGTGGGCCGATGGCCTCTGATGTGCAATGGAACAGCAGCTGAAACAGTTATTCTTGAAGAGTAACTAAGCTCATGCCTCTCAATAGTAGACTGGCATTTGATAGAGGGATATGGAGAAGAATGGGATGCTGAGATGAAGCCATATATACACAGCCAAGAAGAATGGACAGCTGAATTAAAAAACCATCAACAATTTCCAGAATTTAAAATCCTGAATCATGACATGACACTAGTGGAATTCAGGTGTTTCTGGTACATGGACTACTCTCACTCAATGTGAGGTTGAACTGTTGACCTTGTGTACATCCTACTTCACAAATGAGTCTGTCAGATATGCTAAGCCTATAGGCTGAAGATGATGCCCCAGCACTTCGGAGAAACCTCAGGTGACTGTCCAGACAGCTGTCTGTTTCTGTCAACTCACAAATTTTTTGGAAGTTGCTTATGTGCACTTCCTGTTTTTATTTTTGTTAGCTAATATTATTTCCTTCTTGGGTCTCTGAGGGAGTTGAAGATTAGTTAGTTATAGTTGAAGTTTAGTTAGTTATAGTTGAAGATTAATTAGGATACATTTTGGACTTACCAAAATAGGATAGATAATGAAATTATTTTCTCTGAATTTGTCAAATACAAATGGACTAGACATTGTTTATGTATTTATTACTTGTATATATTGTATATAGTTATTGTCCTTTTGTATATAGTTTTTCTTATATTAGTTATAAGCTTTTTCTTTTTTTTTCCTTTTTATTAAAATAGAAAAGGGGAAATATGGTGATATTTTATTTGTATTAAAATATTATTTGTATGTTAATAAATAAAGTTGCCCGGGGGTCAGAGCTATTAGCAAGCCATAGGAAAGCAGGGCAGTGGTAGCGTACGCTTGTAATTCCAGCACTTGGTAGGCAGAGCTGGGTAAGTCTCTGTGTGTTCAGGGATACAGCCATTATTGGATACACATGCCTTTAATCTTAATACCAATCATGGAAAACCTGGAGGCCTATACAGACAGGCTGTGAGGAGGCGGTCATGTGGTTGGGTTTACAACCAATGAGAAGGCAGGACAGGACCTCTATATAAAGACTTTAACACAGGGATAGCTCTGGTTCGGAGAGGTAGGACCACTGCAGGAGGAAGGGTAAGGTTTTAGCTCTTAGCTCTGACCTCTTGGCTTTCTTCTTTGCATTGGTTCTGTGTTTATTATTTAATAAGAAGGTTGGATACATCTACAGGCATACGCTTGTAATCCCAGCACTTGGTAGGCAGAGCTGGGTAAGTCTTTGTGTGTTCAGGGATACAGCCATTATTAGATACACATGCCTTTAATCTCAATACCAATCATGGAAAACCTGGAGGCCTATACAGACAGGCCGTGACGAGGCAGTCATGTGGTTGGGTTTACAACCAATGAGAAGGCAGAACAGGAACTCTATATAAAGACTTTAACACAGGGGTAGCTCTGGTTCGGAGAGGTAGGACCACTGCAGGAGGAAGGGTAAGGTTTTAGCTCTTAGCTCTGACCTCTTGGCTTTCTTCTTTGCATTGATTCTGTGTTTCTTATTTAATAAGAAGGTTGGTTACATCTACATCTCTCTGCTGTTGTTGCCCTTCCTGGCACCTGGCCATCTCTTTCTGCCTCTGTTTTTCCTTTTCATTGTCTTCTTTGCTTTAACCCTCACTTGTAACTGCTCCTATGTGTGTACTGTATGTATTTGGAAAGTTTTTTTTTCCCCTTCTGCTTTTAATTTTTAAAAAAGAAAGTTTATTTCTACCCCAAAGCCTCCCATGTGACACTCAAGATCATGATGACCTCACTATGTGCCCTTACTTGCTTGGAGTCATAAGTGATGAAGTGGTGCCCTGGAAAACCAAGGGTTCTCTAGGGCATTCCTGTTGGCCTTGTTGTCTGTAGATAAACTTTGTGGCATAGCAGTTCCAGAATATTGGATATCTGTTTGCCAAGGTTCTGGGGGTAGTTACTCCTGGCTCTGGGTGGCTCCATGGCTCTTTGGATCTCACAGCTCTGTGGGCGCTGTAGTAGAGCTGGATGAGTCAAGCTAAGGAGGCAGGAGTGTCCACACCCTGATGTGTTTTGGATTTCAGTTTTTTTTCCCTCCTCAGAGGAGGCCTGGAAATCTCAGATGGTGACTGGTTTCTGACTTTGGCTGTCAGCAAACAGTGTGTGGGGCTCTGCCTGTCCACACCCTATGTCTGTGAGTGCTGTGGAGGCTGTATGAGTCATGCTTGCATTTTTACAGGGTGGCCTGGTAACTCTTAATTAGCCACCATGGAAACATGGATCTCAGATGCACAAAGTGGCAGGAGGAAGCCAGGGCTGATGGCTGGTGCCTTTGTGAACACCAGCCTTTTGTCAGTTTGGGGACTAGGAGGATAGTTCCTGCTGTGTCCAACACCTGATGAGTCTGCCTATAGTACCCATGAGTTTCATTATCTACTTACAGCCACAGAGGAACATTGCCTTCTGTGGCACAGAAGGTCAGTTAAGAGGAGGTCATGGACTGCCATGGTCTCATGACAATCACCCTTTGTTTTACCAGCTAGATTCCCAGCATATGGATATTCACTTTTAAACACTGGCTTGGGTCAGTGTAGCTAAGCTCTGCTACAGAGTGAATGGAGGACTGTGAACTAGTTCTTCGCAGAGCCAGGAGAGGTTGCATAAGGTGAAAAGGCTCTTGGTCTACCTGTTTGGCCTCTAGGAGGGATTACAAAGAAAAGGTCCCTTGAGGCTAGAGGAGGGTAGCCTATAGGTGTCACTCACACTGGAGAAACTTGCATGGAGCATGACTAGGCCTTGGGAGAGGACATGTGAAGATGCTTCTGACTCTGGCCAGCTCAGGTCAAAAATCTATCTGGAGTTTCAAGGATCAACTGCCACATGGGTAGTATACTCAATGTTCCAGAAGTAATGAGGACATGGAGTTGAGGAAGGATACAAAGGTTAGAGAGCATATTTCTTACATGTGTGTATGTATATCTATGTGTGCCTGATGCCCTTGAAGGCTAGAAGAGGTCATTGGGCCCCCTGAAACTGGAGTTATGAATGGTTGTGAGTTGCCATGTGGGTACTGGCAACAATCTGGGTCCTTTTCAAGAGCAGCAAATGCTCTTAATCACTGAACCATCTCTCCAGTCCCCCAGGTTTAACTTTAAAAGAAACTACCAACCCTTTTCTCCACAAGGTTGTTCCAATTTGTATTTCCACTGGCAATGTATGAGGGTTTAAATTTCTCTAGATCTTTGTTAACACTTGCTATTGTGTCATTTTTGTTGTGCTCACTTCAGTGAGTATGAGATGGAGCCTCATTATGTTTTGTAGTTGACAGTTTTGCAACCATTGGATACTGAGCTTCTTTCTCTGGGATACCCACAGATCTAGTCAGACCTGTAGCCCATTTACAAAAGTGGGCAATTTGACTTCATGTAAAGTTTCAAGAATTCTTTATATATTCTCAATAGAACTCCATGTATATTATAGTCTGTATATTATTTTTTCATTTTTCCCCACTGGTGACTTTGAAGTGAAAGAATTTTTAGTTTTGATGAAGTCCAATTTGTCAATCTCTTGTTTTAAAGGTGGTGATTTTTGTATTATATAATAAAACATTTACCAAACACAAGGTCACAAAGATTTTTCTTCTAAAGATGTTTGTGATTTTCTTGATTATTTTTATTTATTGTTCATACTATATGAAAATATATTTGATTCCAAAATATAGAACTTGTAATCTTGCTGAGATAGTGAATTCATTTCAGGAGTAATTTTGATAGATTTCTTACAATTTTGTATATAAGGATAATATGAAAATACAGTTTTATTTCTTTTCCAACAAAGATGGCTTTACATGTTTTGTCATATTGTATTGGCTAGAATCTCCAGTACAGAGCTTAATAGAAGTGTGAGTGGGTATTGCTTTAGCTCTGGTCTTAGAAGCAAAAGTTTCCATAAATCTTTAAACCTTAAGTGTTTTGTAAGATATAGGCTTTATATAGATATTCTTTTCAAACTGACAAAACCATCTTCCCACTTCTACTTTATAGAGATGCTTTACTATGAAAGAGTACTGAATTTTTTTTTAAAATCCCTAGATGATTGTGTATGTTTTAGGATTTTTTGTTTGTTTGTTTGTTTTTGTTTTTTCAAGACAGGGTTTCTCTGTGTAGTTTTAGTACCTGTCTTGGATCTCGTTCTGTAGACCAGGCTGGCCTCGAACTCACAGAGATCCGCCTGGCTCTGCCTCCTGAGTGCTGGGATTAAAGGCGTGCACCACCACTGCCCAGCTATAGATTTTTTTAAAAAACTTATAAATGACTTGTTCCATTAAGTGTTGAATGTTAAGCAAACATTTGGATCCTAGGGTATAAATCCTCCTTGGGCTATTTTTATATGTTGTTGGGTTGAGTTTTATTTTTACTACACTTTTATTTATTTATTTATTTATTTATTTATTTATTTATTTGTTTGTTTATTTATTTGTGTGTGTGTGTGTGTGTGTGTGTGTGTGTGTGTGTGTGTGTAGGTTAGAGGATAATTTGCAGGAATTGATTCTACCCTTCCACTATGTGGCTCCTGGGGATGGAACTCAGGTTGTCACAGTAGCAATAAGTCTTTACCTGCTGAGAAATCTTGCTGACACTTTGTGATGTAACTATATTCATGAGAGATATTGGTCTTTGGTTTTCCTTTCTGTTGGTGAGTTCCTCTATTTTCTTGACTAGTTTGTGAAGGATTCTTTCAATATTTGCTAGAATGAAGCCATCTATCTTTTCCTTACAGGATAATTTTAATTATTGATCCTGTTCTTTACTTAAGTATGTTATGTTTATATTTATTCTTGATTCAGTTTTGGTATTTGTATTTTTCTAGAAACTTATTTATTTCATTTAAGCTATGTAGTTTATTGGCATAAACATCCCATTGTATTTTGCAGTCCTTTTAATCTCTGTAGTGTCAGAGATTAACAATGGGATGGCCACAGTGTAAGTCCCAGTCAAACTTGAAAAGAATGATTTGCCAGTGAGGACCACCCAGACTGATCCTAAAGCTTCTGATTTTCCACTTTATCTGTCCCTTAAAGGGCCCAAGGAAAGTATTATTTGAACCAAACAAAATCTTGTGTATATTCTCTGGTGTAAGGTAGGTCCACCTGTGTTTCTCGAGAGGTTGAAACTATGCAGCTTTGGCTTTTTGGCTCCTTAACATTATTTCTAACTAAACTGATAAGGCATGAATGGAAGAACAAGGATCCCTAGAGGTGGAAGAAGCAAATGGCCTGTTAGAAGTCTTGCTTGTAGAGCTCATTTGTTTGCCTTTGTAAGGCTAGAAACGTTTTGACACAAAAATCTGAGATGTATGCCTTATCCAACCTGTTAGATGGTCCAGGTGCTGGGTTTTTCAGATAATCCAAGTTTTGAGAATCTGTGTAGATGTGAAGGACTCCTACTGGCTTTGTGAAAATACCTCTAGAGTCTTACTAGAGACCAGCAAAGCTAAGGGAACCTCCGAGATTACCTTCCTCACCAGGTATGTCTAGGCCCATCCTTGGAATCCATGTTAATCCATGTTATGTGGGAGCTTCTTGCTCCATTGCAGGGTGGAGTCAATAGGAACAGTGGAAAGTCTGGTTTCCTAAGCCCCCATCAGTCCTCAGGACAATTATAGGTCCTCTCCTGTTCTCTGCTGTTGAGTTAAACTTCCCCATGGACATATGAGGGATAACCAAGCTTTAGAGGGCTTGTTTTTAGGTATACCCTCCTTTGACCACCTGTTACTATGTGCTGCTCATTTCTCCTCTTTAAAACTTCTTTCTCCTTGAAGGTGGCTGAACTCCTGAGACTCAGAAATTCAGGCCGTGGTTCCAGGGTCATCTCATGCTCCTAATTTTTGATGCCTGGGAGACCAGCCTCCAGCAGTGCAGGGCTTGAAGGGAATCCATGGAGTTGGCTTGTACTAAGACTTTTTTATCTGAAGGGGAAAAGGGAAAAAGAGACACACACTTGATGGTTTCCTTCTTTCTTCTTCTTTTGTATTCTCTATTCTTTATTTTCCTGGTCATTTCCTTCTTCATTCTTTATATTTTCCTTCTGACTCAATCTTTATTCTTCCTTATTCTCTCATTCTTGATGTTTTCTTCTAACTCTTTGTTTTTTCCCTTACAGCTTATATATCCCAGCAAAAACTTTTAAGCAATATAAAAATTACAATGTGGTAACATTATGTTTTTCAAGTGAATGATTGCAATGAATACAAGTAAAAAACATCATGTTTTCCATATCCCTTACGTGATTAAACATTTTATGTCTTATAGGTGAAAAACAAATTATCCACAAGAACTCATGCACATTCATACCCAAGCAACTTGTTATAGATAAACAGAGTGTAAGCAAGCAAGTTATTTTTTTCTCAGCCAGATCTTTTACTGGAAGGCTGCATTTTGCAGTTACAAAGAAAAGACAAATCACTTTATTACTAATCTTGAAAGGTAATCTTATAAGGAATCTTTAAGGAATCATAAATCTAAACTTTATACATGAAAAACAGTCAGTTCTACTTTAAATCTTCAGGGTGCATACCCACTCATCAACAGTTTTTTATATCAGGAGACTGAGGGCAGAAATGGGTAAAAGGAATTAATCATCACCTTTGGTCATCAACCAGTCCTAGCAAGAAAGGCACATCAGCTGATGGTAATTAGACTGCTTTGCTCTTGTTCCCTGACCTTAAAGAGTTCCTCACTCAACTGTGTGCCTTCCTAAAACTTCAGATTTTCTTCTTGGGTTTTTCACCTCAAAGCTAATAAACAAAAACATCTTAGTCTAACTTTAAGTTATTTTCAAAGCTTTGTTTCAGCTATGATGCACCCTGAAATCTGTGGACACATCTCCCAACATTAAGATTAAAAGAATTCATGCCAGCCTGTCTCCTGGGACTCAATTGTTTTCCTTAATCATTAACCTGAACTTTGATCTATGCAGCTCCTTAGGTGAAACTCATAGGCCCTAGATGTGTGACATTTCTTTATATATATTTTTAATCATCAAAGCTCTATTTAAACCATTATTATTATTATTATTATCATCATCATCATAATCAATTAGACAGTACAGCTTAAAAGAAATTATCTTCATAATAATCCACAGGTAAAAATGCCAAATAGAACAGGATATTTCCATGAGATAAACACACCACATATATCTCCCCACACTCACTCACACCATGCCAGATACCAGACAAAGTGGCAGCAGCAAACATGTAAAGGCACAGCAGACACAAAAGACATTCTGGAGTCTGTGGTTTCAGGGCCTTGCCTATCTGAGATTGCCCATCAGGGTTTTCTTTTCTGGTGGGCTGATCTCCTGAAGTCAATTGCCATCTGCTACTCCTCTGACATGGCCACCAGTACCTAGTCTAGCTGTGCTTAGATCTAGGAGTGGGTAGGATAGCACCTGGCCTCCAGTGGCCAATTATAGAATGGTAGAAGGGATCCCCTTGGCACAGACTGACCCCTCAGCAGACAACAGTGGAGCTTGAGTTCATGAGTGTTTGGATTCAGCTTCATTTCTCTCTAAGTTTTTCTCTGGAATCTACTTTTCTGTCTTCTGTCAAACTCCAAGTCTGTGTAGTGTGTCTCCCTTTAAGATTGCAGTTTTACACCCTGGGAGGGGGAAATGATAAGATCTTCTGGGTAAACTGGGAGGGGTTAAGGGAGAGGGGAGTGCTGTGGGATGGTCTGTATGTCAAATGTGTTGCTGATTGGTCAATAAATAAATCACTGATTGGCCCGTGGCCAGGCAGGAAGTATAGGCGGGACAAGGAGGAGAAGAATTCTGGGAAGTAGAAGGCTGAGTCAGAGACACTGCCAGCCTTTGTGATGACAAACAGCATGTGAAGATGCCGGTAAGCCATGAGCCATGTGGCAAGGTATAGATTTATAGAAATGGATTAATTTAAGCTGTAAGAACAGTTAGCAAGAAGCCTGCCACGGCCATACAGTTTGTAACCAATATATGTCTCTGTGTTTACTTGATCGGGTTTGAGCGGCTTGGGACTGGCAGGTGAGAGAGATTTGTCCTGACTGTGGGCCAGGCAGGAAAACTCTAGCAACAGGGGAGGGGATGGGGGATGAGAAGGTGAGAGAATGGGATGGTCTGGTCAGTAACAGGAGGGACAGGGAGGGAGAACAATGAAAGAGATATCTTGATAGAAGGAGCCATTATGGGGTTAGGGAGAAACCTGGTGCTAGGGAAATTCCCAGAAATCTATAAGGATGACTTCAGCTAAGATTCCTAGCAATAGTGGAGAGAGTGCCTGAAGGGGCCTTCCCCTGTAATCAGATCGGTGAAAACCCTAATTGTCACCATAGAGCTTCATTCAGTGACTGATGGAAGCAGATACAGGGATCCACAGCTAGGCATGGGGCTGAGCACCTGGAGTCCAGTGGAAGAGAGGGAGGATGGGTTGTATGAGCAAGGGGGCTCAAGATAAGGATGGGGAAACCCATAGAGACAGCTGACCTGAGCTAGGAGGAGCTCATGGATTCTGGATTGATGGCTGGGGAACCTGCAAGGGACCGAACCAGGCCCTCTGAATGTGGGTGAGAGTTGTGTGGCTTGGTCTGCCTGTGGGGCTCCTGGCAGAGGGACTTGGATTTATCCCTGGTGCATGAACTGACTTTTTGGAGCCAACTCCCTATGGTGGAATACCTTACTCAGCCTTGATGCAGTGCGGAGGGGCTTGGGTCTGCCTCAACTTGATATGCCAGGCTTAGTTGACTCCCCATAAGCCTTGTCTTATCTGAAGAGTGGATGGGGGGTGGTGTGGGGGGATATTGGGAAGGAGTGGGAGGAGGGGAGGGAGGGGGAATTGTGGTTGGTATGTAAAATGAAAAAAAATTAAAATAAAATATGTAAAAACAAAAAGATTGTGGTTTTATCTTCAATAAGGCTGAGGCAGCTGAGCTTCTGCCCAGCAGTGAAGTTAACCCAGGACTAGAGCAGCCTAAGGGAGATGTCCTTTACAGTAAGAAGTGGAGATACAATGGCTTTGCTTCTTTTAGGAAGTTAATTTTTTTTTCTGTAAATATATGTAATGATGTAGAGAGTACATCTGTCTCCTCCCACCAGCTCACCCTCAGTGGATCGTATGCCCTTCACATGCATATTTCCACCAAAACTTTTTATTCTTATGATGGAATCAAGTCTCTAGACTATCTTTCTTTCTTCCCTAAGAATGTCTTCCTAAAAAACACTCTTTTCTTTTCCTTGTGGCCTTTGTATAATGTTCCACAGAGCATTCATCCCTTGACATCCACATGATTCTCTCCAGAACAGATAAGTGTCAAGACTCTTTGGGTTCAGGAAGTCATCATGTGTCATTGGCCTCCACACAATCAAGTCAAACACCTAGATTGTAAGCAAGACCCACCCAGACTCAAGTGGAAGATGAGGAAAACACTGCAGGAAAAAAAATCTAGAATTGGCAGTTTTTCTAGATATTGAAAGTTGTTTTTAAAGATACAAACTTTCTGTGTATAAAAGCTGGCTGTGTTATTATGAGGCCTAAGACACATAACTGTTCTGAGTCTCAGGAGTGGCAGCACTTCTGTGTGAGGGTCACTGACCTTGCCTGAGGCTGGGATAATATATTTACATTCTCATGGAGGACCTCCAGCATTCCTTAAATAGTTAGTAACTGGGCAGAGATCAGAAAAGATTCTAACTTCTCCACACAGCCAGGGGCTCTGCAGGCTCTCTGTGAATGGCCAGTTGGGTGAGGCTTGCCTGGGTAAGTAACAGTGGCAGAACAAGTTGGTAGTGGAGACAGAAACTAAATGAGCCCAGGGACAAGAAGTCTTTTCTTGGCACCCGAGAGGCTGCGTCCTGGCAGGTTGAAAGGAGTTTCTGCAAAGCTGCCCTGTGTGTTTCACCTGTGGGCAGCTCTAGGCTGTTAGCACCCTCCCTGTTTGTACAAGGGCCTGTGGAGACCACATGCTTGGGATCCTGTCATTCAGCAGCCACAGGGCCTAGAGAGAGTAGAAGGGGTATGATTATGATCTTGGGTCAGACCAGGGCATCACCAGGGCCTGTCATCACAAAAATATATAACATCCTGTCCAATTCAAGACTGAAGCCAGCTAGGGAGAAGATGCCTATTGACCTACCTTTTGCTATCCCACCAGCCTAAGGACTATGCATAGTCTCTACTCCCTGGACCTACCTCAGCATCAATGTGTTTCACTGAAAAGGTTTTTCCATTGTGACTTTACAAGAGTCTCAAATCTGAGAACCTTCTCAGCTGTGCTGTCTTCTGACTTAATCACTTTCCCAGCATACCATCAGGGGTTCATCAGATGTTCCAGCCCCATCATTGTGTTCAGGCCCCCATTTTCTATATAATTAGGACTTGCTGTTTCCTTGTAAAAATCATCTCCATGCATAGTTTTCTTGTTGGATACTGCTGGTCAGTTTGAAAAATTATTATTAACTATCTCACTTGAAAAGCTGTGTGAGAGCAGCTGGCATCTGGTGTGGTTCCTACTGCTGAGGGGATAGCAGTATTGCTCCATACCTCCTGTGGCTTAGAGGAGAACAAAGACAGTTTTGCCTATGTGACAGGTGCTGCACTTGGGAGGGCCAACAAGCCACACTGCTCTGAGTACTTGCCCCCCACACATACCATTTCATTCCTTAGACCTCTAGGTACCCAGGATGGATGCCTCATTCCAGGACTTTGACTTGGCTGAGTTTTGAGACCATGTGTGGTGGGTAGCTGTTCCAGCTTTGACCTGAAAGTACTAATCCCAGTGAGGCTTCCAGTAACTGTCATGCCTACCTATGACCTGCCTCTGAGGCGGGGCCAAGACAGGAGCCCCTAAGACCCGAGATCCGGATGTGCCGGCTATCTTGGTTCCTAGTGATCCTGGATGCTGGATGGTAGACCTAGTGGAGTTCTCCAGAGAACCCAGTTGGACTGCTCCTCACCTCTCCTGGATCCTGTAACCAACCCCTTTACTAGCTGTAAGTTAACCCCAAAAATAAACCTTCTTTTTAACTACATGGAGTTGCCTTAATAAATCCTCCAATAACCATGAGAATTGCTGCCCATGGAGCATGAGGAGATCCTGCAGCCACAAGGAGGAAGTGACCTTATCATCAAATGGTCAGGGTCAGTCAAGGGAATTCAGAACCACACTCTCTTCACACAAGTGAGAGGTCAAGGCCAAGGCAGAGTCCATGGGACTTGGAGCCAGCTTTGAATCCCCACCTATATCATGGACCCCCTCTCCCTTAGGAAAGGTCCTTATTCCATGTCTGTAAATACTCTCCATGATACTCCACGAGCCCAGCCATACTCAGCAGTTATAACTGTCACTATTTTCTGGACAAAGTGGAGGCTGAGTTGGGAAATACCCTAACTGTAGAGTTCCTTTATACTGACAACATTCTAGTCCTGAGACATAGGACAGATCTTTGTGCCCAATCCAAGGTTGGTTTTCAGAGAACCTCAACAAAAGCCTCTAATTTTTCCTGACTCCTCCCAGAGTTCCTTGGGTATGGACATGGGAATACCTGCCCTCAGGTAGGGCAGGGTGGGACACTGTTAAAAAAAATCCCACTCCCCCTTTTGTTTGCAAAGTGAATTCCCAGTTCACCTCTGTAGTGGTCTCTGGGTCTTGATGTTTTCCCCTGTCAATCCTCAGCTCTTTAATAAGAGGCACCCCTCCCTAAGAAACACTCGGCACCAGGGCTGTCAAGGTTCATTCTATGCACTGGGAGGGCGGATTTATTAGAGCATGGAGCAGAAGTTTTGTAGAGAGGCATGGTCCCTACCGAGGAAGAGTATTGGGAATGCTATGTTTTAACCAAGTTTGTGGTGAATCACCAGGCTCAGAACCTGGCCAGGTGCCCATGGTCAATTCTTGGGATCACCTGTTTAGATCCTGGATGGTTACATGATTCTCAAAGGGAATAGGAGAAAACCAGAAGTCCTTGGTTTTCACAATCTACCTCAGATTCAGATAAGCCAGATCTTCTTATTAAATATGAAAATTAACATCCCTGAGACTATTTTTTATGATAAAGGATGTTGTATATTATTAGGAAGCTCTGAAATGCAAATCTCTGTTGGGATTCCTAGCTTTCTCCCTGCTCCTGTCCATGCATCCTAGCCTGCTCAGTCACCAGCCTTCTTTCTGGAATCACAGGTTTACAATGTTTAAATGTTTATATTGCTGCAAGTATCACCAACGAAAATGCTGAGAGCAAAAAATGCAAGCAATATAACCTCAGTCCTGTAAGACAGCAAAGCAAAAAGAAGACAGATTTAAATCGTATTTTTCAACTCACTTTCTCTGGTCAGAAGGATGGGATTTTACAGGGAGGAAGGGGGAATGCAATGAAAGAGATACCATGATAGAGAGAGACATCATGGAGACAGAGAGAAACCCCATGCTAGGGAAGTTGCCAGGAATCCCCAAGGATGACCCCAGCCTGGGCTGCTAGCAATAGTGGAGAGGGTACCTGAACTGAACTGGCTTTCCTGAGAGATCAGACCAATAAATACCCTAACTGTCATCACAGAACTTTTCTCTAATGACCGATGGAAGCAGGTGCAGAGATCCACAGTCAATCAAGACAAAGAGAGAGTCAGGAACATGATGGGGAAACATGCAGGGATGACCAAACCAAACTAGAGGGAACTCATGAAAGTTGGATCAATGGCTGTGGAGCCTACATGGGACTGGTCTAGGCCCTTTGCATGGACTAGGCCCTTGATCTGCTTGGGAGGCCCCCTGGCGGTAGGATCAGAATCCATCTCTGGTACATGAGCAGGCTTTGTGGAGCCCACTACCTATGATGGGACACTTTGTGCAGCCTTGAGGCAAAGGGAAGGGACTAGACTTGCCTCTACTGAATGTGCCTCCCCATGGCACATTCTTGTGGGTGGGAGTGAGGGTGGGTTGGGAGGGGGAAGCTGGAGGGGTGGGAGGAGGGGAGAGGGGGATCTTTGAATGGTGTGTAAAATGAATGAAAAAGTTTTCTTAATTAAAAAAAAGGATGGGATTTTATATATTCTTAGAGAATTATCACATGTGCAGAAAGATAATATACTCCAATGTAAGTGTAGAACTTAAAGAGTCACAGACTAATTACCCTGATGCTCCATTTCTCCCTCACTGCTCTGATTGATCATGTGTCCTGAATCTGGTGCTACTAAGTACCTTGCATTGGAATTTTCCTTGAGTTTCCTGATTGTTCGTGAGATTTCTCACCTCATTGAAATCAATGTCTTTTTCCTCCCTTCTTCCATTCCTTGTACTTATCCCACGTGATCCTTTGCCAACTATGTGAGCTGATAGTCTCCCAGCTCATAACTTGTCTTCTCACTATCTTCTGTTTTTAATATTTAATTTCCAGTAAGAGGCTTGCCAGCTTTTTCTTTCATGATGCTTCTCTTTTGTATGTTAATAAATCTTTATTAGCTTTGGGCACACAGTGATACTCTCCTATGAATCCTACTACTTTGAGACTTAAATGCTGAGGAATGAGGGTATGGAAGTATTAAAAGTGTTGGTTTTCTGTAATTAATTCCTATGTTTATGGAAGAGTAGGAAACTTTGTATGCATGGCTAAAAAAACCAAACTCTGTAGACCAGGCTGGCCTCGAACTCACAGAGATCCACCTGGCTCTGCCTCCCGAGTGCTGGGATCAAAGCTGTGTGCCACCGCGCCCCGAGGCTAGCTAGTAAGGAGGACCCTAGGAAGGATTCATGGATTGCCTAGCAATGGAGAAATGGATGAGATCTACATGAGCAAACTGGGGGATGCGGGGGGCAAGGGATAGGGGATGAGAGCTTAGGGGAGTGGGAGGTTCGAGCTGGAACAGGAACAGAGTGGGAGAGCAAGGAAAGAAATACCATGATAAATGAAGAAACCATGGGAATAGGGAGAAGCAGAGTGCTGGGGAGGTTCCCAGGAATCCACAAGGATGACTCCACCATAGAGTACTGGCAATAGTCCAGAGGGTGCCTGAGCTGGCCTACTCTGGTGATCAGATGGTTGAATACCCTAACTGACATCATAGAACCCTCATCCAATGACAGATGGAAGCAGATGCAGAGATCCACAGCTGGGTCCCAGGTGGAGCTCCAGGAGTCCAACTGATGAGAGAGAGAGGAGAGATTCTATGAGCAAGGCATATCAAGATCATAATTGGAAAGTACAGAGACAACTAGTCAAATGAGTGGAAATGCATGAATTGTGGACCAATAGCTGAGGAGCCCCCATGGTACTGGACTAGGCCCTCTGGATAAGTGAGACAGTTGTTTAGCTTGAATTGTTTAGGCACCCCCCCTCCCTCGCCCCTGCCCTAGTGCATGAGCCGGCTTTTTGGAGCCTAGTGCCTATGGTGAGACACTTTGCACAGCCTTGGTGCAGGGAGGAGGGGCTTGGACCTGCCTCAACTGAATGTACCAGGCTCTGCTGATTCCCCATGGGAGACCTTGCCTTGGAGGAGGTGGGACTGGAGGGTGGGTTGAGGGGGAAGGTTGTGGGGCGGGAGGAGGGAGGACAGGGGAATCTGTGGTTGGTATGTAAAATGAATAGAAAATCTTTTAATTAAAAAAAAACCTCTCATTCATTACACACAAGTTTCAAATCTGAGCATAGGTATTTTGGGTAGTATTTGTTGGCTGTTGAATAGTGTGGTAGTATTCACAATGTCCAAGTGTGAATATGTGTGCTCAGAACCAAGGCTGAAGTGAAATCATGTGATGTAGCAAGGACAAAACAGCTCAGGTTCATGTTGAGTGAGAGTTCAGAAAAGCTCCTTTCAGGTGCTCTTTGCCTGGTCTCTCAGTTACATAGATGTGCAGTGTGGTACCAGTAGAGGCCTGGAGATGCTGTGCAGGTAGGTCTCATGTTCTGCTATGCTGCCCTAGCCTCTCTGAATCCAGGCTGTCTCCTTGGCTCAACTGACCTGTGGTACTCCTCTGCTTATGTGGAGCCAGAAAATGTGTCTGAGAGAAAGCTAAGGTGGACTGTGGCCACCTGGTTGGTTACCCTGATCTTAGACTACTGTTTTACAATGTCTGCCATCCATTGTAAAACACATGTTTCTAACCTGGTACAGTGGCATGAAGCTAATCAGAAAGCTTACAATCACTTGAGCTCAAGAATTTGAGGCCAGCATGATTAACAAGGCAAGATCTTGTTTCAAATAAAGAACAAGAGAAAGAAAATAAAAGAAGTAATGTTTTTTATGTTTCTATTTTTCTGATGGAGGTGTATAGTTGGACTTTTTCTGGTCCTGCCCATGGTCAGGACAAATCTCTCTCACCCGCCAGTCCCACAGTTGCTCAGACCTAACCAAGTAAACACACAGAGACTTATATTGCTTATAAACTGTATGGCCGTGGCAGGCGTCTTGCTATCTAGTTCTTCTATCTTAAATTAACCCATTTCTATTAGTCTATACCTTGCCACGTGGCTCGTGGCTTACTGGTATCTTATATGTTGCTTGTCATGGCAGTGGCTGGCAGCCTCTCTGACTCAGCCTTCCACTTCCCAGAATTCTCCTCTCTTCTTGTTTCACCTATACTTTCTGCCCGGCTACTGGCCAATCAGTGTTTTATTTATTAACCAGTCAGAGCAACACATTTAACATACAGAACATCCCACAGCAGAGGTGGGACAGATACTTATCCCAGGTACTCTGTGGTAGGTGTCTCTTCACATTCCTTACCTTGTTTTATATTTTCCTTTTTTTCTTTCTTCTGTATTCTGGATAATGTATTCAGATCTATCTTGAAGGTCATTAATTATCTTTTCAGCTTTGTCTAATTTGCTGCTTGTCCTACCCAAGAGTTTGATTTTGTATGACTCACTGAAACTCAGTTACTCTTGAGTCAATGGTATCCCCTGGCCCTGATAGTGCATTTCTAAATCCTTGAATCTCTCGAATCATATCTCTCTGTCTTCCTGAATAAGAACATCCCATCCCTTTGAAATCCTGAAAAGCTATGACCTATGGTTAGACTTTACAGCATCTGACAACATCTGTCCATGTGCTTATACTTAGAGTCTTCCTATGCTCTCTGTTCTCAGTGTTACCTCTGATGTGTTCTTGGCCTTGCTTTGTGTGCTCAGCATCACTTCAGTTTGTCCTTCTCTTTAGCTCTCCAAGCTGGGATCCCCTAGCTACTGTCTGTGGCTTTTCACTCATGATGTCTGGAATCTTTTCCCACTCCTTGCACTGTTTTTCTTGACTCTCAGCTCCTAGTGGCCTTTGCTGAGGCCTTTTCTTCCTCAGTGTGCCTTGAATTTTCTAAGTAGTAGAGATACTGCCTGGGACAGGTGAAGTGTTGGGTTGGAGGGAAGAGAAGGCTGAACAGAGGCAGATATGGTAGTACTGGGGATGGCTAGAGTTTGAAGTAAAGGTGTAAGGCTTGAGGAGGAGGCTACATGGGATTGGGTTGGGGAGGGTGGTACAGAGAGGCCAGAGGTGCTATGAAAAGAATAGAAACTCCTAAATAGGAACACTGGACACTCATGGTATGATGGTGGGTGTTCATTTGTGCAGGCCCAAACCAGTCACAGCCAGAGCACCTGAGGCAATTTATGCTACCAGGGCACAGTTTGTAAGGCTATGGTTCTCAGCTGGCAAGGAGCTCAGCTGCTGATCCAGCTGAGTCTTGTTTGGTGGCCATTTCATATTCAGAGCATGACCTCCATTAGCACAGTCACTCATGGATTCTTTTTCCTATTCTGGGTACAGACTCCTTTCTCCCCTGAGCCATTCTCATCCTGGGTTCTAAGTTGATATCTCCCTTCAAAGGATCTAGCTCCCCTTCAAAGGATCAGTGCTTATTAAACCCCACTGCACGCCAACTCCCTTCAGGGCTCACCATATTGTGTCTATAAGACCTAGCCCTCCAAAATTTTGCCTCTGTTAGGGGACCCACCCCAGATTCATGTTATTGGGTTTGTACATATGACCACTGGCTCCACTGGGCACGTGTTGTGCCCTGAACCTGGGGGGAACAGCCATACAATAGGTAGAATGGTCTGTGTTTTGGCCCAGGGGAGAAGTTTATGCCTACTGCATCCTGCCAATGCAACACTGGATCTACAGTGGCACTCTCCATGTTCTGATTCATCTGTTTATTAAACATGTGGATTTTTGATTTGTAGTTTGGGGGACTGTGTAGGCCTGGTCACATCAACTGTTTATAATCTATCATCCAGCACAGCCTCCATGTGGTGGTCACGCTGGTTTGCTCTGAGAATAAGAATCTCAGTGTCCATGGCAGATCTCTGTGTGTTCAAAGACACAGCCAGCATGGAGATACACTCCTTTAATCCCAGTACCAACCACAGAGACCTGGAGGTCTGTATAGACAGGCAGTGACGAGGAAGACATGTGGTTGGATTTAGAACCAATGAGAAGGCAGAACAGAAAGGTAATAAAAAGATGGGTCACACAGGAGAAGGTCTCTCTCTCTCTGAGGGAAAGGATGGCAGCGACTGGTAAGCTAAAGGCTATTCGCTAGTCCTCTGACTTGGGCTTTTAACTCTTTATTTGGCTCTGTGTTTCTTATTTAATAAGACTGTTTAGAATTACATCTACAATAGCATCCACAGGAAACCAGTACAGGCAGTTCTATAACCATGAAAAGTGTAATATAAAAAAGAAAGAGCTGGCAATCTACAGGGGAAGTTTAGTCATATCATATTCAGAGTAAGGAGAGGTGATGGATTAAGCCCAGGGAGGAATGCATCCCCTAGTGTCTGTCAGGCCTGCAGACTCTTTTCATCTTCCTTCTCTTAACTGGTTATAATAAAGAATAAAACTGTAGTTTCAGCAGCACACTGAAAGGATCATGATGGCATAGGATCTATCCCAGGAATGTGAGGCAGTTTTAGCATACATAAATTAACAAATGGGAAACACAGGTTAACGAGATGAGAAACCAAAAACATTACGATATCTCAGTAGACCCAGGAAAGGCATTTAGCAGAATTCAACATTTCTTCATGATAAAAACTTTCAGCTAATTAAGTATAAAATAAATTTAATGAAGATCATATTTAATGAGTCCACAGCTAATATCACACTCAACAGAGGAGAACTAGAGGTTTCTCCTCAGATCAGGACCTGACAATAACTCCCACTTAAAACTCCCAGTCAGCACAGTAAATAGTCTTAGATAGAGGGTGTGGTGTTCCCCAATATATTGTGCATTCTAATAAACTTATCTGGGGTCAGAGGACAGAACAGCCACTAGATAGACACAGAGGCCAGAAAATGGTGGCACACACGCCTTTAATCCTATCACTTGGGAGGCAGAGATCCATCTGGATCTCTGTGAGTTTAAAGTCACACTGGAAATAGCCAGGCATGGTGACTCACACCTTTAATCCCAGAAAGTGAGTCTTTAATCCCAGGAGGTGATGGCAGAAAGCAGAAAGGTATATAAGGTATGAAGACCAGGAACTAGAAACTTTTGGATGGTTAAGCTTTTAGGTTTTTGAGCAGCACAGTTTGGCTGAGAGGCATCCAGTCTGAGGAAACAGGATCAGCTGAGGAACTGGCAAGGTGAGGTGGCTGCGACTTGTTCTGCTTCTCTGATCTTCCAGCATTCACCCCAATACCTGGCTTCAGGTTTGTTTTTATTAATAAGACCTTCTAAGATTCATGCTACAAGAGGGTGTAGCTAGAAGAAGGAAAAGACATCTAGAGCTGAAGATTGTAGACATATGAGCTTGTAGATAGAAAACACTAAAGGCTTCACCAAAATTCTGGTAGAATTCATAAGTGAATTCAATACATTGCAAGGTACAAAATCAAATTGTGCCAACAAAAATTGGCAGGGTTTCTATGTACTTATGATGAACTATCTAAAAGAGAAATCAAGAAAACAATTTCATTTACAATAACTTCTAATGGTGTAAAACTCTTATGAATAAATGCAGTAAATAAGACTCCAAACAAACTAAAAATAAAATTGTAGTTTCAAATGTACTGTTATCCCTACTGAGCCGAGTTTACCTTTCTTAACTTTGTTTTTAATTGTTCTGACCTATTCCTTCTCCTCACTAATATCAGTGTGTGGTTTGCCTTCCCCAGGCTATGCTGGATGCCTTCCACACACTGGCACCCCTACCTCTTGCCAGCCTCCTTCAGTGGGCATCTGAAAGCCTATCTTGAACAACTCTCTTCTTCAGGCAGCTACCCATCAGCCATCTCCAATTCCTGACCTTTATCCTACTCACATGAGTTTCTGAGGCCCAGACCTAACTCCCCAAATTGCTACTTTTGACTTCTCACCTACATGAATTTTAATACTTTATTTGTCCTCCATACTTGGAATATGTCTCCTATTGTCCCCAAAGATCTTATCCCCCCCTTTTTTTTAATTAAATTTTTTAAAATTTATTTTACATACCAACCACAGATTCCCCTCTCATCCCTCCTCCTGCTCCCCCCAGGCTCCCCATCCCCTCCTCTAAAAGGGTAAGGGCTCCAATGGGGAGTCAGTAAAGCCTGGTACACTCAGTTGAGGCAAGACCAAGCCCCTTCTCCCTGCATCAAGGGTGAGCAAGGAATCTGACCATAGGTAATGGACTCCAGAAAGCCAGTTCATGCACCAGGGATAGATCCTGATCCCACTACCAGGGGCCCCTCAAACAGACCAAGCTGCACACCTGTCTCCCATATGCAGAGGGCCTAGTCTGGTCCCATGCAGGTTCCACAGCTGTTGGTCTAAAGTTTGTGAGTTCCTACAAGCTTGGTTCAGTTGTCTTTATAGATTTCCCCATCATGATATTAACACCCCCTTGCTCATATAATCCTTCTCCTCTCTCTTTGACTGGACTCCCAGAGCTAGGCCTGGTGCTTGGCTGTGGATCTATCTCTGCATCTGCTTCCATCAGCTACTGGATGAAGGCTCTATGAAGACAGGATATTCACCATTCTGATTACTGGGGTAGGCCACTTCAGGCACACCCTCCACTATTGCTAGTAGTCGTATTGCTTGGGTTGTCCTTGTGGATTCCTTGGAATTTCCCTAGCACCAGGTTTCTCCCTTACCCCATAATGTCTCCCTCTATCAAGATATCTCTTTCATTGCTCTCCCACTCATTCCCTCTCCCAGCTCGACCATCCCGTAAGCACCCACCCACTGTAACCACTACTTTCTTTTCAACAGTGATGCTGTTAGTTTCATTATTTCCTTTGGTTGATATAACAGTATATTTTTCATTTCAGTTTCTCAGTTGCATCTACTTATTTAGCACAGTTTAGAAACTTATCTGAAACTGATGCTATCAGTCTTGTAACCGTGGTGATGTGTCTGTGCCTTTGGCTTGGCTAGAAGAATCCTTGACACCCCTTCCCCTTGTATAAATTGGACAGCTTAGGAAATTTAAATTTTTAGGTGATCAAAAGATTTGGTCCTTTTTATTTTATTTTTAAGCAGTGGACTTAGAAATGAGCCCCAAAGCCCCAACCTTTAAAGATTATTATAGAAATTGTCAGTAGTTGTGTCTCTTAAGGAGGTAGCTTTTTTATCACACTACAGGACATTACCTATGAGTCCAGATGCCTGCAGGCTGGTGTCTCTGGAGTGCCTAATGCAGTCAATTCCAACCTCCTTGCGGGGGAAAGGTGACAGGTTTCCTGATGCTGTGCTGATATGCACAGATGCAGGAAGGTCGGCTGGCCCTGGTAGAAAGCATTGCGACCTTGAGCTCAGCACTACTTCCACTCCTGGTGTAGCTGGAACTCTTTTACCCATGGAATGTAAGTGAACTAAGTCCTTGTCAACAATAAATGGTAATACTAATGTTTTTTGTTAATTTATTTTCAAACATCACTACTTCTAGATCAATCCCCTTCTGGTTCATCACCCCCTCCCCCCCCTTTTTTTTAAAGAAAGAAGAGAATATTTGTAATGCTTGTGATACTATCTGGGCAAAAACTGAAGATCTAAAAAAAGTCTCTTTATATTAAAGTATTGATTATTATATTAATAAATTATAATAAAAACTATATTAATAAATAGCTACTAAGAAAGTCTTTTCCAATTGATCAGTAACTGAAGAGGAAAGTAGTGATGTGAGGAAAAGGATGTGGCAGCTCAAGGAGCCAGACTGACGGTGGCTGAAGATTAAAATAGGGATGAGTGTACAAACTTGTACAGCCACTTTGGAAATCAGTATGGTGACTTCTCAGAAAATTGGGAATCAATCTACCTCAAGACCCAGTGATACCACTCTTGGGCATATATCCAAGGAATGCTCAATCATACCACAAGGATACTTGCTCAACAATGTTCATAGCAGCATTCATTATACATAATAGCCAGAACCTGGAAACAACCTACATGGCCCTCAACTGAAGAATGGATAAAGAAAATGTGGTATATCTACACAATGGAGTATTACTCAGTGGAAAAAATATGACATCATGAAATTTGCAGGCAAATGGATAGTAATAGGAAATATTATTCTGAGTGAGGTAACCCACACTCAGAAAGACTACAACTCACAGCTCTAGAGAAACTAGGACAAGAAGGACCCTAAGAGGGACACATGGATTGCCTTGGGAAGGGGAAATAGATGAGATCTCTATGAGTAAACTGGGGGCGAGGGGGGAAATAGAAGGGAGGGGATGGAGGATAAAAACCTTATCCCCTTTCTAATTAAAATGGCAACAGTTTTGGCCCAACTTTTGTACCTGTCCATATACCCCAGAGTAGTTCCCAGTATCTCTTGAAACCCAGCAAGTGCCCAGTGCTCTCATTTGAGCCCCATTTTCTGTGGTCTAAGTAGTATAGGGACCATCTTCCTCTGAAAATCCAATGCATTTCCTCCTCAACTTGCTGAGACTGTGACTTAGCTCAATAAGCCTGTCTGGGATTGCCCTGTACTGTCTCATCCTCCCCTGTCAGCCTCATCCAGCCCTGGTCTTGCCTGGGCAATGTGACAGAGTCACACTGTCATGGATTTGCAGAGGCCTAAAGTTGTCTCTTAACCTGAAGACTTGAAGCAGGGACTCCCTACATCATGATAACTGCAGCCATCTGCCCATCCAGTTTTCCCCAAATTCTCCAAGCTCCATAATCTCAGGACCTCCTGCCTTGTCTTTCCCTTCCCTCCACTGACCTTCCTCTCTAGAACCTGTGTACACAGCTCTCATCCCCACACACCCAGCCCCCGCCATAGTCTTCCTTTCCCTTGCTGATGAACATTCCCCTGGAGTTATTTACTCTACCAAAAGTGGGTACTAAGTCTGATAATACCACCTCTGTCACTGTGGTATCCTGTAGTGGGTAGCTGTTCCAGCTTTGACCTGGAAGTACTACCCCCAGTGAGGCTTCCAATAACTGTCACACCTACCTATGACTTGCCTCTGAGGCGGGGCCAAGACAGGAGCCCTTAAGACCCAAGATCTGGATGTGCCGGCTTTCTTGGTTCTTGGTGATCCTGGATGCTGGATGGTAGACCTAGCGGAGTTCTCCAGAGAACCCAGTTGGACTGCTCCTCACCTCTCCTGGATCCTGTAACCAACCCCTTTACTAGCTGTAAGTTAACCCCAAAAATAAACCTTCTTTTTAACTACATGGAGTTGCCTTAATAAATCCTCCAATAGTATCCCATCTCTGTGGATCTCATGTTTACCTTCATTGAAACACAGCAAGCACAGGATTAAGCCCACTTCTGGAGTTTATGCCAGAATGTTCACCAGCTTTACTTCTTGTGTGTGTGTGTGTGTGTGTGTGTGTGTGTGTGTGTGTGTAGTATATAAGTATGTGGTGTGTGCACTTGTGAGTGCAAATGTGTATGTCCATGTGCACACAGAGTATTGAGTGTCCTGATCCATCACTCTCTACCTTGCTTCCTTAAGACAGAGATAAAGTCTCTCAATGAGCTTGAAGCTAGGCTGGCAATTAGCAAGTAGTCCTCCCATCTCCACTCACTTCCTCCCAATAGTACTGGGGTTATAGGTGCAATCATGGCTATGCTTTCCTTTTCACTTGGGTACTGGGGATTCAATCTCAGGTCCTCATGCTTGTGCTGCAACCACTCTTATATAGAGAACCATTTCTCTAATCTTCTCCTGCTTTACCTGTGAATCACATGATCTTTTTGTGACTTTCTATTTTTTTGCATTCTGCCTGACTTCCACCATAGGTGGCATTCTTAGCCATTTTCTAGAATTGTTCCACAGCAGGAGGGGGCTTGGTTGTGGGCCTCTTTTTTTTTTTTCTCAACATTTGCTCAGCTAAGAGGGTCTCCATACTATGGCTCCTGAGGAGAGGCTATACACTCCACCACAAGGGCATCTCAGGGTCATGAGTTATGCCAAGACTGAAGCAGAGCAGGGTGGGGCAGGGGTCATACCCAAAGGGCAGAACTATTTACTCATTTCCTTTGTAGAATATTGCCATGGTGATAGGGCAGGCATACACTGATATCATATAGGCTAGGGCTTTTATGTATCCCCTGGAGCTGCTTAGAACTCTGAGACACCCAGGGATGCTACTGTAATATATGAGAAATGGAACTTAGATACTCTGGAACACAGGGCTCTGGGACAGTGCATACCCTATGTAATTCTCTCCATAGCAGGCACTGGATGTAGCATAGTGGGCAATGGTGACTGAAAGGTAGGAGGAATTTTCTGGAGCTGCTGAATGGGTGCCAGAAGAAAAGGCACTGTGTACAGCTTAGAAGAGCAAGCCACAAAGCCCTTGGGAGAAAGGTGCAGAAGACAGAGAGGTTGGCCCATCAGATGTCAGCCAGAGGTAGCTAGGCCCCTAGCCCTGCTGCATCAAGGAGTCTTTTTGGTATCTTCACTCTGACTTTAGAGGGATTAAGGAACATGTGTGTAAATCTGGAAAAGAAGTCACACTCCCTGGTGTGACCACTTCCTAGGGTCAGCTTTCTCAGCAGGGTTCTTAAAGGTTCTGGTGGCCTTTACAGGGATGTCTGTGGCCATTTGTGACTTGGGCTTATTTCTCACCTTGACTCTCACATACATGTTCCTGGTTCTTTGTCTATGGAGAGTTGGGACTCTGTGTTGAAGAGGCTGCTTTGTGTTAAAGACACTACTTAGGCATTCTACTTTTATGGCAGATGTGCTGATTAGTTTTTTGTCTACTCGATTCAAATCTAGGCCTGTCTGGGAAGATCCAGATCTAGACATATTATAATTGAAGATTTGTCTCCATCAGATTAATCTGCAGATAAATCTGTAGGAACATTTTCTTTATTAATGATTGGTGTGAGAGGATCCAGATTGTTATGGGAGGTGCTACCCTGGGCAGGTGGTCCTGGGGTGTATAAGAGAGCAAACTGAATAAGCCAGAGGTTGCACATCAATAAGCAGCATTCCTCCATGGCTTCTGTTTCAGTTTCTATCCTCAGGTTCCTGCCTTGAGTTGAGAGTTGTAAGCTGAAATAAACACTTTCCTCCCCAAGTTGATTTTGGTCATGGAGTCTATGATTATAACAGAGTTCTCTCTTCTTGGATATTCCATGGATTTGGATAAATTTGCAATGACACTACAGTGTCACTGAGTAATTTCACTGTCCCCTGCACTCTACTAGGTCCTTCTTTCTGCTTAGCCCTGATAACTGTGGATCTTTTACTATCCTGAGGTTTTTTGCTTTTTCCAGAATGTCATGCAGCCTTTCAAGATTGGCTTTTTTTGTTGTTGTTGTTGTTAGTGATAAACATCCAAGATTTCCCTACATCTGTCCACAGTTTGTTTCATTTCTCTTTAGTGTTGAAAACATTTGGACCAAAATTTTTCCTTTTACCTACTAAAGGGTATCTTGGTTGCTTTCAACTTTTAGTAGTTATGAATAAAAAACTGATATAAGGTCTGTTCTGGTTTTCATGTGTGCATGTATTTCGTGTTTATTTGGATGAATACCAATACTGCTGCACTGTATTGGTAAGAGTATGTTATATTTTACAAGAATCCAAACTATCTTCCAATATAGCTGTATCATCACATCCCTAAGAGCAATGATTGAGAATTCTTGTTATGTCATCGCTTTTGGCATTCTCAGGGTTTTGGGTTGAGGCAATTTTAAAAGTTGTTTAGAGGCATTTCATTTTTATCTTGTAATTCCCTAATGATATATGATGCTGAAGAAATTGCCATTTGCTTAGTTGCCATCTGAATATCTTTTCTGATGAGATATGTGCGAATTTGGTCTTTTGCCCATTTTCAAATCCATTGTATATGTTCTTATTTTTGAGTGTCAAAGGTTCCTTCTATGTTTTGGTGAATGATCTTTCATTGTTATGTCTGTGGTTTACTCTCTTATTTTCTTGAAAATGTCTGTCACAGAGTAGACATCTTCAGTGAACCCCAGCTTATTAATGATTTCTTTCTTAGGTTGTGTTTTTGGTGTTGTATCTAAAAAATCATTGCTACTCCCAACCAAGGTCATGTGGGTTTTCTCTTATGCTATTTTCTAGGAGTTTTGTATTATATACTTACATCTTTTATATATTTGAAGCTGGTTCTGTTTAGAATTAGTAGATATTTCCTTTTTTGGTCAGTTTAAATATGGTATATATTTTTCTGTCCATTATTTTAATCTGTACATGTCTCTAAACTTAAAGGAGTTTGCATGTATAAATTATATAGTTGAGACTTCTTTTTTTGAAAAAAACCTTTTCTACCAGGTGTGGTAGCACATGCCCTTAATCCCAGCACTTGGGAGGCAGAGGCAGGCAGATCTCTGTGAGTTCAATGCCAGCCTGGTCTAAAAAGCAAGTTCTAGGACATCCAGGGCTCTGTTATTCAGAGAAACCTGGTCTCAAAAACAACAAACAAAAATTTCTCTGACAATCTCTATTTTTATTGATTTTTTAGACCATTGATTCTTACATGATCGTTAATATAGTTAGATTAATATCTGCAGTGTTTTTTACTGTTTCTGATTGATGTTCTTGTTCTTTGTTCCCAATTTTGCTCTTAACATTTTTTCTATTTTTTATGGTTTTGAGTGTTTTGTGTTACTTTATTTCCTCTTCATTCTTAGCATATCACTTGTATTTATTTTTTAAAGTTTTGGTGATTGTTCTTCACAATCCATAAAGCATCTTTCAATAAACTGTCAATCCCACAGATAATGCAAGAAGCTTACAACCATGAAGCAATTCCACTTCTCCATCCTTTATTCTTGTATCACTGCTGTGGTGCATTTCACTTTTATGTAGGTGTTCATATATGTGTCTGTATATGTTTAATGTGTGCATAAGCAAACACACCATAGCTGTCATTACTTTAGACAAACATATCTGCTAGATAAATTAATAATAAGAAAGAGAACTGCAGATATAGTTTAGTGACATAGCACCCACCTTCCTGGTTTAAAAATAAGAAATATGGAAGTTTTAGCCAGATGTGATGGTGCACGTCTTTAATCCCAGCACTCAAGAGACAGAGGCAGGTGGATCTCTGTGAGTTCAAGGTCAGCCTAGTATACACAGGCGGGCCTATGTAGAGATCTTGTCCAAAAAAAAAGAAAAAAAGAAAAAAAGAAAAGAAGTTTTTGTTTTATTTTTATGTAATCTTTCTTTAATGTGTTTATTTTCCTTTTATAATGTTTTTCTTTTCCTTTTTTTAACTGTATATTTTCCTTTCTCTCTGAAGAGCTTTTAACATTATACAAAAGGCAGATCTTGCTTCATCCCTGAAGAACAGTATTACAGGGTGCAGATTCGTGGTTGGCTATTTCTTCAAAATGTATTTGTTTGTTTGTTTGGTTGGTTGGTTGGTTTTTCGAGACAGGGTTTCTCTATGTAGCCTTGGCTGTCCTGAAACTCACTCTGTAGACCAGACTGGTCTTTTTTTTTTTTTAAGCTTTTAAAAGAAACATTTATTTGTAGTATGTGCATTACAGGAAACACAACAGAAGAAGCCAAGAACAGCCGCCCAGTCACAAGCAGCTCAGCTTGATGTGTCCTAGATAATGCAAGTGTAAACACATTTGAGGAATTGAGATGATACAGCATGTACCATGCTTTCCCCCACATTGAGAATATTCACTAACTAAAAACCCCATGCTACATGATATTTTGATAACCAAGAATACACCACGCACTCTCAATCTGTCAGACAAAACTGTAATACTGTCTTCCTTGGCAACAAAAATTTCATAGAAGACAAAAATGGCAGCAGGCCTCTAGATAGAAGTACTGGCGAAGTTACAATTAAAATTCGGCATTCCTCAATGCTCAGCTCACAAGGAAACAAAGCCACAGACCACATGAAGTTAAACTTAGAGATTTGTCTGCCTCTGCCTCCCAAGTACTGGTATCAAAGGTGTGTGCCATCACCACCAGGCTTATTTATTTTATTATTAGTTATGTGTTTTTGTGTGAGTCTGTTTGTGTGGTTACCTTCAGAGGCCATAAAAGGGTGCTGGATTTCCTGAAACTGGAGTTACAGGTGACAGTGAGATGGCTCCTGGGAATTGAACTTGGGTTCTCTGGAAGAGGAGCAAGCTCTCTTGACCACTAGGCCATCTTTCCAGCCCACGACAATTTCTTCTCTAGTACTTTAAGCATTGCACTTTGCTTTGCATGATCTCTGAGTTATGGAATCCAGTTCTTATCCTTGCTCCTCTGAAGAGCAGTTCTTTTCTTCTGGACTCTTTCATGTATTTTCTCTTTCTCTCTCTCTCTCTTTTTTCTTAAGTTTGAATATGGTAGACCTAGACAACATCTTTGGGATTGTTTCAGTTTGCTCTTGGTGTTCATTCTCTGAGATTACAGAGATGGTCATCTAATGTCTGGCACTAAGTTTCAACCACTGTGACTTCAGACCTCTGCCTTTCCTTTTCATATTCCCTCTATTCATGTGTGACACTGTCTGCAGATGTTTCACAGATCGGGGGTATTCAGCCCTATTTTTTCTGTCTTTTTCCTCTTTTGTTTCTGTCATTCTAATATCTAATATAAATTCAAGTATTCTCCCATCAGTTATATCTTATGGGCTAATAAATTCACTCAGGAAAGTCTTCATTTCCCTTACTGTATTTTGATCACAGTGTTTCATTTTGATTCTTTCTGAAAATTTCTATTATCTGCTTGCTTACATTGCTCATCTGTTCTTGAGGTTCCTGTTCTGGTTGTTCCAAACTACCTGTCAAGACCAGTTCTGGCTCTGATGCAGCTTCAGTTTATTTGATGTTTGTCTTTCTGTCTACCTGATGGTTTTCTGGGGGAGAGACAAGAGTTGATAGTATCAGGCAAAGGAGCTGCAGTGAGTTCTTTTTAATAATAAGGTGATAAAGTGGGATGGGAGAGTACTAAGCATTTAATGTTTGCTAAGTAGATGCTATTCTTTGACACTGATGGGAATAATGCAAGCTTTTAGGTGAATGCTGGGAAGACCTGAGGGGATTTTTGTCTTAATCAGAATGGAGGTTGGCAGGGGGCTGGATCATGGAGGAGAAAAGAGGGCAATATCTGTCCTAGCCAGAACTTCAATACCCACTAAGAAGGACATCTGAGGACCTGTCAGGCCTGTTCTTCAGGCATGGGGTAGGCCAGCTCAGAACATCCTTGGGCATGATGCTCTGACTCAGATCCCCCAGCTGTGCAGTCTGAGGGTGGTCAGATACTGTCAGACCAGTCCACATGGAGACATCATGCCTGCAGGTCAGACCGGTACAGCTGCAGCTTGTGGCTCTCTGACTCAGAAGGAGACAAGATGCTGTTTGGTTTCTTCATTTGACTAGGGAGTCAGCTTCAGTCATCTGACTGCCACACCCCATTCAAAGACGCAGTTTAACACACACTCAGGCCTTAGGTAAAGATAAGTTAAGCCATCAGCTGTGTCCAGAGTCCTTCATTATTTGTGGAGAGCAGGTTGTGACAAAGAACAAAGGTTTTTGTTTTTTAATTTTTTAAATTAAAGTGTGTTGTTTCTTTTTCACATGTGAGTTTAGAGTTCATTACATTTTCTAAAATGGTGTACCCAGTGGTGTCCTAAGACAGATGTTTGTTTGGGTGGTGGCCAGAGCAGCAGAAAGAATGAAGGAAGAAGCGTGCTTGGAGTGAGGTAGGCCTGTGAGCTCCAAGCCTCTGCCTCACAGGTGGGCTTGGATAAGGACCCCAGTACACTTCCTGAGTGTACTCTCTATGAGTTCAGACATGGAGTGAGGATGATGTGACACCATGCTCACCTTTCCCTCTGCCTGGAACTAGGTGGAGGATTTTACTGTTGGGAGAACAAACTATTATGTAGCAATCTAGCAGGTGCTATGGCAGAGGGACCAGCTTCAGAGTCTAGAATGCTGTTGGATATGTAATGTTAATTGCTGAGCAACAGTGCTGACAAGGAGTCCACAGATGCTTTACTTATATGTCTGGATCAGTGCCAGAGAAGTATTGGGGAACACACTTTGACTTCAAGGCCAAATCAGGCTCTATGGGTTGCAGCTGCACAAAGAACTCTCTTGCTGAACTCTCATGCTTAGTTGGACAATATTCCCTTGATCAAAGACTTCCTTTGAATGTTGAATTGAGATACAGATGGTATAACCAATTCTGGACTGGGATCTCTCTCTTATAGCTGTATTGTGAGGATAATATGCTGTGAGAAATCATTACATGAAGCTATAAAGGTCAAATCTGAGGTGCAGCGGAGACTCCAAGATCTTGAGATGCCAGAACCATGAAACATCTGCCAAGGAGAGTTGCATACAGGGAGTGGAACCAGCCCAAGAGAGAGGTATATGTTGTAAGCAGAAAATAGGGAAGAACAGAGCCATATAAGCCTTTTGATACAGGACATGGAGCTATAAGATTTGGTGTTTTCCCTGATGGGTTCTGGTCTAAATTTGACCCAGCATTTCCTCACTATGCTTCTACTCCTCCTTTTTGGAATGGTTATATATATATTCTGTACCATTAAATGTTGGAAATATGTAATTTGCTTTTTGATTTTACAGGGGTTATAATTAAGAGATTTCCTTGAGTCTCAGAAAAGACTTTGGGTTTTGAATGTTTAAACTTCATGTTGAGAGTGTAAAAGATAATAGGGACTTTTGAAGTGATATATTATGCATTTTACATTATGATATGGACATGAGCTTATGTAGGTAATGGCATGGAATGTTGTGATTTGGATGAAAAATGTCCCTCATGATCTCAGATATTTGAACACTTTTTCTTCAGTTGGTAGTGCTGTCTAAGGAGGTTTAGATTGTGCAGCTTTGCTGGAAGAAGTATGGCACTGGAAGTAGGTTTTGAGATTAAAAGCCCAGTACCACTTCCAGTTCTCTCTCTGCTTTGTGCTTCTGGTTGAGATGTAAGCTCTCAGCTACTTGCTCCTATTGTCATGCCTCTATACCATGATTGACTCTTGTCTCTCTGGAATCATAATCTCAAATAAACACTTCCTTCTCTAAGTTGCCTTGGTCATGGTATGTTACTATAGCACCTGAAAAATAACTAATACCGTCTGTCTTTCTTTCCTAGGCAGACCATGATTGTCTCAGCCTCCTTTCTGGGCCTGACTGTCTGGGAGTGTACCCAATATTGACCTATAGGTGTCTGCTTTTACCACCTTCCCAGCTGCATTCAGTGTTGGACATCTCTCACTTACTAGGACACTGCTGTCATAGCACTTGGCTCCATCTCCATGACATGTTATTGCCAAAACAAAGTCCATAGAGTGACTCATGCTTGACAACTTACTGGTGCTCTCCTCATCCAGACATCCTTACAGAACAGGAAATACTAGTGATTCACGGCAAGCTAAAGTAATGACTTTCCAGTGGTGTTGTAGCATCTGGCAAGGGAGAGATTCCAGAATGAAGGCCCTTTCCACCTCCTTGTTTTTCTTTTCTCCATCCTTCTACTTCTTGCTCTAGAGACTGAGTTCATCTGCCCCTCCGTGACCCTCCTTGGAAGGAGATCACCTTGGTGCCCACCCAAGATGAGAGTATAGATAAGTCTAGTTAGGATCCCTCTCTAGCTCTGTAGGGATGTACACATGAGTGATTGGGCAGCACCAAAACTTGCCTCAGTGTGTGATATTTATTCATAAGATTAATTTGCATCATTCCAAATGTTTTGACAAAGCCTGTAGATACTGAGTAAAATAGAATTAGAATAGCTTTTGTTGTTTGTTGTTTTAAAGAGAAAGTAGTCTATAGAGAAGGGAGGACAGAGGGCCCCGGGTTGCATTCTGAACTTCCTAGCCGCTGGGACACTGGACAAAAATGTTCCCCTAGGACCAGACCACATACCCAGCCATCTTCAGATGATCTTCTTGTAGGGGAGGGACATGGTGCCTGCTCAACCCCATCACATGCTGAGTTGTACACAATTCTCCCTGGGCCTGAGCCATCTAGGTCTTCCCCACTCCCCTAGAGTCTCAGCTAGGGACATCACCTTACTGCAGTCCAGGGCCAGAGAGCTTTTACAGGAACATGGGTAAGGATCTATTAACAGGAGTATTGGTGACCCTAAAATAGCTACATCACCAAAAAGTCTAACCCCAGCATTGATGATGACCTCTCTGTAGCTGTGTAGGTAGAGTTGTTCTTCAGTTAAATTTCTACCCTTTATATACTCTAGCATCTCTTGAGACCATGTGTAGTTGTGACAGAATTATATATGGCTGGATTGGGGTGCTGCTGTATGACACTATTCCTGGGGAGATGTGAACACATTGTCTACTCCTCTTAGATAGGGAACCAATTACAAACCGAAGTCCAGTTTGATCAACCACTGAGTTTATTGGGGATATTTATAGGAGTATATGTGAGAAACAGAAACAGGGATGACTCAAACCACATCACCAAAAGTCTACCACACATGGCTCATAAAATCTACCCTGGAGCTCTCTGTACAACCTGGAGGCCGCTTGACAGGCTGGAGACTCTCATCTCCTTATATAGCCTTATGAAGGGGCCTTGTGAATCTGGTAAGTTTCAGGGTCTTCTTGAGTCTTATGAGCTGTTCACTTTCTGAGGCTCAAGGAGCCTTCCTTTAAAGTCTAAAGAAAGTTTAGACTTCTTTAAATATAAAGTATATATTTATATAAACTTTATATATGTATATATAGTTTATATCTATATAGAGTTTACATATATAAAGTCTATCTATCTATCTATCTATCTATCTATCTATCTATCTATCTATCTATCTATCTATCTATCTATTATCTATAGTTTAGACCTTTAGGAGTCTTGATGAGTTTTTCTCCAGAATGGAGTGTTTCAATTAGGAGGAAATTGCACAAAACAGGGGCACAGGAAGGAAAGCATGGCTGGAGTTTTAGGCAAGGATCTAATAATTTATCCCAATCCCTTCTATCAGGGACCATCAACAGGCCTGATCTTAAGGTGTCTTATGGGCAATCTTAGTTGCTTTGATTATGACAATGTCTGTTATTTTTATACTCCAAAGACAGCATTCCACAACACTTCTTTCAGCTGTGTGTGCTCAGCTCCAGAACCCATGTCCTGAGTGATGGGGACATATATTCTCACGAAGGCTGGCATGTCAAGTTGGTAGGTTTCTAGGCCTTAACTAGGCCTGCATTATGTGTCCCTTCCTCTCAGTCTCCTTATGTTACAAGATTCCCAGCTACTATGTAGTATGTCCTGGCTGCCAGAACAGAATGAGAGGCTGTGTCAGGGTTAACTTCTTGTTTTGAGTTTTAATGGGGACTCCCTAGGGAGCTGTTCCATTATAGGTTGTTCTCAGGTGCTTGTATCCAGCAGCTTTGGGGGATCCTCAGCCCCTCAGTCCCTCAGCCATTTTCTTTTTATGTCTCATGCAGGGCAGGCCCTGTCTAGGTGTGATGTGTTTTGATAAGGAAAGAAGCAGCAAGACCTATGTCAGAGACTGGTAGAGACAGGTGGGGCTCTGGAAGCCAGCTCTAGGAGTGTAGCTTCAGGAAAATGGGTTCACCGGGGACATGGACATCAGGAATTAACTAAAGAAGTAGATGCTCACCCTCTACAGATGCCATTTGCAAGGCATGCCCAGCAGCAAAGCATGCCTCACAGCAGTTTAGGGGAATCACATCTTACCTTTTATGTGAAATACCATGGTCAAATGCCTTGGCTGCAGGGGAAGCTCAGTTAGCCCTGTAGTATATGAGCTTCTTTGAGAAGTTCTCAGGGCTTGGCTGGAATCAGGATCCTCTGGCTCCCAACTAAGCCTTCCTTCAACTTGTTCTCTAGGGTGGAAATTCATATGTTGAATTCTATAACTTTAGATAGTAAAGTAGTAGGGCCTTATGAATGGTATTAATGTCCTTGTGAAGAGGCTCCACAGAACTCCCTTGTTTCTTTGTCCAATTGAGGATAGTATGAAATAGCACTATCTGTAAGCTAGGAAGAGAGCCCATTCCAGAACCCAAGCACATTGGTTCATAGCCCCAGACTTCTAGCTTGCAGAACTTAAGAAATAAATTCTTAGTGTTTATCAGTGACTCAGTTGATAACATTTTGTTATGACTGCACAGATATCCACTAAAACAGGAGTCCTCTGTCCTTTTATCTCCCCCCTCCCCAATCCCGGCATGGCCTGGGCAAGGTTTGTGCACAGGAATGGGAGTTCCTGGTGCAGTTTGTTTCAGAGATGTATCTGGGATGCCTGAGACATATTAGGACTCTTGAAAATGGGCATGTGGTATACAGCCACACTCCACTTTATCAGAAGGCTAGAGTTGAGTACTGCCTTACCAATGATCTTTGAATTCTTTGAGTGGCTCCAGCCCCCACTGTCCTTGCTACCAGGGCTTATTGGAGCCTTAGGCAAGGTGGCAAACACCATATAAGATGATGTGTTCTGTGTGGGTTTATGTGTCCTGTTTAGGGTGACATACACTGTTTGGGTGATATACACTATGCAGGGTGACATACTTAATGTGTGATGGGTTTGGACTTCTGGAATCAGATGTGTGTGCAGGGACGGAGCTGCAACAGACAACCAGGCTATGTCTTGAGTGTCTAGAAGATGCCACTCATTTCTTTCATAATAATCAACCAATCATTGGTGCTAACCATGTCTTGGTAGCTGGCTCATGGAATGTAGGGTTCATAGTTATAGAAGCAACTAAAGACAGTATTAGGCACAACTTTGTTGATAGACCTGGAGACTGACTAGGGAACAGACTTTAAGCAGCCCTGCACCTGTTCATGCCTAGTGAAGACTTGGGAGGGGCTTTTGTTGGTGCTTCCTGTTTTTTTTTTTTTTTTTTTTTTTTTTTTTTTTTTTTTTTTTTTTTTTTTTTATCTATGTGATGATCACAGTCTATGTTCTGCGCTAGGCCTAGGAATGAAAGATGTTTCTCTAGCAGGAAATAGAGTTGGTACAGAAGGCATCACTGACTGCAGCTCAGGGCAGATACTTGGGATCCTTCACCTCAACAGCACCCCAGGGGCTCTCTCATAGTGCTGCTGATAGTGTGATTTGAGTACATGTATTACAGTTGATTGTTTGCAGAAACATCTTTCATTCCTAGGCCTAGCACAGAACATAGACTGTGATTTATAGACACAGTGAGGGAGGTGATATCCCTGGATCCTGTTTTCACCTTCTCTGTCCTGGATCATGCTTCCAGTAGATGTGGTGGAGAAAGAAAGCCATTATGCAGAGGTACTAGCCCTTGAAGGCCTCTGTTCTCCTTGGTGGGAAGCTCAAAGGTCACAACTTTGGTACTGTTTGGAGGTACCCTGAGGTTGCCTTCTGTATTTTAAGCAGTCAGCTGCAAGAGTATACATTGTTGTTTGACAAAATAGCACAAGTAGAAATGCTGAAACAGGTCTGGTGTCTCTGAAGTATCTTAATCCTCATTTTACTTACTTCCTCAAATATATTATGTAATGGGAGAGGTTAATGTTCTCCCCACTCCCTCCTAGAGAGGCTCTTTTCTATCTTTGAAAGCTTTTTACTTTTGCTGTTGTTTTAAATATTTTAAGAGTAATCTGATAAGCATCCCACAAAACCTCTGTGCACTAATGGGTGGTCTCAGGGGAGGTTGGGTGTGTGGTGGGGTGGCCCTGCTTTTAAGAGCCATGCTTTGGAGAAAGAAAAATACCTGGCTTTGGTTGTGAGTCTTGACTCACATGTGCAAGTCAGACAGGTAGCATCTTCCTCATAGCTGTCCCTTCCAGAGGGACTCTCAGGCAGCAACAGCTGTCCAGAAGGGCCCTACTACATGTGTATGGTAGCTTTCAGATGGGTGGTGAGCTGGGTATCCTATGATTCCTCATTCTAGCTATCCACTGCTGGAAAAAAGTAGATTTGAACTCTGGGCTTCCCACACTCAGAGCTATAGCCACTCTCTTTGGGTGGGGCTGATGGAACAACCCTTGTAAAGAATAGAAGAAAGTGGCATCAGGGTATAAAGTGTGTTTTCCCAGTGGGTTTTTTTGTGTATGTATATATATGTTCATGCGTGTGTGTGTGCATGTGTGTACATATGTGTGCACACATGCGTGTGGAAACCAGAGGTCAATGAAATGTCTTCACTTATTCTCCACCTTATTTTTTTTGAAACAGGGTCTCTCACTAAACCTGAACCCTTATAAATTGACTAGCCAGAAAAATCACAGAGATCTCTGTCTCCCCCATTCTAGGAATTATAGGTGCACACTTCCATATCTGGATTCTGCCCACCCCTTGAATACTGGGAATTGAACTCAGGTTCTCATGCTTGCATGAGAAGTACTTTAGTGACTGAGATCTCTCTCCAAGCCCTCTCAGTTGGTTTTCATGTGGTTTCTGCAAGACCAAACAAAGCAGGGCTCCTTGACACCAGATGTTTCCATACTCCCCAGGAAGATATAGAAGGGATATGTTCTGTGGCACAGGCCACAAGGTGGCCTCAGGTGTTCTGGGCAAGCAATTCACGCTGTAGTCAGAGAATGGAAAAAAGAGAGACTCTTGGTATGGATGACTACATGAGATTGAGTGAAACCTTAAATTTTTTCTTCTGAATTTGACCTAAAACTTGAGCCAAATTTTAACTAAACAGAATCACTTTCCTTTCATAATCCTAATTTGTCAGAGTTTCTCGTAGTTTAGTCTTGAAGAGGACCATCACAGCACAAATTCCACAAGTCAGAATGTGTAGCCTGAGTTCGATTCTTACCTCTTTCCTTGATTGTCCAGGGAAGCAGTATATGTGAGCCTGAGTTTATTTTTCTGAAAATTGGGCTTAGCAAAGTCATTTACGTTGTTTATTCACTGTGACTAATAAAATGATATGGAAGCCCTTTCACAATTTTAACTGTATATGGCAAGTAGAACAGGATACCTCCAATCTCTAAAACTCATCAGTTTAATATCTAGAACATACAAGTCATTCCTTTTATTTATAAGAAAAAGAGCAACTCCTAGGGAAAGATGTGTAATTGATACAAATAGACAGTGTGCATGTGGTTCCTCGTCCATGGGGTTATTAGTGAAATTCAAATTAAAATAGCACTGAGACAAGTGTCCCTGCCAGAAGGAGCTGTGATGTCTGGTGGGAACTGCTAGAGATAGCATGGGTATGAAGGGCTAGACAGGACATGGCTGGCCTGGAACAGCACTGTATAGAGAGCTTAAGGCTTCCAAGGGAGGATGATTGTCTTGATCAGCATTACTGCTGATGGCAAAATTACTTTAGGCTGGAATTCACAAAGCCTGTAGGTTCTAGTCAATTTGGAAGGGATACACTCACTCCAAGCAAATTTGTGGATTGTGCTAGAAAGCCTCAGGGAACAGCTTTGGTCCTCAGCTGAAATGAAATCATCTTGGAGCAGGGTTAGTGGTCTCTTTGAAGTCTGGCCCCATCCATAGAAAAGAAATAAAAAACTTTCTCAGGTCAGGACCAGACAATCCTCTGTGTTGAAGGCTCCAGTTTCTGGGTCTCCAAGAAAGTCCCAGGTCCAAAATGAAGTCCTTGCACAGTTCGAGAAAGTGACGCTGAAGATGGGAAAGAGGGAGAAATCATTCTAATCTCGATCCTGTTCTGCTCCCCTTGAATTTGTGACAATTAAAGATAGTGGCTTGGAGTTGTCTCTGTATTGGCTATAAGGAACAGAGCTGAGAGAAGCTGTGTAAACCAGAAATATGAAAAAATTGTGTTAAATAAACCAACCTAGGTTTCTGTTTCTAAATAGAAGCATTTCACAGTAGAGGCTTTACAAGTGGTGATGCTCAGGAAACACTGTTTTTTGTGTTTTTTTTCTCACAGATATTATGCTGCTGTTTCTGCTGGAGGCAACAAAAGTGGTTTCCTCAGGTACATTCCCAGGCAATGGTTCTTCACTGTTTCTGTCCACTTCTCCATGGTTTAGTTGCTGGGGCTTTGCTTTATCTTCTAGTCACTGCTGGGATTGCCTACTTTTTATCCCCTCTTCCCCCTAAGAAGGTAAATTGGATCCTAGGTACCATTGCAATGTTTGGGTCTTACCTTGTTGTCTGGTTCTGTCCATAACTGGTGATGACACTTCTCATCTATGCCTCATACACATTTATGGGCACACAATCGATGGGCACTGGCTCCAGACCCTTTTTAATGCTGTCATTGTCACAGGCCTCAGCTTCCTCATCTTGTGCATCTACTGTCCTCTTATGAGATGTTTAGGGAACATACTATTTCTTAGGAGGTGTCTTTTTTAATTTCCTGTTGCTATGATATCCTGACAAGAGCAACTTAAGAGACAAAGGTCTTATTTTAGCTCACAGTTCAAGGTATAGTCCATCAAGGTGGGGAAATCAATGAAGCAGGATCTTGAAGCTGTCAAGTTACATCTAAAGTCAAGTTATATCATAAGAGAACAATGAATACACACTAGTTCCCTTTTTCCATTTTATATAGTCTAAATGCCTTCTTCGGGGAATGGTCTCACTGACAACTGAGATGGGTCTTCCCAAACCAATTAACATAATCAATATAATTCTCCTACAGGCATGCCCAGAGTCCCATCTCCCAGATGATTCCAGGTTCTGTCAAGTTGACAATAAACACTTAACCATCACAGGCAGTTGTCAGAAAATGAATATCATTCACTTTTTTCTATCACATTCCACATACCACAGTTGGCAGTGGTAGTATTTTTGATTCACATGAATGGATGTTGAGACTCAAAGAACATAAACAACTTGCTCAGAGCCACATGACTATGAAGAAGTTGAGCCAGGGTTTGGACCAGGTCTGGCTCCAGATTGCAGACTTTCTCCTCCTTGCTGTCATTGTCTATAGACCAAAAGCAGTGACTACAGCTACAAAACATACCTCCTTTCCCAGTATAATCCTGGTTCACTGGAGCAGCCACACAAACATCCGGACTGGCAGGTCTTTGGCAGGGTCCTGAGGGCGGAGGCTAGGCAAGTCTCCTGACAAGGGTAGGGGTTTGGGCCTAGGAGCAGAGCCAATCCTGCTTTGGGGTGACCTGGCTGGTTTGGTCTGAAATCAAACCCATGTTGGCAGAGGCTCAGATACCACAAAGGTTAGCTCAGGGCACGGTAGTGGTGTTGTCAGCCATGATTTAGCCTCCTGGGTGTTGTGTTCTTTCTTGGCTCGTTTCTGTTATTGTCTGTGTCAGTCACACTCCCTTCCTTCATAACAGGATGGCAGACAAAACTGCTGCTCTGGACTACTCCAGCTACTGAAAACATTGAGATAAGCCCCTCAAGGCAGAAATCCCTATAACTGCAAAGTGTCCATTCCCTGACCTTGCTCTTTGAGAGTTGTGTCTCCTCTCTGTGGCCCTTAATGGGCTCTAGCGATATTGTGGAAGCATCCCTGATGATTTTTATATTTACATTCTGGAAACCTTTTCTAGTTGAAGGTCCTTGATTGAATATTCCTCAACTATCAGCTAAAGAAACAATCACAGTTTTTAGCCCTGCAAAAGCTGTGCTTCTGGGACTCCTATATTTTTTCTCAATTCTTCAGCCAATTTGCTTATTCTTTTGTAGATTAACTTTTTCTCCCTCAAGGTATGTTATTGAACACAGTAGAAACAACTAATTCATTCTGGTGATGTTTTGCTTGGAAAGTTCTTTGCAAAGCCTGGGCTACACTAGGTACATTTCCTGTTTTCTAGGTTATCACATGCAGTTTTGTGATTTAAAACAAAACAAAACAATTACATAACAGAAATTGCCATTTCTCAACTTTTGACACCAGATTCTTTTCTATTACACAGCATTTCTGCAACAATGCTGTGTAATAACTGCCCTGCTGATCTCACTGGTTTAGAACTTCTCTTGATTCCTGCTTCTGTAACATCTCATATTAGAGTCACTTCTCATCCCTCTTTCTAAGATCCTATGAAAGATGCAAAAACTTGCTAAGGCAAGTTCTAGACAGGAACTGCAAGAGGTGAGCAGAAGTGTATTTTGCTTCTGAAATACCTCTGCTCAGAACAGTTCCCTGTTCCTTCAACTACATTCCAATATTTACACCAGGTCTCATGGCCGCTTGTGGTACTGGGGATGGGAGGAAAACAATATTCTGCTATGGGAGTAGTTGAAGGATTAAGGCAAAGTAAAAACAAGATAAAGATCCTGCTCCCTCTGGCAGAAAGGACAAATCTCCAGGCAAGGCCAGGTAGGCTACTCTTTATATGCCCTATGACCTACAGCCACTCATTAGCTTTCCTTAAGCTTCAGCTGAAATGAAGATCATCATTTCATCAGACACTCAGGATAGACATGGACTATGTGGGAAGAGCTAGCTGTAGGATTGATAGGCACTTCTTGACCATTACCCACACTTCGACTGGAAAAGTAGGGGGATGTAAATCCAGCATGGCTATTTGTATATATTGTCTCATCTGATAGGATTATGTTGGGTGAATCAGCCAGCCAAGGGACATCTGGAGCCATCAGAAGCTGGGAGAGACAGGAAAGACCCTCCCCACCTTGATATTATCCTTTTGCCTTCCTGAACTATAAAGAATAAATTTCTGTAGTTTTAAGTCAGTTAGTTTGTGGTGATTTGTAGAGTAGCTGTAGGAAATTAGCATGCTATAATATTTACACTAGAAAGTCCCATGTGGTAGATGTTTGATACCCATTTTATAAGTGAACAAATCCAGGTTTAGAGTCTAGGTAATTTGGTTCTGGTAGAATCCAGAGCCAGACCAAAGCAGAGAAGGAGCTGAAGAAGTAGTGGTAAGTCTGAGCAAAATGCCACATAAGGTGTTGTTAGAATAAAGTAGTGAAAACTGGATTTGCCTCATTTGGGCTGCTTGTTCTCAAAGAAGCAGGCCCTCAGGGTCCAGTGTCCACATGCTTGGCCTACACGCAGCTCCCATTACAGGGCCTCCACAGAGAGACAGTGGGAATGTCCCACCATTCAATATCAGTGAAATGGGCCTCTTGCCTGAATTTCTGTTCTGATCAAGGAGCCCCAAATCCCTGACCTCTCCGAATGGTTGGGAAAGAGCACGTTGGGTGGGGCATTGGAGACATGTTGGGACTATGGAGAAAAGAGGACCTGCCTGGGAAGTGAAGAGCCCAGATTTCTGTGTCTTTTTTCTCCTATTTTCTTGCTTATTGATGGGAAAGTTGGCATGTGTCTGCCACATTGTCACACCCTCACAGGCTCATGAATGGAGAATATTGTACATCTGGATAGACTATACCCAGAATCTCATTTATCCCTGACTGAAATGATGAGACTTGGAAAATTTATATACTAATTTATAGACTTCATAGTTATTTGTTAACTATGTAGCCCAGGTTGACCTTGATCTCATAATCCTCCACCTAACCCTTCCAAGTGCTGGGATTATAGGCCCATGCTCCCAGACTGTTGAAGTTTGAGACTTTAAAACTGATTAGATTTAGACTTTTGTAAACTTTGACTTAATATTACAGTGGGTTAGATTTTTATAGATGCTGTGAATGCATTTTGTGTGTAAAGTTTTGGAGGCCAGATTGTGATCAGCATAACAATTATTCCCAAAGAAACCAACATCCTAATCCCAAACCTGTCACTATGCTGCATTATATGTCAAAAAAAGTTTTGCAGATGCAATTGGGAGGAGAGAAGATAAGATGGTCCTGAAAAAGTAATAATATTTTTTTAAAAGGAAGTAAGACTATTGGCACCAGAGAAGATGTAAGGACAGAAGCAGAGGTCAGAGGAATGATATTGTCTTATAAATAGGAGGGACCATGAAGTATGAAGTATGGGCAGCTGGGAAAGTTCAGAATTAAGCTTTCACTTGGATCTTTCAGGAAGAGGGTGATCTTGCTAAATCCTGATTTTGCCTAGAGAAGCTGGTTTTGGAGTTCTGTTATTCAAAACTGTAAGATACCAACTTTGCTTTGTTTGAAGCCATTAACTTTGCAATACTTTGTTTTAGCGGAAGTAAGAAAATACTGCAGGGCCATGGTGATGAGAACAACTGAAGAACGGATCTGGAGAAGAAGGCAAGGAAGAACTTGTTTTCTACAGGGCATATTGCTGGGAATATTGCTGATAAGCTGAAAGAACATAAGATTTGATGCCCAGACTTGGCAACTGGTAGGCCACTTATGAGCCCAGCAAAAACATTTTTTTGTGGAATGGAGGAGACAAAGTCTTAAGGAAAGGATTCAGAAAAGCATAGAATAGGTGAAGATAGCAATACTATCTTTTTGACTATTCCCAGTAAGGAGCAGAGACGGGCACTGGCAAAGCCTGCAGGCTTCATATAGTGACCCCCATAAGCTATGACTGCTGTTGAGGGACCCAGCCTAGGAGATAATCACTGTCATGCTCCTGAGTCAAGGAAGTGCTAGGTTTGGCTGTATCCACAGAGTTGGCTAAGGCTGGCGTGATACCTGGAAGAAACACATGGAAATTCTCTTTTGATTCCTTTTTATTTTCTCAGTGAAATAAAGAACAATCATCTCTTTTCCACTTGCTAAATATGCTGAGCAGGCTTGAGGGATGCATGAAGTGCAGGAAACAATAGAGATGGTTGCACATGCAGCTTCAATATTATTTGGTTGGAGAAATAATACTCCGTCCAACCAGCTTGTTTTAAATTAGACAAACACCCCAGAGCCTGCCTGCTGCTGGAGAGCACAGCCCAGGTCTCTGTTTGGAGTGAGGCTCTCAGGGTGCTGAGGTCAGCTCTGTTTGACATTCCTGATGTGTGAAGGGCGGCTTAGAACAACAGCATAAGCCATGGGCATGCAGCTCCCTGGAGCTGCTCCAGGGGCCCTGCCTGAGAAATGCTTCAGTCTAGAGATTCCTCCCCAATTTTAAACATCTGCTGGTGCTTGTGGAAAATAAGGTTGGGATTGTTTTGCTCACAGCCCTGAAAACGCCTCACACTGTTTGCAAAGCTGATGATGGATGTTGCACACTTTGGCTCAAGCTAAGCAGTTTGGCCCCTGACCAGGCAACAGGGTACCACCTGCTTGTTGGTATAATTCAGCTGTTCCCAAAATTATGCAAGAACTGAGACATATAGGAATCTATGGGGTTCCCTGAGGTGAATTGTATTGACTATTGGCTTGATCCTGCTTTCAGTTACATTCTCAGTGCTTCCCTGCTTCCTCTTCTGTCAGCCTTTGTGGAGTGTTAGGGAGAACTGTTTCACTTCTTACTGTTGTCCTTAAGTACATGTCAAAGCAAACTTAAATCTCATTCCACATCTCCAGTAGACCAGACAAATCACAGCATTGCATTTAACTTCATCATTTTTAGTCAAATTGAGGCCATCTTGGAGTTCCCATTTTCCCTGGGATGGTGGAAATCACCTTGCCCTGATTTAAAAGGACCATATAGATCCTGTGCCTCCTCTGCCTAAGCCTCCTGCTTTTCTGCTTAGGGGATCCTCTCTTTTCCTGGCCTCCTAAAGTCCTCTTCCATCAAAGCTATTGTCCAGCCCTGCTGATAGACTCCTAGGTACTGGTCTGAGATTCATGAGCTGCCCTGCTCTATATATGGCCCCCTCTCCTGGCTGAGGTATCTCATGGAGCAGGGGTTTTGCCCAGTGATGTCCAGTATATGGATAGGGAAGAATGAGAACCCAGAGAATAAGTTTTGGCTTCTTAAGTGACTGCAAACCACCTTCGTGCTCACTATAGCATTCTATAAACAGATCACTCTGGAAGTCAGGACAGAGGTCTGGATGTGTGCTCACAGTCACATGGCTAATATTAGTAGGACAAATGCCATATTTTCATTCACTACACAGCAGTTCTCTGGGTTTATAGAATGTTGACACATGCACCTGTCTTCTTGCCTTTCTGAAGTCTATATGTTCTGTTGTACATGATTCCTCTCTTCCTACCCATCTATGAACAATGCAGTGAGTTGTTTACCCTCAACCCCACAGTCTTCCCCATTGACCATCTGTCTTCTATAACCAGAGTCTCCCTCTCAAAGGCCTCATCATTTTCTACCCTCCCATCAACCCCAAGCCATGAGTCACACAAGCAACTCAAATGACACCCTTCAATGGAGGCTGTTCTGCAGATAGTGAGGGTAAAGCTAAGTTAGTCAAAGGAGGAAATCTTGGCTTTAGTGTCCACACCCAGGGTAATGTTAGAGGCTCAGAAGAGGAAGAACCAAGAGGCTAGGAAGGGGCCCCAATCATAAGACCAAAGGTCACCCTGGGTGGGAACAGTAGATGGATTAGGACACAGCCATACAGTGAGAATGGCACTTGTAGATTATAAGCTCCTGAATCAACCTCATTCCAGGGCAAGGCCTGTCCTCACTTTCCTGGTGTAGTGCCTGCCTCTCTGAGGACAGTGCCAATGGATAAGTATGTGGGGCTCAGTGGAATGAGGCTGAGGCCAAAGACCTTTCAAGGTATATACATGGAAACTGGGGCAGGATTGTAGGCAGAGTTTTTTGTTGGGATAATAATAGACACAGAGACTTTTTATTAATTATAAATGCTCAGCTGATTGCTTAGGCTTGTTACTAATCAGCTCTTTCAACTTAAATTAACTATTTCTTATCTATGCTCTACCATGTGTCAGTACCTTTTTTTTAGCACATGTTCATCTCCTGCTTTCTCTTTGTCAACTCTGCCCTCTTTCTTCCTAGCATTCTCTCAGTCTAGCTCTCCTGTCTAGCCTCCTTCTGCCTAGCTATTGGCCAGTTGGCTTTTTATTAAACCAATGAGAGCAAAACATCTTCACAGTGTACAAAAGGATTATTCCACAGCATAGGAGGGCTTCATGCTCATTCTCTGACCAGTTAACTCCCACTGCATGGTCTATCTCCCTGAACCACAAGACACCCAGGCCACAGAGGAACACCCAGCCTAATGAAAACTATGGGAACCCAGGCTTCCCCACACTGGTATCTTGTCCACCAGGGAGAAGCAAGGCTTTCTAAGACAATATAGAGTCAGTGGAGGCTTTGGCCAGAGGACCATCCACACTTGCCCACTCTGAGAGCATGACCTCAGAAACGAAAGTCTAGTCGTACTGACAGACTCCAAGAAAACAGGTGAACCTGGTGGCATGATGACATAAACTTCTGAAAGGTGAACTTGAATTCTATAGTCACACCAGGATCAGTGGCTTTACTGAGACAGAATATGACAGACTTGTACTTGACTTGAGGGTAGACAGACAACTGTAGGGCACTGGGCAACCACCGTGTCTTGGCCCCATCTATCTATGGTTGAGCATCTGTGGGTAAGATGTAGTATCCGGCAGTGGCGGTCGCGGGTCCAGGTGAGCAGTCGCTGGTCGTCTGGGCAGCCAGCCGGCGCAGCGGCTCCAGGGCCCAGCATGCGCGGGGAACCCTGCGGTCACCATGTATGTGGGCTATGTGCTGGACAAGGACTCCCCCGTGTACCCAGGCCCCTCCAGGCCCTCCAACCTCGGCCTGGGCCCTCCGGCCTACGCGCCCCCCGGCCCAGCGCCCGCACCCCCAAAGTATCCCGACTTCGCGGGTTACACGCACGTGGAGCCCACACCGGCGCCTGTGCCTCCTCCGACCTGGCCCGTGCCCTTCCCTGCGCCCAAGGACGACTGGGCAGCTGCCTATGGCCCGGGCCCCGCGGCCTCCACCGCCAGCCCGGTCCCGCTGGCCTTCGGGCCCCTTCGGGACTTTAGCCCGGTGCCCGCGCCTCCCGGGCCTGGTCCCCGCCTCCTGGCGCAGTCCCTCCGCCGGCCGGGCGCACCGTCCTCGCCAGGAGCGCAGAGGCGAACACCCTATGAATGGATGTGGCGCAGCGGTAAGACTCAGACCAAGGAAAAGTACTGTGTGGTCTACACAGACCACCAGCGCCTGGAGCTGGAAAAGGAGTTTCACTACAGCTGCTACATCACCATCCGCGCAAGTCAGAGTTGGCTGTTAACTTGGGGCTCACAGAGCGGCAGGTAAAAATCTGGGTTCCAGAACCGTCGAGCCAAGGAGCGCAAAGTCAACAAGAAGAAACAGCAGCAGCAGCAGCCGCCTCCGCCGCTGCCTCCCTCACAGCTGCCCCTGCCCTTGGTTGACAGCCCCTCACCATCAGGGCCACCCCTGGGTAGTCTATGCTCCACCAGTGCAGGCCTTCTGGGTACCTCCTCCCCAGTGCCTGTCAAAGAGGATTTTCTACCCTAGACCCTTCCAGGCTGGGGCCCAGGGATCTAGGGACTGGAACGCTGGGCACCTGGTTTTGCAGCAGCCCAAGAAGCCGGTTCTGAGTTCCAGCCCTGCTGCTGACCTTTGGGGTCACTGTGGACAAATTGCCTACCTAGGACAAGTCGCTTGCTAACTCCCTTGGCTAGGTTATGTGATGAGCCTGCTGGACAAGGACCTCTTCCAGCTCCTATGTCCTAGGCCATGGGGTGATGGGGAGCCACAGCGAAGAGGTCTCAGTCACTTGAAGACATCTCAAGATCCAGAGGGCTTGCTCAACAAGCTGTCACGACAAGGCTGAGGCTCCACCTCCTCCTCCAGGGGCTCCAGAGTAAGGTGGAAGGCTGCTGCATGGACCAGATTGGCCCTGGAGAGGAACCAGTGTTGAGAGACGATGGTACACATGGGTCTAGACTCACATGTGAAGCGTCAGGATGATGTCAGTCCCACCTGTCTCCTCCTGCAGCCTCATCTCCACCTGCCCTAGCACCCTATGTTCCCATGCTCTGTCCCTCCCCAGCCTGGAGGTGGTCACAAAGCCATCAGGACCAGGCCTGAGGTAAAGATTGGGCAATCGGTCACTGCTCTTGGGATAGAACTTGTCCCCTCCCTAGCACTGCAGGAAGGCCTGTGGATGGAAGAGAAGCTTCTCAGGATAGACTCAGAGTCCACTACCTACCTGCCCACGCCCACCTCCCCAAGGTGGTCCACCACACCTAGGGAGCCCCCAGACCCTGGGGAACTCACAGCTGGACTGGGGTTAAGTAGAGTGGAATCTCTTGGATGCAGGTTCAGGAATAAGTTTTTCCTTTTTAAACAATTTATAAAAAAATCCTACATAGCATTAAAGGAATTAAAAAAAAAGATGTAGTATTCATCCCAGGACCATGTCAGACAATTTTGATTCAAATTCCTCTCCTTTTAACAGTTTTCCCTAGCTTGCTTAGTGCTGGTATTAATATTCTGACCTGCCCCTTGGAGTCGCCCTGTGTCCTGATGTAGAAACCTCCTCTTAAGAAAAAACTCAGCCCCTTCCTTTCTCTCCCGCTTTTTCTCCCATGAGGTATACCCCCCTCTTCCTCTCTCTCTCTCTCTCTCTCTCTCTCTCTCTCTCTCTCTCTCTCTTTCTGTCTCCCTCTTTCTGTCTTTCTGCCTCTTCATCTCTCTATTATAATAAACTCTCCACGTAGATGCAGAATCTGGGTTGCCACCACCACTGCCATGCCCACATGGTGTGTATCTACCCAGCCCACCACTGGATCTGCCTAGCATGTTTCCCTGCATGCGTGGGATACCCTTGGAGATCCCTACTGCATAATAATTCACAACATTGGTGCCCAGCATTGCCAGGCAATCCCACTGCTCTCTCCTACGCACTGGCAGTCTGAGGAACTTTGGGACGCTGTACCACACACCATTTTTCCAGCTGGAGGACCACGGGAGTCTCTTCATCCTACCAGATTGATAAGCCTCCCTTTTGGCCATTTTCCCACAACTGAGGATTCACTCATCTCTCTCTCGATTGTAATGTTGGCTCTAAGCCCCTTGGGCCTATGCCCTCCACAGTCCATAGCCTTTTGTGATGATGGTCCATTGGCTATCTTTCGCCGTTCATTCTTGCTGACTCTCTGGGACGTTGGAGGTCAGTCTCATTTCGCACCACATGTCTTTTGGGCTCATAGCCCTTTCGGCCCCTGTCCCTATGCAATGGCATGTGGAAATGGCTTATGTCTCACTCAGGCTCCTAGTCCTGGCCCCTGCTTTTTGGACGACAGTCCACTAAGCAGCTTGTGCCTTCTCATCGGTCCTCACTGAATTTCTGGGATACTAGAGATTCCAGCCTTTGGACCTTCTCTACCTCATTGTAGAAAAATGTGCCTACCCCCTCCCAGCTCCCTCCCTATCTCTCCTCCATGCTCCTCCAGCCTCTGCTAAGCAATTCCCTTGCTCCTAATTCCTATCCTTGTCTGTAATTCTATGTTTTAAATCTTTTCTCTTTGTCACTTTAACTCTGTTGCCAGGGTCTCCTGTTCCACCTGTGGGACTTTGGCACTCAGCCCTGAGCCCCACCCCACTGACTGCCAAGCTCCTTCCTCCCCACTGGCAGCCCATGGACTAGCCACAGAAATATCTGTTCACTTGACTATATTCCTGCCGGCCTCCACTGCTCATGCTGTTGGGTCAAGCCAGGCGGAGTGTAGACCCCTGTCCCCATCACTACCACTGAACCCATGGGTTCATTCGTCTGCAGCTGCCTGTACCATGCTGCAGCCTGGGAGGGTCCCTCTCTCCCACCCGGCTGCAATGCTACTTCTCTGTTTTTCTTTCACAAAGTTCATTTCCTATGTATGAATGGAAGTGTATGATTGATTTGGCCATCTATATTTCTTTCTGACTGACTTTTAAATGCTTCAATTTATCTGTTCCTTATCTGCTCAGTTTATTTTGCAAACAACAACAACAACAACAACAAAAACCCCCATATGAACAGGTGGTCAGGCACCATATTTGATAGGAATGACCACGTGATCAAGTGGCACCATCTTAAATAAGGGCAACCATGTGATCAAACCGCCATCTTAAATAGGGACAACCATGTGGTCAAAACAGGCAAGTCATATGATCTTACTGTCATTTTTACTAAGGGCAGTGTGGGTGGGGCGTTCAGTGCTCAGGCTGTTGGTATAGAGGGAAGTTAGGGAATCCCACCATGCATTTCTTCACCATTGTTTCATGGGTCAAGGAAAAGTCCTCTGGCCTTGGCCTGGCATTCCTCAGCTGCCTCTCTCAGGCTCTAGCCATCTGGGTGGAGGGAGGGTTAGTTGCAGCCTGACTTTTGTTCCTCAGTGACTGCTCATGTGGGCAGGGACAGCACACTCCTATGCCAGGATAGGGTAAAAGCACTAACGTTTAAGATTTTAAATTTCAGATTTTAACATTAATACTGATACTATTTGGGCCACAAGCTTAGGATTTTAAACCTATAGGTATGAGTCTGCTGCTGCTTTTGAGATGTCCCATCCCTGCTCCAGTTCAGGAGTCTTTCTCACATGTCTGTTCCTGAGGATGGCATTTTTCTCTCCTGATTTCCAATTACCAAAACTATAGGCCTGAAGGCTCCAAATAAATTCATAAAATTGAACTTTCCTCTAGTCTATATTTCAGCAAGCTGGCAGAAACATTGAAGCAGCAGTTGTGGACCACAGCCAAACATAATTGTTCCCTGACTCTGCAGCCAGGTCAGACAACCACATGCTTCTGACAAATGCCCCATTGCCCAGCCTTTGACTAAGCCTTTCAGCCTTTTGGGGGGCCTGACAACAACACCCCAATGCCAGCTTGAAGCAGTTCCAGAAGAGAATACATTGTCCCATGTTCCTTGTCCAGTATAGGCTGAAATGCTGGGTCAAAAGGACACCCCCTGGCATAGAGAACTGATTGGCTATCTAATGCCCATTGATATTTATTAATTAAAATGGTTCTGCAATAAGACAAGACACTTGACCTTCTTTATGCAGAACCAGGGAGATATTATATGACCTTGAGAAATTATTATTTCTATATAAATCTTTCAGGATGGAGTTTCCGATCCACCAAAAGGGTCCTTTTCTCAGAGTTGGGCTGCACCCTGACTCATAAACCCATTTTCTCCTGTTCTCATTTGGCCTTGGGATCTTTTCCTGTCACTCTTCTTTGCCTTCTTAGGAGACAGCTTAAGAAATAATTATTTCTATATAAGTCACTCAGGATTATAATCTGGCTGTACTCGAAGATCAGCCCCCCCTGTCCTTGTTAACTTCATTAAGCTGTAACTTACTGGGAAACCTGTATCTTCAAATTTAATTCATCTATATCTATATCTATATCTATATCTATCTATCTATCTATCTATCTATCTATCTATCTATCTATGCTCTCCAAGTTATAAATATATCTAACAGATTTTGTTCCCCCAGTCCTCAAATACCTATAGAGATATGAAAATATGGCATTTAATAGAAAAGCTTTTTATGATAAGGAGACATGTCAGCTCCTGGCAGCATCCTGTATCTTTTCCAAGAAGACAGATGGCCGCAGAAGAATTTGGAAGCTTATGGCAAGGCTGGCCATGTAGCAAAAAGCTGAGATCCTGTCTAGACTGTAAATTATTGGAGCGATGGGGATCAATTGTCCCCCATGCCAAAACAGGTAAGTTTATCTCCCCAAGTTTCTACTCCACAGAAAAAATCTGTCTGATTTTCTGGGCCTATCAGCTGAACAAATGCTACCTTTGGGGCCTCTGTCCCTCAGCAACCATGGAGAGACTTGGAATTGCTGCCTAGGTAACTGGAAAGCTGTCTTACTTCTTAAAATTTATCCTTCTCAGATCTAATCATGTTTGATGACTAGGGTGTATCAGTTTGACAGCCCCAATTTGAAGATTATTGACAGTTCATTAATAAGTTTCCTATTAAAATTACAAACAGCTATGCCTGATTCACAGACTTCATGATACAGGATAGACTGGTTTCAGATATAACTCCAAAGGTTCAAAATTTTATTATTGGTAAATGGAGCTTTGATAAACTGATACAACATTGACTACAAACAGTTCTTAAGAGTCCCTTTGGATTTTTTTTTTTTTTTTTTTTTTTTTGGTTTTTCGAGACAGGGTTTCTCTGTGTAGCTTTGCGCCTTTCCTGGAACTCGCTTTGGAGACCAGGCTGGCCTCGAACTCACAGAGATCCGCCTGGCTCTGCCTCCCGAGTGCTGGGATTAAAGGCGTGCGCCACCACCTTTTGGATTTTTTAACCCTTTTGCTATGATGTAAATCGATTCCAGCTGTCTTACAGATACCTACAGGTCCCTGGGAAAAGTTCTGCTACTGCATCAAAAAATCTGGTCTGATGAAACCTAGCAGTTTTCAGAGCCCATTTTAACCTCACCCATTTTCAAGCATATCTTGCAGGTACCTGGAACAAGGGGCTCTCCAGATATGCCAGCCCCTGCACAAGTTGGCACCAGCTCCAAGGATGCCAGCCCCCAACTGAGGATGCCAACTGGGATGAATATACCCCCACCTCTAGATAAATGACAGATATGATGGCTCCTATAATCCTGAAGAACACATCCTTCAATTCACTGCTGGTATCACCTCTCCAGGCTCAGGTGGGCACATGCCCAGCAACTGGAACCTGTTCACCCTTGCCTTTTCTGTACAACCAGGGCACTTCTCTGTTCCATTCTTTCTGGCAGTTATCGCTCTACCCATGGCTAGCACAACTCACAACTCAATGATAACAATCTATTTTTTTCTCCTAGCAACCTCAAGGAACAGGCACCTGAGATCTCCATGCCAGAGATTTCCATGATGACAGCTAACAAAGCTTCTTCACTCATGCCTCCCACCATGTGTGACTCCCGGCTTTTCCCCTCCCCACTTTGCCCCTTGCCAGCTTGAAGTGGCCTCAAGAATTCAGCACCCTTGTTCCCCCACTTGCTCCCATAACTTACCTCTTTTTATAATAATCAAAACGGAGGAATGTTAATGTTCTGACCTGTCCCTTGGGGCCACCCTGCATCCTGACGTAGGAGCCTCCTCTTAAGAAAAAACTCCACCCCTTCCATTCTCTTCTACTTTTCTTCCCATGAGGTGTGCACCCCCTTCCCCCTCTCTCTGTCTCCCTCTTTCTGTCTTTCTGCCTCTTCATCTCTCTATTATAATAAACTCTCCAAATGGATGCAGCATCTGGGTTGTGTATTACTGGCTGCTGCCACCACCGCCATGCCCACCTGGTGTGTATATGCCCAGTCCGCCATTGGATCTGCCCAGCATGTTTCCCTGCATGCACAGGATACTTTTGGGGGGTCTCCCCCACATAATAATTCATAACACCTGGTCTCTGTGTAGTGTGCTGCTGGAGATCTGGTCCATGGAGTACTTTTCAGGAGTAGGGCCAGTACTAGAGACATTATTGCAGATCCCCAGGAGATAAAATCTCATACCCCTTCAGACACACGTGTCTGTCTCTATCCTTAACTACCTGCTGATCAAGTTATATGTTTAGGATTCCTCTGTGATGCTCAGATCCTGACCCTGGCATCTTGGTATCTAGACACACAGTCTAACATGCTCTGCAGTTGGGGGTAAAGGCCAGTATTTTATCAGCCCCCAAAGTGGGACTAATTCATAGTCTTCTCTTTCTTTTATCATCAGCCCTGGCTCTGCAGATGAGAATGGAGTAAGAAGCTAGAGGTCATGCATTATTGGTAAACGAACACATGCTTGCATATGTGTATATTTTCTCCTTAAACAGCTTCAGAGAAAAAGCAGCCTAGACATGGAGGCAGAGGAATGAAGTACAAGGTGCCTGGAGGCTCCCTCCTAGAGCTGTGTGGGAGTACATAGGACCTAAGGCCAGAGAAAGAGCCACCTACCCCAGGAGTATGTTGGGATGCTATTTCTCACATACTCACATTTCTACTTTAACTTACGTGGGTGTCCTGAAATGAAAAACCATGAGACTTCTCATATGTCAACCAGGTTTGACTAAAGTCAGAACTCTACCCCACTGCCTATTCTGGGAGATATGGAACCTTTCCCCATAGCTGCCTTTTCTACATGGTGGGGAGTCTGGAGCCCAGGTGCTCAGGTTCTGGTCCCAGGAAGCAGAGAAAGACACTGAGTACTCACAGTGTCTCCTTAGGTTACACCAGATAATCTGACAAGCTGTTTACCCTATGCTTTGCCATTTCTTCCCAGATAGGTAGACCCTTGATCAGAGCAAGGTAGGAGCAGAGGTCAGGCTTGTCTGTCCCTCACAAGGCTTCTAGTGTACAGTCACTTTTTCTTAGGCTCTTGAGCACACGCACACACACATACAGAAGCTGCCCCTTTAAGGACAATGAATGTCCTTGTAGTGCCCCCATCAAACAGACCCATTCCTGTGCCCATGTTAGAGGGTGAAGGGCTCACTGAGGTGGCTCAAATGCCTCATACAGATACCATACACTTTCGGTCCATTCTTTACTGTTATTGTCTACTGACTATACTGTCCACTGACCCCTAGGAACACAGAGCCAGGGGGCCTACACACCTTTGAGCTCTGAGTTGCTAGCATAGCAGATCTGTTGGGAGAGGCCTGGGTGTGTCAGGAGCCCTTACCACTAGGGTGGGTATTCTATGGCTGATGACTGGGCCAAGGTCCAGATCTAGAGAGTCTTGCCAGGAGCCATTTCCTGGTAAGGATCAAGGTCTTTGAGTTAGAAGGGGACCTGCCTCCAGGGTTGGGTATGACTATGTGGAGACACACAGTCCCAATGTAAGCTGTCTGGGTATTTGAACAACTATTTAAGTGTGGTTCACTAAGCCCCAGGATCCAGGAAGCATATTCAGGCCATTTAAGGAGGAAGAGGTGGAGGCCAGAGTGGGTCACTCATAACTCTGTTGAGTTTTCCTCACTCAGTATATGTGTGCCATGGTTGAGAGAAGCTACTGCTTCACTTTGTCCATAGGGCAGAAGTTAGCATTCTTTGGGACAGTGAACCTAAGATGTGCTCCAGGTGGAAACATGGAGAGATTTAGAAGCACTTGGAAATTTTAGTTTGTTGGAATTCAGCACTGTGGGTGTGAGCTGGCCATACCACACAGAGGCTTGGTTCAGGGTAAGGATGCTAGCAAACTCCTCATGAGAAGCAGTAGAGGGTACACTCTACACAGGTCTAGCCCACCTAGACTTGTGAGGATCCAGGATGACTCCTCTACCTGGCACAGGATGGAGGCTCTCATATTATAGATGCCTAGAGACAATCAGGAGCCTGGCATCCATGCTTCTCTCCTAGCAAATTTTCCTTTCAGGGAGTGTGGCCTAAGTGCTCTACCCAACCTCATCTTGGGGCCTTCCTAGCTTTATTAGCCAACCACCTCAGTCTTGGCCCATTTGGGAAGCTGGAGAGCATGTCCTTTGGAAATGACCCCAGTTTGTGGTTGTTCTTGGTATACACGACCTCTGCTGGGGATGAAGGGTCTCCCTCAGCCTTGGTTTAGGATGAGAAATATACTCTGTCCTACATTCACCAAGTAATATTTTGCTCTTTAACTGCCAGAGTCATATTTGAGGCTAGGCCTGGGTCCTGCATGCCTCTGGTGACCCTGGAATTCAGGGCTGGCTTCTCTTAGGACACTCCAGTGAGTGTCTTATGGTGTTCAGATCTGAGGTGGTAGAGCTGGAAGCCCTTACTGTTCCCTACTGAGCCTTCAGCAAAGGAGCTATGTGAGCCTGTGTAAAGGAACACATTTTTTTCTACATTGGCCTGAGAGTCAATCCCTGTTCCATACAGTACTTCCACTCCTCTGGCAGTCGCTGCTTAGCCTGGCTCTAAACACTAATATCATCCCAGGGCAGACACAATTTACTGACATGTTTGCTTATTCTCTGCAGGGTTAGCTCTGTCTTTTCCTCTGTATGCTGAGGTACTGTGGCTGATGTTAGGCAAATATTTGCTACAGCCTGGTTAGAGGCATTTGTGGACCAGGATGGATCCCTACCCACTCTAATACTTGCCTACAGCTTCTAACCAGGCTGTAGCAAATATTTGCCTAACATCAGTAAATTGTGTCTTGTCTGAGGAGTAAAAAAGAAATGCTCTGTAAGAAAACAGAATCAGATGAGCGAAGACTGGGTAGAGGAGGGTACAGCCTTCATGGGGTGGGTTTGGTACAAAGACTTTTATGTGGTCCTTGGGCCTTTGTACCTAAGCCTTGGCCTAGAACTGCAGGTAGTTATGGTAGGTAGGTGCTGTGGAGGCATATGGATCTGAGTTAGAAGGAGACTTCTAAGGAGTGCTCCAAGCTCAAGTGGGAACAAGGGAAGGGGAGGATGATGATCCAATGTCATGGTGTGATCAGGAGAGCCCAGGGTCCTTCTTTGCAGTGAAAATATGCAACAACTAGTGATACAGTGAGGAAGGGCAGTGGCCCCAAGCAGGGAAATGGCTTTAATGTGAGATCTGTCCCCAAATCACTCCTTTTGAGATGGCACAGCATGGGTGTTGATCCAGCATGAGGTCTCTGTGGCAAAAGGGTGGGATCCTGGAATGATCCATATTGTTCCCGAGGGACAGACCCTTTAAACCTCACTCCTGGTTCATACGATAGGAACCCATTGTGGCCACCCACCATCCACCACCATGTATCCAGCTGTGAATTTCACAGGCATCTGTATCAAATTACTGGCTCATGTCATGTATAAAATTAGAGACAGGAACTCTCTGAAAGGCAAAAGCTACCACTATTCATCCCAATGTGATCCATGTACCCCCCACTACACACACACACTCACTGGGTGCAAAAAGGGAAGGGGAAGATGACACTGCCTATACAAGTAGAAGAAATCCCAGGGTGTGTGGGTCTAGCCTGAAATGGATGTGGTGGGAGACCCTCAAAGACTAGGAAATGAGTTGGATGGGGTGTGGGAGGCTGATGCCTGAAGAGTGCTGTAGCCATGCAACATCCTAAACCCAGCCATCATTCCCCAAGTTTGAGTTGATCAGCCTTTGTCTCCAGTAGGCTGACAGGGCTCCTTAGAGTTTAGAGAAAATTGTCTCACCAAACTTCCTGTCCACATCCCCTAGGGTATCTAGACAAAGGACCTGCAGACCAAGATGGCCACCCCAGAATCATGTACTACCACTATCCTCTTCACCCAAATTACCCAAGGCCCTGGTTTCCCTGGAAAAGAAAGCACTTCAGGAATGGTTTCTCAAGTCTTCATGTAAAACCCAACCTTTGCACAGAGCTGGCTGGGGTCTCCAGATCCCTGATGAGACTTGTTTGTCTCTCCGTGGCCATTTGTATTCATCTCGGCATTTGTCATTAAACATTTTCCCATTTTTTCTATGATTAATAGAGAAGTTTTATATTTTTCCTATTCATTCTATCATTTTGTATTTTTAATCCTTCACTGTTTCTGTTGGCTATCTGTTTTTTATATTGCTTTTTGGGAGCTCTATGTATACACTGAACATCAAGACTTTGTGTTTATAGTGCCAACATTGCCATTTTACCTTTCTAATGGTGCTACTTTTGTCACATAGAAGTAAAGAAGTTTAATTTTTTTTTTTTTACAAAGCCAAATCTGTCGGTTGTTTCCTATAGCTTGCCTTTTGTCTGCTTTCCTGAGAGGGTGAAGACTTCATTTTTTGTTGTCTTCCAAGACTTTTATAATTATGCTTTTTGTCCCTAATCTAAGTTTATTTTGGGGTATGGGGTGAGACAGAGTGGAACCATTTTTCCACATTAAACCTTAGATATATTGAGCCCTGGAGGACACAAATTATAGCCTAGAGGGCTGGAGAGACTGGGGCCAGCTTCCTGGGCTGGAGTCCAGCCTGCATTAAGGCTGGCTGGTGGCTGAGCCTCCAGTTCTTCTCCAAGTGGTTGTACAGAACAAAACAATACCCTCCTGTGAATACTTCAGATGGTTCTCAGCTTCAGAGCACAGCAACAGCCTCAGGTCCTGCCTCCAACCATTTGTCATCTTACTTTTTCCAGCAGAGAGGAAAGCAAGGGAAGAAACCAGATTCTCAAAACCTCTAGGTAACTTGATGCGTGAGAACATTGAACTGACAGTTTGGCCTCTGCCCTACCTGTGGCCTTCCCATCCTGGTGCCTTGTGACAGAGACAAGCCTTAGGCTGCCCAGGACTTTAGGAGACTCAGCCAGACTTTGGCTAGCCTAGGGGCTTCCAAGATGGAAGTTACTACATTTTCTGGGGGGCAGGCTTGGAGATATGCAGCCTAGAGTCTCAGCTTTCTCATTTGCTAAGCAGAGGCCACAAGATACCCCTTTGTTACTCTGTTATATATAAATATCACTCAGTTGGGAAGGAAACTGTGCACACCTTCCATAGGCCTTTCTAGTCCTGTGACTACCTCTGGGCTCTGGAGGCACATAATGTTCTCCTTTGTTGACTGGGTATTGAGGGACACCATGCTGATGATAGACTCTCATCTAGCTGGACTCCTGCTCTGCAGCATGTTTTCTTGCTTTCATTCATGCCTGTCAGGGATATCTCAACTTGCACTATCTCACACCCAACTTTACAAAGCCTTAGGAGGCATCTGTGATTCTCTGGGTCTTAGCCTTTTGCCCTCCTTTGTCTTCTTTCCCTCGTTTGTGGCTGCTTGTCCAGAAGTTGGTAGGCAGCTTCCTGCTGAGTGTGTGTGTGTGAAGAGGTAAGAAAATAGAAGTCTGTCTGGAGCTGACTTAGAGTTGGTGCTAAAGAGTACAGGCACCTACAGTGGGACAGTCCTGAGGCCCCCAGGCCACTGCCATGCAGGGCACTGATAGATACTTTCTACAAGTCCCCCAGGCTTGACTTGGGCCTAATGTTCATGCAGGCCTGAGTGCACATTTGTCTGAAGGCAAATGCTGCCTCAAGACATTCTGGCCTCAAGGAAGCTCAAGGGGCCCAGAAAGTTAAGCCTTAGGTCCTTTCTTTCCTAGAAGCCTTGTCCACCCATATAAGATCATCAGCAGTTGGTGGGCAGTAGCAATGGCCCACCGTAGGACACAGAAGAACCAGTGCCCAGCCATAAACCCTGTCTTCCATGGCACTTCTGAAAGGATTTAAAGAAACAGTGTGTTCTTTCTCAAAATGTATCTGTTAATTAGTCAGAAGGACCTGATAACTGAGTTTCCTCTTTTTCAAAATGAGTGGTCTGCAAGCCTGACTCACACTTCTAACTTCATAAGTTTTGCAAGGCTTTCGAAGGCCTGGCTGACTCTGTCCTGGCCTATGGTGTCAGTACTGCTGACATGAGCACATTGCAAAAGTCTTGCAGAAAGGAGCTGATATCTTCCTCCTGTAAGAAATACATAAATCAGTTAAAAATAGTCCTCAGGGCGGATGTGATGCTGCTGTGGCTGTTGCAGGAAACACATGAATCAGCCATCTTCAGTCACAGGATGATGAGGACAGTCCTTGGGTTTCGGGCCCCTCCCAGGCTGTTTGGAAGTCCCTCTCCTTACTCTACACTCACCCAGGCCAGGAAGGCTGTCCAAGGAAGCAACTAACATTGTGGCTTCTGTACCTTTTGAAGGCTGGGGTTACTTCTTGAATTCAGACTAACCAGGGCTGGCCTAGGAAGGGGGACATTTATGTGTGGGTATACCACAGTCTTCAAGCTTCCTATGGGCCCATGTCCACCCTTACCTGGGAAGTTGTTGATGTTGCCTGTACAGCTGAGGTAATTCATGGTCTGGTTTCTGTTTTACTTGTGAAGAAGCAAGACTTATGTGGTCACCAATGTTTTACAATGTCCTATACATTCACCCAAGACAGTTGGCACATTTTATTTTGTCATAAGTTTATGTAGTTTGTACTAACTCAGCAGAACAGGTGTTGAGGCCCTAGTAACCCTTAGAGGTTCGGACTTCTAAATTACTGTATTCCCTGAGGGAAGTGGGTCTGTGGCTTCTAGTAATTTCTGGGTTTGGGTTCTGTGGGCAGAGCCAGCTCATTTATCTACCTGGAACCTGAGGGTCCTAAGAACTCTCTGATTTCAGTTTCCCATTTCTAGGATGGGTAGAAGGGTCAGCAAAAAGCCTAGGGAAGGATAGTCCAAGACAGCCAGTTTGTCAGAAAACTGGCTTGAATATGAAGTGTTAGAAAAACTGTTGTGATGTCCCTAAGAGGACATGTAAAACTGCCAGCAGCTGCTGAGATAGTCTGGGGCTGGAAGTTGCTCCTGGACTGGCCCTTCTTTCCTTACTCTCTTGGATGGATGAGTGCTGATGTAAAAAGAAGTTAGTAAACTGAGGAGGGGCTTGTTTGGAAATGCATACTTTATAGTGAATCCCCCAAACGAAAACTCAGTGTGATCTTAGAGATCAAAATCAATGTTCTTTTATATTTCAGAACTAGTGGAAGCTATTTCTCTCTAGGTTCAATATTTTTGACCCTATGCCCTGAGCTTTAGGTTCTGAATGCAAAAAGAACCAAGGTTCCAGACCTTCTAGTGGGCTGGTATTCTCAGAAGGACAGAGAATTGCTTGCTTACCCAGCCTAACCTGACAGTAAACCAGGAACACCAAGAGCTTGCCCGCATGTACACGTGTGTTCATGTATTCATATAGCCTATACATATGTACACCTGCGTATGCCTCTGTGCATATATACTTGTACATGCATACATGCTCAGACAGGAGCATGCATTTGACTATACATGATCCTATACATGCTCATATCCATACACAACTAGATAATGCAAGGAGGTTGTTTTATTCATTCTCTTCCAACCTCTTTAACCTGGATTTAGTCACCAGTAGATGTGCATGGGCTACTGGCCATGACTGTGAATTCAGAGCACAGCTTGAGGCCAGCTCCCAGATCTGTACTTGGTAGTGTGAGGACTAAATCAGCATGGCTGGGGCTGGAGGTTGGGCTTGGGATTGGTGATGGATTCTAACAAGGCTGTGGGGTGGACATTATTGCCCCTAATCCTTAGGTGAGATTAAGAGATTTATTAGGATGAGGCCCCTGGCACTTCTTTCCATTGCAGCTTGTTCTATGGCTCCACCTCACTGCTCTACCCACCCCTGCATTTTTCCTGCTCTGTGGTTCTACCCACCAATGGTCCCTTGTGGTGGTATTGTATTCCCCAAAATATTGTGCACCCTAATAAACTTATCTGGGGTCAAAGAACAGAACAGCCACTAGATACAGAGGCTAGAAAATTGTGGCACTCATACCTTTAATCCTAGCATTCCAGAGGCAGAAATCCCTCTGGATATCTGTGAGTTCAAGGCCACACTGGAAACATCCGGGCATGGTGACACACTCCTTTAATCCCAAGAAGTGATGGCAGATAGTAGAAAGGTATATAAGGCGTGAGGACCAGAAACTAGAAGCTTTTGGCTGGTTAAGCTTTTAGGCTTTGGAGCAGCGCAGGATCAGGTGAGGAACTGGTGAGGTGGTTGTGGCTTGTTCTGCTCCTCTGATCTTCCAGAATTAACCCTATACCTGGCCCAGGTTTGTTTTTATTAATAAGACCCTCTAAGACTCCTGCTACAGTCCCTCCTACCCACTATGGTCCCTATCCCTCACCTTCTGCTCCTCTTTCTGCTCCATGGATCTTCTTGCCACTTTAGATCCTCCTAGATCCTTTCTCTACTCTCCTTCAAGCCTGCCTAAGCATTGTCTCTCTACCTTGGCCTCCAGGTACAATCCTGGGCTCTTGCCTTTTCTGTGCCCCTTTTGCTATGACATATGATAAATATATATTTGGTCTTTGTTCCCAATTCTTGGCACACAGCAATCAAATTTCTTGAACTTTACAGTGACTAGTGTCTTTTGGATACTAATGAAATAGTCAACTGGGTCTTAGACTCTAGACAGCTTAGAATGGGTCCATCAGAAAAGACCAAGCCTTTCTTAGAGGGTTAGTCTCACTTCTACCTTTGAGGAGGGATAAAAAGCTTGAAACTGAGTTGATCACTGCAACCAGGTAGTTTAGCTGGTACAGATCATGCTCACTTCAGATAGCCCTCAAAATACCCCTGAACAGGGTGATTGGGTATGTCTTAAGGAGTATGTCCTACCTCCCAAATACCAGCCCAAGAATCTTGTCAGATCCAAATAAGTAGAAAGCCCTGGGTATGGAGCCAAGATCACCTGCATCATTTGAGTCTTGATCATAGAGGCTGTACTGCAACCTCAGCATGGCTGATCTCTGAGGAACTGAGTGGGTAGAGTGCAGCTGGGGTCTTTCTTGTGATGAATCACCTTTGGGCTCCAGGAAACCTGGTCACATGACTTCCACTAAGGAATTTTCTGCTGAGGGTGAGCCATCACTGCTGTTGTGGAAGCCGAGGAACATTTGGAGCTCAGAATCTGTAGGTGAGCATGGATGACATTGAAGGCCTGGGGTGTGAAGTCATAGGATAGAGGGGCTTCAAGAAATGAGGGTAGAGAGGCACTATCTCAGCCCTGATCAGGCCTAGGACTCTTCTCTGCCTTGCTTGGTCTGCTCTGGGGCCTGTGAGCCAACTTTTTTGTCCAGTCCACTCTCATTTACAGTCCTTGGAGAGTCTCTGAAGTACACACCAGCCTTGCAAACACTAAGATACAGGCTCTAGATCATCACTTTCATCCTCATGAAGACTCAGGAAGCAAAAGACAAATGAGTGGCTCCTTTTTCCTCTTTGGGGCCTTTCAAAGGACTGAGGCTTGCTTGGAGTGGAACTTTGGGGCATAATAGTTTCCAGGTGAATATGAGATGGGGAGGGTACTTCATCCAAGTTGTCAGCAAGCAACTGGCTCCGGAAACCACTTAAGTTATTATTTTCCCCCTAATTTCTCATGGGGATTCTTGACAGCATCTAGGTTTCCTGTCAGGCTGGGGTGCAACTGAGGAATGAACAGAAAGGTGAAGGAAGGAGAGGGGTGGGCTAGGAGCATGGTTGAGTGGGTAAATACATTTACTTAATGCCAAGCCCAACAACATGGATTGATCCCTGGGACCACATGGTAAAAGGGGAAAACAGATTCCCACAAGTTGTCCTCTGATTTCAACATGCATACTCTGATGTATGCATATGCATGACACACAATGAATAAATGTTAAAAAACATAAGTTGGGGGAAGGGTTAGGTGCCAGCCAGGACACTAGCTCTGGCAGCCAGATACTGTTGTATTGTCACTCTCCAGCACCATTTAATGGAACCTTGACTGAGAGCAGCTCTGCAGACATATCAGGATTTTGGCCACTTCAGTCAGCAGACAGTGTTGCTCTCCACAAGCAGAGAAAATGGCTTGCAGTCACATTGTACAGATGAGAGGAAGTTTGTCTAAATATCAGAGAATACAGGAGTGATGGAATACACACAATCATAGGACATAGACTAGATCTGACACATACATGCCAAGAAATACATGTAAACAAACCAGGCACATGTGTTATACACAGAACATATCACATCATGTACACATTGAAGACATACCACATCATCCATACATATGGATGACACACCACATCACATGTACTTGCTCACCACAGAAGACACACCATGTGCAAATACTCATATACACAAAGAACATAGCACATCTCTCTCTCTCTCTCTCTCTCTCTCTCTCTCTCTCTCTCTCTCTCTCTCTCACACACACACACACACACACACACACACACACACACACACACATACACACACACATTTCTCCATGAAAAATATACTTTTTCATACATGAAACACACACATTACACATTTTCATGTTTATAGTTGTGCACACATCCACATTCTACACACAGGCGCATGGCCTGTTAGGCAGACTGAAGGTCAACACACTAGAGATGATCCAAGACTATGGGCCTAGCAGTAGAACTAGCAGGAAGGTCACTGATGTAGGCCCGGTGGACACTGACCCCACTTATGGCTTCCAGCAGCAATTGGAGTGCCCTGGGCCAACTCCTACCCTCCACTCCTGCCTGTATGAAGCAGGCGCTAGAGGTTGATCAGACTGTTTAGTGCCTTTCCTACTCCAAGCACTGATTCTAATATGCACAAAGGAAAAGAAAATGTATCATGGACATGCGATGGAGGGTGACTGAAGTTCTAGCATACCCTGACACTCTCCATGGCCACAGACTTTCTCTGACCCTGACCCCTGTCCAAACTTTCCAGCTATGAGGGAGATTAAAGGGCAACCTGGGCAGGGGCCAGTTGTGCAGGAAGAGAAAGAAAATCATTTGGTGAGAGCCTGAGCAGTCTTTCAGGCTGCTGTAGTGCCACCTGCTGGCTGTTAGTCCTTGACCCATCTGTTATTTCTCCAGGCAAACCACGTGGATAGCCACACATAACAGGAGGAACCACACATCTGCGTTCATGCTGCAGGAACTGCTGTCACTCTTTCTCTCATTAGAGAGTTGTCAGACAGACTGGTAAGGGAGAGCTTTTCATAGACGTCCCATTGAAATGGCCAGAAAGACTCTTTAGAATGATTGCAATAGGAATAGAAAACTGAGCACAGAATAGTTAGGTGTGGGTTTACAGCTGACCAGGAAAGTTGAAGGGGAGGATGGAAAATTACAAAGAACTGGGTTAGTAAGGCAGGGGGTAGGACAAGAACTCCACTAGACATCTGAATGGGATTCAGGCTTAGCAGGTCCAGAAGAGGGCACTGAGAAGTCTGGGAAGAATAGGCAGGGAGGGAGTGTTTGTCATCCACCATTGACTCTTTTATAGGCAATTAAGAAGGTGGTTCAGACCAGACAAGGACTTGTAGAAAAGGGGAAATACTGTCCATGTGGCAGCAGGTTGCCTACAGAATTAAAGCCAGCAGTGATCATGATCAGAGTAGATCCTGGGTTCTATGCCTATACATTCACTTCCATGGTGACTCCTCTTTCTCCTTTTAACCTCCTCCCCCATCTGCTTTGTGAGTTTCCTACCCATCAGCATCTGCTCTGTTGTCTTAGCGATGTGACTGTTCTGATTTTCCCTCAGCTCCACCATCTGGCTCTTCTTTCTACTCTGCCATCACTGGCCACAGCTCCCAGCACATCTGTGCTGGGTTTGATTGTACTTGGGACATACTTTTGTTCTATGTGTATGCTTTTATAGATGAACACAATATTTTTTTCTTAAAAGAAATAAAAATGCAAATAACAAAATTAACTAGCTCTTCATGGATTGGGCCCTGCAAGGCTTTTGACAGATGGAGGGTTGTCTTTATTTCATACTAAGCTCAAAGAACAGGTATGGAAGTTTCCTTACTGAGAAACCCTGATGGATGATATTTTATTTGTGCATTCCAATAAAGCTTATCTGAGGATCAGAGGAAAAAGCCAGCCACTATATTAAATATAGAAGTTAGGCAGTGGTAGCACACGCCTTTAATCCTAGCATTCGGGAGGCAGAGATTCATCCAGATCTCTGTGAGTTCAAGGCCACACTGGGAACAGAGACAGACATGGTGGCACACACCTTTAATCCCAGCACTACCTAACCATAGAGGCCTGGAGGTCTGTACAGACAGACAGGAAGCTGGGCAGAAAGAGGAAGTTATGTAGCTGGGCAGAGAGAGGAAGTGTAGATGAATTTCTAAATGGTCTTATTAAATAAAAAACACAGAGTCAAATATAGGGATGAAAGCCTTAGAGAGATCAGGGAAATAGCCTTACCTCACCAACTCTGCAGCTTCCAAATGCAAATTGAAACGTCTATATGCCTTGCTGTTCTACCATCTGATTTGCTCTCTCGGTTCAGCTACGCCACTTCCTCTTTCTACAGCTCTGTCACTTCCTGTGTGTCTGTACAGACCTCCAGACCTCCATGGTTAACTAGTTTTTGGAATTTAAGGCATGTGCCACCACACCTGACTCTGTTTCCAGTGTGGCCTTGAGCACACAGAGATCCTGCCTGCCAAGTGATAGGGTTAAAGGTGTGTGCTAACATTGCATGACTTCTGTGTTGTGGCTGGCTTTTTACTCTGATCTCCAGGTAAACTTTATTTATTAAAGCACAAATAAAATATCACCACATTTCAGCAAGGAAGTAAGATAGCAAGGCACAGAAAGGTATATAGGCATGAGTATACAGGAAGTAGCTCTCTCTAAAGGCTGAGGAGTTGGTAAGGTGAGGTTGGCTGTGGCTTGTCCTATTCCTCTGATCTTTCAGTTTTTACCCCAATATCTGGATCTGGGTTTTTTTTTTTAACTTAATAAGACTGTTTAGCAATTTGTCTTATAGATGGCCAGTGAATTTCTCCTGAAACGCAGAAACTAAAACTGCCTCATCATAATTGGGTCAGTTTTCCCTGCCTGTCTTGTTGTGCCAGCCAAGAGAGGAAGTCAGAGATATAACAGGTAGGAGAGGAAAAGAAGCAGGAAGGGAGGAAGAACTGGGACAGGGAAGACTATGTGAGGAAGAGGTCATTAGCAGGAAGGTCTGGCAAAGGGAGGAAGGATGGCAGAAGGACATAGGAGATCCAGGTCTGAGCTGTGACAGGGTCATCATTGCTCTCTCAGGCATGGGGAACAGAGATACAGCCGGGAGGAGCAGACAGGTGAAGCAGGAGCAGAGATATAGCTCTGGTACTTGGAGCTGAATCTAGCCTAGTCCCTAGAGGCTTCCTCATGATTTCTGGTGCTGAAAATTCCCACAGCACCAGAAATTGGAAGGTTTGTCCTTACAACATGAACTTCTTTCCTGATTCTGATCTGTCTCCACCTGGATGCCTAATGTAACCTCACATGTGTTATGTCCAAAATGGAACACCCCCTCCCCCAAAACCTCTCAGTCTTCCTGTCTAAGTTATGCCTTGCTCAATTTGGCTCTTCTCATAAGCCCCACATCCATCCTTTATTTCCCAAGGTTCCAAATCTGCAGTGCATTCTAAGTCCCTAATTCCTCAGGCCCTCAGTCCCATACCATTCCTTGAGTATCTTACCTGGTTTAAACTCTGTGAAGCCTTCCAGTGTTTTGCTGCCTTTCCTCCTGCCCACCCAGTAGCCAAAGGATTACTTTAAAAAGAACTAAAAAATGACACTCTTCCCTCATTTCATTTTTAAAGAAACCTGTAGCTAGAGTTTTCCTGCCTTGCCCACAGTCAGGACAAATTTCTGTCACCCGCCAGTCCCACAGCCGCTCAGACCCAACCAAGTAAACACAGAGACTTATATTGCTTACAAACTGTATGGCCATGGCAGGCTTCTTGCTAACTGTTCTTATAGCTTAAATTAATCCATTTCTATAAATCTATACCTTGCCACATGGCTTGTGGCTTTCCGGCATCTTCACATGCTGTTTGTTATGGTGGCGGCTGGCAGTGACTCCCTTTCCCTTCCTGTTCCTTTAATTCACCTCTCTGTTAGTCCCGCCTATACTTCCTGCCTGGCCACTGGCCAATCAGTGTTTTATTTATTGACCAATCAGAGCAATTTGACATACAGACCATCCCACAGCAGAAACCCATTGTCTTCATCACACCAGAAGGCATTTAATGGGGGCTCCTGCTGACCCATTGACACCTTGGCCTTCAGCCTCCCTCAATAATAAACTTCTATTCTAGGCCTGACCATTCTGCTCACCCACTAGAAAGCTCTTCCTACAGGTTCGTGCAAGCCCAGCCTCCTCATAAAATGAAGGCATCCAGGAAAATAAGATCTCATTCTGTCTCCCCACTTCTTAGAGTAGAATGGTCATGAACAAACAGCAGAGGCTCAGTAAGTAGGAATGGTTAAAACTTCAGTAGGATATCGATGACCCCAACATCAGAAGCCCACATTGCAATTGAAGGGCCTGTCCCGAGATCATATTATTTGGGCAGATCCCTCTCCCAGACCCATCCCTGCTTTTCTTACTGCAGGGACCAGATTCTGGCATGCAAAGCACCACCAGACCTCTCATAGACCCTGTTTTCTTACCTTCTATCCACCTTTTATCTCCTGGTAAAACCATCAATAAAACCATCAGAAGATATTGGGGTAGCTTTTCCAAAGGGTCTTGGAGAAGCAGGAGCCAAACTTTAGATTCAATTCAGTAAGAATCTCAGTGTTGTACCTCTTTCTTTAGTGTTAGTGTTGATAGTATCTCTATCTCCAGCCTAATAGGGCTGATATGTACTGAAGGGAGACAATGATAAGGCAGCATCAAAGTGTACCATCCCATACCTCACTAAGAGAGTGCATATCTATTCCTCCAGCTGTTCAATGCCCCCACCCTGGCATCCTCTTGCTTGTTTCCTTGTGACATGCTCAGGCTGCAGGAGCTTAGAGGGGCAGGCAGATCTGTGTTCTTCTTCTTTAGACAACTGAGAATCCAAGTGTGACAGGGGTCTTATTTAGCACTAAGAGTGTCATTAGATCCCATACAGTTGGGCACATCATCATTTTGCAATATGTGTTTTGGGAGCTCTTGCTCTACTGTGTACTAGAGCTTGTTTTTCCTGCTGTGTGCCTGGTGCAGAGTGAAGGAAAGAGCAGGTGCAGCCAGGGATAGGGTATGGTTCCTGGCTCAGTTGTTTACTGCCCAGAAGCTCTCACTTCTTGGGGATTACAATTTCAGTTAATAAACATCTTGGGGATGTTTGGTAGCTCACTAAGAATCTCCCAGCTAGCAGTTACACTCTATAGATTATCTATGTCTAGTTCACTCCCTCAGAGCACCAAATACAGCTGCCAAGAATGGTCAAAGCTTTTCCCAATGAAGCATACAGCTGGAGAATCAATCCAAACCAAACACACCACTCAAGCAAAAGGAAAATGAACTTGTTTACATTGGTAGTTGGGAGTCAGGGCCCAACCTTTCTCTTTACTCTGCTGACACCAAGTGCTTGTGCAGAGGAACTGACCCAAACTATAATTTCCTTCAGCACATATTAGTAGTCATTTCAGAATTTGCTTAATGTGAGAAAAATTTTCCTTTCAGGAAAATAAACACACTTTGTGAAGACACCCTGAAGATGCTGCAGTGATCCTAGACAAATAATCTACTTTCCAGAAGATTAAAAAATCATATTTTCAGGTCTGAAATTTCAAGTCAAAGTTTGGATTGTCCCAGGAGAGTGAAGGCAGAGAGGGGAGAGATGAATTGCATAAGAATAAGCCAGGAGTACCCCTGTGTTGAGAGAAATTAATCTCTAGCCATGCAGGACCAGAGTTACTGTAGGTGGGCTCCTTCTAACACAGGCCTGCTTTCCAGAACTATTTTATCTCTTTCCTTGATGTCCAGGGCTAATTCTTACTTTACTATTTAAACAGGACAGCTCTTATTTTTTCATAACTTGCTGTTTCTGAAATAGGAATGAATGAAGAGAGTGAGGTATCAGGGTGGTGGACAGATCTGAGTGGAGCATGGAATTCTCTGTAGCTAGAGTTTTCTTGCCTGGCCGACAGGACAAATCTCTCTCACCTGCCAGTCCCACAGCCTCTCAGACGCGACCAAGTAAACACAGAGACTTATATTGGTTACAAACTGTATGGCCATGGCAGGCTTCTTGCTAACTGTTCTTACAGCTTAAATTAATCCATTTCCATTAATCTATATCTTGCCACATGGCTCGTGGCTTACCGGCATCTTCACATGCTGTTTGTCATCGTGGCGGCTGGCAGTATCTCTCTGACACAGCCTTCCACTTCCCAGCTTTATTCTCCTCCTTGTCCCGCCTACACTTCCTGCCTAGCCAACGGCCAATCAGTGTTTTATTTATTGACTAATTAGCAACACATTTGCCATACAGAACATCCCACAGCACTTCCCCCTTTTTTTTTCAAAAAGGAAGGTTTTAACCTTAACAAAGTAAAATTACATATAATTTGGGAATTTGGGCGTAGCTTCTCTTACTACTTCCTGCTGGAGGGGGGCGCTGTATCTTATGGGGAAACAAAGAAAATTTTAGGATCATGGAATAGTCCATGAGGCTGTATCGTCTGAGCCAGATGCCTTCAAACCGTTCTGGATGTTGGATCATCTGGGCCATGGTGTCATCGGAGACCTTTCAGGGGGTCTTGGCTGGTCAAACCTGATGTATCTTAATCTGGAACAAATCTATAGCCTCTGGCTTTCTGTGGAAACAAAAGAGACTCTTTTCCAAAGCAATATATCCTTATATCCAAATTTTGAAGTCAAGGTATCTTTAAAATATATATATTGGTTTAACTCAACAGCTTTTACAATCAAATGTTTTTCTGCAGTTAAAAATCCCAAAGAAAACACAATCCAGATTCTCTGTGTAATATCCATTTTTACGTGGCTTATTTTTTATACTACCTTTACTGTCTCTTTAAAGACTTTATTTTTTAAAACTATGTATTTGTTTCTATAACTCTATATATCACCTTTTTTGTCTCTTTCAAGCCTACGTATCTTTTACACACATTGTAAACTATTACATCTGAATCTGTCTTATTGTGAATCTCTTGCTTTAAACTGCAGCAACTGTGGCTGCTGGCTCCGCCCACCTCAGCTTCCCAACATGGCAGTGGTTTACCGCCAGCTCTGGGAGCTATCGTGGGTCTATGCTTTTATCCAAGCAGCAAGTAGCCCAGAAACCCTTTTTTGTTTTGCACTAGCAAAGGCTAAATCCACCATGTAGCTTAATGTGCCACTTGCAGAGGCCTCATTCCCGCCATACTGCAGGTCGAGCACGCACTCTAGGAACCCACCAGTAGCTCAAACAGGCAGCTGCCGCTCATTTGAGAGAGACAATTAGGAAGCTGTTTTTAGCTCCGTTTTAGAATCTTTTTTTCTCAGTTTTTAGGTGGAAACTCTTGCCACCACGTTGGACGCCATTTGTAGGTAGAGTTTTCCTGCCTGGCCGACAGGACAAATCTCTCTCACCTGCCAGTCCCACAGCCTCTCAGACGCGACCAAGTAAACACAGAGACTTATATTGGTTACAAACTGTATGGCCGTGGCAGGCTTCTTGCTAACTGTTCTTACAGCTTAAATTAATCCATTTCCATTAATCTATATCTTGCCACATGGCTCGTGGCTTACCGGCATCTTCACATGCTGTTTCTCATCGTGGCGGCTGGCAGTGTCTCTCTGACACAGCCTTCCACTTCCCAGCTTTATTCTCCTCCTTGTCCCGCCTACACTTCCTGCCTAGCCAACGGCCAATCAGTGTTTTATTTATTGACTAATTAGCAACAGATTTGCCATACAGAACATCCCACAGCAATTCTCTCCTGTGGGATTCCTTCCCACAGGCTCATGACTTTGCCCTAGCACACTTCCTGTTCTTCCCCCAGGGCCCACATAAAGCTAGATTTAGTGCACAAGGCTTTGAATGGAGAGTCAGAGGCTGGGTCCTCTCTCCTGGGCTTGAAGTTTCCTGGTCCTTCACCTACTAAGTGGCTTCAGAGAACTGAGTGGAGTCCTGAAGGGGCCTCTTATCATGATAGGTTTACATGGTAATGGTTTTTATACCCTTTCTAGAAGAGGATCCAAGTTTGAAAAGAGTTACAAATGGCCATAGATATATCCCAGAAGTAGAAAACCAACATTCAAATGTAATTTAGAGCTAATAATCAAAATTAAAGTAGTTTTTCAATCCCTTCTGTGTCCTTGCTGCATGGGTGAGGAGGAACCATGTAGTGCAGAACAGATTTCCAGGAGTTCATCTGGGTGGAGGATGTGTTGGTATCAGGGACTCTACCTGGGAGAAGCTGCCAATAGGGTCAGAGATTACAGAGGAATTGGGTGCACAGCTAGCCACAGGCTCAGGTCCTTGATTGGGGAGGTGTATGGACAAGCAATAATGTGGAGGAGTGGTTCTTGGTGTAATGTTATTTAGACAGGGAAGCCTGCTTGTTTTGGAGTTGCAGGGACTCAAATAATCCCATTTGGAAAAGAATGGCCAAAGATGTCAAGAGCCCTTGGATCTTCTGTTTGCTTCTCTGCCTCTGGGATAGGGAAGCCACCATTATTGTCAGAGTCTATAATGTTGGTGGCCATGTCAGAGGAGCTTCAGTCAGCAATGGAGCTTATGAAATACAACCCACCAGAAAGCAAAGTTATGGTAGGTACCTCCTTGCTGCAGGATATTCTATCACACTGTGAACCTCGAGTTTGTGTTTGCATTAATTAAATAAAATCAACCTTGGGTCAGGAAGTGGAGCCAGCAACTAGTTGACAGAAAGTAATCATAGAGAGTCACAGGGAGTCTGGAAGATGGATAGAGAGACACACAGGAAATAGTAGGGAGGGACTTTGAATGTGGCTGTCTTTTTTGGTTTGGTGGAGTGGAAAGATGTGCTATTTCTGAGACACTGGCAAATAGGGAAGGTCAGCTAGTTGCTTCTCAACCTCTCTGAGCTAGCAGGTTTTTACCCCAGCCTCTGACTACCCAGTCTTATTGAAGCCTTCACTGATTTTTTTTTTTTACAAAGATTGACTTGTAAATAGAATAGTATCAGATCCAGAAGTCAGATGAATATTAATTGAATCTTTGGCTTTTGAAAAATGCTAATTCAGAATACAAAAGAGTGATTAGGCCCTTAAAGTCACAATCAGCACCAGTAGATGAATGGTTTAGAAATATAGCTGATATTGGATCTCACACTAATGATGCTGCTTTGATAGGAGAAGTAATTTCTAGAAATTTTAAGAAAAATAAAAATGTCAGATGTTTTATATGGTGATATTTTGCTGTACCCTAATAAAATTTGCCTGAAGATCAGAGGACAGAACAAGCCACTAGATTAAACATAGAAGCTGGCCAGTGGTGGCGCATGCCTTTAATCCCAGCACTTGGGAGGTAGAGGCAGGCAGATCTCTGTGAATTTGAGGCCAGCCTGGTCTACAGAGAAAGTTCCAAGATAGCCAAGGCTACACAGAGAAGCCATACCTTGAATAAAAAAAGATAAAAAGATAAAAAAATAAAATAAAAAATAAAAACAAAACAAAACAAAGCAAAAAAGAAAAAAGAGAAAAAACAAAACAAAACAAAAAAAGAAAAAGAAGATTGATTCAGTCTAGGAGAGAAACAGAGCAGGCAGTGGTGGCACACACCTTTAATCCCAGCACTTGGGATCTTATGCCTTTACTACCAGTATTTGGGAGGCACACACACCTTTAATCCCAGCACTAGGAAGGAAGTGATATGGCTGGGTGGAGAAAGGTATATAAGGCATGAGGAGACAGGAACTTGTAGCATGAGTCTTAAAGAGTCTTTTTAATAAAATCAAACCTGTGGCCAGTTATTGGGATGAATACTGGAAGATCAGAGAGACAGAACAAGCCACAGTTAACCTCACCTGGCCAACTTCTCAGCTGAAGTTTCCTCAGACTGGAAGCCTCTGTGTCCTCATATCAGAATGGCTCTCAGCTGAACTGTGCTGCTCAAAACCTAAAAGCTTAACCAGCCAAAATGCTTCTAGTTTCTGGTCCTCACAACTTATATACCTTTCTGCTTTCTACCACTACTCCCTGGGATTAAAGGCTTGCTTTCTGGGATTAAAGGTGTGAGTCACCATGCCTGGCTGTATCCTTGAACACATGGATTTCTTCCTCTGGAATGCTAGGATTAAAGGCATGTGCTACCACTGCCTATCCTTTATGTTTAATATTGTGGTTGTTCTGTCTCTGACCCCAGATAAGTTTATTAGAGTGCACTGCCCCGGCCAGCGGGGTGTCAACGGGGGTGACCCACCTGTGGGAGAGAATGAGAGGGATGGGGGAGACACGAGAGAAGACAGCAAGACAGTGTGTTCTGATCAAGCTGCAAATTTTATTCTCCTCAGCAGGGCTTATATAGCATGGGAGGGGGAGGGGAGGAGGGAAGGGGTGCACGACGTGCCGTACGTGCAGGTGAAGGGGGACGTGCAGGTGAGGGGCTACGTGCAAGTCGTGCAAGTCGTGAGGCTGCTAGGTGGTAAGGTCACTGGTCAGGGCCCATTGTTCTGTTGCTATGCTACCTGACCTGCCTGACCTGTTCTTTATCTTTGGGGGCATCCGGTTTAGGGTAGGGGCTTGTTCTCTGGCTTAGCTAGTACTTTTCCATGGTCCATGTTTGGTCTCTGACATCTCCCCCTTCTATACGTATAGCAAAACAAAGAAAGGAGACCCAAATGTTTTTGCCATGACGGGAGAGGGGTGACAGAGGCTCTATCCCTGATAGGTTCCATTATCGGCTGTCGGTCCATGCAGGCGTCCCCACATGCCCCGAAGGAGGCTGGAACGATGCAGTTTTTACAGGGGGCGGGTTTGAATTCAGGAGGAAAGGGTATAGGATCTGCATAACCGCCATGCAATAGAGCTTGTCATCCAAGGCACCCAGGATGGTGGAGCACTTTAGTCTCCCTGCCTTCTGCAGTCCTGGCTGCACCCTCAATCCCCTATGCAGTGGGCTCCAGCTCCCAGGCACAGGTGCATCCTCCCCTGGGCGGAGGGGCCTGTGCTGATATGGAGTCTGTATCTGGTTCATCGAGACCACGATCATGGAGATCGAGGCGATGAGAATGAACCTGAATTTGTTTTGCCTGAAGTTTGGCCAGCTGACCGTGCACAAATCGAGTTAGTCGAGACAAGGCCCAAGGGCCGAATGTCAAGACAACAATGAGGCCAACCAAGGGTCCCAGAAGGGACGGCAGGAGGGTGGTTAGCCAGGGCGATGCAGAGAACCAATTTTGGAACCAGCCTAGCTCTTGATCTCTTTCTCTTTTGCGCTTCTCTAAGCCTTCCCGGACTTTGGCCATGCTATCCCTTGCTACTCCTGTGTGATCAGTATAAAAGCAGCACTCTTCCTTAAGAGTGGCACAGAGACCTCCTTGCTGTAAAAAGAGGAGGTTGAGCCCTCGGCGGTTTTGGAGGACCACCTCTGAAAGGGAGGTGAGGGAGGATTCAAGGGCGGAAATGCCTCGCTCAAGCTGCCCTATATCTTCATCTATAGAAATTCTAAGCTCTGAATAATGTTGATTAGATAAAACCAGGGAAGCTATGCCAGTACCGGCCCCTACAGCTCCGGCCCCCAGGAGGACAGCCAGAGTGACTGCAGTCACGGGTTGGGGCATCCTACGCTTTCCTCCCTTCAATAAATTTTGCAATTGTGGGCGGTCTGACCCCACCCCCAGAGAAGAAAAAGAAAATTTGTAGGTGGGAGATATAAACTGTAGTCAGGTTGTATTCCTCCCAGTCCTTCTTGGCTTGTGGGCGCTGGCAAATGTTGATCACGTGCCATCACCGCCGGCATGATCTCCTGAAGCTTATGAGAACCTTCTTAATAGACAAAATCTTAGACATGTTAGCAATATAACAGTGGTGAACTGTATCAGAGCAAAATTATGAGTCCTTGGAGCCTCAACAAAACATCATGATAGCCAGAGAATGAAATCTGAAATATGTCATTTATTTATCTCTCAAGTCTCATATATATTTTGACAAAAATTAATAAAATACATTTAGAACAGAATTATTCTAATCATATTTCTATAAGTTTTGATGAACAGTTCATCAAAAGGATCTGGAATTGTATCAATTTACCTATATTTAAGGCTCAATATTTAAGAATCTAGAGGTAAATAACAGCCTGTATTCAGACTGGTAGCTTTAGAGCACCTTTGTCTTGCAGCTGCCAATATATGGTGTGACCAGGCAATCCAGGATTCATAAAGGCGGGTCAATGTCCTATAAAGACATGTATCCTCCTCCTGACATTATGAAAACATCAGGACCTTTTTAAATATCAGTGAGGAGATCATAGAGGCTTAGGTGTAACTTTGTGACTTGGCCTGGTGGTGATGAGGAATACCTGTAGTGAGGGATATGAAAAATAAGTACCAATTCTTAAGAGCTCTTGAAGTATATGTAAGGCTGTTGTCTATATATGAGCTCAAGGCATTCCTAAGATTAAAAGGCCGTGAAAGAAATGGTGTATTACTTTTTTTTTATTTTATAACTATAAATCATAAGGACATAAGCCTCGTGGGTAAGCTTCCATAGGGAGAGAATTTATTATTGTTGAACAGACATATGAAAAGGTGTATCCTGTAGAGCTAGTTGCCATTTTATAGACTCACAAGTTTTATAGTTTGATATAAATATATCATCTGTACAGTAAATGTATTGTAAGATATATGTACATACATATACATGTATACATACATATAGGTTGAGGGACTATGAAGAAGCTATAATTGACAGTTAGTTTTGATAGTTAATCTGCATATATAATGAGGAACTTTGTTCAGTGAATGAGTCCTGGATAAACATAACTTGCATTTCCTGCTCTGTATGTCAGCTTTGGCCTCCATCATGGTAGGGTGAGTAGGCAAGTTAAAAGTGAAATGCTGACAATCTTTAGGTTGAGGAGGTATGGTAAAGAAGCAATCTTGTATATCTATGACGATTATTATTATTATTATTTTTTATTTCTGGGGATGGCCCTGGGAGATGGCAAGCCAGGTTGTGAGACTTTCCTTGGGTTTAATAAATTTTATTTAATTTTTAAGGACCTGTAACAGTCTATAAGCCTGATTTTCCTAAATAAAAAGATATTGGGGTGATTTAAGGGCTGGTGCCTTAAATCATTGCCTTAAATATGCCCAATATTTAAGTTTTTCCTCCACCAGACAGGTAGCAATTATAATTTTCTCAGCATTTAAAAGCCATTGTTTGATCCAGATAGGAGCATTAGATTTTCCTGACCTTCTGGCTACATTATTAGCTTGACCTAGGCCTGTAAGAGACGAAGAAGTAATAGTCATCTTAAGTACTTGGCCAATCTTTTTCTGAAATATAAGAAACATCTATGTTTATGTCTAGCAAGTCAATTATCTTCTTTCCCTATATTTTAAGTGTTTAGTTGTTTGGAATATTTAATTTCCTGAACCCAGAAGGCCATATCACTAGAATCCACACCAGCAGCTCCCTTAGGCACTGCCCTGTATGAATCTGAATTGTACAATGATCTTAATCTCTCCAGTAAAGTCAGAATCGCACATCCCTAGGACAACCTTGTACAGTCGAGGAGCTACGGCCTATAATTAGCACCAGTGTCCCTTCTGAGGAGGTCCATAGACTTTTGTATTAAGGTATACATAAGTTTATTTTTAAAGCCTATATATCTATCTCAGACCTCAATAAAAACCTTATCCATAGATCTAACTTAGGCATATCCTCAATATCTTTAGGTTACTTATTGAGATTTATGTATCATTTATAACATATCTAGATGTTTATATGTTATATTTTTCTATCCCAATGACTTGCATTACACATATAATAAACTATTTTTTAATGTTCTTAAACATTCTTTATATCTAATCCTTTATATCCTATAAAAACTTTACATCTAAAAGCATTTTTGTATTTATCAGGAGATATAGGTGATTGATTACTGAGAGCAGCCAATGTGGTGAATTCCTTTAAATAAAAGAACAGTCAAAGTTTATTTCGAAATCTGTTTGGCAAGCTACCTTTTCTATGAATTTGGATAGCAAGGCAAATTATCTTTTAGGCTTGGTAAATGGGAATATAATCTAAATGATCTCAAAGCATAGTTTGGACAAAACCCTGACAATAAGGGTTATGACAGTTTTGTCCAAAGCTTAAACATTTTAAATGCTAGGGGGCTAAGTAATGAATTGATTATATGAAATTTAGCATACTCAGCATGTATATAAATATGATTTTGCATACATTAGAAGATTTGATCATTTATGATGATTAACCCTTTATTTGTATCCTAATAATTATCTCTAATAGCTTATAGCTTAAGTACAACTTATCCTTAACAGTTTACAGTTTAGGTCGGCCGATCAATCAATAAGTTTTATTTCTTAATTATCTTTAATTAAAGTAAACTTATTCTTAACAATTTATAAGTTAGTTGTCTTTATAAACTTAGAACTTAGGTTTTATACCTGTCAGGTTTAGCCTTAAAAATATTAAGTTTGTACTGAAGTTATTTTAATACAGAAACAGGAACTCTTATTCAAAATATAATATATGAGGAGAGTAACACATTAATAAATCCTTTAAGGAGTATCATGAAATGAGATAAGCACAGTAAAACAAAGGAGGATTTTTTTTTTTTTTTTGGTAGCAGCTGCACCCAGTCTGTATCAAGCCAGATAGCCACCAGAAATGGCAAGGTGAGGAGAAGGGTGGAGACAACTCACAGGCAGAAGTGAGCTGAGATGCAGATAGCAGATAGTTAGGTTCAGAGGGAAGAAAGCAGATGTTTAGGATTCCAACCTCCAAACGTCTTCGGAGGTCTGATGAATCCATACAGGTCTTAGCAGGGCGTCCCCTAAGCAGGACCTGTTTTTGTGATGAGTTAACTGAAGTTCTTGTACTTGGCCAAGATTTTTGTAAATTACCAAGAACTTAAAAGTCAACCCAGAAAGAGGAAAGAGAGAGAAAAAGACACTTTTTTAGGAGAGCTGGGAGTTGCCATTAGTTTTTAAACCAGCTCTGGCTGTGGCGCTTGCATTGTTATTTAAATGATGGTTGCTGGAGTGAGCTCCTAGTTAGCAATTTAGAAGTTTAGGCTCAAGTTGGTCCTTAGATCCATTTAGTTTGAGCACAAAAAACCTGTTTGTAGCAGCACACTGCTGCTATGGAGAACATAGTGAACTTCATTAACTCTAGTTTACACTCTCAGGAGGTCTGATAGTGTGATAATATTGTGTTACCTCCTTGTAAGACCCTGAATGAAGTAACGGCAGTTTTCTCCCTAAAAGGTTGGCAGCTTTTAGGTGTCTCCTAAATCTTTTTTTTTTTTTTTTTTTTTTTTTTTTTTTTTTTTATAAACCTTTAGGATATCCTTAACATCAATCGTCCCTTCTTGGGGAAACCAGGAACAACAGTCCTCTAAGTGACTAAAGAATTTGTTGAGGTCTTTTTTTTTTTTTTTTTTTTTTTTTTTTACGAACCCTTATCCCTCGTGTCTTGAGGGCCTCTTTAAAGCCCTTAAGGAAAAAGGTAATGGGAAGAACTTCCCCATCCCATGGTTAAGCCTAAATTTAGACTAACCTCGTCCTTCCCGCTCTCCTCCGGATCGTCAAGAAAGGGCGTCGAGTCGGGCGGTCTCAACGGACGATCACCAAAAATATCTCCACCAGACGTCTGGGCTTTCCCGGAGAAGGACGTTCAACTCCCGACAAGGCGAGGGTCGAGCCACCACGTTGGGCGCCAGTTGCCCCGGCCAGCGGGGTGTCAACGGGGGTGACCCACCTGTGGGAGAGAATGAGAGGGATGGGGGAGACACGAGAGAAGACAGCAAGACAGTGTGTTCTGATCAAGCTGCAAATTTTATTCTCCTCAGCAGGGCTTATATAGCATGGGAGGGGGAGGGGAGGAGGGAAGGGGTGCACGACGTGCCGTACGTGCAGGTGAAGGGGGACGTGCAGGTGAGGGGCTACGTGCAAGTCGTGCAAGTCGTGAGGCTGCTAGGTGGTAAGGTCACTGGTCAGGGCCCATTGTTCTGTTGCTATGCTACCTGACCTGCCTGACCTGTTCTTTATCTTTGGGGGCATCCGGTTTAGGGTAGGGGCTTGTTCTCTGGCTTAGCTAGTACTTTTCCATGGTCCATGTTTGGTCTCTGACAGTGCACAATATTTTGGGGAACATAGTACAACCACATTAACTAAAGGCCTTTTTGGCTTGACCCCTTTCAGCTGAAGACTCAGAGACATTCAGTCAGAGGATTTGTGAAGTTGGCTGCTGTGAGTTGTCTTTCTGTATGCTGTGAATACACGTTGCTCTGATTGGTTGATAAATAAAACTCTGGTTGGCCAGTAGCCAAGCAGGAAGTATAGGTGGGATAAACAGACAAGGAGAATTCTGGGAAGAGGAAGGCTGAGTCAGGAGACCCCAGCCCACCGCTGCCCCGGTCAGCAGGGCTTCAATGGGTTCTCGACCACCCTAAGGATGGAATAATAGGGACAGAAGACACAAAGGAAATACACCAAGACAAGATTCTGATCAAGGTGCAACTTTATTTTTCTCCAGGAGGGTTTATATAGTTCCTGCAGGATGGGGGGAGCAAGAAGCTGTTATCTGCATAGGGTGGGGCAAGCTAACAGGATGTTTGTATAGGATGTTTATGCAGGATGTTGACAGGGTGAAAAGGTCAAGGGCTCTGGCTCAATGTCCTGTCACTAGGCAACCTGACCGTAAGATGTTCTAGTTCCCTGTCTTATCAGGGGTCTGTATTTTTCCATTAACTAGAGATTCTGTCCTTGTCCCTGACATCTCCCCCTTCTTAGTAATAAATCTAAGGGCCAACATAAACCAGGTTCGAATGGTCTAAAAGGAGGGCTCTGAAAGAGGCTTTGCATGGAGGATTACAGAGGTCCTGTCCCTTTAAAGGTTGTGAAAAAAGGTTCAAGAGGGAATGTCTCTCCAGACTCAAGCACCACAGGCAGGCGTCCCCATAGTGCGGGAATCAATGGACTGTGCAGTTTTTTGAGGGAGCAGAAATGGGTAAGCGCAAGGCTGCTACTGCACAACTGCTATGCAAAAGGGCATATAATCCAGGCTCTTGGGATTTTGGGGTACCATGGTCCCCAGCCTGTGCAGTCCCAGCTGCACTCCAATCATGCCTTGAGCGAGCCTTTTCCCCCCACACAGGTGCAGCCTCCCCCGAGTGAAGGGGTCTGTGTGGGGCATCTCTCGTCAGGGGAAATTTCAACCCTGGAGTCCTGCATATCAAGGCGGTGGTAATGAACCTGGATCTGCCTGGCCCGCAGGTCTATTATTTGGCTTCAGATGAACCAAGTGAGCCGGGAAAGTGCCCATGGCCCAAAGGCAAGGACCAGGAGCAGGCCTACAACAGGTCCTAGGAGGGAGGGAAGAAGGGTCGTTAGCCAAGGGGAGGTGGAAAACCAATTCTAGAACCACCCAAGTTCTTGTTCTCCTTTTCTTTTTCTCTTTTTCTAGTCCTTTTCTAACCTTAGTCATACTGTCCCTGACTATACCGGTGTGGTCTGTAAAGAAGCAACATTCTGTTGTTAGAGTTTTCCTGCCTGGCCCACAGTCAGGATAAATCTCTGACACCCGCCAGTCCCACAGCCACTCAGACCCAACCAAATAAACAGAGACTTATATTGGTTACAAACTGTATGGCCGTGGCAGGCTTCTTGCTAACTGTTCTTACAGCTTAAATTAATCCATTTCTATTAATCTATACCTTGCCACGTGGCTTGTGGCTTACCGGTACTTTACATCTTCCTTGTCCTGATGGCGGTTGGCAGTGTCTCTCTCACCCAGCTTCCTGTTCTCTCAATTCTCCTCTCTGTTAGTCCCGCCTATACTTCCTGCCTGGCCACTGACCAATCAGTGATTTATTCATTGACCAATCAGCAACACATTTGACATACAGACCATCCCACAGCACTTCCCCTTTTCTTTTCTTAAAAAGGAAGGTTTTAACCTTTACACATCTCCAAAGTCACCCTGATATATTTGGAAATTTGGGCGTAGCTTCTCTTACTACTTCCTGCTGGAGGGGGGCGCTGTATCTTATGGGGACACAAAGAATATTTTAGGGTTATGGAGTAGTAGTCCATGAGGGTGTATCGTCTGAGCCAGTTGCCTTGAAACGGTTCTGGATGTTGGATCATCTGGGCCATAGTGTCATCAGAGACCTTTCAGGTGGTCTTGGCTGGTCAAACCTGATGTATCTTAATCTGGAACAAATCCATAGCCTCTGGCTTTCTGTGGAAACAAAAGCAGAGCCTCCTTTCCAAAGCAACATATCCTTACATCCAAATTTTGAAGTCAAGTTACCTTTAAAATATACATTTTGGCATAACTCAACAGCTTTTGTAATCAAATGTTTTTCTTTAGTTACGAATATCAAAGAGAACATAATCCAGATTCTCTGTGTGGTAGCCATCTTTATGTGGCTTATTTTTTTATATTATCTTGAGCCTATTGCTTTGAACTGCAGCCTTCTAAGCCTGAAACGGTGCTGGCGCTGCTGGCTCTGCCCACTTTAGCTTCCCAACATGGCGGTGATGCGTTTTCCGCCAGCTCTGGGAGCCATCAACTCTCAGAAATAGTGGGTCTATGCTTCTATCAAAGCAGTGTGTAGCCCAGAAACCTTTTTTTTTGTTTTGTACTAGCAAAGGCTAAATCCACCACACAGCTTAATGTGCCATTTGCAGAAGCCTCATTCCCACCATACTGTAGGTCGAGCATGCATGCCAGGAACCCGCCATAGTAGCTCAAACATGCAGAGTGGAAGGCAGGATTTGCGTTTTCAAAGGCCAAGTGTTTAACGAAGGTACTTTTGTTTTCGCTCGGCCTGAACAGTCTCTCGGCTGCATCATTTAAGCGAGAGACAAAATTGCTAAAAGGTTCATCAGGACCCTGATGAATCTTTGCCAATGAGGTGGTAGCCAAACCCTTTTGGGACAGGTGTTTCCAGGCCCGAATCCCAGCGTTTTGAATCTGGGCCAGGAGGCCAGGAGGGAATTTTGCCTGTGCTGTGTTTGTATCATAAGGGGAGTTGACGAGGAGTTTCATTAGCATCCAAGTTTTTGAGGACGGCTGTTCAATATTTTTTTGAGCAACTTCTTGACAGTTTTCTGTAAATTCTGTTTTCCAGAGGACAAAGTCACCCCCAGAAAGAGCCACATGGGCAAGGAAATACCAGTCATTATGGGTCAACCAACATTTGCTCTGGTTTTCCACCAAGGCTAATGTAAAAGGAGCCGTAGGACCGAACTGAGCACAGGTGGATTTCAGCTTTTCAATAAAGTGGAAATTTAATTTCTGGTAAGTCTGTCCTGGCAGGGGGTCCTCTGATGATGGCTCCTCCTCCTCCTCCTCCTCCTCCTCCTCCTCCTCCTCCTCCCCCTCCTCATTTTGGTCTTCCAAACCGTCTGAGGGGCCGCTCTGGGCGGCCGCCTCAGATGAGTCCCCAGAGGTCTGGCTCTGGGTAACGGGAAATTCCAGGACAGGCTGAGGCTTAATTTTTGATTTAATAGATTTTTGAGATGGTTTTAGCAAGCCGGGAGCCACCACATCAAGGGCAAGATCTTTAAGTTCTTTGTCAAGAGTTTTCAATTCCCTTAAAAGTTCAATATGCCTGGAGGGCCCATCGCAGTGAGCTGAGATCTGGGACAGGGGAGCCAATTCATCAAGAATGGGCCGCCAAAGTGGGAAGATGGAGAAACATAAGGAGGGGGCATTGTAGAAGGGGGAACCGCCGGAGATTTTTGAAGTGGTATAAAAGGGCCCAAGGACTCCTGTTTTAAGGGGAGATTTTTGCAGGGGGGGCTGTCTGGATTATGGTAACAGGCCACCCCTTTCTCTAGAGAAGCCTCCTCGGTGGGGTCTAGAGGAGAGTTAGAGGTAAAATTGTTAAGAGAGGGATAAAGATGGGCAGGAGCGGACTCCTGGGGATTCCTAGGTTTAAAAGTCATGAGTGTCCCCTCTTCCATAGAGTGCAGGTCGTGATCCGAGGGACAGACCAAAGGTGGATGAGAAAGCACTCAGAGGGTCTTACGGCAGGTAGAGGGGGAGCGGAAGGCTTCTTTTAAGATTTTTTCTCCTATATTAATAACCTCTTGTATGTCAGGGGAATGTTTATAGACCCTAAGAATGTCATTAATAATCAAAAAAGGCTTTAAGGTCTTTTTTCTTTACCCTAGTTCCTTGTGTCTTGAGGGGCTCTTTTAGGCCAGAAGTGAATAAATCTTGTGACGAAGTTGCCTGTCCCATGGCTCATCACTTTCTTACCTGCGTCGCCTCTGCTCTCCTCTGGTATTGCGTCCTGAACTGGGCGATTTCAGGGGGATCCAACAACTTCACCAAGACCTTGGTCTTTCCTCTGGGAGATGATTTTACGAATCCGCAAGAGGTGGTTTCATCCACGTTGGGCACCAGTTGCCCCGGCCAGCAGGGCTTCAATGGGTTCTCGACCACCCTAAGGATTGAATGATAGGGACAGGAGACACAAAGGAAATACACCAAGACAAGATTCTGATCAAGGTGCAACTTTATTTTTCTCCAGGAGGGTTTATATAGTTCCTGCAGGATGGGGGGGAGCAAGAAGCTGTTATCTGCATAGGGTGGGGCAAGCTAACAGGATGTTTGTATAGGATGTTTATGCAGGATGTTGACAGGGTGAAAAGGTCAAGGGCTCTGGCTCAATGTCCTGTCACTAGGCAACCTGACCGTAAGATGTTCTAGTTCCCTGTCTTATCAGGGGTCTGTATTTTTCCATTAACTAGAGATTCTTTCCTTGTCCCTGACACACTGCCCATTGTAGCAGCATGTAATGGCACACAGGTAAAGCTACAGAAAACGTGGCAACAGATTAACAGAAATGGGTCAGTTTAAGTGTAAGAGCTAGTCAGTGGTTAGCCTGAGCTAATGGCCGAGCAGTTTTAATCAATATAAACCTCTGTATGTTTAGTTGGAGCTGAACGGCAGTGGGACCGTGGGGCCACCAGGTGGGAACACAGAAAAACTTTCAGCTACAGTTGGTGAGGTGAGAAGTATCTGGCTTGTTCCTTTGTCTCTTTGATCTTTCAGCATTTACCCTAATATCTGGCTCTGGGTTTTTTATTGTAAGACCATTTAGGATTTGTGCAACAGTTATAAATGAGGCCATTTGAAAAGGGATTGTAGATAAGGTGTTCCTAGAAATAATTTTTTTTTTTTTAGAGATAATCCAGGTAGAAGGCCCCAGCCTTCTGGAATATGCAGAAGATGTGGCAAAGGCTAGCATGGGACTAATGAATGCAGACCAACAAGGGACAGGCAAGGTAACCCTTTGCCATCGGGAAATGTCTTAGGGGGCCTCCCACATACCCCAATATAAAATTTAGTTCAATTGTTCCCTGACATCATCAGAGAAACCCATCCACAGAGCGATTAAAAGACTTAATGCCTGTTGTTAAAAACTACACTGTTCTGGATGTCATCAAGGACAGAATAGCTTCAGTTGATACAACAAAAATTTCAGGACAGACCAGAAAACAAATTTGGCAAACTACTATAAATAATCAGAGACCAAAGCTAAAAATACATGTAAATGGTATTAAAATTGAGGGTTTGGTAGACACAGGAACAGATGTAACAATAATTTCACCAAAATTTTGGCATCCAGATTAACCTCTTCAGGAGGTAAATTTTCAGCTTCTTGGGATTGGAACATTATCTCAGGTAAAACAAAGTGCAAGATAGCTTGAGTGTATAGGGCCAGAAGGACAGATAGGAAGATTAAAGCCATATGTGGGTAATATAGCAATGAATTTATGGGGATGTGATTTGTTGCAGCAATGAAAAACAGATTAACACTCCTTCAATCTCAGAAAAAAACCATAAAATAAGGAATACTTCTAGGAAATTATTAAAAGATACAAGAACAGTCATAGAGTGTTCAGATTGCACATAAGCATGGCACAACAGCTGTTGGTCTTTCAAAGATACCAACAGCTCTACCTTTTAAAATGGTTAACTGACAAACCTGTGTGGGTGGAACAATGGCCTTTGACATCAGAAAAATTACAGGTACTAGAACAACTGGTACAGGAGAAGCTACATTCTCAACATATTGAAGGATCAACCAGTCCTTGGAATCCTCCTAAATTTGTTATTAAAAACAAATCTAGAAAATGGAGAATGGTAACAGATCTGAAAACTATAAATAAGGTGATTCATTCACTGGGTTCTTTACAGCTTGAAATTCCCTTGCCTTCTTTATTACATAAAGGATGGTCTATTATAGTGATTGACTTAAAAGACTGCTTTTTTTACTATGCCTTTACAAGAACAGGATGGAGAAAAATTTGCCTTCATGGTACCCACTTTTAATAATTCCCAGCCTGTTAAAAGGTACCATTAGAAAATTCTTCTACAAGGAATGCTAAACAGCCCTACCTTGTGTCAATATTTTGTACAACAGCCATTAGAAATAATTCACAAACAGTGAATTGAGTTTCCTCAATCTATAATTTATTACTATATGGGTGATATCTTACTGACTGATTCCATCTTCTATTTATTTTCCTACAGGAATTCCTAGAATGGATATTTTTACCACACAACAGAGTGAAAAATTAAAGACCTATGTAGTTGATTCTAAAAGGAGCATTGAGACTTTGTCAATTGGAAGGAATGACCAAGCAGAAATCGTTGTACCTTTTACTAATGCTGAAATTGCCTCATTATTGGTAGAAAATGAACATTGACAAAGAGTTTGCAATAATTTTTTGGGAGAGATTAGCAACAAATATTCCAAAAGCAAGAGATTTCAGTTTATAATAAGAACAAATGGGTTCTCTCTCTTATAATAAAATGAACAAATTTCTGGAGCTCCTACATTCTATACTTATGCAAATAAATTAGGAAAGGCAGGTTGTAAGTCAGGAAAAATAAGTAACATGGCTCAAAGCACTTATGATTCAGTTTAAAAAAATCAGAATTGTGTGCTATTTTCATGTTATTGTTAGATTTTTCAGAACCTCTTAACATAGTTACTGACTCTCAATATGCAGAAAGAGTTGCTTTACATATTGAACTGCTAAACTTATTCCAGATGATTCAGAATTAACTTTATTATTTATTCAATTACAACAAGTAATCAGAAATAAAATCATCCATTGTATATAACACATTAGATCCCATATGGGTCTACCAGGCCCTCTGGCACAAGATAATGATGAAATTGATAATAGGAAATGTGCTAGAAACCTCAAAATTTCATAAGAAACACCATGTTAATAGCAAAAGTTTGAAAAATGATTTTTCCATCACTTGTCAACAAGCCAAGGAAGTTATAAGGAAATTTCCTATTTGTTCTTTTGTAGCTGAAGTTTTTGGGTCCCACCTGGCCCATGGTCAGGACAAATCTTTCTCACCCACCAGGGCTGCAGTCACTTGGACCCAAGTAAACATACAGGCTCATATTAATTAAAACTTTTTGGCTCTTAGTTCAGGCCTACCATTGACTAGCTTTTATATTTAAACTAACCCATAATTTTTATTTATGTCTAACCACATGGTTTGGTACGTTTTTCAGTTTTGTGTTTACATCTTGTTTTTCCTGTGTCTGGCTGGTGACTCCTGACTCAACCTTTTTCTTTTTAGAATTTCTTTTTGCTTGTCCCACCTATACTTCCTATCTGGCTACTGGCCTCTCAAAAAAAAGGGGAGGGGGAAATATAGATATGATAAAATAAGAAGATAGATTAACAGCCGGGCGGTGGTGGTGCACGCCTTTAATCCCAGCACTCGGGAGGCAGAGCCAGGCGGATCTCTGTGAGTTCGAGGCCAGCCTGGACTACCAAGTGAGTTCCAGGAAAGGCGCAAAGCTACACAGAGAAACCCTGTCTTGAAAAACCAAAAAAAAAAAAAAAGAAGATAGATTAATAAACTTACTTTTAAAGGACAACACATTCACAACATACAGAGCAATATCCACAACATTCTTTGTGTAATCAAACTCCATTATTTGCAGCAAGTAACCCAAAAGATACACAAAGAAATAAAATTTGGCAAATGGATGTGCAGAGTTTGAAAAATTAAAATATGTGCATCATATTTTATGCATATTCAGGATTTCAATGGGCAACTACTTTGAGTTCTGAAAAGAATGATTCTGTAATTACACATTTATTAGATGTCATGGCCATGATGGAAATACTTGTACAAATTAAGACTGACAATGCTACAGCATATGTCTCTAGTAAAATGAAACAGTTTTTTGCATGTTATGACATAAAGCATATTGTCGGTATACCACACAATCCTACAGGACAAGCCAGTTAGAAAGATCTAATTGCACTTTAAAAGATATGTTTAATAAACAGAAAGGGGTAAATAAAGACACCAGAGATAGATTACACAGTGCTTTATTAGCTTTACATTTTTAAATGCTAGTGAAAAAGGAACAATGGCTGTGGAGAGACATTGCATAATAGAAAAAACTACTGTATATTTTAAAGACATGTTGACCTCAGAATGGAAACCAGGATATGTGTTACACTGGGGAAGAGGTTTTGTTTTTGTTTCTACAAGAGAAGAAAAGCTATGGATACCATCAAGATTAATAAAGATTAGATTCAAACAGGAGAGACCTCTTGATTAGGAGAGGTGATAGTTCATCAAACAGCTTGGTCATTCAATCCAAACTAACTTATAAGACTAATAAATGCCTTTTGTTTGATCAGGTATGAAAAAAAAAGAAAAAGTCATTTTTGAATGATGATTTACCAAAGCTACAATTGCCTTTCTGGCATGAGAGGAGCAATGGAGTTTCTAAAATCATATGTCTTAATTTTATATTAGAATGTTAGACTATAGATTGCTATGTGGCCCATACCATCTTAGACATCAGCTTTTGAGTTTTCTTAAATAAAAAGGATTTTTTGTTGTTTAGTATTAAAAATCCAGTTACAAGATATAAAATGTTTTAAATAAATTCAAAGAGTTAATACAGTTCAAGCTTGTTTTCTAAATATCTAAGAGTTAGTATGATTTGGAGTTGAGATAAAATATTTGAGCATGACAATGATAGCCCATGCCTTTAATCACAGTAAAGACAAATGCATCTCTATAAGTTAGTTGTTTTCTAAATGATAGAGTTATAGTAAATAAGGTAGTAGTACCACACACCTTTAATCCCACAACTCAGAGACAAAATTCAGATTCAGCTCCTAATTGGTATGTTTGCATACTAGAAAAAAAAATCACATACCATATTTACAGATTATTATAAAAACTCACTGCAGGGTGTACTGGGTGGTTTTGTGTGTCAACTTGAGTCAAGCTAGAGTCCTCAGAGGAAGGAGCCACAGCTGATAAAATGCCTCCTTGAGATCCAACTGTAAGGCATATTCTTATTTTGTGATAAGTAAGGGAAGAACCAGTCCATGGTGGGTGGTGCCATCCCTGAGCTTCTGATCATGAGTTCTATAAGAAGGTAGACTAAGAAAGCCATGGCAAGCAAGCCAGTAAGCAGCAACCCCCCATGGCCTCTGCATCAGCTCCTGCCTCTGGGATCCTGCCCTGTTTGAGTTCCTGTCCTGACTTTCTTCAGTGATGAACAGTAATGCTGAAATGAAGCCAAATAAACCCTTTCCTCCACATCTTTCTTTTTGGTCATGGTACTTTATCACAGCAATAGAAACCCTAAAACACAGGTTACTAGAAAGACAGGTTAAAATTCAAAATAAATGTCCTTTGTGATCTAAAAATAAATACACTTTAACCTTGAATTTATATATATATAAAGAGAAAGGGGAATATAGGTATATCTATCCACATATATCAATGTATATTTAATTTCAAATTTTCAAAAAAATTTAAATTAAAAGATAATACTTCTTTTGTTGCCAAAAATAATTTTGCCTTAACAAAGATATAACCTGTCAAAAAAGAAACTCCCAAAAGTTAGGGTTGTAAAAGGGTTTTGCTGTTGTCTTTTCAGTAGAATAAAAGTATTCAACTAAGGAATCTTAAGGATCAATGGACAAATGAGACATCTGAAGAGGGATGAATCATCGAGAGAAAATGTCCCAAGAAAAAGACTAAATTGGCCTAATATAGCACACTTCCAACAGGGTAGAATTTCATAAATCTTCCCAAATGCTTGTCTTTGCTGCTCTGTACAAAGATAAAAGGCAAATAGTCTTTTTGTGGTCCTAATTCAACTAAAAACCAAAGCTGGCTTTGGAGTTGGAGCACGGCTCTCTCCTTCTCTAAACCCTTGCATACTTGTTAAAGGAAAATCTACAATCTCTGCCTTGTGTCAGAAGAGCCACCTAGTATGGGGACAGAATAAAACCAAAATTGAGGGACTAGTCTATTGACATTAATCTCATAATCTTTTTTTTTTTTTTTTTGGTTTTTCGAGACAGGGTTTCTCTGTGTAGCTTTGCGCCTTTCCTGGATCTCGCTCTGTAGACCAGGCTGGCCTCGAACTCACAGAGATCCACCTGGCTCTGCCTCCCGAGTGCTGGGATTAAAGGCGTGCGCCACCACTGCCCGGCAATCTTTTGGTTTTATTTTGACTCTTTAAAATGTTTCTTAAGATATAGATATTATTTCAAAATCTATAAGAATATATATATATATATATATATATATATATATACTCTCTGTTGAGATATTAGTAGTCATACAGAATACTGACTAATTTTAGAAAAAAGCTTCATCTAGCTTCCTGTATGTATTTTTGGGTTTGAGTCAGAAAAAGGTAACTGGGAATTAAATTTGTGTACCCCAGATGTATTTAACAGATTGTGGTCCTTTAACCTCTTGGAGACATGTTGCATATGACATTTAAAATGTTTAAATTTTCTGCAGTGAACTGTGACCATTTCCAGCAGTGACCTTTGAAGTCTCCAAGAGGATGATGGGGCCTTGTAACAGTGAATTCACCTGGATTGTGGTAATGCCACTAAGCTGACAAACACCACCCAAAGATCAGCATTGGACTACAAACTGCTCAGGACAACTTCAAAGCAGTTAGCTAAGATGGTCCAGTCTCATAGACTACTCCAACCAGGACTTCAGATAAGCCCTGCATTTTCCTATCACACAGAAACTGGACAACAAATGATACAGCTAGCTCTCCCAGTACTTGAACATTATCACAATTTTCTCAGGGTCCCCTAAAGATGCAGTCACCCCCAGACAACGGGAAGTAATTTTAAGAACATGATGCCCACATTCCTGAGAGGTGGAGTGGGTGGGTTTTGGTCATTTGGTGCATTATAGATGTTTGTCATTGTTTGGGAGGGTTAGTTGCAAGTTGTTATTGTTCATGGTCAGGGTAGAAACTAAGCAAAGGAGATTAAATTCAGGAATCTCTTTCTGAAAAGAAAAAAAAAGGGGTATAGGAATGATTGGATAAAAGGGTAGATTATTGAATCTACTTTTAGACTAAAAAGCAACTACTAGTCTCACATATTTTATATTTTTATGGATTTTTGTATATTGATAAAAGTTTAAGGTTATTTTTCTGTGGGAGCCCGTTCTCGGGTTCCTCGTGGCTTTACCCAGCAGGTCCGCATAGAGGATGATTAGGACCACGGGCCTGAATGCAGGTTTCTGAGATGGTCTACACTTGGCTGTGCTGGGGGAGGAGGTCTTTTGCTCTACCCCTTGGCGTCTCTATAAAAACCCTGGGGCAGAGACAGTCGGGGCCCATTGGAATAGGTTCCAGGCCCTCTCGAGGCTATCCTTTATTTTCTATCTGTTTATCTCCGCAAGATTCTTCGCAATAAGTCCTTCTATCTAATATTTCCTGCTGCTCGCACTCAAGAAAACTCTGGGGAACTGTGGGGGTGGTGGGTAAATGCCCCACATTTTTCTTGCAACATACTGTAAGGTATTATACCTATGCAACTCATTTAAAATTGTACTGTAAAGTTCTAGTCCTTGAAAGCTACTATTACAAACTGTTTAGGATAATTAAGATAACAATCAAACTCGTAGTAAGAGTTTGGATGTAGACAGAAATAAGCTTTATTTAGTCTCATGTATATTAGGTAGATAGGTGGTATTCAAACACTTCAGAGATCTACAGAATATGGCAATGTTTTAATATGTTTTAATAACACAAGGCTTTTCATGACAGTGAGATACATCTGCTCCTGGCAGTATCAATCTACTTCAAAAAAGAATGACGGGCTTCAAAGAGCCTCAATATGGAGTTTGCTTTCAATGTGGCAAAGTTAGCCACTGGGCAAGAAACTTTCCTTGCCTCAACTACTGACAGTATGCTGACCAAATTAGACAAGCAGGAACCAAAGGAAGTTTACTGCTGAACTTTGCCAAGACAAGGCAGGCCAATCTGTTGCCATTTTTTTCTTTGGGCTATCAGCTCACAAAAAATGACGCAGAGACTTATTATTAATTATGAAATCTTGGCCTACAGCTTAGGCTTGTACCACTAGCTCTTATAACTTAAATTAACCCATTTCTATTTATCTACATGGTGCAGTGTGACTTGTGGCTTTTACCTCTCCTCCTGTATGTCTTGCTCCCTCTGTGTCCAGCTAGCAACTCTACCTTTCTTCTTCCCTGAGCTTTCTCTGTCCAGAAGTCCTGCCTGTAACTCCTGCCTAGCTATTGGTCATTTAGCTTTTTATTAAACCAATTACAGTGACACATCTTCACACAACATAAAGGAATATTCCACAACATTTCCCCCTTTTTGTCTAAATAAAGAAGAAAGGCTTTAACTCTAACACAGTAAAACTATATACAATAAGAGCAATTATCAGGTAAAAATTACATTTACAATGTTGGATCTATTTGCATTTGGAAAATTTAGAGAAAATATGCTATTATCTATCCCCAGTCCAAAGTTTTATACATAAATCATTTTTTGTCATAACTTGTATTACCATCCTAAAAATCTTTTTAGACCTTAAAACATCTTTTTAGATAAACAACTTAAGCTTTTATGTTTCTCAACCTTATAAACTTTACATCTTTTATGTAAGTTTCTTTTCTGAATTTGGTAACAAGTAAAACTGTAAAACTACAACTATCTAGTTTTTAATCCCCATCAAATATCCAAGAAGGATAAAATATTATTTGAGTAAACAGGAAGTACAGAGAAAGCAATTTCCAAAACTATAGAAATGACAGAGACATCTGGCTGCCTGGACAGTTACCCAAGGTTCCTCTGCAATGTTGGGGCATCCACTTTCAGCCTATGGGCCTAGAATATCTGACAGGCTTTTCTGTAAAGCAGGAATTTTGAAGGACTGTCTTATCTTTTCTTGGCAAAGTTTAGCAGTCACTTTCTTTTGTGTCCTGTTTATCCAGTTTGGACAGCATACTGTCAACAGTCAAGGCAACAGCAGTTTTTTGCTCAAACGGTTAGCTTTTGACATTAAAAAAAAAAAAGCAAACTCCATATGGAGGCTCTTCAATGCCCTCCATCCTTTTTTGAAGTAGATTGGTGCTGTCAGGAGCAGATGTGTCTCATTGTCATGAAAAGCCTTATGTTATTATAACATTTTTTTTTCTTTTTTTTTTTGGTTTTTCGAGACAGGGTTTCTCTGTGTAGCTTTGCGCCTTTCCTGGAACTCGCTTTGGAGACCAGGCTGGCCTCGAACTCACAGAGATCCGCCTGGCTCTGCCTCCCGAGTGCTGGGATTAAAGGCGTGCGCCACCACCGCCCGGCCTATTATAACATTTTAAATGCCATATTCTATAGGTCTTTGAAGTGTTTGAAGATCATCCATCTATCTAAAATATATATCTGTATGACCTTGAAAACATACTTAACATGACTACATGTTTGATTGTTATAGGTGACTATTAACCTGCATTTCTTTATTATCCTAAATAGCTTCAAGGACTAAAATTTACATTACATTTTTAAATGAGCTGTATAGGTGCAATACCTTAAACAAGAATAGAAACATATTGTGGTGATATTTTATTGGTGCTCTAACAAATAAAACTTATCTGGGGATCAGAGGACAGAGCCAGTCACTAAATTAGACATAGAGGCCAGACAGTGGTGGCACACACCTTTAATCCTATCACTCAGGAGACAGAGATCTGTCTGGATCTCTGTGAGTTCAAGGCCACATTGGAAACAGAGCAGGGCAGTGGTGGCACACACTTTTAATCCCAGGGCTTGAGATTTCATGTCTTTGCTTGGGAAGGACACACGCCTTTAATCCCAGGAAGTGATGGCAGGAAGCAGAAAGGTATATAAAGGGTGAGAACCAGGAACTAGAAGCTTTTAAGCAGTTCAGCTAAGACTCTTCTGGGTGAGGACTCAGAGGCTTTCATTCTGAGGAAACAGGAACTCACTCTCTCTTGGGCTGAGGATTCCCTAGCAGTAAGAACTTGTAGCTTGGTTTTTTCTATTCCTCTGATCTCTTGGTTTTCACCCCAATATCTGGCTCCAGGTTTTTTTTATTAATAAGACCTTTTAAAATTTGTGTTACAACATATATAAAATATAACAAAAATAACCTTAAATTTGTATCAATATTCAAAAATGCATATCAATGTAAAATATTTGAGACTAGTGGTTGTTCAAAAGTAGACTCAACAACCCACCCTCTCATTCCATCATTTCTATGCTATATCCCCCTTTTCTCTCCAGAAAGAGATCTCTGAATCTAATCTTTGTTCAGCTTTTTTTCCTGACCATGACCAATAACAACTTGTAACCAACCCTCCTAAACAAGGACAAACCTCCATAATCCACTGAATGACCAAAAAACAACCACTTCACCTTCTAGAAATGTGGGCATTGTGTTCTCTAGGCTGCTTCCTGTTGTCTGGGGGCTATGACATCTTTGGGGGGCCCTGAGAAAATTAGGGTAATGGTCAAGTCCTGGGAGAGTGAGCTGTAATTTGTTGTCCAGTCTCTGTGCAATGGGAAAGTGCAAGGTTTATCTGAAGTCCTGTCTAGAACAGTCTGAGGCTTGACCATCTCAGCCAGTAGCCTTGAAGCTGTTTTGGATGCAGAACTCTGAGGAAACTTCAACAGAGGCACTCTGAGAGGCTGGATCACTTGGACTACTCATTTTCATTGGTATCTGGTCCCCTTGCTCTTTTTGTGTGTGTGTGTGTGTGTGTGTGTGTGTGTGTGTGTGTGTGTGTGTGTGTGTGTGTGTGTGTGTTTTATTGGTTTTTCTAGACAGGGTTTCTCCGTGTAGTTCTGGTGCCTGACCTGGATCTCACTCAAACTCAACAGAGATCCACCTGGCTCTCATCTTGCTGTAAGGGCCCAGGGTGGACCTTTTCCTTAGGTTTGGGTTCTGGGAGATTTGCTTCTTATCTCAGAATTCTTTTTCCTGACTTGTTTCTTATCCATTAAAAAAGATTTGTGGTGTGATCTTTCAGGCTGCAGCTGGGTCTTGGTTCAAAATATTACTGCAGTCTACCAATGATGATCTCCAGTATCCTTGCACTTCTTTGTAAAACTATTTGTAACTCAGAAATATCTTAGAGAGTCCCAGCCCCTTGGGTGTGTGATACTAAATCTCTGGGGCTTGTTGAGTCTGGGTCAGCAATTCTTCCCAGGAATCCTGGAGAGCATCCTCATTGTGTAAAGGCCTCAAGAAGTAAATAAAACAAGGTTCTGGAAGTTTTGAAGTTAAAGAAATTCACAAGACCTCTGCCCACAAGGTTATATCTATCTATCTATCTATCTATCTATCTATCTATCTATCTATCTATCTATCTATCATCTATCTATCATCTATCTATCGACTGATAGATGATAGTGATGTTGCTAGGGATAGGAGACTGATTAGCTAAACTGTTTGCAAGTTGTTCAGGTAGCTTCAGGGATGCAGCTTTTATCTCAGTTGTCATGGATGCTAGATTGTAATTTCTGGTGAAATAGTTACCCAACAATTGTCCATGCTTCTGTAACTACCCCACCACCAGTCATACTCCTGTAATTAACTCTTCATTCATGCTCCTATAAGTAACCACATGGTATCTTCTCCACCTGGCTCATCCTTTGCTTGTTCTGCAATCTATTTCTTTTCTACGACACTAGGAATTCAACTTCAGTCTCCTTTAGGGAAGTTTTTGTCTTCTGGTCTTCCTGTAGCCTATCAGTATAGGCTTTAAAAAGAGGTCTTTTAAAAGCAAAACAAAAGGACAAAAAAAGCCTAATGCCCTCTTTTCAATTTCTACCCTAAATGAGCAAATATTATCTAAGTCTGAACTGTTGTACTTATTAAATGTATTCATTTTACTCTTTGAACTGATTTACTTTGGATGTAACTGTTAGGTGTGTTTCCCTGAACATTACTTGCATTCTATTACTAAGCATGACAGGATAGATCAACAGTCCATACACTATTAGAATTTTTCCAGGTGCATTTGTGTGTGTGTGTGTGTGTGTGTGTGTGTGTGTGTGTGTGTGTGTGTGTGTGTGTGTGTGAGAGAGAGAGAGAGAGAGAGAGAGAGAGAGAGAGAGAGAGAGAGAGAGAGAGAGAGAGAGAGATCCTGGGGATTAAGTCTCAGATCTTTTACATGCTAGGCAAACACTTTAACAATGAGCTACAGCTATGTTCCTCAGCTTCAATATTTTGTTCTAAGATAAGGTCCTGCTATGTTGCCCAGACTGGCCTTGAACTTACAATCTTTCTGTCTCAACCATCCCGAATAGTCAGGGCTACTAGGGCAGACCACTGCATTTGGTTTCAGTTATAGGTTTTGACCAACCATAAATTGACCAGTTTAAACAAAAGTGATGGATTACTCCTCTTAGCACATTCACTGCCACCATGTGGCAGAACAGCTGTGATGAGCTATAGGAGCCCTTAGCCTGAAGCTATGAAAACAAAACAAACAGAAATATACAGCAGATAGCTAGACCTGTAGTAATTGGGTTGTTAGCAGGATCTCTTTGAGGGAAGTTCACAAGACCCTCTTCTGACTTTTCCCTGATATTTCAACTTCTGTTCCATCCTTCCCCAACTTTAGGTAGGCAAGAGCTGACTGTGAGATGTAAAATGTTGACTGAGGTTGGTTCTTTTTGGTCATGCAACTGTCTGTGGGTTGCCCCTACTCTTGTAAGTAATCATAATACTCATTGATTTGTTTAAAAAGGGGCGGGGCAGAATCTTTCTTTAATTTGTTAGGCTCTTTCTTCTTTGAGGTAAATAAACATTTGGAAATTCATACAACTGCATACCATAATTCCAGGATGAGCACAATAATTCAGCAAACCATCTAAGAATCTATCTCCTGCCGTGGTGAGATCAATTGATATTGCTTTATAGTCTTGCAAAGCACACAAAGATGCAACAAATTTAGGGGGGATTTTATTGAATGATCTTAACCAATCTCCAACAAATGCTATCTGGTTGCAGACTTTTTAGTTGAATATAGAGGAAATAACCAGGAATCTGCTACACTTCCTACACTTTGGGATATATATAATTCTGCGAATTTATAATGATTCGCAAGTCTGGCTGTCTCAGTACAGTTTTCATTTAGATTGGAAACTGTAAACTTCAGATTGATAGATAACTTTGTAATTAGTATACCCAGTCTTCCCTTTAAGAAATACTTAACGTTCCTCTGGTTGGCATTCATGTTTGTCAACAAACCTAGATACAATAATCGTCAATCTCAGAGATTTGACAATCTAGTAGGGAAAAGAGATAAACCCATGACAACAAAGCAAGTGTGAATTTGTCCCTGCCACTGGGACGCCAAGCTGGAGGGGGTAAGCTTATGCATCCAGAAAGAAATTTGATAAGTCCTGGCATGGAGAGGTGCTCCACAGGGCTCTGGCTTGAGGAGATGCTCTGTGACAAGGAGAATGGCACTAACCCTAACCATGGGACAGATCCAGACCAGGAAGGTCACCTCGGCCACGTGCTCCTAACCGTTGCCTCCAGCATCCGGGCACCAGAGCAGCCAACGGCCCCTGGGTCCCAGACCGTTGGGGTGCAAGCAGATCAGCAGCAGCTCCTGTGAGCAGCTGTGGGCAACATGATCTCCTCCAAAGTGGCACCCGGAGAGGAATCGCTGCGAGAGGCACCGTCTGAAGGTGAGCTGGAGTCAGTGCCATCTGACGAGGCGGGCCCTAGCTGGGCCTCAGGGCCGCCATCGGAGCGCCCGCCGCCCCTGGGTCAAGAGGCACCTCTGCCACGTCGCTGCCGCACCGACTGCTTAGAAGCGCCCCTGTCGCGCAGCTTTCAGCGCCTTGGCTACGCGGTGGGTATGCACCCCTGGCTGTTTTTACTTGGGCCGGCACTGCTGACAGTCGCACTGGGCACCGGCCTCATCTTCCTGCCCAAGGAGAAGGAGAACCTGGAGGAGCAGTACACACCGATTGGCAGTCCTGCCAAGGCCGAGCGGCGCTTCGTGCAGGGTCATTTCAGCACCAATGACACGTACCGCTTCTCCGCCTCCAGAACCAGCTCCGAGGCCAACTTTGCGTCCATCCTGGTGGTGTCCTTTACCGCCTCGCTGCTGGAGCCGGGGGTATTCACGGAGGTGAGCAAGCTGGACCAAGCGGTGCAGGCGCTGAAGGTGGTACAGGAAAATGGAACACAGATCCTGTACAAAGAGGTATGCGCCAAGTACAAGACTCTGTGTGTGCCACCCAACCCTCTGCTGTATGCCTGGCAGCGTAACTCGTCATTGGACCTGTCAAACCTCACCTTCCCTCTCCATGACGTGAACAACCACCTCATCTATTTGGCGGGCTTCTTTGGGGGAAATGTCTTAGGTCAATCGATAGGAAGAAGTCAACGACTTGTGGAGTCCCGAGCAATGAGACTGCTGTACTATCTCAAGACCGAGGACCCCGAAGACAGTGAGCGTAGCAAGGCATGGCTCACTCACTTTCTTAACCATTTTAACGACATGAAGAGCAGTCTGACTTTGGAAGAGACAGAGGTATTCTGGAGGTTAGGGTTGGCAAGGGAGGCCAGTAAGGGTGGGAGGTCTGGAGATGAGGTGGCCCTTGAATTAAAGCTGGGTGTGCTCTCCTGTGCTTGTTATGAAAACCCATTATAACATGGATGGATGACGCCACCGATCATAAAGTATTGGCATCATTTTGGTCTGTACATAAATCCTGTATCTGTAAGTCTGTTTAGTATAGAAACTGATTTTCACACTTGATGTGTGGGGTTTGGTTTTCTAATTAAGTCACTTGGAATTTATTTCTTTTATTGAGCTCCCTCTTGTTCCTAGGAGTCCCTAAAGCCTGTTTGTGCCCAGTGGAATTAAAAAACAGAACCTTCAAGTTCTGTAGTGGTATTTAAGAATACAGATAACTTGTTCAGCCCTTTTCAGGTTAGTTATAAGGCACCTAGCTTAGTATTGAGGTACATGTTATCTGTTAAAATTCTGGGCAAGTAATTCCAATAACCCTCGTGAAAGCAAATGCCTAATGGGAAGCCAAGTGTTTCTTAAAGTGCTACTGATGAGATTAAAATATGAAAAAATACCAATCTAATAAGATTTAGAAAATGTCACAATTTCCACAGTTGTTAGTGAGAATAAAGTTTCACAGTTGTGCATAAAATTCAGTTTTGGTTTGTTTATATTTTGGGTTAGGGTTTTTTTTTTTTAACCTGATCTTAGCCAAAATGCAGAGAAATTAATAAACCTTGCATTTTGAGGGAAAGCACAGTGCAGATTTTATGTGAAGCAAATCATTCACTTTTTGCAGCATGCCTATCAAGAAGCTGAAGTGTCCAGTAACTTTTTTAAATTTTATTTTATAATTTAATTTAATTTTACATATCAGCCACGGATTCCCTTGTTCTCCCCCCCTCCCGCCCCCCTTCCCCCCAGCCCATCCCCCATTCCCATCTCCTCCAGGGCAAAGACTCCCCTGGGGATTGAGTTCAACCTGGTAGATTCAGTCCAGGCAGGTCTAGTCCCCTCCTCCCAGGCTGAGCCAAGTGTCCCTGTATAAGCCCCAGGTTCCAAACAGCCAGCTCATGCACTAAGGACAGGTCCCGGTCCCACTGCCTGGATGCCTCCCAAACAGACCAAGCTAATCAACTGTCTCATTTATCCAGAGGGCCTGATCCAGTTGGGGGCTCCTCAGCTATTGGTTCATAGTTCATGTGTTTCCGTTCGTTTGGCTATTTGTCCCTGTGCTTTTTCCAATCTTGGTCTCAACAATTCTCGCTCATACAAACCCTCCTCTTTCTCGCTAATTGGACTCCTGGAGCTCCACTTGGGGCCTGGCCGTGGATCTCTGCATCCAGTTCCCTCAGTCATTGGATGAGGTTTCTAGCAAGACAATTAGGGTGTTTGGCCATCCTATCACCAGAGTAGGTCAGTTCGGACTGTCTCTCGACCATTGCTGTTAGTCTATTGTGGAGGTATCTTTGTGGATTTCTGTGTGTTTGTAACTTTTGACAGACTCTGGAATCTGGATTTGCTTCCTGAGTATGTTATTTATTTATTTATTTATTTATTTATTTATTTATTTATTGCAGGTAGTCTACTTTACATCCCTTTCAAGACAGCTGGAGTTTGAGGCAACCTCTAAGACTGTGATCCCTCTATTCCACTTGGCATACATTTTAATAATACTGTTTGCAGTTGTATCATGCTTCAGGTAAAACTCTCATTTTTTTTACCTCTTGCCTTGTAATATATTGTGATAAAACATACATGATTTACAATATTCCATTTGTAACAATTTAAGTGAACAATTTAGTTATATTAATTATATCCATACTGTTTATTCACCACAACTCTCTGCTTCCCAAGGTTTTTGATCAGTACTAGCAGATACTCTATGTTCGTTATACAGTAACCCCCTAAACCCCTCTCCCATGGTCCCAGACAAACTTTAATCTACTTTCTATTTCTGAATTCGCCTATTCTAGACTTTTCCTTTCTGCTCTTTATAGGTTACTCAGTCTAAAACCAGAATAGACTAAGATACTTGTGTCATCTTTGATTTTATTTTTCCCTAGTTTTACAGATTTCAAATTATTTGACTTTTTCTTTTTAAAGCAGGTATCTATTGTCATAGATTTGCCTTGCCACTTCATTCCACAAGTTACAATATTGTTTTACTTTTCTGTCACTTGATGGAAAACCATGACCAAAAGAAACTTGAAGAAGAAAGAGTTCCCTGTCTCAAAAAAAAAAAAAAAAAAGAAGAAAGAGTTCATTTTGGCTTATGTTTCTCAAAGGATATAGTTTATCAAGGAGCAGGGAGCTGGCTGATCACATTTCATCCACACATAGGAAACAGAATGACAACAGTAAGTGGGTGGGGCTATAATCCCTCAAAGCTGGTCCCCAGTGGTGTGCTTTCTCTAGAAAGGCTCTACCTCCTAAAGGTTCCATAACTTCCTCAAACAGCACCTCCAAATGGGAACCAAGTGTTCACAAAGGTAAGCCTATGAGGGAAATTGCTCATTCAAACTAACACTTTCTGGCCTGGTTCCCATAAGCTCACCAGTTCTAGTTGGTCTGACCTCTCTTCTCATCACTGCAACTGTGGTGCAAGACATACACACATAAAATAAAAAAACACAATTTTTTAAAAAGATTTTAGCAGTGCTCAAAAGTCCAAATCCTCTTCTGAGATTCTAGGCAATTTCTTTACTGCGATTTCCTGTTTAAAAACAAACAAACAAATTATGTATCCCTTAGAAAATGGTACATAATATATATTACCCTTCCAAAACGAAAGTGTGGGGGCATAGTAAGGAAATATTAGAGGAAATCCAGACTGAAATCCAGCAGGGAAAATACAAAATTTTGTAGCTCCGTGTCTGATATCTGGGACTTCAGTTTCAAAGGGCTTAGATGGTTGAGTCCTTCCGGCTTTGTTGCCAGCAATTTCTCTCTCTTGGGCTGGTTCCATTCCCTGTATTCAGTTCTCCTTGATACATGTCTCACAGTTTTGACATCTCCAACATCTTGAGGTCTCAACCACAATCTAGGCTTCACTTTTACAAGCTTCACACAATGACCTTTCAGGGCCTCTGACATTGGCATACATTGCTTGGCCTCAGTGGCTCTTTGACACTGTGGAGGAAGAATCAATGACTTCCTCAATTTTGCATCTTTCTGGTCTTCAAAACTAGTACCATGTGGACAACAACACTGTGAAGTTGAGCTGCCAACCTGAGATGGGCCCATGCATGCTTGCTCTGTTTCTTTATCTAATTGCTGCGTTGCTTGCCATGAACCTTACACTCTGTTGACGAAAACTTTTTAGGTTTCATCTAAAATTTTCCTTTGAATATCATTGTTTTATTTCATATATATGTGTGTGTTTTTTGCCTGCATGTATGTCTGTATGCTGTGTACATGCTTGGTACCTATGGAGGACAGAAGACATTGGCAGATCCCCTGGAACTAGAGTTATGGATGATTGTGAGCCACTATGTGGGTGCTGGAAGCCAAACCCTGGTCCCCTGGAAGAACAGTCAGTGCTCTTAAATGCTGAACTATTTCTCCAGCAACCCTTTAAGGAGTTTGTTGAGGTCTTAACAGCTAAATCCTTCACTATGATTTTTCTTGAAGATTATTCTGTGGCATTTTCCATTTTCCTGCATATTTAGTTGTACACTCAGTAGGTGACATGAAGTTTTCAGCCCTGTTTTAATTTTCTGGAACCACTATGATTATACATTTTCCACCACCTCCAAACAACATTGTCAGCTGAAACATCATTTGTTGCTATTGTATGACATACTTTTCTTGGGAAGAACACCCCCCCCCACACACACACATGTCTACTCACCCCTCATCCCAGAAAGGGAGTTCATGATAGATCAAAATAATGACTGAAGCAGAGTTAAATTTGAGGAACCAATGAGTTTTTAATGAGGTTACTAAGAGGAGTATGGGTAAGGGGCTAATTAAAGGACTAGGGGTGACTTAAAAAGAGCAGCTGGATCATCAGAAAGCACAAGTCAATAAGGGTGATGACTCATGAAAATGGCATCCCTAGAACTCTGCACAATTTGCAAGGATCCATCTGTGGCTTTCTGTGGTCAGTTTCCTCTCCTAGCAGGTCTATGAGAATTTTTTTTTTTTTTTTTTTTTTGGAGCTGAGGATCGAACTCAATTTTACAAGCTTTTGCTTTCCCAGAAATCTTTGTATATTTGAATGCGATCTTTCCTTCTGTCTTAGAATCATTGGTTTGTGTTCCTAGTCATCATCCTCACATGTAGGGTCTTAACTTGTTTTCTTTTTCCTATAATGTATTTGGAAGTATAAGATATCAGGCATTGTTTTGAAGAAGTTTCTAGCAAGTAAATTAAAATATCTGTAGTATATTGCCAAAATTTTAAAATGTACTGTTGGGGGCAGAGAGATGATTTAAGAGAATTTTTTTGTTCTTTCAGAGAACTCAGGTTCAGTTTCCAGCACTCACTTGGTGGCTTATAATAAGACATCTTCTTCTGACTTCTTTGGGAGCCAGGCATAGACATTATGCATATATAGATATGCAGGCAAAACAAACATACACACAGAAGAAAATAAATCTAAAAATTTTTTAAATGTACTGGGGCCAGTGGGGTGATAAAGTGTTGTATCATACTTTAAACATGTAATAATGAAAATGATTTAAAACAATGTTTCTATACTTTGAGCCCAGTATTCACTGGACTAATTTGAAATTGCAGACTACTTATACTATGTGTCCAGTTGAAGCTGGGTTGGATGGACACAGAATTGAATACGTGCTCCGTTTTATTCACAGCTTGCCCTTGGCTGTGCTTTGGATGTGGTTTTAATGAGTCCTGGTTCATGTATTAGAAACTTGATTTTCAGCATTGTGATATTGGGAGATAGTGAGACCTTTAAGAAGCAGAGACTATGGACAGGGATAGGGCACTGGGGATGCTGTCCGCAGAAAGCACTGTAACAGAAAGTTATGAGAACAGCAGGTCTTGCTCCTAAATCTACCTATTTTCCCACCTTTCCTTTTGTTTTTTTTTTCTCTCTCTCTTACTCATTCCAACCACAATGACATGTACCATGTTATAACACAGTGAGAGGAGCCCTTGCAAAGATGCTGCATCATTCTCTTGGACCTTTAGAATTGTGAACTAAATTAATGTTTTTCTTTTTATAAAGTATAAAGCCTCCAGTATTTTGCCATAGCAACAGATGAACCAAGCCACCATCTATTACCTACTGTATTTCATTCATACCCTTACGAAAGTCAGAGCAGAGTTAACCATTTGCAGTGCTTAGCAAATTTCTATTCTGAAATGCTAGCCAGTGGATTGGTGCTTGGGTAGTTACATAAGAATTACCCAGAGATGTTTATAGATTCCCAACTTTATTGTCTCCTCTATTTTTTGTAAGTTGTTAATGTGATAGTGCCTGTTTAAGGTCTCTAGCAGACAGATATGGAAATTACCATCCCAGAGGCATCTGCCTTGGTGTCTAAGTCAACAACCAATTAGCAGGATTTCAGTATAGAAGCTATCATTACAGGTTCTTATTTTTTCCCTCTAAATTTACAGGTTGGACTGTGTAAGAAACAAAATGTGGGTAGCAGTCTTTGGAGTGTTTTGTGTTGCCATGTCAGTGGTGAGTGGCTTTGGCCTGATGCTTCACATTGGGGTCCCATTTGTGATCATAGTTGCAAATTCACCATTTCTTATTCTTGGTGAGTAAAACAAAATATAAAGTTGTGTTGAGTCTGTAGGTGTGTGCAGTGTGCAAGGGAATGCATTTGTGTAGGAGGCTTAGACAAGAAGAAGAACAAGTTGAATTATCTATCTTCATAGTTGGAAAAATATAGTATCCCAGACAAATAAAAGAAAGAAACATGGACTTTAATTCATACTGAAAATACAGCAATAAATATACTGTATCAAGGGATACACACTAAACTAATTTTTTTCTAGATTAATCAGTACTGGCAAGACCATTTTGGAATGTTGTATATAAATGAGCACTCAAGATTCTGCTGTAGGAAAAGTATACATTGGTTTGCATTACCCAAGTTCATAGCAAAGAACTATAGACCAGCAATTTAACTTCTATAATATCTGATAAATGTAATTGATAAATGTATAAAATCATAAGTAGGACAAATGGGTTTTTTTGGTGTGTTTTAGAATAAGAAAATATTGAAAGCAACCTGATCTCATATCAATATGGCATTTGTCAAATCAAACATAATAAAAAATTGAAGCCATATTTGGCCTTTTAAAAAAGACATATAATGAATTAAATGAAAATTTCTTGTTATAAGTCAAGATACATGCAATGGATAATTACATGGGTATAGTTGCATAGAACAAATTCTAGATGAATTTTTTAAGTGTGTTTTCAGGGTTATCCTTGAGAGGGTGATTATAGTTTTTTTTGTATTGCTGTATTTAGAATTTATTTTACAGTAAGTATATATGTCAAACTATGCAATTTGAGAGAAATCAGGTTTTTTCCCTGTAGATAGTAGATGGGTTTATATTGCACATCAGTTTAGCCTCGCTCTTTGGAGTATACCCTTATGTTCATACACTCGGTCACTGAGCCCACGGTCATTAATAACTATAGGGGGACATATTTATTGTAAGCCAGTCTGTATTCACTGTATTTATACAGTCTGTATCACAGGAGTGTATGTATAGATTTGTATATGCAATTCCAGCAACTTAAGAACTATGAGGAGAATTTCTGAACAAATTCTATAAGTAATAAAAATCAGTTTTTAAGCACCTAAGAGGTACCAGTGCATTCTATTCTTGGTTCTTAGTGCCTCTGATTATTTCCTTTGTTCAGATAGAGTCTTCAGCTGCTAGTCATGGGGTGCTACCATACAGTCTATGACAGTCCCTCTAGCTTTGTGCAAGTTTTGGATCTTTCTACCTCAATCATGTCCATGAATATTCGAACTACAGGCCAACTTGTAATCCTAGTATTCTCTTAACCTTAACTTGTAACCTATGAAAAAGAAGTTTACAGCATTGCATTCCCAAGAGCTGCTGTTAAATACACATGGAAACAAAAGCCCATACGAATGCAAGCAATCTCAACTGCAGTCTAATGTTGGAGGGAAGTGGAATTCATTGGCAGCAGGCTCAGACTGTCTAGTTTCCTTGCTTTGATGGCCTAGTTTTTTTACATTGTTAATGTGAAAGCTCTCAAACATTCTTCAGTTCTGTTTCAAGCCAACCATGAAATGACACCATAGAAAGAATTCCAAAGATTCACTCTGCACACCTTTCTCATCTCAGGACCAATGAAACATTCTGTCTACTACATGCTGTGTGTCAACTAGAAACTACCAGGGACACTAGATTTGTGTGTATGCCTGGAAGTAAATCTATAAAGTGGGTGCTATAATAAAAATGGCACAACTTGGATTGCCTTATGCTACCTGTAAACACACTTACTAACTCCTATTTCAAGCATCAGAATGTTTGATGGATGTGTTTGTATATTAATTGAAATGGCTCATGGGATCAAAGATAGATTGCTGATGCTGTTTCAATTGGCATGTTGTCAGGTAGATGTCCTCATTTTATCACGAAGACACCATGGGTAAACACTAGAGAGTATGCTGTGTATTAACAATATAGGTATATGCAAAGCTAACACTTATAACAGAGGAAGGAGTGTCAAATTCTGTTATAAATTAAGAGAAAGACTGAGAAGATAGTGTTTAAGCAGAGATTTGCAAGACAAGCAATAGAAAATGCTCAGTTGTTTTGATATTTAATGTTTATTAATATATAGGAAGATCTGTTCTTTTGTTACAGGTGTTGGGGTTGATGACATGTTTATCATGATTTCTGCCTGGCAGAAGACTAGCCTCACAGAAAGCATAAGAGATCGACTCTCTAGTTCATATTCAAAGGTGGCAGTGTCCATTACAATCACCACTATCACCAATGTCCTTGCTTTCTATACAGGAATCACCAGCTCTTTTAGATCTGTACAGTATTTTTGCATCTATACAGGAACAACCCTGCTCTTTTGTTATTTTTTTAGTATTACCTGTTTTGGAGCAATTATGGCTCTGGATGGTAAAAGAGAAGTTGTGTGCTACAACTGGCTGGAAAAGCCAGACCAAAAATATGCCTCATTGAAAAAATCCTGCTGTCTCCCATTTGGTTTATCCCCAGATGAACATGGAGAAGATAAGCATCCAATGAATTTGTTCTTTAGAGACTATTTTGGTCCTTTCCTCACAACCGCCAAAGCCAAGTTTTTTGTAGTGCTGATATACATTTTCTACATCATAAGCAGTATATATGGATGCTTCCAAGTGCAGGAAGGGTTAGATCTTCGGAACCTGGCAAGTGATGATTCCTACATCACACCATATTTTAATGTTGAGGAAGATTATTTTTCAGATTATGGTCCAAGGGTTATGGTCATTGTTACTGAAAGTGTTAACTACTGGGATGGTGATGTAAGACAGAAACTGGACAAATGTATGATAAAATTTGAAGAAAATGCATATGTAGATAAAAATCTCACAGAATTTTGGTTGGGAGCATATATTCAGTATATGAATAACAATGGAAATGATCCCAATGACAAGAATACCTTTATGAATAATATTTCAGGTTTTTTAAAAATTTCCCCTATTTTTACATATGATATTAATATTTCCTCATCAAATGAGATCACTTCTTCTCGAGGCTTCATCCAGACTATAGGGGTTTCTTCCTCAACCAATAAGAAGAGAATGTTACTACAGTTACGAGGCATAGCTGAAAACTGTGAAGTCCCCTTAATGGTGTATAACCAGGCATTCATATATTTTGATCAGTATGCTGCAATAATAGAAAACACTGTTCGAAATGTCATGGTTGCATCAACAGCTATGCTCATTGTTTCCTTATTGTTAATTCCTCATCCAGTGTGCTCCTTGTGGGTTACTTTTGCTATTGCTTCTGTGATTGTGGGAGTTACTGGTTTCATGGCATTCTGGAATGTTAATCTTGATTCCATATCCATGATTAATCTTGTTATTTGTATAGGGTTTTCTTTTGATTTTTCTGCACACATCTCCTATGCATTTGTTTCCAGTTCTGAGACCTCAGTAAACAAAAAATCAATTGAGGCCTTATATATGTTAGGCTATCCAGTGTTGCAAAGTGCAATTTCAACAATAATAGGGGTGTGTGTTTTATCTGCAGCTAAAGCTTACATCTTCAGGACATTTTTTAAGATTATGTTTCTTGTTATGTTTTTTGGGGCTGCTCATGGCCTAATTTTTATTCCAGTATTCTTAACCTTTTTTTGAAAGTTTGTTTGAATACACAGTAACAAATAACCCTAACCAGTTATAGAATTCCTGATTACCTAAATCCAGTCTGATTGCAAAACATACCAATTAAGACTAGTCAATAGAAAAAGAGAGAAATGAAATTAGAAGGGGCATTGTGGGGTAAGAAGGACCAGGGGTAGGGGTGAGAGGGAAGGAAGGGTAATGTGGGATATAAACAAATATAAAGCACATTGTATACATGTATGAAAATGTCTCAAGAGAAACCATTAGTTTGTCTAATTGGTATACACTAATAAAATATGAATTATTAATGTATAACTGAAAACAGATATAAATTGTTAAAAATAGTCATTCCACTTTAGAGATGTTTCCTTGGCTTTGAAGTCCCATATTAAATTGTTCTTTAACATATTCTGAGAAAAATAAAATATCTTTACCAAATTAAGAAAAGTGTTATCATCTTTATTCTATTGTCTACAGTAAGTCTTAGTTATTTTTCTATTGCTGTGATAAAGACCATGACCAAAATAAACTTTGGAAGGAAAGGATTTCTTTCCATTTATAGCTTACAGTCCATCATGAAGGGAAATCAGGACAGGAACTGGGAGGCAGGAACTGAGGCAGAGACTGTTGGAAAAAATGCAGCTTACTGGATTGCTCCTCATGGCTTGCTCAGGGACACCTCTCCAGGGATGGCACTACCTACAATTAACTGGGCCCATGAAGGAACTATAAGATTGGTGCTGAGGATACTGAGCTATCAAAGACAAGACATTTCTCTCTCTCTCTCTCTCTCTCTCTCTCTCTCTCTCTCTCTCTCTCTCTCAAGACAGGGTTTTTCTGAGTAGTTCTGACTGTCATAGAACTCACTCTGTACAACAGACTGACCTTGAGAGATCTGCCTGCCTTTGCCTCCTGAGTACTAGTATTAAATGTGTGTGCCAACCCTGCCACCTCTATTATAACACTATTTAGAAACAGATACAGTTTTTTGAAGGAGATAGTATTCAACTAAGGATATGGTGAAGTTAAATCAAATAAAGCATTTATCCAACCCTAAATTTAAGATGTCCATGTTGAGACTCAGACCTACCTGGTTTGAAATACCTTTCCTTTTAGTGCTGTCCATCTGATTTGCTTGTCTTTGTGTTTCTAGTGCAGATACAGGATGTGTTTAAGGGACTGTTAAAGTATCTGGCCAGAAATCACACGACTAGTTGTAGTGAAAATGGGCGAATGTCTTAGTAAGAAACAATGAGTGCAGGAGGTAAATGTGATAATGAGATAGGAAAGGTCCTGTTGTGCCAAGCCAAAATGGGAAGAACACAGATGGTTCTAGAAACTAGACATTTGATTCAGGAAGGCCATCACCGCCCATTATTACCACCTCAGCAACTCCTTTTATCCAGCTGTTGAGCTCCATTTTGAGTTGAGGTGCAGAGGCCAGGGAACTCTTCGATTACACTCTGGGACAGTGAATAAAGGTATCTAGAAGAGAAAGAAGACATCCAGCATACAAAACTTCATAGAACATCCCCTTAAAATGGTTTGTATTAGTTGGAAATATAGCTTAGTGTTCCAGTTTTTGCCCGACATGTACAGATCCCTGGGTTCAATCCCCAGTACTGTAAAAATAATTTCTAACACAATAAAGTGTTTTGTATTGATTTTTACATTTTACAGTTAGATCTTTCCATTTTGGCAAATAAAAATAGTTGTGTAACCACTACCTCCTTCAAGCTGTAGAACTAGCTGAGACACCTGTTATACCAGCACTTTGGAGAGAAAAACAGGAGTTAAAAGCCAGTCTGAGCTACATAAGACTTTGTAGTTAAAAAACAAAAAAACTAAAAACAGAGAACAGATCCAGCACCCCCAAACACAGTGATGTGCTAGCCAGTACTTCCTTGTCTCCCATAGCCCCTGATGAGGTGATCATTTAAGTATAACCATTTGTCTTTTGTTTGTGAGACTCCTTTATTCAGGAGTTTGTTCCTCTCCTCTGGTTGGTAACAGAGCTGATTGGAGGGTGTCAAAACCAAAATATGTCCTGTAGATCCAGTGGAGCTGGAGGCTCCGGGCTACTGAGTCAGCCCTGTCATTGCCTCTATCCATAAAGTTTGCTTGTTTTAAATGTCACATGGATGGAATTATGTGTAATGTTGGATATAGCTTCTTTGGCAATGCATAGTTAACTTGAGATTTGTCAGATACATGTTAGAGGTTTAATTGTTGAGTGTGTTTCCATCATATGGATATATCATATATCTTGTTTTTGCATTCTCTGTTAGAAGATATTTGAGCAGTTATAAATAAAGTCCCTTGCCAGTTTTATACATTTGCATATGGTTTTTATGTTAATGTATTGCTGTACTCTCAGATATGTGTGAAAAGAATGATCTTATGCATCCCCCGATAATCCATGTATTAAAGGTTTATAATCCAGCCTTGGGAGGTAGTGGGAACTTCTGAGAAGTAGAGCCTAGAAAGAATGCCTTAGATTATTGGATATACACTTTTTAAGGGCATTATGAGGCTTTGATCTCCTTTTATTGTTCTTGACCATGACGTTAACAGGTCTCCTCTGCCAGACATGTCTGCCATGATGCGTTGTGCTGACCCAGGCCCCAAAACAATAGGGCCAACTGAATCTCTTAGCTAGGTGTTCTATTGCCGTGAAAAACAAGTTGGGGGAGCAAAGGATTTATTTCAGCTTATAGTTCCATGTCACAGATGGTAGTCAGGGCAGGAACTCAAACAGGGCAGGAACCTAGAGGCAGGAGCTGCTTACTGGCTTGTTTGCCATGGCTTGTTCAGACTGCTTTCTTATGTCAACCAAGATCACCCACTCAGGGGTGTCAATACCTACAATGGGGTGGCCCTTTCCCCATCAATCAATAATTAAGAAAATTAATAGGTTTTCTGTAGCCCAATAATAGGCTTCTCTACCAATGCTGTAAGCCAGACCAAGCCGGATTGAAAAAGTGAAACAACAGGTTTGGTTTTTCCTAGGTGAGTTCTCCAGTCCCAGAGATTAAGGCTGGAGAAGTCACATGCATGAATTGAAACAGGGAGGTTATATAGGTTGTAGGTGAGGGGTGATGACATGTCTGCCACAAGCTAGGCTTATACCCAAGTATGGTCAAAAGCTGAATGCTTTAGGTGGGGGCTTGGGCAGCTGGGAACTTCTAGGGAGGAAGCTGCAGTAACTGCCAAGAATGTGGAACTGGGCTTTTTGGTCCTTTCCCTTCGTTCAGAGATTCTCTGAGTGGGTGGGGTTTGGAGGGAGAGAGATAGGAATGGGTCTTTCCAGATCATGCAGGGGTGAGCTGGAGGATCTAACTGAACATCCTGACATTTTTGGGTACATGGGTGCTGGTTCAAATCTGGCTACTTTCTGTTGGCATGGGACCATGTGGGAAAGGGGAGTTAGGAGTCAGTGGGCTTGTGCTCAGTGGGAGGTATGGGTGAAGAAGGATTTGGTTAATTGCCATCCTGGAGACCTCATGAATCTATTCCTGGAGGAAACAGAGAAGGCAAGTTGCTAGGAGAAAAAAATAGATTATTACCACCAGCCCTAATAATGGGGCTAGCCTTGGGAAGAGTGAAGACTGACAGAAGGAATGGAACAGAGATGTGCTCTGGTTGTATTGGCAAAGTCCTTTAGACAATTTGTGGAGTGACCCAATATTAGTTTCCACCAGGCCTGATTCATTGATATGGTAGCAGCACTCTTTCCCCAGGAACATGCAGGTGTCTGTAAAACAGCTGGAACAGATTTACACCTTGGTGTCATAGCAAAGCCTATGGCCTTGGGTTAAATGGCATGAACATTTTGAGGAAAAAAAATATAGTCCAGAAGACAAAAGAGACAAAGGTGAAAGAACAAGACACAAGAGCAGATAGGCTTGATCATCATGGCCCCTCATTGGGACATCCTGGAAAACTGGAGGGTGGAGGGCCCCAGTTGCTGGACAGATCATTCATCCTATGTAGCTGCCTACTTGATCCTGGAGAGGTGGTATCAACACTGATGTCCCAGGAGCTTGGTAGCTGAAGGGGTGGTGAGGATCACAGTGTAGGGTCTTATCCACTGGGGCTCTAGAGACCTAGGAGATAACTGCTTGAGGAGTACCCAGTTCCCTGGGAGAGTGGAGCAGGCTCAGGAGCAGTTGGTCTATTGGCATGGGGGCTGATGGGGAGATAGCTCTCAGTATGTGAACCGAGAAGGGACCTTAGGAGGGAAAAGTAGGATACGTACCTGGCCAGTGGAGGGGTATGGGTCAGAAGGCAGTGTTTGAGGAGGAATGGCCTTCCATAAAGGACCTCAAAAGGGCTTAGGCCTACAGGAGAGCATGGGGTGGCCTGGAGATAATGGGCAATGGGGATGAGGGAGGGCCAAGACAACCTGAGTTCAATAAAGAGCTTCTTTGATGAGTCTGTTGGCCCTCTCAACCTTTCCTGAGGATTGTGTGTGGTAGGAGATGTGGAATTTCCAGGAGATTTTGAGGGCTTCAGACATGAGCTTGATGACTCTAGAAGTGAAATCTGGACCATTGTCCATTTGGATGGTCTATGGTATGCCAAACCAAAGAATGACGTGTTCTAGGAGTACCTGAGCCACATCTTCTGTTTCCCTGGAGATGAAGAATGCCTCTATCTATCCTGTAAGGGTGCCAATAAGAATTTGGAGATAGCAGAGCTTTTTATGAATAGGCATTGGGTGAAGACAACCTGTCAGTCCTCACTCAGTTGGTGTCCTTGGGGCTGGTGCAAGGGCTAGCATATCTGAAGGGGCCCCTGTGGGTTTGCCTTGGCACACATCTGGCAGGAGGAGTGGACCTGTAAAATGCAGGCTCGAAGATGGGTGGGATCAAAGAAGGGTTCTAAGAAGTGAAACGAAATCTTGGGGCCTATATGTAAGGTTTGGTGGATGTCTGAAATGATGGAGAGTACCTGATCCAGGAGGAGGATGAGGTGGTCATTTAAGTATAACCATCTCTCTTTTGTATATGAGGCCCCTTTATTCAGGAGTTTGTCTCTCTCCTCTGTGCTGTGGGATGGTCTGTATGTCAAATGTGTTGCTGATTGGTCAATGAATAAATCACTGATTGGTCAGTGGCCAGGCAGGAAGTATAGGCGGGACTAACAGAGAGGAGAATTGAGAGAACAGGAAGCTGGGTGAGAGAGACACTGCCAGCCGCCATCAGGACAAGGAAGATGTAAAGTACCGGTAAGCCACAAGCCACGTGGCAAGGTATAGATTAATAGAAATGGATTAATTTAAGCTGTAAGAACAATTAGCAAGAAGCCTGCCACGGCCATACAGTTTGTAACCAATATAAGTCTCTGTGTTTATTTGGTGGGGTCTGAGTGGCTGTGGGACTGGCGGGTGTCAGAGATTTGTCCTGACTGTGGGCCAGTCAGGAAAACTCTAACAACACCTCTGGTTGGTAACAGGGCTGATAGGAGGGTGTCAAAAACAAAATATGTCCTGTAGATCCAGTGGAGCTGGAGGCCAGTCTCCAGGCTACTGAGTCAGCCCTTGCATTGCCTAAGGTCACTGGGTCCTTGGAGGACTGATGTCCCTGGCAGTTAATTATGGCTACCTCTGCAGGGAGCTGGAGGGCTTCCAAGAGCTTGGCTGTAAGGGGTCCATTGACAATGGGAGTGCACTTGGTATTGAGAAAGCACCTTTCCTTCCAAAGGACAGAATGGGTATGAGCTATTAAAAAGGCATATTTAGAGTTGGTGTAGATGTTAGCCCATTGATCCTTAGTTATTTGGAGCACTCTACTCAAGGCAATTAATTCAGTCTTTTGTGAAGAGGTCCCCACTGGCAGATGGGTTGCTTCAACCATCTTAGTGATTGAACTGCCTAAGCTGCCTGGCAGTTTCCCGATCTGTCTATAAGAGATCTTACATCAACAAAGAGTGTGAGTTGGGGATCTGTGAGGGGTTGGTCTAGGAGACCAGGCCTCCACAGCCTCTGGGCAAGAGTGGGAGGGGCTATCAGAAGGGGCAGGGACAGGGAGGGGAGTTGCAGGGTTTAGGGCAGGGCTGGAGACTAAGGTAATTTGGGGATTTTCTAGAAACAGTAAATGAAAGACCTGGACTATGAGAACCCAAAGAGGGAAAGAGAAGAATGACTCAGAAGGTCCAAAAGGCAGTGGGTGGAGTATACAGCAGTTGGCTGAAACAGGGTGATCTTGAGAGCCTCCAGGGTAAGTTCAGCTGCCACTGCTAGGGATCTCAGATATGGCTGCCACCACATACATTGGGATTTTGGGAGGAAAAGAGGGGGTCCCATCCACCACTGTGACACAAATTGGTGAGGGAACAATGGGACCCAAGTGAGAGGTCAAGACAGAAAAGATAGCCCCCATGTCCACCAGGAAGATGATGGACTTACCTGCTACCTGAAGCATTACCCTGGGCTTGGTGAGGGTGATGGGAGTCTCCAAGTCTGGGTGCCATCAGTCCTCTGCCAGGCTAAGGAGCTCAAAGGCTGAAAGACTCTCAGATGCCTGTGCTGGTGGGGCTGGATCTCCATGGCATGGAATAGAGGACAAGCCTTCATGGGGGCAGACTGCCAGCAGACAGGGCACGGCCTTTGTTGGTGGTTGAGGGTTGGGGTAACATCAGGACTAGTGGCCTTCCTGGCCACATTTGAAGCAGTCCCCTGGTGGAGTTGAGTTTGACTGGGCCTGGCAGGATGGAGCCCCATGGACTTCCCCTGTTCCCTCTGCAGGAGTGCCAATGGCCTCAGGGCATCTGCCAAGGCAGGAGTTTGGAGCATATCCTTCTTCTGCAACTGAGCCTGCCAGGAGGACTCAGCTGCCTCCTCTTGGATGTTAAAAAACCTTAAAAGTCATTTTCACCAATTTCTGTATGGGGGTTTGGGGACCATCCTCTATTGGTGAAATTATTATGGCCACTCCACGTAGTTAAAAGGAGATTTATTTAATGGCATAACTTACAAATTAAGGGATAGGTAGGTCGTGGGGTCTGGGGAAGGTGTATCGCAGTCCAGCAGTGTTCTCTGGAGCTCTGCTTGGCCCACCTCCACCATCCAGGGTCCCAGCACAGAGAGAGCGCTGGCCGATCCAGATCTCGGGTCCCCAGGCGCCTCCCTTGGCTCTGCCTTGTAGGTGTGACAGTTGCCAAAGTCTCAATGGGGGTTGGAACTTCCAGATCAAAGCTGGAATGGCTACCCACTACATCTCCCCCTTTTTGTCTAAATAAGAAAGTTCTAACCTAATACAAGACTATATACAAAGGAATGGTTATCAAATATTGTCCAGGAATAATGAGGGATAATCACCTCGATAAGATGGAACTACAACCAATGCAAACAATATCAAGCAAGAAACACATACTAAAATCCAGAGAAGTATAGAGCATAGGTAAATGGCATGTTACAAAGATCATTCCAAAAGGTGTCCTATCCTAAAGAACCTGAATCTAATACTTAATATGTTCTATCTACTAAGTTGTAACTATAACTGCTAGTCTTCAATCCCATCAAAGACCTGAGAAGGAATATAATGGTACCTGAGAAATGGTAGATGGATGCAAGCAATTTTCGGGAATCTTGCAAGAGTAGACTGAGACAGCTGGCAGCCTGGACAGTCATCTAATGTTTCTCAGCATTGTTGGTGCATTCAAATTGGCTACAGGCCTAAAGTATCTGACAGATCATTTTCAGAAGCAGGAATTCTGAAAGACCATCTTACCCTGTCTTGGCAGAGTACAGTGGTCGCTTTCCTTGTGTCCCGCTTGTCCAGAAAGGACAGCATTGCATATGTACTGTCAGCCATCGAGGCAAGAGCAGTTCTTTGCCCAGTAGGCCATTTTGTGCCAAGAAGACAAACTTCCAAATGGGAATGTCTTAGAAGCCCAACATTCTCTCGGGATCAAATTGGTGCAGCCAGGAGCAATTGTGTCTCACATCAACAGAATTCTAAGTTATTTAAATGCCATATTCTCTAGGTCTATGAAGTGTTTGAAGATTACCTGTCCATCTGACCTATGTATTCGTAAATCTGGATAACCTAACTAATGTAACTATAGAGATGACAAGCGTAGGTGACTATAAATCTATAAGTCTTATCTATCGAAATAACCTAAGGACTAAGGCTTCACGTAAACAAGGTAAACAGTCTATAAGCAAATGTATGGTAAAGAACGATGACTTCAAAATTGTGAAATACACAAGATATTTATAACAGAGGTAGGAATATATAGTACGATATGCAATATGACAATAATCTTAAATATATATCAATATACCAAATATCCTAAACAGAAGTAGAACATAAATAAAGTATGACAGATATAAATATTTCAAATAAGAGTAGAAATATATGTACATTATTAACAAATATAGTTCTGTATTTGTATCAATATACAAATTATCTTAAACAGGAATATAAAAATAGTTTACATTTGTATCAACATATCTCAGTCGGTAGAGCATGAGACTCTTAATCTCAGGGTCATGGGTTCGTGCTCCACGTTGGGCGCCACATATTGGTGAAATTATTATGGCCACTCCACGTAGTTAAAAGGAGATTTATTTAATGGCGTAACTTACAAATTAAGGGATAGGTAGGTCGCGGGGTCTGGGGAAGGTGTATCGCAGTCCAGCGGTGTTCTCTGGAGCTCTGCTTGGCCCACCTCCACCATCCAGGGTCCCAGCACAGAGAGAGCGCTGGCCGATCCAGATCTCGGGTCCCCAGGCGCCTCCCTTGGCCCTGCCTTGTAGGTGTGACAGTTGCCGAAGTCTCAATGGGGGTTGGAACTTCCAGATCAAAGCTGGAATGGTTACCCACTACAATCCTCAGCCTTTTTTAGTTTCTTTCTGATATCTGGTATATCTGATATACTGAGAAATGAAATGGGTAGCCAGGATCATGGCTCCTGCTGGGGAGGCTGGATCAAGGCAGGTAGAGCAGGCAGGTAGGATTCCAGCATGGTAGGGTGGAAGAGCAGACAGAAACAAACAGGAAGATGGAATCTGTGGCAGGTGGAGTGGGCAGGTAGGATCACAGCATAGCCACACCAAATGCCAGGAAATCCTAGTGAATAAAACGGGCAAAGTGGATACCTTTCAGTGGGCCCTGCCAAGGTATGCTATTAAGAGAACACATCATTAACAACAGAGTTAGTATAAGGGGTTTATTGGGGAATGGGGAAAGTTAAAGAGTGAAAGACTGTCTTGAAGTGGAGACATGAGAGAGGCAAGTAGACAGACAAACAGAGAGAACAGGGAAGAGACAAGAGGAAGAAGAGAGGTGAGGGTGCCAGTGACTCAGGAAACTCAGTTTGAGTGTAGGGCTCAGGGTCAGTTCCTGGGTGAAAAGGCACCTGGAGCAACCCCAACCCCAACCAACAAAACCTGGGCCACTGAGCACTGGCTACAAAGAAAGGGGCAGGGGTGCAGAGCTCAAAAACCCTGCATAAGGGAGCTCAAACCATTTGTTTTGGGTGTATGGTGTGAGACAATCCCAATTTGGATAAATTTTGTAGCAGATACCCCAGGAGTGACTGAGGATCAGGTTTAGACCCGGTGTTACCCAGCCTATGTTGGACACCAAAGACTAGGACGAGGCATCCCATGCAATAGCCTGGGGTCGAGCAGTGGGGGTGGGGGTAGTCTTTGGGAAGGATGTTTCCTAATACAAAGGTCCCCTGAAACAGAGAATGTCTCTACTCCAGAACAGATGGACTTTCTCTGGCATGGCCATGGCTTGGCAGGGGTCCTGGGGTTCCTTGACCCTGTAGGTGGTGACTGGGAAACAGGTGACTTACCCTGAGTCAAAAGTCAATCACATCTGCTGGAGAGAAGGATAAAGGGAGAGGAATGCCCCCCCCCCCAATACAACGCATGTAGCCAGAGGACCTGGTCTACTTGGCAGGAAGGCTTTTGGCACCAAGACAATAGGTTTTCTGTAACCCAATAATAGATTTCTCCACTGACACAGTAAGTCAAATAAAGCTGAATTGAAAAAGTAAAAGAACAGTTTTTTTTTTGTTTTTTGTTTAGCAAAGCAACTCCTGGGTGAGTTCTCCAGTCCCAGAGATCAAGGCTGGAGAAGTCACATGCCCAAACTAAAGCAAGGAGCTTATATAGGTTGTAGGTGAGGGGTGATGACATGTCTGCCACAAGCTAGGCTTATACCCAAGTATGGTCAAAAGCTGAATGCTTTAGTGGAGACTTGGGCAGCTGGGAACTTCTAGGGAGGAAGTTGAAGTAGCCACCAAGAGTGTGGAACTGGGTTTTTTGGTGCCTTCCCTTTGTTCTGGGGTTTGGAGAGAGAGAGATAGGAATGGGGCTTTCCAAATCATGCAGGAGCAAGCTGGAGGTTCCAACTGAACAAATATGTACTGCAGATTTGCCTACAGGCAAATCTTATGAATGCATTTTCTCAATTGAGAGTCTCTGATCCCAAATGACTCTAGCTTGTGACAAGTTGATATAAAACTAGCAAGAACACTGACTCTGTACTGAAACCTCCTAACCTGTGGGCCAAAATAACCCTTTCCTCTTTGTCACATGTATTTTGTTAAAGTAACAGAAAACTGATTAACACAGATAATATGCTTTAAAAAAAAAAGCTATTTAGCTTAATGGGAAATGTAGAGTATTTTCCAAAGCAATGTATGACATGTTTGTGATGTTTATTCATCATTTTTGTTCTCACCTCTCTAAGGTGGCAGATAGTTGAGGCCTGTGTTTTTTTTTTAATTCAATATTGCAATTTCAGCTTTGTAGGCATGTTCAAAATGTTTACATTTATTATGTTACTATTCATATGAAGGAGTTTAGAGCTAGCCTTAGCTGTTCTAGTCAAATTACTTTGAAACATATGTTTTAGAAAAGTTAGAGAAGAAAACTAATGTATTGGAAAACCCTGCTGTTAAGGTCTCAGTCATTATGTCCAGATAGCTCTCTTAGCTCGGTGCAAAGTGGAGGCTCTCTTTCCTTTGGGGGCTTCCTCTTCTCTGCCCAACTTCACTTGGAGAGTGTCCCTAAGCTCAGATGCCTGACCTTATCTGGCAGCTGACCCTGCACAGAACTTCCTGCAAACGCTGTGCAACTCAACACACGTTTCACTCTTCCCACACACCTTGGTATCTGAATTGGTGCATCATTAACATTTACCTGTCTTCAATTAGGTCTGCTTATGCAAAGTAGGTATAATCTCTCCCCTATCCACTTATTCTCCCCTCACGCTACTTGATCTGTGTAAGCTAGGCCCTCTGCTTCAATAAACGAGCAGTCTCACTGAAGCTGACTCCCAGAAGGTCTTTTCTGTTCACCTTTGGCCTGTTTCCCCTCTCGACTGATATGGATTCACAACACGCCCCCACGGTTGGGCATGGTTGCGCATGCCTGGCAGAACCTAGTCACTTCTACCTGGTCATTTCTGGGTCAAAATGTCTCATGTGACCAGGACCCCGTGGCTTTGCGTGGTTGTGTAAAGCATGCAGCGCAACCATGTGATCTATGCACATGCGTGGAATAGCCACATGGGCCTGTGTGCACAGGCACAGCCCAGCCTTTATAAGCCATCTTTACTCATGTGTCTTTTCCACAGGGCTGTGCACATCTGTCTCCCTTATCTTAATAAAACTCTTGTTAGTGGATTCTGTTGTGTTTTGTGACATTTCCTTGCATGGTAAGAACCAACACCGACCATGCCAGGATCAAACAGGGCTTGAGCCCAACACTAATGTATCATACTTACATGATAACTGTTGTTTTAATTGTTTATGCTTTGGTCCTGAAATTTTAGGTTTCTCTCTGGAGTCGCCTCACCTCACCTTTTCCTGAAGAACTTCTTGTAGCAGTTTCTATAGCAGATATGGTAGGAAATTCTTATAGTTTTATTTATTTGTTTATTTTTAAGGCAGAGTCTTACATAAGGCGTATCTCTAGCTTTCCTGGAACTCACTATGTAGTCCAGATTAGCCTTGAACTCACAGAGATCTTATCTGTTTCTGCCTCCCAGTTACTGGGATAAAAGATGTGTACTACCATGCCCAGTTAAATTCTGTTATTTTTGCTTATTTTGAAATCCTTTTATTTTGCATCAGTTTTGAAAGACTTTCACTGAATAAGGAAATTCTATTGACAGTTCCTTCATTTCAGGTTTTAAAACAAGCATACACTTTCCCACTGTCTTCTAGCCTTCATGGTTTTTGATAAGAAATATTAGTCACCAAAATATGTTTTATTATTTAAATTTAACCAATACTTTTTAACCTATTCTTATAAAATAATTTTAATTCATGTTATTATTGGGTGTGTGGACATGTCCACACACATATACCATGGTGTTCATGTGGAGGGTAAAGGACAACTTTTTGGAATTGGTTTTCGCATGGATTCCAGGGATCAAACTCAAGTTGGCAGGCTTATCCAGCAAATACCTTTACTTGCAGGACCATCTCATCAGGCATGGTTGTGAGATTTTTGTTTGTTTGTTTGAGACAGGATCTGACATTGTAGCCAAGGCTGGCATGAAACTTCATACTTTAGCCTCCTAAATAATGTACTGGTTGAAATAGCATCAGCTGCATCTCCTATCTCTTTGTCAAACTGTTTTGTTTCTATTGAAATGTAATCTCCTAACTGCTCCAATGAAAGTGTTTTGTGATTATTTCAGCTCAAAACACATGACTTGAGAGGTGTCTAAAGCATCAAGGAATGATTGACCTTTGCCTTTACCTGTTTTTCTGCCTTGAATTAGGATTTGAATGTCACCTGCTATAAACATGGATTCACTTTTAGTATCTGATTCTTCCTCCCTAGCTGTTTATAACAACTGTGATTTAAATAAAAATGCTTCTGTTTCTTAATGTAAATCACAATATGGACCTTGTCTTACAGAGTAGGTACTTAGGAGCTATTCATTTTAAAACATGACTCAGTTTCCTCAAAATAAACAAGGTTCGAGTTTCCATCAATCTCACAAATACTTTCTCTTCACTCCAGCACTATCAGCTCAGTCTCTTTCTGATGGAACTCCAGAAATGGAGAGCAAAGGCATGCACCTGGCTCAGTGCATATTTGTTTGATGTTGCAGACACTAGTGACTTTCAGGGATGTGCTTGTGGCCTTCTTCAGGGAAGAGTGGAAGCTGATAGATGCTGATCAGCAGATCATGTGCAAAGATGTGATGGAGAACTGCAAGAACCAGGTTTCTCCAAGAAGGGCCACAAAAGTGATTTTGTTTTTCATTTTATTATTCTATTTATATAGGTATTTTGCTGGCATGTATGTCTGTGTACCACAAGTTTTTTAGAGGACCTCAAACCTTAACAGACCCCCAGACTTTAGCACAACTGATACCACCATGGGAGTAGGATGTGGAATGTCTTTCTGTATGCTGTGAATATGTGTTACTGTGATTGGTTAATAAAGAAGCTGCTCTGGCCTATGGTGAGTCAGGTTATAGCCAGACAAGAAATCCAAGAGAGAGAGGAAGAAGAAAGGCAGAGGCAGAAGAGACACCAGCCTGACTCCCAAGGAGCAACTAGATGCCAGCAGACGGGTAATGCCACAGCCATGTGGCAATATATAGATTATTAGGAGTGGGTTCATTTAAGATGAAAGAGCTAGCCAGAAGCTTGAGCCATAGGCCATACAGTTTGTAAATAATATAAGCTTCTGTGTGTTTACTTGGAACCAAGCAGCTGCTAGACATGGGTGGGAGAGACTCCTCCCAACTGTGGGGCCAAGCAGGACTGGAGAAACTTCTGGCTACAGGAGTACCATTTAGGTCATGGAATCCAGCATGTGGCAGTACCACCTGTCAAAAGGAGAACAAAGACCTAATCCATAAATGTCTGTAGTTCTAGGAAAGTCTTTTGACTTCTATAGTTCTGCTTCTGCCTAACTGTTCTTGCTAAAACCCAGGATGTTGGTGAGTTTTCCACTTACCTACATTTCACTTCAATGTTATTATGTCTAATATGCAAATTGTTATGCAGCTTCCAAAGATAGCTAATTTTTCCTAGCTCCCTGAGTGTATGTAGGGACAACCAGCCTTCTAGGTAAAAAGAAAACAGAATGTTTGCTCATACCCCATTCCTTCATTCTCTGTCTTTTTTCCCTGACCTGTTCTCAGCTCATTATCTGGCATCCTACCCTCAGTAGTCTCATTAATTAATTGAGTGATAATTATGTTTATTTTTGAAGACAAGATCTCACTGTGTAGCCCTGGCAGACCTGGAACTCGTTATGTTTGTATACTAACCAGGATGTCCTCAAAATCACAGCAATTTACCTGTCTCTGCTTCCTCAGTGCTGGGAAGTAAGTTGTGTGCTTCCAAATCCAGCTCTCTCCTCAGCATTTTAGATACTGCTGTCTTAATACTCTGCAACTAATATCCTCCATACTATATAGATTATGAGTGGGAGCTGGAGACAAAGCCCCATGCTGCCATCTGAAGCAGCCTGAGGAGTTCTTTCCAGAGACCTCTACTTAGATGGAGCCAGGGTCCTTGACTTTGCCACAGAAAAGAATTCTAGGATGGGTCAGTATAAATCACACTTATAGTTTATTTTAAAAGATTTTAACATAGATTTTAGCATAGGTATTAAGTAAGATAGACAGCCCCTTACACACACACACACACACACACACACACACACACACACACACTTCATCTGGTTATGGGTATTAGTTTCGTGTGGGGGTTTCTGCAAACACTGCCAGCAGAGTGTCAATCTGTGTGAAGCAAAAAGGAAGTCCAATTCAACAGGACTCAGTAGTCAGTGCTGGTTCAAACTTCAAAAATGTGACACTAAGCAGATTATTATAGGCATATTTAAGTACAGTAGAATTTGGGAAAAAGTTTCCTGGTGTAACACAATCCCATGTGCACAAGAAAACTTAAGGCACAATTAAATAGAAACTCTTTTCAAAGTGCATGTTACTTATTAAATGAAGATGGGTTCTATAGATAGACTATATGTGCTATCTTAAGAGCCTGGGGGAGGATTTGGTGTGGCCTTGGTCAAACAGATAGTGCAAAGGACACTATACTATTAACCACCTGTTCCTGTTTGTAAGGGTCTTGGGGGCCAGGTGTGGCCTGGCCCTACAGATAGTGTACAGGTCATCTAGGCTATTAACCATCTCCATTCCCAGCCTTCCAGAAAACAGGTTATACATCTCTTCCTTTGAAGAGACAACCCTGTATGTTTAGCATTTCTGGTTTCCCTGTTGCCTATCTGTGAGCACAAGGACCTCTGTGTCCCTATCAGTTTCATAAGAAAGTTGTGTGGTATCTTACTAATAGCAATATATATATATATATATATATATATATATATGATTTTGTTGGCTTCTGATGTTTTGGATTTTATACCATTTTGGATTTCAGATTAGAGATGCTCAACTTTTCCTGCTACATCACATAGTATGAATGAAATGCTCATCAGAAAAAATAATTACACCATATGCTTTCCCCAGATGTTATTTCATTTATTCAGCCACATGGCCAGGATATACTAAAACCAATGAAAAGTAAATCAAAACCACATTTCTTTCTCTTCCTCCCTTCTTTCTTCTTTCCCTTTGCCTAACCTTGCCCTTAGATTAAGGCCTGCGCTACCACACCTACCTTAAAAACATACTCTTGAACAGTGTGCTAGCAACAGTGAACAGACATGGTTGTGGAAAGTTTTCAAACAATGTTTAGCAAGAAAGTGCTATAAAGACATTTATTCACTTTTATTTTTTCCTGTTTTTTTAAACTGTATTAATGGTATTGTATGTCTTTAAACAAATTATGAACTTATGTGGAAATGCACGTAAAGAGGTTGTTTATAAAGTAGCATATAAATTCATAATCAGAAATGGTGTTTATGCTGAGTAACTGAAATACCTTTCCCTAGTCTTTACCTCTTAAAGGTTCCCCCACCTCCAAGTGGTGACATACTGGGCCATTGGGGGGAGCATTCATCATCCATTCAATAGCAGTGTGTCAAAATAAAGGAATAAAAACAGAAAATTAAAAAATTATACTGATTTTTATAAACAGTATAGATTTGACTATATATGTAAGACGCTATAATCTGCTTACACTATATAATGCTTATGATAATCTTATACAAAAATGTATGATCTTTGGATTATAGATGAGTAATGTGGATTTTAAGAGATTATCAATCTGTCAAAATTTATCATCATCATGTCCTTTTGGTGACACAGGTAGCAGGCCTTGCCCAAACATGACTGGTTATGTTGTCTAAGAATATTAAATTGGGGCCAGGTGGTGGTGGCGCATGCCTTTAATCCCAGCACTCGGGAGGCAGAGCCAGGCAGATCTCTGTGAGTTCAAGGCCAGCCTGGTCTACAGATCGAGATCTAGGAGAGGCACAAAAACTACACAGAGAAACCCTGTCTCAAAAAAACAACAAAAAAAACCCCAAAAACAAACAAAAAAAAGAATATTAAATTGGGGTCTGTAGATATTGCTCAGTAGTTGAAAGTGCATGCTGCTCCTCCAGGGGACCTGGATTTCAGTTCCCACCACTGGCACCTAGTGGTTCACTACTGCCTGTTGCTCCAGTTCCAGGGGATCCAATGTTCTCTTATGACTTCCTTGGACACTATATTCACATGCACATACCCCTCTCACATATATACACATGATTTAAAAAACAGAATATTAAGAACTGGTGATATAGCTTTTTTGTAGAGGGCTTGCTTAGCATGCTTGATGTCCTAGATTTAGTACTCAGAACTAAAAAAAACAAAACAAAACAAAAAGAATATTCATTGGCAGTAGTATAAAGAATATGTCAGAGAAAAAGCCTGGTGATAAGGGTCATATATTTGAATTATGAAATAAATTTTTATTTCTTCATCCCTCCATTGGATTTCTTGACCCATTGTGTTGGGCTAATTGTGCTGACCGTGTTAGAGGAGCAAAAGGTGGCAATTGAAGTTCAAGGTATCAGTCCACCAAGAGGTAACTCCCTGATGGATGAATCTCGGATAGACAAGGCCCCAAGACCACAGACTCCAGAATGTCTTTTGCTTCTGCTGTGCCTTTACATGTTTGCTGCCATCATCTTTCCCTAGTATCTGGCATGGTGTGAATGGGTTTGGGGAGATCCCCACTGCCTGTAATGTAGTGTGTTTATCTCATGGAAATATCCCATTCTACTGGGCATTTTTGACCTGTGGACTATTATGAAGATGATTTCTTCCTAAGATGTACTATCTAATTGATAATAATAATAATGCTAGTTTAAATAGAGTTTTAATGATTAAAATAAAACAAGGAAGTGTCACACAGCTAGAAAACATGAGTTTCTATTGAGGAGCTGTATAGACTGTGGCTTAGGTTAATGATTAAGAAAAACAATTGAGTCCCAGTAGCCAGGCTACTTCAAATTCCTCTAATCTTAATATTGGGAGATGTGTTCACAGGTTTTAGAGTGCATGATAGCCAAAACAAAGCTTTGAAAATAACAAAGTTAGACTAAGATGTTTTTGTCAAATAGCTTTGAGGTGAAAAATCCAAAAAGACAATCTAAAGTTTTAGAAAGGCACATAGTTGAATAAGGAACTTGTTAAAGTCAGGGAATGTGAACAAAGCAATTCAATTATTACAAACACTTTTCTTACTAGGATTGGTTAATGATCAAAGATGATGATTAATTCCTTATACTCATTTCTGTCCTCAATCTCCTGATATAAAAAAAAAAACCTATTGTTGAGTGGATATGCACCCTAAAGATTTAAAGTAGAGCTGACTGATTCTTTTTCATATACAAAAGTTTATATTTGTGATTCCTTTAAGATTCCTTATAAGATTACCTATCAAGATAAATAATAAAGTGATTCCCCTTTCTTTGTAACTGCAAAATGCAGCCTACCACTAAAAGACCTGACTGAGACAAATAGCTTGCTTGCCTACATGGTTGATTTATAACAAGTTGCTTGGGTATGAATATACGTGGGTTCTTGTGATAATTTGTTTTCAACTATAATATGTAAAATGTTCAGTCATGTAATGGATATGGAAAACATGCTGTTTTTACTTGTATTCGTTCACTTGAAAAACATAATGTAACCACATTGTAATTTTTGTATTGCCTGAGAGATTTTGTTGGGTATATAAGCTGTAAGAGAAACAATAGAGATAGAGAAAGTTAAAATGGGTTAGAAGGAAAACATCAAGAATAAAGATAGAGTTAGAAGGAAAACTGTAGATGTAACCAATGGTCTTATTAAATAAGAAACACAGAGCCGGTTCAGAGAAGAAAGCCAAGAGGTCAGAGCTAAGAGCCTCACCCTTCCTGATTCAGGGATCCTCTTCATGCAAGAGAGCTCTCCGGAAAAAAAGGGGCCTACTTCCTGTGTGTAGGTCTTTATATACTCTAGCTGTTCTGCCTTCTCATTGGTTGTAAACCCAAACATGTGACTGCCTCATCACTGCCTGAATGTGCCGCCCTCCAGGTCCTTAAAGGCGTGTGCCACCGCCGCCACGCACTTGCTATGGCTCTAATAGCTCTGACCCCCAGACAACTTTATTTATTAACATACAATTAAAATCACATTTCAGTACAAGTAAAATAACACCACATTTCCCCTTTTCTATTTTAATAAAAAGGAAAAAAAAAGAAAAAGGTTATAACTAACAAAAGAAAAACTATATACAAAAGTACAATGACTATATACAATATATACAAGTAATAAATGTCTAAACAATGTCAAGTCCATTTGTATTTGACAAATTCAGAGAAAATAATTTCATTATCTATCCTATTTTGTTAAGTCCAAAATGTATCTAATTCACTTTCTATCCTAATTAATCTTCAACTATAACTAACTAACCTTCAACTATAACTAACTAACCTTCAACTCCCTCAGAGACCCAAGAAGGAAATAATATTAGCTAACAAAAATAAAAACAGAAAGTGCATGCAAGCAACTTCCAAAAAGTTTGTGAGTTGACAGAAACAGCCAGCTGCCTGGACAGTCACCTGAGGTTTCTCCGCAATGCTGGGGCATCATCTTCAGCCTATAGGCTTAGCATATCTGACAGACTCATTTGTGAAGTAGGATGTACACAAGGTCAACAGTTCAACCTCACATTGGGTGAGAGCAGTCCATGTACCAGAAACACCTGAATTCCACTAGTGTCATGTCATGACTCAGGATTTTAAATTCTGGAAATTGTTGTTGGTTTTTTAATTCAGCTGTCCATTCTTCTTGGCTGTGTATATATGGCTTCATCTCAGCATCCCGTTCTTCTCCACATCCCTCTGTCAAATGCCAGTTTACTATTGAGAGGCATGAGCTTAGTTACTCTTCAAGAATAACTGTTTCAGCTGCTGTTCCATTGCACATCAGAAGCCATCAGCCCACTGCCTATTCAGCTGCCTTCAAAGAAAAAGGCACTGTACCTTTTCCAAATTGCAAAGGCCATTTCAGGGATGGTGCCATATTGTCCTGGCCTCAGAAGATGCCTTTTGATAAAGCCATAACCACACTTGTTTTGGCAAGAATCAGTAGTTCTTTGTTTCATGTCCTGTCTGTCCATTTTGTCAGCAGTTGATTCAAGGATACTTTGTTGTCCAGTGGCTAACTTTTGTCACAATGAAAGTTAACTCCATACGCAGTTTCTTCAATGCCCATATTTTCTCTGAAGTAGATTGGTACTGCCAGGAGCTGACATGTCTCATAGTCATAACAAAAAAGAAAAATTTTCTAAGTTATTAAAACATTTTAAATGCCATATTCTGTAGATCTCTGAAGGGTTTGAAGATGACCTGTCTAAAATATATCTGCTCAATTTTTAAAACATATCTAATATGACTACAAGTTCTATTGTAATGTCTTACTACTAACTTTCATTTCTTTATATCCTAATAGTTGGTAATAATAACATTCAAGGATCAGAAAATTGCATTGTTAAATGAACGGTATAAGTACAACTAGAAATATACATATAGCATTTTCTAACAATATTAATTTCAATATATATATATAATTTGTATACAATATAAAACAATCCAATCCAATGTAAAGTACTTAAAACTAGTAATTGTCTTTTTCTTCTTCTTTCTTTCTTTCTCTTTTTTTTTTTAAACAAGAACCTTAAATCTAATCTCCTTTGCTTAGCCTTTTTCCTAACCCTTGACAACAACTTGTAACCAACCCCCTAAACAATGAAAATTATCCCAGACCCAAAACCCATTAAAAAGACCAAAAAACCACTCGCCCCACACCACCTCTTTGGGAATGTGGGCGTCGTATTCTTAAAATTGCTTCCTGCTGGGTATGGGCGAAGTTATCTTTATCCTGAAAGAAAAATTTTAGGTTAATTGTCAAATTCTAGGAAAGGTAACCATATCCTTCATTATCCAGTCTGTGTATAATGCCAAAGTTCAGGGTTTATCTCAAGTCCATATTCAAGTAGTCTTTGAGACTGGATCATCTCAGCTAGTCATCTCAAAATTTCTCTGAGCACCTTGTAGTTCAAAGCTGATCTGTAGATGATGTTTGTCAGCTTAGTGATATTAGTATTGTCCACGTGGAATTGTTGTTGTTGTGGGGCCCCAACTTCTTCCTGGAGACTTCAGTTGATGTTAGGCCTGGCCGTGATTTCCTGCAGAAAACTGATAAGAGACTCGAACACAAAGACATATATATGCAGCTAATTGAAGCCTTTTTTCTAGAATTAATTAGTACTCTATATGACCATTCATATCTTAAAGTTTAAAATGTATCTATAACTATATATCTGTATATATTAATCTTGTAAATTTTGATATAAAATTTATACTTTAAGAAAAGTTTTAAAGAATCAGAATAGAATCAAAGAGTTGAGATTCGTAATAGAATAATCCCTTAGTTAATTTGGCTCTTCTCCTGTCCCATAGCAGAAGATGGCTCTTTTATTCTGGCATGATACAGGGGGTTTGCATTTTCCTTTTAACAACTTGCTTGAGTTTAAAGAAGGAGAGAGCCATTCTCCAACTCTAAAGTCAGCTTTAAATTTTAATTGAACTGGGACTATTAGAAGACCAATAGTGTTAAATTTTTAGAGAAAAGCAGAAACAAACATTTAGGAAGACATAAAATTTTTTAGATAATATATACCCATACGCCATTTCACTCTGTTTCCTGGGATAGATGATTTGTCCCTTTTCTTCAGTTGTCTCATTTGTCCAGTGTTCTTCAGATTCCTTAACCTTCATTCTCCTAAAAGACAAAAACAAAAACCTTTCCCCAAGACTAATTTTGGGGATGTTCCTTTTTGGCAAGTTATTATCTGATTAAATGAAAAGACATGTGTTACTGGTAAGTTAGTTTAATTTGGATGTTCATGCTGGTTGATGAACTATCACCTCCTCTAATTAAGAGGTTTCTCTTGTTCAAATCAAACCTTTACCAATTTTGATGGTACCCACAACTTATCTTCTCCAGTAGAAACAAAAGCAAAACCTCGTCCCCAACGTAATACATACCCTGGTTTCCATTCTGAGGTCAGCACATCCTTAAAGTATATAGGCTGATTTAATTCTGTAGTTTTTTCTATTATCCAACGTTTCTCTGCAGCTGTTGTTCCTTTCTCATTGGCATTAAGAAAATTCAAAGTTAATAGAGCATTATGCAGTCTGTTTCTGGGGGTTTTTGTTACCCCTTTCTGTTTATTTAGCATATCCTTTAGAGTTCTGTTTGATCTTTCTATAACTGCTTGACCTGTAGGATTATGTGGTATGCCTGTAATATGCTTTATATTGTAATAAGCAAAAAACTGTTTCATTTTAACAGAGACATATGATGGAGCATTATCAGTTTTGATTTGTGCAGGTATACCCATGATGGCCATAACTTCTAGCAAATGAGTAATTACAGAATCAGCTTTTTCAGAAATCAAAGCAGTTGCCCACTGAAATCCTGAATAAGTATCGATAGTGTGGTGTACATATTTCAGTTTTCCAAATTCTGCAAAGTGAAACACGTCCATCTGCCAGATTTCATTCCTTTGAGTACCTTTTGGGTTACATCCTGCTGGTAATGGCGTTTGATTGTAGAAGGAACAAGTAGGACATTTCTTTACTATTTCTTTGGCTTGTTGCCAGGTTATGGAAAAATCCTTTTTTAAACCTTTACTATTTACATGATGTTTTTTATGAAATTCTGAGGCCTCCAGCACATTTCCTATCAATAATTTATCAATTTCATCATTGCCTTGTGCTAGAGGGCCTGGCAGACCAGTATGGGATCGAATGTGAGTTATATATAAAGGATGATTCCTTTTCCTGATTGTATCTTGTAATTGAATAAATAGTGAAGTTAATTCTGAAGCATCAGGGATAAATTCTGCAGTCTCAATATGTAATACTACTCTTTCAGCATACTGAGAGTCAGTTGCTATGTTGAGAGGTTCTGAAAAATCCATTAATACCAACAGAATAGCATACAATTCTGATTTTTGAACTGAATTATAAGGACTTTGAACCACTTTACTTAAATTTTCTGATTTGTAACCTGCCTTTCCTTGTTTGTTGGCATCTGTATAAAATGTACGAACTCCAGATATGGGTTTTTCCTGTACAGTTCGAGGCAAGATCCAATCAGCTCTCTTTATAAGATCAATTCTATCGCTTTTGGGATATTTGCTGTTAATTTCTCCCAAAAAATTACTGCAAGCTCTTTGCCAAGGTTCACTTTCTGTCCATAATTTTTCAATATCCTCCTTAGTTAAAGGTATGACAATTTCTGCTGGGTCTATTCCTGCTAATTGACGAAGTCTCAATTTTCCTTTCCAAATCAAGTCAGAGATTTTTTCCACATAAGTTTTTAATTTTTTATTTGGTTTATTTGGTAAAAATATCCATTCTAATATAATATCTTCCCTCTGCATTAATATTCCTGTAGGAGAATGTCTAGAAGGTAAAATAACCAAAATGCAATCCAGCTTTGGATCAATACGATCCACGTGTCCTTCATGTACTTTCTTTTCTACCAAGGCCAATTCTTTCTCAGCTTCAGGTGATAATTCTCTTGGACTATTTAAGTCCTTATCACCTTCTAAGGTTTTGAACAAATTATGCAGTTCATCATTTTTTACCCCAACAATAGTTCTTAGATGAGAAATATCTCCAAATAATCTTTGAAAGTCATTAAGAGTCTGTAGTCTGTCTCTCCTAATTTGCACCTTTTGGGGTCTAATTTTTTGTAGCTCTATTTTATATCCTAAATAATTAATAGAATTTCCTCTTTGTATCTTTTCAGGAGCAATTTGTAATCCCCAGCAAGGCAAAATTTTCTTTACTTCTTCAAACATTCTTTCTAAAGTATCTGCATTTGAGTCAGCTAGTAAAATATCATCCATATAATGATAAATTATAGATTTAGGAAATTTTTTACGTATCACTTCCAATGTCTGTTGTACAAAATATTGGCACAGAGTTAGGCTATTCAACATTCCCTGTGGGAGGACCCTCCATTGAAATCTTTTAACCGGTTGAGAATTATTATAAGTAGGCACTGTGAAAGCAAATCTTTCTCTGTCTTTTTCTTGTAAGGGTATTGAAAAGAAACAGTCTTTTAAATCAATAACTATGAGAGGCCATCCTTTTGGTAACAGAGTAGGCAAAGGAATTCCAGATTGTAGAGAGCCCATTGGCTGAATTACTTTGTTAATTGCTCTCAGGTCTGTTACCATTCTCCATTTACCAGATTTCTTTTTAATAACAAATACAGGAGAATTCCAAGGGCTGGTTGATTCCTCAATATGCTGAGCATTTAACTGTTCTTCTGTGGGAGCCCGTTCTCGGGTTCCTCGTGGCTTTACCCAGCAGGTCCGCATAGAGGATGATTAGGACCACGGGCCTGGGTGCAGGTGTCTGAGATGGTCTGCACTTGGCTGTGCTGGGGGAGGAGGTCTTTTGCTCCACCCCTTGGCGTCTCTATAAAAACCCTGGGGCAGAGACAGTCGGGGCCATTGGAATAGGTTCCAGGCCCTCTTGAGGCTATCCTTTATTTTCTATCTGTTTATCTCCGCGATATTCTCCGAAATAAATCCTTCTATCTAATATTTCCTGCTGCTCGCACTCAAGAAAACTCTGGGGAACTGTGGGGGTGGTTGGGTAAATGCCCCACAGAATGGCACCCGAACAGGGACTAAAGAAAAAAGAAAAAAAGGGACTAAAGAAAAAAAGGGGGGACTAAAAAAAGGGGGAACTAAAGACAAATGAACAGGGACTAAAAACAAAGTAATAGGGACTAAAGATAAAGGAAAATAATAGTTTTATTACAGAGTTTTTGGTGAAAGTGCTGAGTTCAGCCCTGCCAGTGGATAAGGTATGCCGGTGTTATGAAATATATATATATATATATATATATATATATATATATATATATATATATATATTTTTTTTTTTTTTTTTTTGGTTTTTCGAGACAGGGTTTCTCTGTAGCTTTGCGCCTTTCCTGGAACTCGCTTTGGAGACCAGGCTGGCCTCGAACTCACAGAGATCCGCCTGGCTCTGCCTCCCGAGTGCTGGGATTAAAGGCGTGCGCCAGAAAAATATATATTTTTTATATATATTGAGAGGCAGGGGTTTTATCCTCGAGAGAAAAGGAAAGCGGACTGGAAGGATGTCCGATGCTGCAGCGAAATTTTCTTCTGTCAAAATTTTCTATCTTCTATCCCTTTCTCAACTTCTATCTGTGAAAAATAAGGCATAGGGTAGTAATATAGTGTAGGAAAAACTTAGAAGTGTAAGATTGTGTAGGAAAAAATAAGTAAGGCAACTAGACAGAAAAACTCTTCAATTTTCTAACTTTGGGGGCTATGAATGCAAACTGGGAAAAAAATCTTTCTTTGGGCTTTACGGGTAGTAAAAAAGGTCTTCTTTGAGCTTATGGGGAAGAAAAAGTTTCTTATGGAAGCTTTTGACCTGGGGACAGCTGAAATGCTAAGTCCAAGCAGCAGGAGAAAGTGATTTCTCCCTGAGGCAAAAATGGGGGTGTAAAAAGCCAAAAAGTTTAAAGTTGGGAAGTTTTGGGAAAAGTTGCTCTTTCTCTCTTGGGGAAAAAAATCTTTCTCTTAAACTATAAAGCTTTTCTTGGAAAATTTGGGGGAAAAATCTCTCTAAAAAGCTTAAATCTTTCTCAAAAGCTCTCTTAAACTTAAAAACTAAAGCCTTTAACTTTCTCAGAAGGACAAATTAGAATCACCTGAAGATATTAGTATGGGGACCACCTGTGATTAGCTCAAAGGGAAAATAACAAGCCTCTTAAGACAGCAAAACCTCTCCAAGTTCTTTCAAGCTTTAAAAATCCTCCCTGCAATGCAGGAGGCAGGGACAAGTTACTAAAAACCTCTTCTAAGCTGTCTCTTCAAGCCAGTAAAAGACAGTGGGTCAGAGTACCCTGTTGCTAGTGTTTTCCTGCCTGGCCCAGAGTCAGGACAAATCTCTCTCACCCGCCAGTCCCAAGCCGCTTAAACCTGATCAAATAAACACAGAGACTTATATTGCTTACAAACTGTATGGCCGTGGCAGGCTTCTTGCTAACTGTTCTTACAGCTTAAATTAATCCATTTCCATTAATCTATACCTTGCCACATGGCTCATGGCTTACCAGTATCTTTACATGCTGTTTCTCATCATGGCGGCTGGCAGTGTCTCTCTGACTCAGCCTTCCACTTCCCAGCTCTATTCTCCTCCTTGTCCCGCCTATACTTCCTGCCTGGCCACGGGCCAATCAGTGATTTATTTATTGACCAATCAGCAACATATTTGACATACAGACCATCCCACAGCAGTACCCTGAGGGAAATGCTTGGGAGAGTGTGGGTAAAGAGCTTTGGAGAGCCCAAAAGGGCGGGAAACTTTACCTAAGAAAAACAAAAAAGCCAAGCTTTTCAGTTACAGCCGAGCTGAGGCATCAAGGGTTTTGTTTGAGCATTTTAGAATGAAAAGGTGCTCCTAATCGTCCTAATGCAAAGACCCCCTGAAGCAATGCAAACTGTTAGCATTGTATCCTCGCTTCTGACCAAAAACCCAGAGGCGACTGGCCAGCGTCTCTGAGTTGGGGTGCATTTCGGGGATACTAGGGTTCCTGCAGTTGCAAACTTCCTGAAGCACAGAGCTGAGGCAGGAAGGTGCAGGACCCAGGGGAAGATTGCTAATGAACAAACAAAACTAAAGCTAGTGGGAACAGCACAGTTGTCTGCTTTCCTACAAGTCCCGGGTTGATAGGTCCACAGCTGCAAAAAGAAATCTGAAAAAAGCTTTCCTATCAGAGAAAGGACCTTTCTGGGAAAACAGTAAAGCTGAACTGTGTCTGAAGCAGTTGTGCTGCCGAGTCAGAATGCTGTCTGGAGAAAGAGCCCAGCCAGGACAGAACAGAACTATTGAGGAGTAAAGCTTTCTTTTCTGTCAGAGAAAGCATCTCTGAGAAAAGCTTTGTTTCAACTGAGATGAGGGAGTGTAGCCCTGAGGAGTGATTGCCTCTGGCATAAGCTCTGTCCTTGAGCACCCAGACAAGCAAATGCAACCCACTGTGGGACTGGGCCAGGTGAAGGCCTAATGAAACAAAATGCCTGTCTTAATGGGAGTTTAGAAATGGCAAAAACCTCCCTTGTTAGATTTTCAGTCTGTATGCAAACCACACAGACCCTGAAAACAAACGGACAAAAAGCCCCTACCTTCAGGAGCAGTTTACACACTGAACGTTGTCTTAGATATGAAGAAACTTATGTTGAAATTTAAAAAGTTCTTTGCCTTTTGAACAAACTGCCTGCAATGAGTGATTTCTTTGCAAATCTAATTAAGGAGACAAGGAAACAGGCATTCAAAAAGAAATGACTGCTTTATAGATGGGAAACAAACTTCAGAAAATCTAGCTGTCTTACAAAAGAGTTGCTTCACCTGAAAGTTCCTTATAAGAAATCAATGCTAAATATTACAGCTGCTAATAATAACATCAGGAGTTAAAGCTAATGAGGTGAAAATACTAAATCCTGAAAATGCTTTTTCTCAGAGTAAGCTAATGAAGGATATGTTTCGTGAAAGAACATCTATGTTCTTAACTCTTTTGAATAGTAACAGTTTTGGTAAAAATATTGGAACTAACAACAATCCAGTCAAAATGTTTCAACAAATCCAAGACGCTATTCCACAAAAGAAAGCTGCCATGCTTTGTGGGTCATATTAGAGCTCACTCCAATCTTCCTGGTCCTTTAGCTGAGGGTAATTCGAAATGGAAAGATCCCTGCTCGGGATTATGGAAGGGTCCCGATCCTGTGTTAATATGGGGTCGAGGACATGTTTGTGTTTTTTCACAAGAGGAGAATGAAGCTCGGTGGTTACTGGAGCGTCTGGTAAGGAGCGTGGAACTAAGGAAGGGTCAGCTCCAATGATGTTCCTATAAAGGAACCAGAATGAAAGTGGCTCGATTAGTATTTCTGAGGTTTTGTCACTGGTTAATGTAAACAGTGCGGAAATGGAGTTCAGAGCTATCGCTTCTTGGCCTTTTGGCTAAGATCAAGTGTGGAGTTCAGAGCTGTGCCACTTTTGGCCTTACTAGCTCCTTTAGAAAAGTACTTTATATCACCTAATAGCTGTGCAGTATTTGCCAAAGACCTTTACAGCAGCTAAATATGGTAATTTAACGCTCAGCATGAAGTGAAGTTTTTCAGTAGAAAGAACCAAAAGTACTGCTGTAATAGAAATGTTTGTCTGAATTGAAGCACTTAGGGGAACTACTATGAATTTGGGTGAAGGGACAGCCTCTAGTTAAAAACCGTCTACCGTTGACAGTGCATCTCTGCCGGTCCGGAACGCTGAGAGAACTGGCAACTTTGGAGTGTGGCTTCGTCCCGAAGATGTTACAGTCCCCTAGCAACAACTATCACAATTCTATAACAACACTCACTAAATCCCAGTGTTGTATAACAAAGCTAACTATAAACTTTAAACTTTAGAAATGATGTACGTACTTCCTGTCTAGTTAAGAGAATCTTTCTAATAGAGATAGTGATAATAAGAGTAAGAAGTAGAAAAATTTAAATAAGATATGAGTTTGTAGAAATTATTCTGTCTTGTTAGATCTGTGTTAAGAAACCTTTAGGTGTTTGCTAAGTTAAATATATGCTAATGGTAGCCCTATATAAGTTTGTAAAAGTAATAAGTAATAAGAAATATATTTGCTAAAGTAGTTCTATAGTTTCCTTAAGGAGTATAAAAAAGTAGATGTTAATGTTATGAGTTTGTAAAAACATGTAAATGTTGAATGTGAGTCTAAATGCTTTGCAAGGCAAAATGTTATATGTGAGTTTGTAAAAAAGTGTAAATGCTAAGTGAGTCTATGCTTAATGTATATGATGAAAAAACCTGAGATACAGAGTTAGTGTCCTAGCAGACTGCAAAGTAGGCAGTCTGAATGGTTTCAAAAGTTCCAGAAGCCGCTAAGAAGCTAAGAATGGCAGACGCCAGAACCAGCACAAGGCATCTGCAGCTGAGATCCGTGGAAAATCAGCGCAACACAGAAAAACCTGAGCTAACATCAAAAACGGTGCGGTTTAGAATACCACTGTACCTAAAAAGGTCTCTGACTTGAGAATAAAAGTTCAGAGACGCTTGTTTGAACAAAAATTGTTAACTGCAAAAAGTTTTGGTTGAAAAACATCTCTTCATATTTGGAAGTGAAAGCCTGATACCAGAATTTATTTCTTGTTTGAACTTTTTGAACTTAAAATAATGAGATAAAACTACAAAATGATTTTTGTTATGGATTTCTTCATATTTGGAAGGCTAGTACCAGAATTTATCATTTGAATTCTAGGACTTAATGAACTGAACAATAGATTTCATTGCAATGGGACAATTTTGAGTTTACTTATAGTAATGACCTAGGAACTGTTTTCTGGAATTGGGTTAAAAACAGAACTGTTTAAATGAAGAAATTTATTATTTCTACCTAGAATCAAGATGCAGTTTTGTGTATGCATATATGCTTTATTAATTGGTGATTCATGAATTGTTTTGTGGAACTGTTTATGTAAAAATGAAATTACTTACAGAACTGGTTTTGTGTTATAAATGGAACTGTTTAAATGGAAAAGTTTGGGTTTTATAACTAGGCTTGAGATTTTGCTTAAAAAATTATAAAGAAAAGGGGGAGAGTTAATATTCCTTAGTCTAATTTCAAAAATTATTTGAGTGGATTAATGTCATGTTTTTGTTAGTAAGAAATGCAAATGGGGTATACTAAGAGACTACTTTTAAAGTGTAAAGAGTTTATTAAGAAACTGCTTTTGGATGTTTTGCTAAGTTTTCAAAGTATTAGTGGTTAGATTGAAAATATTGCTTTTCAATATGGGTTTGTAGAAATTGTATAAGTTTGGGTTCCTCTAACTAGGTTTGAGATTTTGTTTAAAAAATTATAAAGGAGGAGTTATGAGATTGAATTATGTTTGCAGAAATTATATTTACCCTATTGATATTAATGCACCCTGGTTTTGTGGAGTTAAGGAATATTTAAGTTTGATGTGAATACATCGAAGTTTTTCCTATGTTCTGTTAGCAAGAAAATTCAAATGATTAAGAGTTAAAGTTGTAAGATGGAGAAAATTGTTAACTATATTTAGCACCATATATGCTAATTCAAATGGTTCTGTTAAGAGTTTGCTTTGAGTTGTAAGATTGAGAGAATTGTGACTATGTATAGCAATATTTATGTTAACCTGTTAATGGTAATGATGAAGCTAAGGGATTAAGTTTGTAGTCGCCTTAAGAGTTTTTGGCTTAGAAAGGGCTTGAGGCAGCTAACACTACTGTAGTCACCTTGGACTTAATTCAAAAGAGAAATGCCATCTTTATCATCCTCTACTCCCATACTGGGAGGTGTAACAGCTATGGAGATTGCTGTAAGCCATTAATAGTTATTTTTTTATATATTAAGAAAGGGGGACCTGTGGGAGCCCGTTCTCGGGTTCCTCGTGGCTTTACCCAGCAGGTCCGCATAGAGGATGATTAGGACCACGGGCCTGGGTGCAGGTGTCTGAGATGGTCTGCACTTGGCTGTGCTGGGGGAGGAGGTCTTTTGCTCCACCCCTTGGCGTCTCTATAAAAACCCTGGGGCAGAGACAGTCGGGGCCATTGGAATAGGTTCCAGGCCCTCTCAAGGCTATCCTTTATTTTCTATCTGTTTATCTCCGCGATATTCTCCGCAATAAATCCTTCTATCTAATATTTCCTGCTGCTCGCACTCAAGAAAACTCTGGGGAACTGTGCGGGTGGTTGGGTAAACGCCCCACATTCTTCTACCAGCTCTTCTAAAGCCTGAAGTTTCTCTGTTGTTAAAGGCCATTGCTGGACTTACAGGCTTGTCTGTCAACCATTTTAAAGGTAGAGCTGTTGTTGTTTTTGGAAGATCATCAGTTGTTGTGCCTTGTTCTTGTATAATATGGATGGCTGGTGACCACTCAGAATAATGCCTTCTAATATTTCTCCCAGAAACATGTGCTAGTTTATGATTTGTTTCTGAGATTGGAGGGATGTTAATCTGAGTATTCCATTGTTGCAACAAGTCTCGACCCCATAGGTTCATAGCTATGTTAGATACATATGGTTTCAATTTTCCTCTCTGTCCTTCTGGACCTATACATTCGAGCCATCTTGCACTCTGTTTCACCTGAGATAATGTCCCAATACCTAACAGTTGAACGTTTCCCTCCTGAAGAGGCCAAGTTGGATGCCAAAATTCTGGTGCAATTATGGTAATGTCCGCAACTGTGTCTACCAGGCCAGACAACAAAACACCATTTATTTTTATTGATAATTTTGGTCTTTGTTCATTACTAGAAGTTTGCCAAAAAATTTTCTTTATGTTTTCTCCTGAATTTTCTATTCTCTCTGTTTCATCATCCTGACCAGCATGACTTTTTCCAATAGGCATTTGGTTATTTAATTGCTCTGAGTAGGGGTTTCCTCTATGACTGCAGGAAAGGTTTGAACTGGATTTGCTATTGGGGCCTGCATGAGGCCCCTCTGGGAGTTTCCCGAAGACTGAGGCAAAGGATTACCCTGTCTGTCCCTTGTTGATCTACATTCGTTGGTCCAGTGTTTTCCCTTACCACACCTTCTGCATACTCCAGAAAGAAGGGGCAGTCTTTTGCCATTGTTCCTTGAAGAAACATTGTTTCTAGGAATGACCTGTTTATAGTCCCTTTTCAAATGTCCTTGCTTTCCACATTCAAAACATCTAACATTTCTCAAACCTTTTGAAATTGCTTCTCCTACCTACGTATCATCATGCTCATGAGCTTCAACATTAACCGTGTCTCTAATCCAATCTTCCAAAGGTGCAGATCTTGCCTTTAACGGCCTGATTATTGTTTTGCATGCTGCATTTGCATTCTCAAAGGCCAAAGATTCAATTATTATCTTACTAGCTTCTGAATCCGGGACCATTCTCTTTACTGCTGAAGCCAGTCTTTGTAAAAAATCTGTGAAAGATTCTTTTGGGCCTTGTACAACCTTTGTAAATGACTCAGTTTTTTTTCTTGGTTCCTCAACTCTGTCCCATGCATTCAAGGCTGCTGTTCGACATAAAATTAGGGTTTGGACATCATATAAACATTGTGTTTGTGCTGAAGCATATTGACCTTCTCCAATAAGCTGATCCTGGCAGACTTGTATTCCTTTATCCCTCCACTGTTTTTCTATGTTTTTAGCTTCATCCTTGAACCAAGTTAGCCACTGAAGCCTTTGACTGGGTTCAAGAACAGCTTGTGCCAGCTCCCGCCAGTCCTGTGGTACAATCCTATTATATGTTGACCAAGAGTTTAACATTTGCTTTACATATGCAGAATGCATGCCATAAGATACTATTGCCTCCTTAAACCTTCGTAAATCTAACATTTCAATTGGAGCCCAAATATTTTGTGTAGTCATTTGATCAGGCAACTGCTGTATGGTTACTGGACAAACTAAGGGTGACTGTGTGAAAACAGGCTTTCTTTCTGTAACCCTATGATCCAATCTTGAAGCAACTTCACTGTTAGTTTCTTCTGTCTGAGTTTTTACAGGTTTATCAAGTTTTTCTAAAGCTGTCACCCTGGCACTTAAATTGACTATCTTTTTAAATAGTAAAATGAGGATAAGCATAGTAATAAAATGCATAATTCGATCAACATTAATCTTCTCATATAGCTGTTCCATTGTCAGACTGCTTAAAATTGCAAACAAAGCCCAATTTTCTTCCAATGAACACAGAAAACCCATTTTTTTTTAATGTGGAAAAAATTTCTCTTTTAAATAGTTTCCTTTAAAATATCTGATATGTTAAGTGACTTACCAAGTCCTCATAGAACAGTACCAATCCGAGGGAATTTCAAAACAGCCACCTAGTGTCCGAGGTGTGAATCCAGAGAGAGAGAGAGAGAGAGAGAGAGAGAGAGAGAGAGAGAGAGAGAGAGAGAGAGCACGCAAGTACTGTAGCCGCAAGTTCTGCCTAAGAGCTTGAATCCAGCCACGTGTTCCTGCTTGAGCCTAGTCAAGCCTTGGCTCTGGCTACCTTAAGCTCCAACCATGCGTTGGCTTTACAGGCAGGGCCCCTGTTCGGCAGGGCAGGCCTGAGTTGTCTGTAGCACCGGCTTTAAGCAAGTAGCTCAAGGTTAGTCCAGCCTGAGGCCAAGCCAACCTGGGCCCGGCCGGGCTAGGGAGCCGGCCGCCCTGGCGGGAAACCGGACCTGCTGGCCACCCTGGCGGGAAACTGGACCTGCCGCCAAGCCAAGTTAAGCGGTTTTTAATGGATTCTTGTCACGTTGGGCGCCAAATGTAGATGTAACCAATGGTCTTATTAAATAAGAAACACAGAGCCGGTTCAGAGAAGAAAGCCAAGAGGTCAGAGCTAAGAGCCTCACCCTTCCTGATTCAGGGATCCTCTTCATGCAAGAGAGCTCTCCGGAAAAAAAGGGGCCTACTTCCTGTGTGTAGGTCTTTATATACTCTAGCTGTTCTGCCTTCTCATTGGTTGTAAACCCAAACATGTGACTGCCTCATCACTGCCTGAATGTACTGCCCTCCAGGTCCTTAAAGGCGTGTGCCACCGCCGCCACGCACTTGCTATGGCTCTAATAGCTCTGACCCCCAGACAACTTTATTTATTAACATACAATTAAAATCACATTTCAGTACAAGTAAAATACCACCACAGAAAACATCAAGAATGAGAGAATAAGGAAGAATAAAGGTAGAGTTAGAAGGAGAACATCTAGAGAGACAGAAGGGACATTTATGAGTAGAGATAAGAATACAGAATGGAGAATACAAAAGAAGAATAAAGAAAATGTCTGAAGGAAACCATCAAGAGAATGTGTGAATGTCTTTTTCCCTAACCCCTTCAGATTAAAACAAGTCTAGTATGTGACAACTCTGTGGATTCCCTTTGAGCTCTGTGCTGCTGGGGACTGGTCTCCCAGGGCAGTGATAGACTAAGGCCTGTATCTTCTCTTTTCTCACCTAGGAACAACCAGGCCTATGTACTACTTACTGCCTCAATTCCTTCCCGTTTCTTCTTTTTAGCTGAAGTTGTAAAACCATATTTGAAAGAAATTTTTACATTCTTTGGCTTCATTGACATCCTATCATTATTCCTTAATACTTTCTTTGGTTATGAAAGGCCTTGTAATTTCTTTCATATTTAGAGATGGCTGGGTGGTGCGGACTGGGTCTCAGTAGGAACACCAGACCAAGGGAGAACAGGTTGAAGGTACTCAGGATAAGTGGGATTCGGCGAATGACAGACAGACACAGACACCAGAGTATGCTGTGAACTGCTGCAATTTTACTCAGATCAAGCAGTGTTTTTTATACATTCATTTGAGGAAACATGGCAATCGGCCAGTGGGGCGATAGACATAGAATTAACAATGTGGTCACACAATTTTCTCAGAATGATTAATAGATCTCATGAGTACAGGTGTTATTTCCTCTTTTGTGGTCCCTCATCCAGACAGAGAACATTACGGCCCTAGCTGAAGTTTTTCCTTCTACGTAGTTATTAGACCTTTGTTTTGTATCACAATTAAACCCTTCCCACCATCGTTCTAACCACGGTTTCATTTGTGTGAAAATATTTAACCTTTGCTTGCAGGTGAGAAGGCACCAGGGGGGTTGGGACCTAGCTATTCTTTCCATGAACTGTAACTTATGCCATTCTGTTTTCATACTATTATGATTCACCCATTGGTTCCCATGTTTATCATAAGCTCCCGTAAAGGGCAATGGCTCCAAATAATTATTATATCTAGGATTAAAGTTAGGGGGTTGCCACCACCGACCCTTGATGAGAAACTCTATTTGTCCCTTGATAATTCTTGTAGGACTGGCTAGTTCCTGTAACTGCTTCCTTGCAGCTGCTGTTGGCTGCGCGTGTGGATTGCTTATGAGTTCCTGGACTTTTACTTTCATCTCTCCTCACTAGAATATTTGTCCCTCTGAGTCATAAGTTCTTTTTGTTCTAAGTCATTCATAAATTCCCCCAAACTTCTAGGACCCTCTTTAACTGTTTGCCTAAAAGCTTGAATTATAGGTGGGGGTATTGAGGCCACTTTTGAGGAATCATTATTCTCTTTATGGGGCACATCAGGAACATTGAGAGCTAACTCCCTGAAATCAATACACAAGGAAACAGCAATAGTCACAGCTGCAAAGAGAAAAAGGCAGAGTGCCAGCCAGCCTCTGCAAGCAGATTTTGCGTGGTTCCGTGTAGCCTGGCACCATGATTCGGGCAGATTGATAAGGGGTCGCCAGGGGCATAGACCCGAGGGCCGCGAGCCCCCCTTTCCCATGTAACCACCTCATCCAAGGCATTTGTCACGTGGGCGACACCATCGTGGGCGTGGCAGCTGGGGGAATTAAATCACTAGTCTCCAATAAGAGCATTTCTAAAGATAAACTGTGGTGTTAAAGCAGAAGGAGTGTCAAAGAGTGATCACAGTTATTTGTCATTATAAAATGTTTGGAAATGTGAAGAGCAGTTAGAAAAACATCAGGAAAACTATGAGAAATATTTGAGGCAAGAAACATTCATCCAGAAGTCAAGAAATTGACTGTGAACATGGTAATTATGAGAGAGGCTGTCTTCTTCCTGCTTAGCTTATTCTTTGAGATTATTTCCAGGGGCTGGAGAAATGGTACAGTGGCTAAGAGTACTGGCTGTTCTTCCAGAAGACGCAGGTTCAATTCCCAGCACCCACATGGTGACTCACATCTATGATTGTATCCACATGGGATCTGATGTCTTCCTTTGGAGTGCAAATGCACATGCAGACAAAACACCCACCTGCAGACATAAGTGAATCTTTGAGAGAGAGAGAGAGAGAGAGAGAGAGAGAGAGAGAGAGAGAGAGAGAGAGAGATTATTTCCATCATTGTGACTCATATACAAAATGTTTAAAACATGATTTGGAATTCAGTGATTGTAGCATAAATCTTAAAGAATCTTATTAATAAAAACAAACCTGGAGCTAGGTATTGGGGTGAATGCTGGAAGATCAGAGAAGCAGAACAAGCCGCAGCCACCTCACCTTGCCAGTTCCTCAGCTGATCCTGTTTCCTCATACTGGATGCCTCTGAGTCCTCATCCAGAATGAATCTCAGCTGAACTGTGCTGCTCAAAAGCCTAAAAGCTTAACCAAGCTCTAGCTCCTCATCCTCACACTTTAAATACCTTTCTGCTTCCTGCCATCACTCCCTGGGATTAAAGGCTCACTTCCTGGGATTAAAGGCATGAGTCACCATGCCTGACTGTTTCCAGTGTGGCTTTTTTTTTTTTTTAATTTATTTTAATTTATTTTGCAATACAATTCAGTTCTACATATCGGTCACTGATTCCCTTGTTCTCCCCCCTCCCGTCCCCCTCACCTTCCTCCCAATGCCCCCCCCCCATTCCCATCTCCTCCAGGGCAAAGCCTTCCCCACAGACTGAGGTCAACCTGGTAGACTCAGTCCAGGTAGGTCTAGTCCCAAGCCAAACAATCCTGCATAGGCCCCAGGTTTCAAACAGCCAACTCATGCAATGAGCACAAGATCTGGTCCCATTGCCTGGATGCCTCCCAAACAGATCAAGCCAATCAACTGTCTCACCCATTCGGAGGGCCTGATCCAGTGTGGACCCCTCAGCCATTGGTTCATAGTTCATGTGTTTCCATTCATTTGGCTATTTGTCCCTGTGCTTTATCCAACCTTGGTCTCAACAATTCTCGCTCATATAAACCCTCCTCATTCTCGTTGATTGGACTCCCAGAGATCCACCCAGGGCCTAGTCATGGATCTCTGCATCCAGATCCCTCAGTAGTTGGATGAGGTTTCTAGCACAACAATTAGGGTGTTTGGCCATCCCATCACCAGAGTAGGTCAGTTCGGGCTGTCTCTCGACCATTGCCGGCAGTCTGTTGTGTGGGTATCTTTGTGGATTTCTGTGGGCCTCTCTAGCACTTTGCTTCTTCCTGTTCTCATGTGGTCTTCATTTACCATGGTCTCCTATTCCTTGTTCTCCCTCTCTGTTGTTGATCCAGCTGGGATCTCCCGCTCCCCCAAGCTCTCTTTCCCTCGACCCTCGCCTTTCATTACCCCCACTCATGTCTACATGAACAGCCAGTGTGGCTTTAAACTCACAGAGATCCAGATGGATCTCTGTCTCCCAAGTGATAGGATTAAAGGCATGTGTGCCACCATTTTCTGGCCTCTATGTCTAGTGGCTATTCTGTTCTCTGACCCCAGATAAGTTTATTAGGGTGCACAATATTTTGGGGAACACAATATCACCACAAGTGATCATCATGAAAATTTTGCAGACAAAGGTAGTGAATGTAATAAAACCTGTCAAAACATTCACTTTACTGAGTTTTCAAGAACTCACACTGGAGATGGACCCTACAAGTGCCCTGATAATGCTCTTTCTTGGAATACCAAAGGACATATGTAGAGAAAAACCTAGTGCCAGGAATATGTAAAATTCTTCATCTGGTGCTCTAATCTTACCAGGCACCAGCTTATTCACACAGGAGAGAATCCCTATGAGTGTAAAGAATGTGGAAAGTCTTTTATCTGAAGTTCCTACCTTACTGGATCTCAAAAGAGTCATACTGGTGGGAAGCCCTAGGAGTGCAAAGAGTGTGGGAAGTCCTTCAGCTGGTTTTCCCACCTTGTCACTCACCAGAGGACACACACAGGAGACAAATTATATACTGGCTGTCAGTGTAGGAAATCCTTTGTTCATAGCTCCAGGATGATTAGGCATCAGACAACTTACACTGGAGAGAAGCCCAATGAATGTCCTGAATGTGGGAAGTCTTTCAGACAGAGCACTCATCTCATTCTACATCAGAGCACTCATGTCCAAGTGCAGCCCTATGAGTGTACTGAATGTGGGAAGTCCTACAGCCAGAGGTTTCACTTTGTTGTGCACCATAGAATTCACATTGGACTGAAGCCTTGTGAGTATAATGACTGTAGAAAATGCTTCAGTTGAAGCTCTCATCTTTTCTCACATCAGAGAACCCACACTGGAGAGAAACTATATGAATGCAATGATTGTAGAAAGTCCTTTGGCCAGAGTTCTGCCTTCATTGCACATCAGAGAAATACTGAAGAGAAAACATATGAATGTTGTCAATGTGGGAAGGCTTATATCAGGAAGAATGATCTCATTAATCACTAAGTGAGTTCACACTGGACAGGAGGCTTGTAAGTATAGCCAAAGTAACATTATCTTCATACAGCACTCTCCATTTATGATCCATCAGATAGCTCAAACTGGGAATAGTTCTTCACATGTCACCAGTGTGGGTCAGGGCTATTAACCAGGCAAATTATGCCATAGAAAGCACCCACTGATACAATACAGAGCATCTTTTTACGATGAGTAGAATGGCTGAAGAGAAGCTGTGCAAAATGGATCTTGTAGAAATGCTTCCAATCTTATTAGCACTTTGTTGCATTCCATAGACTGGGTCCTGGATGGAGGCAAAACATACAAATTTCATTCTGGCATACAAATCAGGTTTTGTTCTTTGTAAAATTCCCACTACATGCATTATCCTTGGAGCATTCTTTACAAAGTCTTAAATCTAAGATGGTTTAAAGAAGTTGAGAAATAATAATATTCCCTTCAGAACACATAAATGAGCATGCCAGTGTGGAGAGTTCCTGATAATAAAATGTAAGTTAATAGTTATTGCACCAAGTGATGGGAAATAATACTCCAGCAAGTTTGTATGGCAGTGTTGACTTAAATTTTACTTGTCTTCTGGAACACTTAATAGAGTTTAGCATGTTTTATACATCTTACACAAACATTTTGGTTAGTAACAAGTAGAATACCTATAATGTAAAACAAAGAAACATATTTTTACACTTCCAGTAATCCATTTAAAATATACTTGCATATCATCAAACATTGAGTAGAAAAAATATAAATTATCTAGATAAATGGACAAAAATTTATTTGTTAGAGGATAGTATTTTGAGTGTGGGTTTTTTTTTGTGTGATACTAGAGATTGAACTCAGAGCCTTGAGCATGCTAGACAAACTATCATTGAGCTGTATCCCTAACATGAGTGAGTTTCACTGAAATAACTTAAGACAAAAAAATTCAAAATGCTATCTTAGTCTCTATTCTGAAGCATGAGGATTACTTGCTTGCAAATCTTACTGTCAATTCTAAGTTATTTGAGGCTTTGATTAGAATTCTACTGAAGATATGGTAGTAACAACTTCTGAAAATTTAGACATGAAACCTCTCTGGATACATAGATCAGAGAGAATGTTGGGCATCAGATACAGTAGAGAATGAGCCTTTCCTCATGATTCGGATCAGGAGCCTAGGTAGTGTTGAGATCAAGTGTGCTCTGAGGTAAATATAGCTCCTTTCAGGAAATCTTCTAATGCAGGATATACTCAGATTATCAATAAAAGGACTATTTATTAAAGGATTATATTGGAGGGAATAACTCATTAATGCAGGATAAGGCAGATTCAGTCACAGAGTCCTGGAAGACTGAGAACTGGTCCCATGTTGCTTCATGCCACCTAATTCAGCCCCCACCATCCAAGAGCATGAGAGAGAAGGGACCTGTGTTTGTGCTCCCCAGGTCTTAAGCTAGCCAAGAGGCCACATCTTAGGGGATGGTACCCCAAGGCCATAGGTGGAATGAATACCCATTACATTTCCCCTTTTTGTGTAAATAAAAAAGTTCTAAACCTAATACAAAGCTACATACAATAAGAATGATTATCAAGTTGTCCAGGAGAAGGAAAAGGTAATAACATAAACAAAAATGGAAATACAGCCAACAAGAACAACATCAAACAAGAAACACATGCTAAATATCCAGACCATAGGTAAATAGCAAATTACAGAGATTACTCTAGTTAGTACTAGATTACTAACTCTAGTAGCTGATATGTTCTTAGCTAAGATATGAAAGGATTGTAACTGTAACTATCTAGTCTTCAACTCCATCGAAGATGCCAGAAGGATATAATATTACCTAAGTAGACAGGAAGTGCATTGTAAGCAACTTCTAAAATTCTAGAAATGACAGAGACATCTGGCCACCTTGACAATCACCCAAAGTTCCTCTGCAATGTTGGGGCATTACAGTCTATAGGCCTAAGGTCTCTGGAAGATATTTTAATGAAGCAGGAAATTTGAAGGACTGTCTTGCCTATTGGCAAAGTTTATCAGTTGCTTTCCTTTGTGTCCTGCAGAATGTCTGACAGTATCTTCTGTGAAGCAGGAACCTGAAGGACCATCTCCCCTTGTTTTGGCAAAGTTCAGTGGTCACTTTCCTATGGGTTCTGTATATCCAGTTTATACAACATACTGTCAAACAGTCCAGGCAAGAGCAATTTCTTGCTCAAATAGCCAATTTTTTCCACATTGTAAGCAAACTCCATAACAAGTTTCTTTGATGACCATTATCTTCTCTGAAGTAGACTGGTGCTGCCAAGAGCAGACATGTCTCAATGTCCAGAAAAGTCTAAGTTCTTAAAACATTTTAAATGTTATATTCTGTAGGTCTTTGAAGTGTTTGAAGATTACCTACCTAATTAAAATTTATCTTTGTATACCTAGAAAACTTAACATGACTATAAGTTTGATTATCATTGATGATTAATTGTTAATCTGTAGTTCTTAATTATACATTACAATTTTAAGTGAGTTTCATAAACATAATATTTTAAAGAAGAATAGAAATACATATACAGTATAACAAAATTGTATATTTATTGTATCAATAAACCAAAATATGTACCAATGTAAAGTATTTTGAGATTAACAGTTGTTTTTTGCATCAAAGTAGATTCAATAATCTATCTTTTTTATCATTTGTATATCATATCTCTCTTTCTTCTTTTAGAAAGAGATTGACTATGACCAATAACAATTTGTAACCAAACCCCCAAAACAAAGACAAACATCCATAATCCATTTTTTAGGAATGTGGGCATAGTTGTCTATACTACTTCTTGCTGATTGGGGGCACTGTTTATCTTATGGGAACCCTGAGAAAATTTAGGATTATGGTCAAATCCTGACTGGAATAGTCTGTGAGGCTGGATCATCTCAGCTAGCAGCCTTGAAGCCTTTCTGGATGCAGAACTCAGAGGAAACTGCAACAGAAGTGCTCTGAAACATTGGATCATCTGGGCCATCTGTTCCCATTGAAGATTTTTTCAGGGGATCTTGTTCAATCAAACTATATTAGCCTAGAAGCAATCCAAAGGTTCTCATCTTCTGTGGAAACAAAAGCAGAACCTCTTTTCTAATGCAACATATCCTTTGATCCAAATTTTGAAGCCAAAATACCTTTAAAATATATATGTTGGTTTAACTTAGCAACCTTTACAATCACATGTCTCTCTGCAGTTAAAAAAATCCCAAAGAAAACACAACAATATTCAGTATGCAGACTCTCTGTGTATTTTCCATCTTTAAGTGGCTTATTATATTTTTTATTACTCTATTTCTTTTTTATGGACTTTTCTACCCTTTTTCTTTTTCCTCTCAAGCCTACATATATTTTTAAACATACTTAACCTGTTTAGAGTTTTTTCCTCATCTTAATCTGTTTTATTGTATATCTGTAATCCTTTTCTGACCAGGAGAGATTCTAAACTGCCAAGCTGTGTGGCTGGGATGAAAGTGTAGCTTTGGCAGCTAGCTCTGTCCTGTTCAGCTTTTTAGCATGATGTAGATACCAATGAGTCATGCTTAACTCCTCAGTTCTGGGAAGCAATATTAAGTAACGTGGAGCTGTGTTCTTAAGTCCATGGCTGTGCTCTCAAGCTGGCAGGCAGTGGCTGAAAGAATCTTCTCTGTACTGTGGCCTATGGGAGAAACTTTGGAAATCAGCCACACCAATTAGCTCATGGTGACTGGCAGCCAACTCCATCTCACAGGCAGCTGTCAGGAAACATGTCTCTGTACTGCTGCTAGCATGAGACTGTGAGACCAGGAAGCCCAGTGTGGCTGCATTTCTGTGCATTAAGAATGCTTTTTAAGTTTTATCAGGTCTATATGGATCAATGCCCCATGTTGGGTGCCAATTGTAGATGGAAGTTTCTGTCCCACCTGGTCCCAAGGTCCAGACGAATCTCTCCCACCCGTGGTCCCACAGGTACTTATAAAATAATCACTCAGAGGCTTAATATTAATTACAAACTATATGGCCTATGGCTTAGGCTCATTACTAACTAGCTCTTACAACCTAACTCTACCCATTCCTATTAATATTTGTTTTGCCACATGGCTTCATGGCATTACCTGTTCTCTCACATCTTGCTTCTCCTGGAGGTGGCTCACAGCATCTCCCCAACTTCACCTTCCTTCTCCCTGTATCTTTGCTTGGATTTCCTGCCTGGCTCTATTCTGCCTTGCCATAGGCCATAGCAGCTTCTTTATTAACCAATAGTAACATATATTCACAGCATACAGAAAGACAATCCCACAGCATTTCCCCATTTCTGGCTAATCAAAAAAGTTTTCATTTTAATATAGTAAAATTACATATAACAAAACAGTTAGCAATCAAGAATTACAGTTACAATATCTCGTCTATTTGTATTTGGGTGTCAATTGTAGCCAGAAGTTTTTCTGTGTCCCTCCCTCCAGTTCCCCATCAAGCAGATGCTTATAAATAATCACTCAGAGGCTTAATATTAATTACAAACTGCTTGGTCTATGGCTCAGTTTTCTTGCTAGGTAGCCCTTTCATCTTAAATTAACCTATTTCTATTAATCTAAGTTTTGCCATGTGACCGTGGTGTTACCAGTCTGCTGGTATCTTATTGCTCCTTGGATAGCTGGATCGTGTCTTCCCTGACTCTGCCCTCTTTTGCCCATATCTCTCTTGGATTTCCTGTCTGGTTCTTATCCTACCTTACCATAGGCCAAAACAGCTTCTTTATTAACCAATAGTAGCAACATATATTCACAGCATACAGAAAGACCATCCCACAGCAATCTTCCTTTTAAAGGAAGTCCTTTATGAAGAAAATGTAGTGATCAAGTGTAGTGACTTGTCTGTCTTCTCTGTGTCTAACAAATAGACTGCTCTTCTATGCATTAGAGCTGGTGGTAGTGTTTAGCTTGAGTGATCATGGTTAATCATAAATGAGTAAATACATAGCGTAGAATACATACAGCAAATGGGTGGAACTGTAGGTTTTATTTATAAATGTAGGAACCTGTAGGCCAGGTAGACCTGGAACCTGTGACCCTCCTTCCTTAGTCTCCTAAGTTCTAGGACGACATGTATTTATCATCATGACAGGCCTCAAACACCTTTATAATTATTACCTGTAATCATATTATTGCTGTGGGATATTCTGTATGGCAAATGTGTTGCTAATTAGTCAATAATAAAACATTGATTGGCCATTGGCTAGGCAGGAAGTGTAGGTGGGACAAGGAGGAGAATAAAGCTGGGAAGTGGAAGGCTGAGTCAGAGAGACACTACCAGCTACTCTTGAAACTGAGAAGCTTTTGTAGAGCAAAGGATACAGTCAACAAGGCAAAGCGACAGCCTACAGAATGGGAAAAGATCTTCACCAACCCCACATCTGACAGAGGACTGATATCCAGAATATATAAGGAACTCAAGAAATTAGACATCAAAATGCCCAACAGTCCAATTAAGAAATGGGCTATAGAACTAAACAGAGAATTCTCAACAGAGGAAACTCAAATGGCTGAAAGACATTTAAGGAATTGCTCAACATCCCTAATCATCAGGGAAATGCAAATCAAAACAACTCTGAGATACCACCTTACGCCTGTCAGAATGGCTAAGATCAAAAACACTGAAGACACCTTATGCTGGAGAGGATGTGGAGCTAGGGGAACTCTCCTCCACTGCTGGTGGGAATGCAAGCTTGTACAACCACTTTGGAAATCAATATGGCACTTTCTTAGAAAATTGGGAATCCATCTCCCCCAAGATCCAGCTATACCACTCTTGGGCATATACCCAAGGAATGCTCAACCACACCATAAGAGCACTTGTTCAGCTATGTTCATATCAGCATTGTTTGTAATAGCCAGAACATGGAAACAACCTAGATGCCCTTCAACTGAAGAATGGATAAACAAAATGTGGTACATATACACAATGGAATACTACTCAGCAGAGAAAAACAATGACATCATGAGGTTTGCAGACAAATGGATGGATCTAGAAAAAATCATCCTGAGTGAGGTAACCCAGACTCAGAAAGACAAACATGGTATGTACTCACTCATAGCAGGATACTAGATGTGGAACAAGGCTGACTTGTCTGCTACTCATACCACCAGGGAGGCTACCTGGAAAACAGGACCCCAAGAAAGACATGGGGATTGCCCAATGACAGAGAAATGGAATGAGATCTACATGAACAGCCTGAACATGAGTGGGGGTAGTGAAAGGCGAGGGTCGAGGGAAAGAGAGTTTGGGGGAGCGGGAGATCCCAGCTGGATCAACAACAGATAGGGAGAACAAGGAATAGGAGACCATGGTAAATGAAGACCACATGAGAACAGGAAGAAGCAAAGTGCTAGAGAGGCCCACAGAAATGCACAAAGATACCCACACAACAGACTGCTGGCAATGGTCGAGAGACAGTCCGAACTGACCTACTCTGGTGATGGGATGGCCAAACACCCTAATTGTCGTGCTAGAAATCTCATCCAACTACTGAGGGATCTGGATGCAGAGATCCATGACTAGGCCCTGGGTGGATCTCTGCTAGTCCAATTAGCGAGAATGAGGAGGGTTTATATGAGCAAGAATTGTTGAGACCAAGGTTGGATAAAGCACAGGGACAAATAGCCAAATGAATGGAAACACATGAACTATGAACCAATGGCTGAGGGGTCCCCACTGGATCAGGCCCTCTGAATGGGTGAGACAGTTGATTGGCTTGATCTGTTTGGGAGGCATCCAGGCAGTGGGACCGGGTCCTGTGCTCATTGCATGAGTTGGCTGTTTGAAACCTGGGGCCTATGCAGGATTGCTTGGCTCCGCCTGGGAGGAGGGGACTGGACCTACCTGGACTGAGTCTACCAGGTTGACCTCAGTCTGTGGGGAAGGCTTTGCCCTGGAGGAGATGGAAATGGGGCGGGGCTGGGGGGAAGGTGAGGGGGACGGGAGGGGGGAGAACAAGGGAATCCGAGGTTGATATGTAGAACTGAATTGTATTGCAAAATTAAAAAAATAAAAAAATATATTAAATTAAATATTAAAAAAAAAGAAAGGGCTTGAGGCAGCTAAGACTGCTGTAGTCACCTTGGACCTAATTCAAAAGAGAAATGCCATCTTTATCATCCTCTACTCCCATATTGGGAGGTGTAACAGCTATGGAGATTGCTGTAAGCCATTAATAGTTATTTTTTTATATATTAAGAAAGGGGGACCTGTGGGAGCCCGTTCTCGGGTTCCTCGTGGCTTTATCCAGCATGTCCGCATAGAGGATGATTAGGACCACGGGCCTGAGTGCAGGTGTCTGAGATGGTCTGCACTTGGCTGTGCTGGGGGAGGAGGTCTTTTGCTCCACCCCTTGGCATCTCTAAAAACCCTCGGGCAGAGACAGTCGGGGCCCATTGGAAAAGGTTCCAGGCCCTCTCGAGGCTATCCTTTATTTTCTATCTGTTTATCTCCGCAAGATTCTCCGCAATAAATCCTTCTATCTAATATTTCCTGCTGCTCGCACTCAAGAAAACTGGGGAACTGTGGGGGTGGAGGGTAAACGCCCCACAAGTTAACAACTTTTAATATTGTATCCAAAATTGTTTTGTTTGTACAAAGATCTTCCTATCTAGGGAGGAGACCCCAATCTTCAGATATTTTGGAAAGTCCATGACCCTAAAAAGATTCAGGATCTGTTTTAATTTTCTGTTTCAGCCATCTGTTTCATTATGTGTTCTGGGAGTCCCTGCAAATGCTCCGGTCAGCAGAGGAACAATGTTTGAGAGGCAAGAAGGAAATTTGGTTCAACACAACTTAGTTAGCCAGCACTGGTTCAAATTTCTAAAGTCTGACCCTGAGCAGTTTATAAGCATATCTAAGCACAGTGCAAAATTTGAAAAAAATTTTCTGGTGTAATACAATCCTCTGTGCACAGGAGGCATAATCACATCCAAACTCATCTCTAAGTACATGTCACTTCTTCTAAGGAGATTGGTTTTAGAGATAGACTACATGTATTATCTTTTTGTTTGTTTGTTTCTTTGTTTGAGACAGGGTTTATTTGTGTTGCCCTGGATGTCCTGGAACTTGCTCTACAAGTTGTAGTTGAATCTGGCTCTCTGCTCATTAGAAGAGGAACCCTCATGGTCCTGTCTCTGTCTTTCATGATCACTGAACTCTCTTAGAACTTGGTGAATTGCAGAAAATGCCCATCTTTACATGGAAATGACAGTTCACTGCCCTCTCATTTGATTCTTTAATTAAAAAAAAATATTTATGTATTTATTTTATGTGTGTGAGTGCTCTATCTCCATGTATGCTCTTTCACCAGAAGAGGACACCAGATCCCACCATGTAGTTTCTGGAAATTCTGAAGGGAGAGCATCCAGTGCTTTTAAAGGCTGAACCAACTCTCAGGGCCTGATTATTTCTTATTTATTCATTTTCCTGTGAGCTTGCATTGGTGGGAGAGTGGGAACCTGTATATTTGTGTATGATACTGCAGGCATGTGGTAGGAGCAGGTGGCATCTAAACCCTGTGTGAGTATGGGTCTGGCAATGGAAACTCTGTGCCATTCAGGTCCTTTAAAAAAACAACAACTTTATTTATTAAAAAAGAAAAGGTGTGCAATCAGCATCCAGGCTTCTTCTCATACTACCCCAAATCTCAACAACCACCAGAACTTGCTTTGTTCTGTGTGAAAATAAAAGTGTGCACCCCAGTGTATGCACACACTGCTGAGATCAGAGCCATAAACTAGCTCAGCTTTCTAACCCAACACCCAAAGTTTCATCCCATCCCCAGCCCAGGTTCCCTTTGCTTTTTTTATTCATTTCTTTTTACTTTTTTCTTTATTAATGCCAGGTTAATTATTTTAATTTTAATTGTGTAGGGAGGCCAGAGGCTTTGGATCCTCTAGAGTGGGTAGACATAATAGAGAAAGAAACAAGTAGGAAAGAAAGGAAGAAAGAAAGAAAAAAAGAAAGGAAGGAAGGAAGAGAAGAGAAGAGAAGAGAAGAGAAGGGAAGGGAAGGGAAGGGAAGGGAAGGGAAGAGAGAAGAGAAGAGAAGAGAAGAGAAGAGAAGAGAAGAGAAGAGAAGAGAAGAGAAGAGAAGTAAAATTAACTGGGCAGTGGTGATGTATGCTTTTAATCCCAGCACTCGGGAGGCAGAGGCAGGTAGATCTCTGAGTTGGAGGCCAGCCTGGTCTACAGAGCTAGTTTCAGGACAGCCAGGATGACACAGAGAGACCCTTTCTTAAAAAAATCAAAAAACTAATGTGGTGGTATTGTGTTCCCCAAAATATTGTGTACCCTAATAAACTTATCTGGGGTCAGAGAACAGAAAAGCCACTAGATACTTAGGATAGGCAGTGGTAGCACATGCCTTTAATCCTAGCATTCCAGAGGTAGAAATCCATCTGTTCAAGGATACAGCCAAGCATGGTGACACACACCTTTAATTCCAGAAAGCGAGCCTTTAATCCCAGGGAGTGATGGCAAAAACAGAAAGATATATAAGGCGTGAAGACCAGAAACTAGAAGCTTTTAGCTGGTTAAGGTTTCAGGCCTTGGAGCAGCAGTTCACCTGAGATTCATTCTGAATGAGGACTCAGAAGCTTCCAGTCTGAGGAAAAAGGACCAGCTGAGGAACTGGTGAGGTGAGGAAGCTGTGGCTTGTTCTGCTTCTCTGATCTTCCAGTGTTCACCCCAATAACTGGCTTAAGGTTTGTTTTTATTAATAAGAACTTTTAAGAACTAACTAACTAACTAACTAACTAACTAACTAACTAACTAACTAACTAAAACAAAGGAAAACAGGGCTGGGGCTGTTTTGAGGTTTCCAGACTGGCTTCTATCCTCAGCAGTGCTTAAACACATATCCAATGTGGGGGTCACTTTTCAACTCACAAGGGTGGGGACTGGTCCTCTACTTTCCAGCTCCTGAATGTTGGGATTACAGGCATGGACCAGCACACCCAGTTTGTGCAGCACCGAGAGGATAAAGCCCAGGTCTCCAGGTACCCTAGGCTATAAGGCAGATCCACAGCACTGCTGTCCTTTGTTTTATTCCAAATTTCAAGTCAATTATATGCATTTTATTTTTTACATTTATTTATTTTTATGTGCATGGCTATTTTGCCTGTATATATGTCTGTGTGAGGGTGTCAGTTCCCCTGGAACTGGAGTTACACACAGGTGTGAGCTGCCATGTGGGTGCTAAGAATTGAACCCTGGTCCTCTGGACAGCAGCCAGTGCTCTTAACCCTTGATCCATCTCTCCAGCCCCTAGATTTATGTTTATATTTATTTATTTATTTCACTTTTATGATTTATCTATCTATTCATTTAGTTACTTGATTCAGGATCTCTCTCTATAGTACTGGAAATTACCACCTAGACCAGGCTGGCCTCAAATTTATAGAAATCTGTCTCTGCTGAGATTAAAAGATTGCATCAGGACAAATGGCTTCTATTTGTTTGTTTAATTGTTCATTTACTTGTTTATTATTTATTCATTTACATTTTTGAGATTGCTGTGTAGACACTGGTGTCTTGCCTAGAACTCACAGATACCTAAACTAGGACTCCTGAATGTTTCTGATAACATTCCTGGAGTTAAAGAAGTAAAAGAAATCTAGGCATGGTGATACATGCCTTTAATCTCAGCACTGGAGTCTTGAGTCCAGAGGCAGGCAGAGTTCTGAATTCAAAGTCTAACTGGCCTACAGAAGGAGTTCCAGGACAATTAATTATATTGCTTTTAATTGTGTAGGGAGCCAGAGGCATTGGATTCCCTGGAGTGGGCAGGCATAATAGATAGATAGATAAACAAACAAATAAATAAATAAAGGTAAGTAGATAGATAGATAGATAGATAGATAGATAGATAGATAGATAAGGTTTATAGCGCCCTAAGCACTGGCTTCTATTCATAGCAGTGCATAAAGTGGTGTATTGCCACAGAACACAGAACAAAGCCAGTTTTATTCTAAGTTAATCATATTCATGTGTATATTTCTTCATTTTACTTTAATTTCATTATTTATCTGTTGTGGTGATGTATCATGTCCCCCAATATACTGTATTTCCAATAAAATTTACCTGAGGATCAGAGGAAAAAGTCAGCCACTATATTAACATAGAAGTTAGGCAATGGTAGCACACACCTTTAATCCTATCACTTGGGAGGCAGGGATCTGTCTGGATCTGTGTGAGTTCAAGGCCACACTGAGGACAGAGCCAGGCATAGTGATACCCTCCTTTAATCCCAACACTAACCATAGAGGTCTAGCGTCTGTACAGACAAACAGGAAGTGACAGAGCTGGTCAGGAAGAGGAAGTGATGTAGCTGGGCTGAGAGAGCAAATGAGAGAACAGAACAGAAAGGCATATAGGTGTGGGTAGATAGGAAGTAGCTCACTTTTGGAAGCTGTGGAGTTGGTAAGGTGAGGTTAGCTGTGACTTTTCTTATTCCTCTGATTTCTCTCAGGCTTTAACCCTAATTTCTGACTCTGAGTTTTTTTTTTTATTAAGAAGACAGTTTAGCAATTCATCTACAATCTGTTATGAGAGCCCACCCTAGTGTAAATATATATCTATTTATTAAGGGATGTAATGGGAAATCAGACTCACTAATACAATGCAGGGTAGGCGTGCTGCTGACCTGCTGCTGATCTAGCTTCCATTCTCTGCTGTTCTACCCAAAGATGGGACCAACATCAAGGCATTCTTCACTGCTGGCTCCAGTTCCCCAAGAGAAAGTGAGAGCACAACAGTGTGAGACCCCTCTCCTTCAGCTTTTAAACAGTCATATACACAGACGAGACTATGCCTTATGGCTCATAACCTCCAAAAGTCACTGGATGAAGGGATCAAAACCCCATAACACTTCCACTTTTTTCATAAATAAGAAGGTTCTAATTCTAACACAAAACTATATACAATAAGAACAACTATCAAGTATTGTCTAGAAGAAAGAAAGGGTAATGACATAAACAAAAGGTAACTATAACCAACAAGAACAACATCAAGCATGAAGCATATATTAAATGTCCAGTACAAAAGTAGTTGGCGAGCTTTGGAGATTACTTCAATAGCTGTCCTATCCTGAAGAATCTAAATCTTGTACCTGAAATGCTCTTAGCTAAAACATAAGAGGATTGTAGCCATAACTGTCTAGTCTTCAATCCCACCAAAGCCCTGAGAAGGAAAACAATATTACCTGAGTGATCAGGAAGTACAAGCAAGCAACTTTCAAAAATTCAAGAAATGACAGAGACAGCTGGCTGTCTGGACAGTTACCCAATGTTCTCTGCAACATTGGGGCATCCACTTTTGGCTACAGGCCTAGAATCTGACAGACCATTTTCAAAAGCAGGAAATTTTGAGAGACTGTCCTACCCTGTCTTGGCAAGGTTCAGCTGTCACTTTTCCTTGTGTGCTCTCATCTAGACTGAACAACATGCTGACTGTCAGCAGTCAAGGCAAGGGCAGTTCTTTGCCCAACAGGCTACTTTTGCCGAGAAGAAGATAAACTCCATATGGAGTGTCTTTGATACCTATTATCTTCTCGGGAGTAGATTGGTGCTACAATCACATCTCATGTCAACAGAACTCTAAGTTATTAAAGCATTTAAATGTCATATTCTCTAGGTCTATGAAGTGTTTGAAGATTACCTATCCATCTGACATATATATCTGTATATCTAGGAAACCTAACTAATATGGCTATAAGTATGACAAGCACGGTGACTATTAACCTGTATTTCTCACCAGCCTAAATAGCTTAAAGACTAAGGCTTTACATTATAAAAATAAATAATCTATAAACAGATGTACAGTATAAGGACAATGACCTCAAATTTGTGATGATATACAAAAATATATTAAGGTAGAAATGTATAGTGCAATATGACAACAGTACCTTAATTCATATCAATATGCAAAATATCCTAAACAGAAGTAGAACATACATATAGTATGGCAAATATAATTTTACATTTGTATTAATATACAAAAATATTTTAAATAGGAGTAGAAACATATGTACAATATGACAAGTACAGTTTCATATTTGTATCAATATACAAATTATCTTAAACAAAAGTAGAAAAATCTACATTTGTATCAACATACAAGAATCTATGCCAATGCAAATTATCTAAAGCTGATAGTTACTAATTTAGTTTACAACTATATATAATAATCTATCTTATTATTCTATCTTACCTATCCCCCCTTTTTTTCAAAAGAGATTCCTGAGTCTAAATTTTATTGTTCCACCCCCAACCCTATCCAACTTACAACCAACCCTTTACAAATGACAATTAACCATAACCCTGAGAAGACAAAAACCTGTTGGGAGACAGAGCATTGTTTTCTTAGAATTGCTTCCTATTGTTTAGTGGGTGATGGTGTCTCTGTGGGATTCCATAAAAATTAGAATAATGATTAAGTCTCATAAAGACTAGCTGTAGCATTTGTAACCAGTCTCAAAGTAGGGTAAGATGGTAGACCTTCTCACCTAGCCACCTTGGAACTGTCATGAACAGTTTGCAGCCCAAAGCTGATCTTTGTGTGTGTGGTGTTGGCTCAATGGCATTATTATGAACCAGGTAGAATCATTATTGTGGGGCCCCATCTTCCTTCTGGAGACTTCAGAGATTGCTGTTAGGGGAATTTATTGTTTACTGTGGAAAACTTAAACATTATTAATATAAAAATGGAAAGTTTAAATTTGAGGATATCACTATACCTAAAGAAAGCTTCAAAAGAATAAAAAATAAGTATGGTGAGAAATAGAATTTGAACAATGATAGTCCCTAAATTTTTGGTTTTCTTCTGTCCCACACCAGGTAGCTCTTCTGATATGAGACAGAAACTCTTTAATTTTTTGCTTTAACAACATGATTGGATTTAGAGAAGGAGAGAGCCACACTCTAACTCCAAAGCCAGCTTTGATTTTAATTGAGTCAGGACTACAACTTTTCTTAGAAGTAAGGAGATACTGATGTTTAGGTAGTGAGAATATAGGTACCATTAGGTCAGATTTTTCCTTGCTTGGTAATTTTTTTCTGGAAGTTTTCCCTTCTTAGACATCTAGATGTCCAGGGTCTTTTGATTTCTTGAAGATGGGTATCTCTATTTTTGGGTAAAGACAAAAACAGAACCCTGCCCCAAGCCTTGTTTGGTGAGTTTTCCTTACAACCTGTTGAATTGTCACATTGGTGGATGAACTATCACTTCTCCTTATTAGGAGGTTTCTCCTGTTTGAATAGAATCTTAATAATTTTTGATGGTATCCATTGCTTTTCTTCTCCTGTGGAAACAAAAGCAAAACCCCTTCCCCAATGTAGAACATATCCTGGTTTCTATTCTGAGATCAGCATATCTTTAAAATACACAGGTTGATTTAGCTCAGTAGTTTTTTCTATTGTCCAGTGTCTCCCCACAGCTGTTGTTCCTTTCTCATCAGCATTAAGAAAATTCAAGGTTAATAAGGCATTATGCAATCTGCCTTTGGGGGTCTTAGTTCCCCCTTTCTGTTTATTAAGCATTTCTTTTAAAGTGCAACTGAATCTTTCTATAACTGCTTGTCCTGTAGGATTGTGTGGTATACCTGTAATATACTTTATATTATAATATTCAGAAACCGGTTTCATTTTACTGGAGATATATGCTGGAGCACTGTCAGTTTTAATTTGTACAGGTATGCCCATTATGGCCATGACTTTTAATAGGTGTGTAATTATAGAATCAGGCTTTTCTGAACTCAAAGTAGTTGCCCACTGAAATCCTAAAGCTGTATCTATTATATGATGTACATATTTTAATTTTCAAAATTCTGAAAAATGAAAGATATCCATCTGCCAAATTTTATTTCTTTGCATACCTTTAGGATTACTTCCTACAGGTAATGGGATTTGGGTATAGAAAGAACAAATAGAACACATTTTTACAATTTCCTTGGCTTGTTTTCAAGTGATGGAGAAATCCCTTTTTAAACCTTTGCTATTGACATGATTTTTTTTTATGAAATTCTGAGGCCTCCAACATGTTTCATCAATCTCATTATTACCTTGTGCTAGAGGACCTGGCAGACCTGTATGGGATCTGATGTGTGTTTTATATATATAGGATGATCCCTATCCCTGATTGTTTCCTGTAATTGTATAAATAATGAAGTTTATTCTGTTTTATCAGGAATAAATTCAGAGGTTTCAAATGTAAAACAACTCTTTCTGCATATTGAGAGTCAGTAAGTATATTGGGAGGTACTGTAAAATCCATAAGTAGCATATGAATGGCATACAATTCTGACTTTTGTACAGAATTGTAAGGGCTTTGAACCATTTTACTTAAGCTTTCCGATTTTTTTACATCCTGCCTTTCCTGATTTATTTACATCAGTATAGAATGTAGGGATGCCAGAGATTGGTATTCTCCGTATAATGTGAGGAAGGACCCAAATAGTTTTGTTTTGTTTTTGATGAATCTGATTCTCTCACTCTTGGGATAACTATTTTTAATCTCTCCCAAAAAATATTGCAAGCTCTTTGCCAATATTCATTTTCTGCCCATAAAGAGGAAATTTCCTCATTAGATAAAGGCACTACAATTTCTGCTGAGTCCTTTCCTGTCAATTGACAAAGTCTTAATTTTCCTCTGAAAAATCAAATCAGAAATTTTTTCCACATGTCTTTAATTTCTTATTCTGTTTATGTGGTAGAAATATCCATTCCAATATAATATCTTTCCTATGCATTAAAATCCCTGTAGGGGAATATGTAGAGGGTAATATGACCAGAACATAAACTCTAGATCCATATGATCTACATGTGCCTCCTGTAATTTCTTTTCCACCAAAGCCAATTCTCTCTCAGCTTCAGCTGATAATTCTCTTGGACTATTTAAGTCCTTGTCACCATCCAAGGTTTTGAAAAAATTACTCAGTTCATGATTTTTTTATTCCAATAGTGGGCTGTAAACTGGAAATGTCTCCTAGCAATTTTTGAAAGTCATTAAGAGTCCGCAATTGATCTCTCTTGATTTGTACCTTGTGGGGTCAAAATTTTTGTAGACCTATTTTACATCCTAAGTAATTAATAGAATCTCCTCTTTGTATTTTTCAGGAGCAATTTGTAATCCTCAGTAAGGCAAAACTTTGTTTACTTCTTCAAACATTTTTTCAAAGTATCTACATTTGAATTAGCTAATAAGATATCATCCATATAATGGCAAATTATAGATTGTGGACACTGTACATGAATTATTCCCAATGGTTTTTGCACAAAATATTGGCAAGTTTCCTTCACAGTGACTGGGAATGACTGAACCACATTTGACTTGGGGGCCTGTGAGAGACCCCACAAGGCATTTCCTGATGGTAAAGGGTTGCCTTGTTTGTCTCTTACTGATCTGCATTCATTGGTCCAATGTCGGCCTTTGCCGCATCTTCTGCATAATCCAGAAGGTTAGAGCCTTCTGTTTGGGTCATTCTTAGAAGAAGCATTGTTTCTAGGAACACCCTGTGTACAACTTCTTCTTAGATGTCATGGTTTACAACAATTAAAACATTTGAAATCTTGATGTCTCTTCAGGCCTTTGGAAATTGCCTCTCCTATCCAAGCCTCATCACTATAGTTATGAGACTCAATATTGACTGTATGTTGGATCCATTTTTCTATGGGTGCTAATCTGACCTTTAAAGGCACAATTTTTTTTTTTACATTCTAAATAAGCATTTTCAAAAGCCAAAGATTCAATTAGTACTCATCTGAATTCTTGACCTGATATCACTCTATTTACAGCTTTAATCAGTCTTTGCAAAAAATCATTAAAAGGTTCTTTTGAGCTTTGTATGACTTTAGTAAATGGCTCAATTCTTTTTCCTTGTTCTTGAATCTTATCTCAAGCATTTAAAGCTGCTGTACAGCATAGGAACAAGGTAAGCTCATCAAAGGTAGCTGTAGCTAGAGTTTTCCTGCCTGGCCCACAGTCAGGACAAATCTCTCTCACCTGCCAGTCCCACAGCCACTCAAATCCAACCAAGTAAACACAGAGACTTATATTGCTTACAAACTGTATGGCCGTGGCAGGCCTCTTGCTAACTGTTCTTATATCTTAAATTAATCCATTTCTATAAATCTATACCTTGCCATGTGGCTCGTGGCTTACCGGCATCTTCACATGCTGTTTGTCATGGCAGCGGCTGGCAGTGTCTCTGACTCAGCCTTCCACTTCCCAGAATTATTCTCCTCCTTGTCCCATCTATACTTCCTCCTGCCTGACTACTGGCCAATCAGTGTGTTATTTACTAACCAATCAGAGCAACACATTTGCCATACAGAACATCCCACAGCAGGTAGCCTGCTTATTTATATCAGCAAAATAGCCCTCACCAAGAATATGATCTTGGGAAATCTCAAAAGCCCTAATCTTACCTTTCTGTTCAAGGGCCTTAGCTTCTTCTCTCAACTAGCTTTTCCATTGTAACTGATGACTATATTCTAATACTGCTGAGACTAATTGACTCCAGTCATTTGGAGTGATTCTATTCCAAGAGGACCATGTATTCAGCATCTGCCTTACATATGCTGAATGCATACCATAGGAGACTATTGCTTCCTTAATATATTTTAAGTCTCTCATATGTATAGGCTTCCATTTACAATCTTCATATCCTTCGGGATAATTAATATTTGCTGGATTTTCACAAATAGTAACAGAATACAGCATAGCAGGTGAAATCATGACCTTAGGCAAGTCATCTCTAACTCTGTAAGGTATTTGTGAGGTTAATTCCCCTCTAACTTCTTTCGTCTGTGCCTTAATGCTCTTTTTTAAAAGAATCAGTTTTAACAAGTTCTTCTAAGGCTTGAAATCAATTTATCACTGCTTTTTGCAGGGTCTGAACCTCCTGAACAGTAAATGATTCTGGTGGCTTCATTAGATCAATCAGTTTCTTGTTTTCATCATTTATATGTAATTCTAAAGATTTCATTTTATCCATCATGGTTACCTTGTCATCTTTAGAGATTATCTGAACTGCATGCAAATTTCCTTCCAAAAACAAGGTTCTATCTGCCAATTTCTCATAACTATTTCCCATGGAATGAAATTTTCTTGCCAATATATCATTATCATTTCATATGGAATGATTTTTTTCAGCCAATTTATCATTATCAGTTTCCATGGAAAGAATTTTCTGAGATAATTTCTCATTACCACTTTGTAAAGTCTGTATCATATCAATTAGTCTTTCATTTTTGGCATTGTTATGAAACCATTTTTAAGGCTATGATATTAATTACCAGACTGATAGTGACTATAACTAAAAATGTATATGTCCCAGGTAAGTCATATATGTCCTCTAAAATTCCATCCATAGTAGAAACAAAAAGTTTTTAAATTCCTGAATGGTGATATTATCTGCTATTGGTGTGGAAGAAGTTTACAAATTGTAAAAATTTATTTATTCATTCATTCATTCATTCATTCATTCACTCATTCATTCATTTATTTGTTTGTTTGTTTGTTTGTTTAACAGTTTAAAGTGTAAAGATGTAGCTCAGATAAAACCCTCAGGAGATTGTCCTAGGTGTCCTAGGCTCTTAATTAACCAGGCAGGTATGGATGGCTGTTTTGCGTGGTGATTTTAATATGTAATGACTATATCTGGCCAGCAGGTGTTGCAGGTGTAGCGCCAAAGCAGGTCCTGGGCCCTTTACTTCCACGCGGGCTTGTGCTCCCAAGTTATCTGACCTGTAAGCTTATGCAGGGTTGAAAGCAACTACAGCAGACACATTTAAAAGAAAAGAGCAGCCTGCTGGTGCTGGCATATGCAGTGTGGTCACTGGTGGGCAGGCAAAATGTACCAGCGACTCCCACATCGAACTTGGGATGGCCATTGGAGCCTGCTCAGAATGGGGCAGGGGCCAGTGGGCAAAACACCACTACACTCAGACTACAGGGCAAGCAAGGCTCATACCATGCCTGAATAAACCTTTATTTGAGTGTGTCAGGAAAAGGAGCATTAGAAACATTGGACTCATCTTCCAACTCACAGGGGTGTGGGGTGGGATGGGGGGGCTGGTCCTCCACTTTCTAGCTCCTGAGTGCTGGGAATATAAAAAATTACTAACTACAAAAAAGAACAATGTTGTCACTATCATGCTTTCTGTTGTACAACATTGTTAAAGTATACTTCTTTGACCATATAGTTACATAATTCTGGCGCTCCCCACACAAAAAAGAAAAATAAGATGGAATAACATGGTGTATTGGCTCACACCTTTAACCCCAGCACTCAGACGTCTGAGGCAGGTATATCTGCCTCTGAGTTGAATGCCAGCCTCATCTATGCAATCAGGTCCAGGGCAGCCAGAAGTACATATTAAGACCCTGTCTCCCATGCAAAAAATCAGTCAAACAAATAAAAAAGATAGAAAGAACTTGGAGGTTTTAACTGAAGTTCCTACAAAGAGTTGTGCATTCACACTAGTTCTGTATCCATCTTCCAGAAACCTGAAGTGAGGTGGTATTGTGTTCCCCGAAATATTGTGCACCCTAATAAACTTATCTGGGGTCAGAGACAGAACAACCACAATATTAAACATAGAGGATAGGCAGTGGTAACACACGCCTTTAATCCTAGCATTCCAGAGGCAGAAATCCATCTGTTCAAGGATACAGCCAAGCATGGTGACTCATGCCTTTAAGCCCAGAAAGTGAACCTTTAATCCCAGGGAGTGGTGGTAGACAGTAGAAAGGTATATAAGGCGTGAAGACCAGAAACTAGAAGCATTTGGCTGGTTAAGCATTTGGCTGGTTAAGCTTTCAGGCTTCAAGCAGCACAGTTCAGCTGAGAGCCATTAGGATATGAGGACACAAAGGCTTCCAGTCTGAGGAAACAAGACCAGCTGAGAAGTTGGCCAGGTGAGGTTAGCTGTGGCTTGTTCTGTCTTTCTGACCATCCAGCATTTCACCCCAATAACTGGCCCCGGGTTTGATTTTGTTAATAAGACTCTCTAAGATTCATGCTACACTGAAGTGCCCCAATTTAAGCTGTAACATCAATAAGATTTTACTAGAAGGCACTGGGTGCTTTAATAGTTAGAATGCAGTGACCTATGATGATGTGCATGTTGACTTCACTTGGGAAGAGTGGACTTTGCTGGATCCTTCCCAGAAGAATCTCTACAAAGATGTGATGCTAGAGACCTACAGGAACCTCACTACTATAGGTAAGACTGAATTTTTCTTTATGTTTTAAAATAAGGGGACAATGGTTCCTTGGTTATTTATGCTCTTCTGTAATTTGATTGAGAAAGAACAAGAATGAGGTGAATGAGTCAGGTGTGTTTCTAAGGTTCACTGAAGATAGTAACTAAAATTTTGTACAGTTTTCAATAATATAACATACATTTTCTGGTACTATATTTTAGGATACAGTTGGAAAGACCAAAATATTGAAGAACATTGTCAAAGTTCTAGAAGATATGAAAGGTAATTTTCAAGTGCAAGTTGATACAAATGTGCCTTTGAAGAAATTGTAATGTATACTGGAAGTTTTAGACAAAAGCAACAGTGTAAATAAGCATAGCTTAAAGTGCATCAATAATTATTAAATTCTCATAAAACCATACTGTGGTGTGTGGTGGTATTGTGTTCCCTGAAATATTGTGCACCCTAATAAACTTACCTGGGGTCTGAGACAGAACAGCCACAATATTAAACATAGAGGATAGGCAGTGGTAGCACACACCTTTAATCCTAGCATTCCAGAGGCAGAAATCTGTCTGTTCAAGGATACAGCCAAGCATGGTGACTCATGCCTTTAATCCCAGAAAGCAAGCCTGTAGCATGAATCTTAAAAGATCTTAAAATCTTATTAATAAAATCAAACCCGGGGCCAGTTATTGGGGTGAATGCTGGAAGGTCAGAGAGAGAGAACAAGCCACAGCTAACCTCACCTGGCCAACTTCTCAGCTGATCTTGTTTCCTCAGACTGGAAGCTTCTGTGTCCTCATCCCAATGGCTCTCAGCTGAACTGCTACTTGAAGCCTGAAAGCTTAACCAGCCAAATGCTTAACCAGCCAAATGCTTTTAGTTTCTGGTCCTCATGCCTTATAAACCTTTCTGCTTTCTACCACCACTCCCTGGGATTAAAAGCTGCTTTCTGGGATTAAAGGCATGAGTCACCATGCCTGGCTGTTTCCAATGTGGCCTTGAACTCACAGAGATTCAGAGGGATTTCTGTCTCTGGAATGCTAGGATTAAAGGTGTGTGCTAACATTTTCTAGCCTAAGTATCTTGTGGCTTTTCTGTTCTCTGACCCCAGATAAGTTTATTAAGGTATACAATATTTTGGGGAACACAATACCACCACACAAGCCTTTAATCCCAGGGAGTGACAGCAGAAAGAGAAAGATATATAAGGCGTGAAGACCAGAAACTAGAAGCATTTGGCTGGTTAAGCTTTTAGGCTTTGAGCAGCACAGTTCAGCTGAGATTCATTCTGAATGAGGACTCAGAAGCGTCCAGTCTGAGGAAACAGGATCAGCTGAGGGATTGGCAAGGTGAGGTGGCTGTGGTTTGTTCTGCTTCTCTGATCTTCCAGCGTTCACCCCAATAACTGGTCTCAGGTTTAATTTTATTAACAAGTACCTTTAAGATTCCTGCTACAGTGATGGTATTGTGTTCCCCAAAATATTGTGCACCCTAATAAACTTATCTGGGGTCAGAGAACAGAACAGCCACTAGATACAGAGGCTAGAAAATGGTGGCACTCACACCTTTAATCCTAGCATTCCAGAGGCAGAAATCCATCTAGATCTCTCTCTCTCTGAGTTCAAGGCCACGTTGGAAACAGCTAGGCATGGTGACACATGCCTTTAATCCTAAGAAGTGAGCCTTTAATTCCAGGGAGTTATGGCGAAAGCAGAAAGGTATATAAAGCGTGAAGACCAGAAACTAGAAGCTTTTAGGTGTTTAAGCTTTTAGACTTTGAGCAGCACAGTTCAGCTGAGAGGCATCTAGTCTGAGGAAACAGGATCACCTGAGGAATTGGCAAGGTGAGGAAACTGTGGCTTATTCTGTTTCTCTGGTCTTCCAGCATTCACCCCAATACCTGGCTTCAGGTTTGATTTTATTAATAAGACCTTTTAAGATTTCTGCTACACCATATACCTCAATATCAGGTAGGTGAATTATTTTTGCAAGGCATTCTTTTAAGAAAGAAGTCAAGGAAACAATGCCTTAACAGATATCGCTGTATCTCATAGCACAATGAGAGCTATGCTGTAGAATGCCAATCCATTTATTTCACACCATTCATATTACAAAAGGTATACACAGTGAAGAGGTGATAAGTATATCTTCAAAACTTTCTAATAAGCAAATAGTCCATAATAAAGCTAGTGTAACTCATATACTTGTTGTGACTGTGCTGTTTAGTGAGAGGGGCATTTAGAGTCAAGAGTCAAGGGGCAGTTGTTGTGGAGAAACCTTAATCCTTATACAACACATCTATGAGGACAGAAAGTCAAACTGTGTGAATTGAATGTGGAACCCTTTTACTGGTTATTCTTCCTTTTTCTCCCTCTCCATCGGACTGGATCAACTTTTGGCTCGAGTAAATTACCCATTTCCAAGCCACCACCTGTAGAGGTCCAGGACCTCTACCAAGTCAAGACCCCTTCTGGGTCAAAGAGTTTTGGAGTTCCTGCTAAGCTGTGGCCACACTGGGAAACTCTGATCCATTTCCGGAGCAAAGACCATCTTTGTTCATTTTGTGGAGGTCCAATTCTACAAAAAACGCAGATCTCACACTCACCCCCTCAACCCAGGAACTCAAGCAATTATGTGGCATATACAGCAATAAAGTTAGATTAGCTGGAGTTACCTCTGCCCTACACAGAGACTTATATTGGTAAGCAAAGAATGGAGTGGAAAGATGATAAAAGAATGAGATGTCAGGACCTCCTTTTCTGAGAAAAGTTAGCACATGCAGAGTCACTGTAATGTCATATGACCAAGGAACAACAGAATGCCAGTAATATACTTATAAACAAATTCTATATAGATAAAAATACAAACATTGTATTATACCAGAATTTGAATAATAACTGCAGCAGCTTTGGCCTGAGGATTTTTCTTGGGAAGTCTGACCATTAAGAGTTAATAATATACTGCCTGGGGCAGGGCAATATGCCCAGGCTTGTTTGAAGAGTTTGTTTTAGTCTAGTGTCCTCATAGCTACAAAAGCTACTGGCCTGAGAACAGGCTGTCATGTCCATCTAGATTCTTAAAATTGGGTTATAGGGTTAATGAGTAAAATGATGACTCTGTTTATTAGTGGTGTCAAAACTTGAGGGATAGTTTATTAATGGTGACTAAAAGATGAACAAAAGGAAGTGAAGCACATGTCCAGAAACAAAATGATATGATCTATGTATTGGAACAACATGAATGGATCCCTGCTTACTAAATTCTGTATAAACAAAGAAGTACTCTGGCTGCTAATTGGTCAGGCTGTAAGATTCTTATCAAAAGCTAATGGGGTCCAGCCCCTTGATAGCCTTCTCTCAGAGTTCCAGAAGAGATACTATCAGTGGCAGATTAATCTGAGGGACACTCTAATAAATCTACATGCATGAAACTCTTTAGTCCATTCACTTTACTCTTCTGAGTCAGTTCTCTTCCTACACAGTTTCTATTCTGCTGTCATGCCTAGCTCCTTTCTTGCCTGGTTTCTCTTTACATTTTTCTGCTGTTTCCTCTATGTGCTATCTTCATTCCTTCATCTAGTTCTGCCCCATCTAGGTTCTCATCCATCTAGTTCTTTCCCATCTTAACTCCTCTTTGTCCTTAGTTCCTCTTTATAATCTTCTAAGTTCTCTCTCTCATTCTTTCTCATCTAGTTCTTTCTCATCTCCTTAGTTCTTCCCATCTTATTCTTACCCACCTAGTTCTTCCCCATCTGGCTCTTCCTCATCTTCCATCTCATTCTTCTAGTTCTCCATCTAATTCTCCAGCGATGTTCTTCAATCTAGTCCTTTCCCAATCTAGTTCTTCCCTTTAGTCTCTAAGTTTTTTTTTAAAAGATTTATTTATTTATTATGTACACAGTGTTCTGCCTACATGCATGCTTGCAGGCCAGAAGAGGGCACCAGATCTCATTACGGATGGTTGTGAGCCACCATGTGGTTGCTGGGAATTGAACTCAAGACCTCTGGAAGAACAGCCAGTGCTCTTAACCGCTGAGCCACCTCTCCAGCCCCTAGTCTCTAAGTTTTACAGTTATATATCCATACAATAGCAATTCTCTGGCTAAGGCACAGTCACCAGGCTGGAATTCCCTCAGGGTCAAAAAGAGAGGCAATAAGATCCACACAAAAGAGCAGTAATTGCCAGCCATCATCTGCTACCCAAAAGGGAAGTGACTAATGGAGAATAGAATCAACTGAGGGCAAAATTTGGTTAATATCTGAGCAAAGGGGATTTTATGTGCTCAATTATATTCTTAAAAGTACTTAAAGTGTTAGAAGTCTATCAGTGACAAGTGAAAATAAAGCTGCCTTATTTTCCTTTGGTCCCTTATCTTCTGTCCAAGCTATTTTCGCCACTGCTGTTTTCTGGCAGAGTGGGAGAGTGCACTCAGTGGCTGGGCAGCCTGAGTCAGTTTGATATACCTATAAGAAGAACCCTTTAGTTCTGAGTTAATAGTTAAAGGTAGATCTAAAACTAGAGATAAGATTTTGGAAAGGGAGAAGGTTAAGCTTAATTAGCACATCTGCCAGATAGTCTGGATGCTATAGTTTATTCTTAGAGAGTACAGAGGTATCTCTGATAAGACACTTTTGTCCATCTGGGGATGGTCCTGGCCAGATGCTGCTAATGACAATAATTACAGGGAGGCTTGAACTGGGGTTCTGGCTATTTATAGTTGTCAGAACAGAAGGTTTTCTAAATATTCCATTAGTAGAGGGGAAATGGTGCCCAATGAATGATGTAAAAGCTACAATAGCACATGAAAAATTCATAGCAGGAAATGGTTAATAATCAAAAGCTAATATCACCAAGACTCCTTGAGCCTTGGCCTCATCCTCTGGAAGAGTTCTTAACTCCTCCAGGTATAGCTTTGTCATAATCAGCTGAATTCCTACTTCATATATTTTTTGCAGCCTGCAGCAGTTTCTCACCATAACCATGGCCTGGCTCACCTCCATCCCCCACTAACTCCTTACACCCTCTGCTGGGACCTGTCCACCACCAGGGATGATTCCCAGTAAAAGAGAGTAGCAGTGGATCTGGGAGAATGGGGGTTAGGTAGGGAGAGGAAATGGAAGGAATGGAGAAGAGGATGCTAAAGTCAGGATGTGTTGTATGAGAGAAGAACAAATATAAAGAAAAAAGAAAGAAATGAAAATGCATTTTTTCTAACTTCAATGATCCTCATAATCTGTAACAGCTCAAACAGTGCAAATGTCCAAAGTCTCTTCTGACACTCAAGACAATCTCTTGACTGTCCCATCTTCTAAAATCAAGAAACAAATTGTGGATTTCCAACATACAATGGCACAGGATATATTCCCATTCAGAATAAGAGGAATATGGCTGTGTTCCAGCCCCCTACTCAAGCAGACATCCCATGCTCATATGCATGCCACATCAGCCAGAAGAACAGGTAAGCAAACTGAGGTGAAGACTCCTTGCTAGACCAGAGGCCACACCAGCCATCAGAAATCCACATAAGCTGCTCACCTGTTGACCTCCTCCATTCTTTCAATAACCCTCCTCTGTATCCCCAATCCCACTTCCCTCCTCATCTCTGTGTTGTAGCCTCTAACTTGGATAGAGACCCTTTGCTGTGGATATCACTCTGTATGCTGCAAATGTGTTGCTCTGATTGGTTAATAAATAAAATGCTGATTGGCCAGTAGCCAAGCAGGAAGTACAGGCAGGACATGCAGAGAAGAGAATGCTGGGAAGAGCAAGGCTGAATCAGGAGTCGCCAGCCAGACACAGAGGAAGCAAGATGTGAAGGCAGAACTGAGAAAAGGTACCAAGCCACGTGGCTAAAAATAAATAAGAATTATGGGTTCATTTAAGTGTAAGAGCTAGTCAATAGTTAGCCTGAGCTAATGGCTGAACAGTTTTAATTAATATAAGCCTCTGTGTGTTTACTTGGATCCAAGCAGCTGCAGGACTGGTGGGTGAGATTTGTCCTGACCATGGGCCAGGTAGGACACAGGAAAACTTCAACTACACCCCTTGCTAAAACAAAGGACATACCATCTACCAGAAGTCCATGTAGGCCACCTGTCCACAGACCTCCTCCACTCTATCAATGCCCCCTCAACACTATCCCCAAGCTCCCCTTTCTGTTCGCTTTTTTTTAAGCCCCAAACATGGGCACACACTCCCTGCTGGAACAAATGCCACACCTACTGCCAGATTTGTAGCCTCCAACTTGGGATTAGCCACACAGACCAGAAGACCAGAGAGCAAATAGAAACCAAAGAACAGAACACCCACCCAACACAGACAAACTGAGAAATCAGCACCTAGACACACAATCACCTCAAACCCAGATATCTGAACACCAGCTTAAGAACACAATCAATGGCTGGGCATGGTGGCACATGCCTTTAATCGCAGCACTTGGGAGGCAGAGGCAGGTGGATCTCTGTGAGTTTGGGACCAGCCTGGTGTACAGAGTGAGTTCCAGGATAGGCACCAAAACTACACAAAGAAACCCTGTGTTAAAACAAAACAAAACAACAAAACAACAACAAACAAACAAACAAACCCAAAAGAACACAACCAACAACATCCAGAGCAATATGTCACTACCAGATTCCATCTCTCCTACTACATCAAGCCTTGACTATTCCAACACAGTTGAAGCACAATTAAGACAAACTTTATAAAAGTGATACTGTTCCTTAAAGAAAAAGTGAATAAGTCCCTTAAAGAAAGCCAAAAAAACAAAACGAAACAAAAAACAAATGAATAAACAGTTGAAGGAAATGAACAAATCTGTTCAAGATCTGAAAATGGAAATAAAAGCAATTAAAAAAATTCAAACTGAAGGAATTCTGAAAATGAAAATCTGGATAATTGAACAGGACCTACAGAGACAAGCTTTACTGAAAGAATACAAGACATAGAACAGAGAATTTCAGGCTTTTGAAGATATGATAGAAATAAATGGATATATCGATCAAAGAAAATGTTAAATCTAAAAATTTCTTAAAACATTACACCCAGGAAATCTGCAATGCTATGAAAAGACCAAACCTAAGAATAATAGGAAAAGGATAAGAATCTAAGCTTAAAGGCCTAGATATATTTTCAAAAAAAATTCATAGTTGAAAAATTTCCTAACTTAAAAAAGGACACAGGATAACACAACCCACAGAATCAACAATTAGGGGCTCAAGAGACTGCAACAGCAATCACAGAGCCTACAGGGGTCTGCACCAGGTCCTCTGCATATATGCTATGGTTGTGTAGCTTGGTGTTTTTGTGGAACTCCTAACAGTGGGATGGGGGTTGTCTCTCACTCTTTTGCCTGCTCTTAGAACCCTGTTCCTCCTACTGGGTTGCTTCATCCAACCTTGATGAGGATTTATGCCTAGTCTTATTGTAACTGGTTTTTGTTGATATCCCTGGGTTATCTGCTCTATTCTGAAGGGAAATGGAGGAGGAGTGGATCTGGTGGAGACAGGAGCAGTGGAGAGGACTGGGAGGAGTGAAGGGAGGGGAAACTGAAGTCACAATGTATTATATGAGAGAAGAATAAATTTTAAAAAAAAAAGAAAGAAAGGAATGTGGACAGAGTGAAGGAAGATTAGACCAAGGCAAGACTACAACTCAGCAAGGCAAACAACAAACCCTGTAGCTCTGTCTCAGACAGGTGGGGCTTCATTCTCAAAAGGCTTAGATAGCTCTATCCCTGAAATTGTTCATCCATGTCTCTCCTTTGCTACTTCTACTCCCTGTATGCAGCTCTCCATGGCAGATGTTTCATAGCTTGTGTATCTCAGCGTCCTATTATCTCAAAATACAATGTTGGCTTCATCTTCATAGCTTTATGCAATGAACTCTCACAGTCTCCTCACTGGGTTTCTGACCCTGCCAAACATAGATGGATACAGCAGTGTTGAACTGAAAACACAGAGGAAGAATCTATGACCTGTAAGTTTTGCATCTTTCTTGTTTCCAGAACCAGTATGACATGGGTTATCCTTCCAAATTTGGCTTCTAAGTTGTGATGGACCCTACCACACTTGGACCAGAGTTATGGCAGGTTCTGTATGAAGTTATTTCTTGAGGTTAGGAATCACTTTGCTTATTATTTCCATAAATTGAAAGCTTAGATGAATGGAGTCTTACCCTTAGGGTGCCTTCCTAGGCTTCAAATGCTGAGAAGGGCCTTCTCTTTAATGGTGTTAAACTTCTTGAAATTTCCTGCCTCTGCTTCATCACAGAACTGCCATTTGAAACTACCTAGTGCTGTTTTTCTCTACAAAAATGATTTTTCATTTCTTTTTGCACCACTTATTTCTTTTCCACTGTAGATCTAAAAGAGTCATTAGTAATAAACACCCATCAGAATTAATACTTTGTCCAAGAAATCAGCCAATTACTTTTTAATTCTGCCTTACTCAATTTCTCAGGGAATGGAGAAACTAAGAATGATTTGAGGACAAAGTATTATACAAATGACCTGTAGCTAAATTTTTCATGGAGTCTATTTCCCATTGAAATCCTATGACCTCAAGCTCCATTGTCTGCATCACTTTCAACACTCCCATATTTCTAGTCCTACAAGAATAGCTAGCTAATCTCTGTGTGCAGCTTTCTATGGCTTTTGTCATCTAAAGTCCTAAAATCTTCCACATTCCTCCAAAACACAACATTTCCATGTTCTACCGGCAACAAAATCACTTTTGGTGTACTACATTTTGTTCTAACTTGCATGTTTCTTGCTGTGATTAAATTCTCCAACCAAAATCACCTCAGGTAATGGACAGGTTTATCTGGCTGATATTGCCAAATCACAACCCACAACTGTAGGAGCTTTGGATAGAAATACAAGCTAGGAGCTGAAGGCAAAAACCACAGGGAAACATTGTTTACTGGCTTTCTCTCTTGCTTGGTCACTATTACATTCTCAGCTAGCTCTCTTATCCATCTCAGGCCCACTTGCTTAGAGATATTGCCAACTCAGTGGAAGAGCCTTCCCACATCAATCATCAATCAACACAATTTCTCACAAACAGTAACTAGTGGTTCTAATCTGGGCATAGCCTCAATAGATGTTCCCTCAGATGACTCTAGGCTACATCATGTTGACAGCTAATGCTAATTAAGACAAAGAGACAATTTAATATATGAGAATATTTTAAAAACAATATATTAACCATATCAATCACTTAAGCAGGAAAAACCCAAAAATGAAGATAGCAACAACTGGGAAACAGCTATGTCAAGAAATAAGGAGAAGCAAGCCTCTAAGATCATGATGAGAAAACTAAAACTGTCTCTTCACAGAAAGTTCCCAAACCAACAAAAACTCAAGGAACTCATAACATAATATAGCAAATTTTCTGGAAAAAAGTAGTGAAGATCCATCATTTTCCAGAAAAACAACAATAAATTTAGATGACAATTAATAAAATCAACAACATAGATGGCACCATTGACCAAAAAAGATAAAAAGACATACCTACAAATATATATCATGTTCCTTAAACAAGAACTATAAGATTCTAATAAAAATTAAACCACAAGAAATCACTGGACAGCACTCATCCTGTGTACTCTGGTTTTCTTTTTTGCCAGTAATAGAAAATTGGTTGAGCAAGGTGGGCTGTTCCACCAAAATTGGAGAGATTTGCTTGAAGCCTTCTGATCATTTAATTTTGTAGAACATAGTTTTGATTACTAAAAGGATCTCATTCTCATAATAAAGAAAAGGATATTTGTTAGGATCACTTAGGCACCATTTTGTTTCCTCACTGATGATTGCCTGTAAGTCTGCATCAGAATGAGGAAATGAAAACTTTTCCAAACCACATACAAGATAACAGATTTTTAAAGAAACAGTGTATGATTTGTATTATACAACTAAAGCAACTTGTTTTGTTCTAGTTGCTTTATGAATCACAAGAACTTTTGAAAACAAGTTTATCCCCACATTTTGTGTGTGAGAGAGAATGTCTTCCATGTATATATAGGTGGCATACAAGAAAAGAGGATGTCAGATCCCCTGGATGTGGTGTAGCAGATGGTTATGAGCCTCCCAACTTGGATTTTGGGATATGAACTCAGGTCATCCCCAAGAAGAATAGATGCTGTGTTATCTGCCTATCCCCACAGTACTTTTTATCCAATAAAGTAAAAGTCTTTCACAGATTAACAACACCAACAACAACCAAACCTAAATAAAGAGGTAAATAAATGACCCTTGGGAACATGATGCATCAATATTAAAATGTTGTGTATGGTAAATTTGCAGCATGAATTGAATACAATCCAAAGAAAATTTTCTACAATTTATAAAAGGATACCTGATTCTAATGCTACATTCAAAGTGGAAACACTCAGAATGCTCAATGAGATTATGAAAAACTAATACACATAATGACACCATGTGACTTCTATATTTACCATAAAGCTACAACAATCAAGAATATGTACAACATTTGTGAAATAAAAGGAGAAAGATCCAAGAACAAAATCAGAAAAATATAGTCAACTTTTAACCAAAAGACTAAAGAAAACTAAGCTAGGAAAAGTGTGATCTTCAACAATGTTACCCAACTACCTATAATTCTATGTATATAGAAATTAGTACAGACTTCACAACACCCACAAAATTAACTCAAAATGACTTCTCAACTGTTATGTTTCTGATCCTCTGATATTTCTTCCAAACAGAGAGGCTCCAAGCTCTAGAGCTCTCTTGGCAAATGGAGGTAATCTCATGTGATGGCTCTGCAAACTTTCCTTTCCCCCTTGTGGTTTCAGGGAAACCTAGTTCCACTGATCCCCAATCACAAAACAGTATAGAAGAATAATTTAATGTTTATTTCCTGCTACATGGGTATGGCACATGATGTTATCTGTGGTGATCTATTGTGTCCCCCAAAATATTGTGTATCCTAATAAAACTTATCTGGGGTCAGAAAACAGAACAGTCACTAGATTAGACATAGAGGCCAGACAGTGGTGGCACACACCCTTAATCCTAGCATTCCAGAGGCAGGGATCCATCTGGATCTCTGTGAGTTTGAGGCCAGCCTGTTTTACAAAGTGAGTTCCAGGACAGGCTCTAAAGCTACATAGAGGTTTGCCTGGCTCTGCCTCCTGAGTGCTGGGACTAAAGGTGTGCACCACCACCACCTAACTTCTGTGTATATATAATGGCTGTTCTCTGACCCCCAGATAAGTTTATTGGGGTGCACAATATATCAACCACAGTTATCTGCCCTAACCACCTGTCCAACATCATGCAAACCTCAAATATCTTTGTAGCTCAGAAACTTGTTTTCTCCCATGGAACTGAACTTCCCTGAATCAGGTTGAGACTGGTATCAGAAATTTTAAAACATTCTAATCATGTATTGCTGATGGATGATTCCCAACACTTCTTTCTACAAGTTTCTAAGATATTTGTAACATTTATAAGACAAACCTGAAAGTGGAGGCCTTACATCATGTGTAATCCCTGTGCAGCATGGCCACATAATCTATGTGCATGCCTGGTGTGGCTACATAAGCCCCTATATGCATGCTCCAGGTGATCCTTAAAAGCAGACTCCACCCATTCCCTCCCCTTCCACACATTTCTCTCCAGCAGTCCTGCTCACTTGCCCATCTTTCCTATCCCATTCTAATAAAACTCTCAAAGTGGGTTTTGCTGTATCTTGTGGCCCATTCTCATACCTGGTAAATAACATTGGTGTCTTGACTGGACTTTTTAAATCCCCAAATCCAAACTCCTAAATTCTCCCAAACCTAGAACTTTCTGAGCCACGCACATGATGTCATGGATGAAAGATTCCTCACCTGGCACCTTGAGATGGATCACCATCAAAAGAGACACAAGGCAAATGTTGCACGGTGTCTCCATGGGTCTCCAAGGATGGGAGGGCTGACCTATGAATGGCAGAGCTGATGCAGAAGCTTTTTGACTTACAGTTGTGTGGAATCTTCAATATTACTTTTCTTTTGAGACATAGACTGGAACTTGCAGTCTTCAATAATTCTGCCTCAGTTTCCCAAGTTCTGGGATCACAGGTATGCATTACCATACCCAGATCCTTTTTTCATATTTGTAAATGTTCTAAAATCCAGAAATATATGGTCTAAAATGCTTATGATCCCAGGCATTTGCCACAGGGAATTCTAGATCTGTGGGAGACCAGGAGCCAATCTTTTTTGAGTGTCTACTTCATGCTCACCTGAGGCCCAGACCGACACCACAGCCTGTGTGAGATGGAGAGTCCCATTGTGTGATGTGACTGGGGTTTCCCAAACAGCAGAGCTGACTCTGGCTGCACTATTAGGTTAGTGAAAGTGACTTAGAATTTGGCACTAGGTTCCTGATGATCCTACCAGCCCTGGGACCTTACATGGCTCCAACTTTCTTCCTAGGCTGTACGTCAACTACTCTTCAAAGCAGATTAGGATTCCCAGTTACTCTGAGGCAAGAAAGTTAGGAACCTAAGGCCAGTCTGGGCTTTACAGGGAGATTGCCTTTATTGTTTTGTTTTGTTTTAAGCAGTTGGGTATGCCAGGCTGTGGTATTGCATGCCTTTAATCCCAGCAATCAAGAGGCTGACACAGATGGATCTCTGTGAGTTCCAGGCCAGCCTGGTCTGCCAAGGCTACACAAAGAAACCCTGTCTCAGAAAGCAAAACCAAACTATAAACTGTAGCACGAATCTTAAAAGTTCTTATTAATAAAATCAAACATGAGGCCAGTTATTGGGGTGAATGCTGGAAGATCAGAGAAGCAGAACAAGCCACAGCTACTTCACCTTGCCAGTTCCTCAGCTGATCCTGTTTCCTCTGACTGGAAGCCTCTGAATCCTCATCCAGAATGAATCTCAGCTGAACTGTGCTGCTAGAAGCCTAAAAGCTTAACCAGGCTAAAAGCTTCTAGTTTCACGCCTTATATACCTTTCTGCTTTCTGCCATCACTCCCTGGGATTAAAGGCTCACTTCCTGGGATTAAAGGCATGAGTGACCATGCCTGGCTATTTCCAGTGTGGCTTTAAACTCACAGAGATCTGGATGATCTCTGCCTCCCAAGTGATAGGATTAAAGGTGTGTGTGTGTGCCACCATTTTCTGACCTCTATATCTAGTGGCTGTTCTGTTCTATGACCTCAGATAAGTTTATTAGGGTGCACAATATTTTAGTATTTTGGGGAACACAATACCACCATAATAAACAGTTATTGAGTGTTTTCCTGCCTTCTGTGGGACTGGAATAAGACTCAGTTACAAATTTAAGTAGCAGGCAGGACTTAAATTTTTTTCTTGGTGGCTCTGATCCTGGGCCCTAGTGACAGGTGGTCTGTGGAAATTATAGAAAGGTCCACAGAGATGTTTGTTCTCTGCATGGGAACTGCCAGCTTTCCAATGTCCTGTGTCTTTATTTTGCAGCCTATGGGGCACAGCAAATGTTCCAGAACCCAGCTACTCACAGGATCCATTCCTTGCCTCCCACTTGCAACCAGAGTCTGCCTGCTTGTCATAGGTCTGACCTCTGCCACTGTAAGCTCCCCTGACACCTGTAATGACCACTGCTAACCCCAGACTCTCCATCAGTCCCCATAATATCCCTATCTGATACAAATGACAGTCTAAGTAAGTTCTTTCCCATGTTTGTGGGGCCTCAGGATCTGGCCATACCTACTTTGACTCTTCTCATATCCACACTGGATACTCTGTTCTCAAACCTAGCTGACTTGTGCCTTCACTTGGCCCCTGCTACCATATTCCTTATATGCTTGGCTGTCTCCAGCTGTGTCTGACTCTGGTTGCTTCTCTGCCTCCCTGAATCCCTGTTCCCAAATGCCCACCTTGATATGTGGGTTTGTGGGTCTCCCCACTCCTCAGATGCTTGGAACAGGTCCATCTTTGCTGTGGTGGATGGTTGTTATGACACTGGAGGACCCAGAGCAATATCAAGGCCTCTTCTCCATCCATGCCACCAGTTGTGTTCCACCCAAGTAGTGAGTCAAAAATGATATTGAGCATGTCAGTCCTGCCCAGGGCTGTGGGAATGTGCCTTTGCTCTGATTGAGTGTCATTCACCTCTCTCATAGCCACATTCTCAACTGGAGTGGCATCCATTGACTGGAAAAAAGGGTGTGGGGACACATGCCTGTCATCCCAGCATTAGGGAAAAAGCATAGGAAAATCAGTTCTAGACCACCCACATGGATTACAGAAACTATGCCTCAAAGAAAAGGTAGATCAGGACAGGGGCTTAGTTGGTGGAGGACTTTCCTAGGGTATAAAAAGCCTTGAGCTGCATCTCAGTACTGCATAAACACATGCCTTGACATCTAGACAGGAAGAAAGTTCAGGGCTTGAAGGTTAGCCTCAGTTGCATGGTGAGATGGAGGCTAGCCTAGGCTACATGGGACATGGAAAGAGGGGAGGGAGGGGGGGGGAGAGAGAGAGAGAGAGAGAGAGAGAGAGAGAGAGAGAGAGAGAGAGAGGATTATTTTTGGACAAAGGCACGTAGACTACAGGCAGGGAGAGCTGCCCTGAGAGATGGATGACAGAGTGGGTAGCAGATAGCAATTAAGGTAGCCTGGCTCATAGTTGGAGTGGTACTGTTTCCATGGCACCTGATACCTCAGACAGCAAAAGTGGCCTCAGGAAGGAAGAATGGCATATTCTGCACTCTGTTGTGGAGTTAGGGGAGGGTCTGAAAGGGCCTTTTCATCATGTTCAACCTTAGGAACCTAGAGACAGATGCTGGGTTGTCATAATTGGCTACAAGTCAGGTGGCTTAAAACAGCAGGAATGGAATGTTCTAGTGCTGAAGGCCCAAAGTTTCAAATTCTGGATACTGCCACCTTCAGAAGTTCCAGAGGGGGATTCCTTCCTACCTACTTCAGGATCTGGGACTTGGTTGTTCTGTGGCATGGGTTACATCCCACTGGTTTCCATCTCTGCCTTCCTCTAAATTTGTTCTTTATTGTGTTCTTATTTGAGACAGGGTCTTAATGAGTAGCCCTCATGCTGGCCTGAACTTCAGAGCAAGGTCTTGGGACTATAGCTCAGTGGTATAGTGTTTGCCCAGTGTATATGAGGTCCCAGGTTTCATTACCAGTGCCAGAAAAACAAAACAAAACACAAGTGCTGTGAACATAGGTGTTTGCTAACATATCAGCCTTTTGTCTTCTAAGAGTACTAGACATTGCATTTGGGGCCTGTTCTAACTTCTTACTATATCTTCTCAACTCCTGACTTCTGTCAAGACCCTCTTCCCAGGTGGTTTCACACCCCAAGGTTCACAGTAGGCACGGATCCCAGAGAGCAGCCCAACCAACTTCCAGCCTAGCTGATGGTGCCATCCAGGCTGCTGGCTCACACTGATAGTTCTGGCCAGAAGTTACAGTCCTCTGCTTTACCCCAAGCTTGTGGTCCTTGATCATCCTGGAATGTGGCCCCTCACAAGTGTCTGGACTACTAGACACCTACAGTTGCTGAGGCCCCACTCTCTAGAGCTTTCTCTGGATATGGAGCTGATCAGAGAAGCCTGCTTTCATCTGCCACCCCTATTTCCTCTTTGGTGTCAACAAATGCAACCACATGATGTAAGAAATATCAAATATGAATCTTTTCTATCAAATAGTATCAAACTTGAATTTAATTATGGAATTCAAATCTCAACACTTCCTCCACCTAGTAAAATATTGTTTATTCTCAGACCCAAGTCTGAATTCTAGGAATTTGATGGCTTGAAGCAGTGCCTCCTTTCTCCTTCAATTCCTTCCATACTCACATAATAAGACTGTAAAGACTGATGCCAGATATTGGGGAAAAGACACAGTCACCACTTTCCTCAGGATAAAATCATGTACAGTTCCTGTCTAGGTAAATTCCCTTTTCAAGAGCACATCCTCCTGATCAAGAAAAAAATTGGCCTTGTCCATATACTTATTTAAGCAATTCACATGTTAGTCTCAGGTGGTTTCACAGGATAAATGCTTCCCATGAGCTTCTGTAGTGGCCCTGTACCTCTGGAACTCTGAAGTTCAAGAACAGAACCCCAGGGATGAAAGTCTTTGGACATCACAGTGACAGTGGTACAAGGAAATTACCAGGGCAACAAGGACAAACCTGTACACAGAACAATAGTAAGGCATGCTACAGGGAAGAGTGCTGTGGGATGTTCTGTATGGCAAATGTGTTGCTAATTAGTCAATAAATAAAACACTGATTGGCCATTGGCTAGGCAGGAAGTGTAGGCGGGGCAAAGAGGAGAATAAGGCTGGTAAGTAGAAGGCTGAGTCAGAGAGATACTGCCAGCCGCCACGATGACAAACAGCATGTGAAGATGCCAGTAAGCCACAAGCCATGTGGCAAGGTACAGACTTATAGAAATGGATTAATTTAAGCTGTAAGAACAGTTAGCAAGAAGCCTGCCACGGCCATACAGTTTGTAACCAATATAAGTCTCTGTGTTTACTTGGTCGGGTTTGAGCGGCTGTGGGACTGGCAGGTGAGAGAGATTTGTCCTGACTGTGGGCCAGGCAGGAAAACTCAAGCTACAAATGGCGTCCAACGTGGTGGCAAGAGTTTCCACCTAAAAACTGAGAAAAAAGATTCTAAAACGGAGCTAAAAACAGCTTCCTAATTGTCTCTCTCAAATGAGCGGCAGCTGCCAGTTTGAGCTACTGGCGGGTTTCTAGCGTGCACACTCGACCTGCAGTACGGCAGGAATGAGGCCTCTGCAAGTGGCACATTAAGCTGCATGGTGGATTTAGCCTTTGCTAGTACAAAACAAAAAAAGAGGTTTCTGGACTACACACTGCTTGGATAAAAGCATAGACCCATGATAGCTCCCAGAGCTGGTGGTAAATGTAGCCACGTTGGGAAGCTGAGGTGGGTGGAGCCAGCAGCCACAGCTGCTGCAGTTTAAAGCAAGAGATTCACAAGAAGACAGATTCAGATGTAATAGTTTACAATGTGTGTAAAAATGTACGTAGGCTTGAAAGAGAAAGAAAAAGGAATATATACAGTTATATAAAGAAATAATAGTTTTTAAAAATAAAGTCTTTAAAGAGACAGTAAAGGTAGTATAAAAAATAAGCCACGTAAAAATGAATATTACACTGAGAATCTGGATTGTGTTGTCTTTGGGATTTTTAACTGCAGAAAAACATTTGATTGTAAAAGCTGATGAGTTATGCCAAAATGTATATTTTAAAGATACCTTGACTTCAAAATTTGGGTATAAGGATATGTTGCTTTGGAAAAGAGTCTCTTTTGTTTCCACAGAAAGCCAGAGGCTATGGATTTGTTCAAGATTAAGATACATCAGGTTTGACCAGCCAAGACCCCCTGAAAGGTCTCCGATGACACCATGGCCCAGATGATCCAACATCCAGAATGATTTGAAGGCAACTGGCTCAGATGATACACCCTCATGGACTATTCTATAATTCTAAAATTTTCTTTGTATCCCCATAAGATACAGCGCCCCCCTCCAGCAGGAAGTAGTAAGAGAAGCTACGCCCAAATTCCCAAATTATATGTAATTTTACTTTGTTAAGGTTAAAACCTTCCTTTTTGGAAAAAAAAAAAGGGAAGTGCTGTGGGATGTTCTGTATGGCAAATGTGTTGCTAATTAGTCAATAAATAAAACACTGATTGGCCATTGGCTAGGCAGGAAGTGTAGGCGGGGCAAAGAGGAGAATAAAGCTGGTAAGTAGAAGGCTGAGTCAGAGAGACACTGCCAGCCGCCACGATGACAAACAGCATGTGAAGATGCCAGTAAGCCACAAGCCATGTGGCAAGGTACAGACTTATAGAAATGGATTAATTTAAGCTGTAAGAACAGTTAGCAAGAAGCCTGCCACGGCCATACAGTTTGTAACCAATATAAGTCTCTGTGTTTACTTGGTCGGGTTTGAGCGGCTGTGGGACTGGCAGGTGAGAGAGATTTGTCCTGACTGTGGGCCAGGCAGGAAAACTCAAGCTACAGAAGAGGAAAGTTTTTCTTTGGTGGTCAGGTCATGGGGGTGAGGTTGAGACATGTATTTGACATCAAACTTGGGTGCAAGACATCTCACAGACACCCTTACTTGAAAAATATAGTCACACACTGCCTGACATTTAAATAAATAATGGACCATTTAGATGATGGACATTCCATTCTATACACTGTAGCAGCAAAATACCTATCACTAAGTAAAAGCACAATGGAAGATGAACAAAGCCACAGAAAGGATATAAAGACAACAAAATAAACTTTATTAAGTGGATTTGCCACACATATAGCATACTTTAATTATCTACCCCAAATGTTGTGAAACAGAAACTACAATGTAGTTACGTCCACCATCAGTCTTGAGTGAACATGGTAATTTACTTTCTTCAAGGGTAGAATGAAAACGAGATTAAATAAGTTTTTTTCCCTTGAAACTGAAGACAACTATGATGTCTAGAGTCTTTACCCAATCGTTTACATGAATAGGGTTTTTCTCTTGTATGATTTCTTCCCTATTTCCTGACTTCAAGTTGATATAAAGGGCTTTAAATTTTTTACATGGCTAGAGACATGGCTGAGCAGTTAAAAGTTCATTCCCAGGACCAAGGTGAGGTTTTTGACAACTTTCTGTAATTCCTGCTACAAGAAGATTCAAGGGTCTAACCTTCTTGGGAACCAGCATGCACATTCACATACCCACAAAAACACACACATAATTAAAATTAAAATCTTTAAACAAATTTTCACTCATTAGTTTTTCTCTTGTAAGCATTCATTCCTATAACACAGGTGTTGAGGCATGTAAAGGCTTAGAGAGTTTTTCTTCATCATGAATTGGTTCATGTAACAGAAAGCAAGCATGTAGGCTTGAAGTCACAGAAATAAATACTTCTCAGTTGGTGATATCATTTGGGAAGATTTAGGAAATGATGCCCTGCTGGAGGAAATATGTCACTGGGGGTATGCTTTCATAATTTATATCTGCACACCATTTCCAGTTCCCACTCTCTGCTTCATGCTGCAGGTTGAGGATGGGAGAGCTTAGCCTCATGCTATAGCTGCCATGTCTGACACCTGTTGCCATGCCACTTTCATGGTGATCCTGTATCCCTCTGGAACCAAGAGTTAAATTAAACTCTTTCATAAGTTGATGTAAACATTGTTTTATTTTTTTTTAATTTTTTAAATTTATTTTTGCTTTATGTGCATTAGTATTTTGCCATGGGTGTCAGGTCCCCTGGAACTGGAGTCACAGACAGTTATGAGCTGCCATGTGGGTGCTGGAAATTGAACCTGGGTCCTCTGGAAGAGCAATCAGTGCTCTTAACCACTGAGCCATATCTCCAACTCCCGACATTATGTTTTATAACAACAGCAAAGGCACAAATAAACATTCATAAAGTTTTACACCTGAATTATTTATTTCATGTCATTGAAGAGATGTATGAAATCTAAAAGGGTTACTTTATCATTTACATTTATAGGGTTTTGTCCACATGAGTTTGCAGTTGCAAACAAAATAAAAACAAGCATTATACTGCTTGCACAGACTGTTGACATTGTCAGATTTTTTTTATCTCCAGAATACTCTTGTGTACCTTAATTGGCTAAAGATCTTACCAAATCCTTTATAGCCTGATTCTCTTCTGTATGAGTTTTTTCAGGTCCTCAATGGCTATTGTGATATGCATAGGCTTTAGCAGAATGATTTCACACTGTAAGTTTTACTCTTTTATAAAGACTACCATGAAGTGCAAAACCTTACCACACTGACTACATTTATAGGGTTTCTCTGCAGTATGATGTTTTCTCATGATTTTGAAGACTACAGTGACATACAAAGGCTTTACCACATTGATTACTTTCATAGGATTTCCCTCCAGTATGTGTTCTTTTATGTATTTGGAGTCTACTGTTAAATGCAAAGGCTTTCCCACATTGATTACATTCATAGAGTTTCTCTCCAGTATGTGTTCTTTTATGTATTTGGAGATTAGAGTGAATTGTAAAGCTTTTAGCACACTGATTGCATTCATAGTATTTCTCTGAAGTATGGATTCTTTTATGAATTTGGAGATTACTCTGTTGTGAAAAAGCTTTTCCACATTGATTACATTTATAGGGTTTCTCTCCAGTATGTGTTCTTTTATGCATTACAAGATGACTATGACATGTAAAGGCTTTACCACAATGATTACATTCATAGGGTTTCTCTCCAGTATGTGTTCTTTTATGTGTTTGGAGATAATTGTGACATGCAAAGGCTTTACCACACTGATTACATTCATAGGGTTTCTCTCCTGTATGTGTTCTTTTATGTATTTGGAGATGACTATGACATAAAAAGGCTTTACCACATTGATTACATTCATAGGGTTTCTCTCCAGTATGTACTCTTCTATGCATTAGAAGATGACTGTGTTGTGCAAAGGCTTTACCACACTGATTACATTCATAGGGTTTCTCTCCAGTATGTGTTCTTTTATGTATTTGGAGACTACTGTCACGTGCAAAGGCTTTACCACATTGATTACATTTATAGGGTTTCTCTCCAGTATGTATTCTTTTATGTGTTTGGAGATAATTGTGATATGCAAAAGCTTTACCACATTGATTACATTCATAGGGTTTCTCTCCTGTATGTGTTCTCTTATGTATTTGGAGAGAACTGTGACATACAAAGGCTTTACCACACTGATTACATTCATAGGGTTTCTCTCCAGTATGTATTCTTCTATGCATTAGAAGATGACTATGTTGTGCAAAGGCTTTACCACATTGAATACATTTATAGGGTTTCTCTCCAGTATGTGTTCTTTTATGTGTTTGGAGACTACTGTCACGTGCAAAAGCTTTACCACACTGATTACATTCATAGGGTTTCTCTCCAGTATGTGCTCTTTTATGCCTTAGAAGACTACTGTTACATGCATAGGCTTTACCACATTGATTACATTCATAGGGTTTCTCTCCAGTATAGATTTTTTCATGCCTTTGAAGATGATTATGATATGCATGGGCTTTAACACTTTGAGTATATTCAGAAGGGTTCTCTCCAGTATGACTTCTTTCATGCCTGCAACGATAATTAGCATATGTAAAAGATTTACATTATACTGTTGAATATATCTGAATGAATTAATTTTACCCTTCAGTCTAACTGTAAAGAGGAATCAGATCTTAAAGCTTTATTACTTTGTTTAAACTCATGTTGTTCCCCTTCATTAAGGGTTGTTTTGCATCTTTGAATATACCTGTGATGGTAAGAGCCTTTATTACAGGACTCACATTTATAGCACCTTTTTTCTCTATATGAATTTTTTTCACATATTTGAAGAGAATTGGAAAAACTTAGAGCTTTACTACCCTTATTGCATTCATAAATTTCCTATACTGTGAATCATACTACATTTGCAAAGTGAACCAGGACAAATAGAAGTATTTATGTATTCCAAGCACTCATAGGGCTTTTCTGCAGTATTAGTTTGTTGATGTATTTCCAATGAAGCCAGAAAATCAATTACTTGTAAACTTGAATCACATTCAACAAGTCTATTCAAATTGGGATTACTACAAATCTAATTGTTCTGAGAGGGAGAAGGATATGTTGCTTCTTTCAATATCCCTATGTTCATATGGCTTGTATCCAGAGTGACATATGATATACCTATTAAAGGAAGAATAGCAAATAAAAGGTGTCCACATTGCCATCACACAGTCTGACTTTCTGTTCCTCATAGACATATGGTACAGGGATTAAGGTTTCTCCACAACAACCACCCCTTGGCTCTTGATTCTAACTGCCCCTTTCACTAAACTGAGCAGTCACAACAAGTATATGAGTTACACTACTTTTACTGTGGACTATTTTCTTATTAGAAGGTTTTAGACATATACTTATCACTGTACATACTTTATTTAAACATACTTATCAATGTAAATACTTTTGTAATATGAGTGGTATGAAACTAAATGGATTGGCAGTTCTAAGCATAGCTCTCATGAGGCTATGATTCAAATGGTGATATCTGCTAAAGCATTGTTTCCTTGTCTTCTTTCTTAAAATAATGCCTTGCAAACACAATTCACTTACTTGACATTGTGGTATATGGTTTTATGAGAATTTAATAATCATCAATGCACTTTAAGTTGTGCTTATTTACACTGTTGCTTTCTTTAAAACTTCCAGACACCTTAAAATTTCTTCTGAGGCATATTTGTATTAGCTTGCACATGAAAATTACCTTTCATGTCTTCTAGAACTTTGACAATGGTCTTCAATATTATGATCTTCCCATTTGTAGCCTAAAATATAGTACCAGAAAATGTATATTATTGGAAACTGCAAAATTTAAGTTATTATCTTCAGTGAACCTTAGAAACATGACTGATTGTGCTGATAATTTATTTGTGCACTCCAAAAAAGCTTATCTGAGGATCAGAGGAAAAAGCCAGCCACTATATTACTACATAGAGGTCAGGTAGTGGTAGTACATGTCCTTAACTCTGAAATTCATCCAGCTCTCTGTGAGTTCAAGGCCACACTGGGAACAGAGCCAGGAATGGTGGCATAAGCCTTTAATCCCAGCAGTAGTTAATCATAGAGGTCTGGAGCTCTGTACAGACAGAGAGAAAGTGATAGAGCTGGGCAGAAAGAAGAAAGTGATGTAGCTGGGCAGAGAGAGGAAGTGAGATGGCAGGGCACAGAAAGGATATAGGCATGAGTATACAGGAAGTGGCTCTCTCTGAAGGCTGAGGAGTTGGTGAGGTGAGGTTGGCTGTGGCTTGTCCTATTCCTCTGATATTTCAGTTTTCACTCCAATATCTGGCTCTGGGTTTTTTATTAATAAGACCATCTAGTAATTGGTCTTACACCTGATTTATTCACATCATTCTTCCTCAGTCTCAATTATAATTACAGAAGAGCATCAATAATTAAGAAACAGTCACCCCCTTATTTTAAAATGTGAAGACTATGAAGTAAAATTCACAGTCTTACCTATAGCAGTAAGGTTCCTGTAGGTATCCAGCATCACATCTCTGTAGAGACTCTTCTGGGAAGGATCCAGCAAAGCCCACTCTTCCTGAGTGAAGTCAACATGCACATCTTCATAGGCCACTGCATTCTAAAATATCCCATACATGTGTACAAAAGAAAGTGATACTGACAACACTGTAAATGTATACTTATTTAAAAATATAGTCATAATTATTGTGCTTCCCACATTTATTCCATAACACGGAAGTTCTAATGTAATCACCAAGTCACTTTAGAAGGAAACTGAATAAGAGGGTCACCTCTGTCATTTCTGCACCCTTTGCATGGGGTATTACCTTGTTAGAGAAATGCCTATTAACAGACATAGACAAACAGATCAACACTACTGACTACACATCAGAGAAATTATATGAACAATTAATTACTAACTACAAAAAAAGATTGGGTGAACCAGCTCATGCCTTTAATCCCAGCATTCTTAAGGCAGAGGCAGGTGTGTCTGCCTGAGCTGAATGCTAGCCTTGTTTACACAATCAGTTCCAACACAGCCAGAAGTATATATTAAGAACCTGTCTCCCCTGCAAAAATCAAACAAAAAAGACAGAAAGAACTCAGAGGTTTTTTACTGAAGTTCCTACAAAGAGCTATGCATTCACTCCAGTTCTATATTTATTATCTAGAAACCTGAAGTGCCTGTCTAAACTGTAACATTAATAAGATCTAACTGAAATGAACTGCATGTTTAAACAAGTACAAATGGACACATGAAAACATGAGCAATATAAATGTTGATCATAAATAATCAAAAGTAGGGCAGGAAAGATGGCTCAGCAGTAAAGAGCTCTTGCTAGTTTTGCATATGTGTAGGCTCAATTGCCAGTACTTACATAGGGAAACACAACTATCCATTATTCCAAGCTCAGGGTTCTGAGACCATCTTTGGACTAGTGTGAGGACCAGAAACCCATGGAGTGCATATCCATACATATAGACAAGACTCATATTCATTTAAAAAATTCAAAGCAAATACAACAGGCAGGAAGAATGTCACACCTGCAATCCAATGACTCAGAAGGCTCAGGCAGTATTAGTGTCATAAATACATACCACCCTGGGAGAGAGAATGATACCCTCTGCCAAATTTCAAAATTCAAGATGTTGGTGAAGCTCAGCACAACAGTACATACTCAACAGAAAGGAGGGTCTGAGCTAAATTGTGTAAAGTTATAACTTAAGGTCCACCTGACCTAGGCGGTGTCTCCTTGTGGAATTTACCCTAAATCAGGAGACTAGCATGTGGTGGTCTGGACTGTTATTTCTGTTAGTCCTTGAATGTGGCTAAGGGAGATATCTGATTCCAGTGCTGAAAGGAGAAAAATGGATGGGCTGGGGGGAAGGAAGCCTTTCCTGAGGCTGTTCTCCAAATACCTTGAATGTATATGTCCAGAGAGTGATCAGTCCACAGTGTTAGCAATTCTTAGGAAAAAATCAATTGGGAAAACTATGAAGGCACACATGATTTTCATAACAGAAGACAGCTGATATATAACAAGCCAAATAACACCAAAAGCTCCTTGAAATTTGGCTTCCTCTGAAGGAATTCCTTGATCCCTTCAGGTAGTGGCTTTGCCATAACTAGCTGAGTTCTTATAATATATTCCTGCGGCCTGTAGCAGAGGGGCATCTGTGGTTGGTATGTAAAATGAATAAAAAAAATTTCTTAAAAATTTTTTTTAAAAAGGAGCTCTGTCTTTTTATATATATATATATATATATATATATATATATATATATCTATCTATCAGGGCTCTGTAGGCCTTGGCAGGTTACAAGGCTCAGAGAGGTCTAGTTTCTCGAGTATCTTCTAGGAGTTCTGTTGTTGGTTGTTTCTACTCTTTTGAGGGGTCCACCACTCAGCTCCCAAATAAATCACACATGGAGACTCATTCTTAATTATAAACATCGAGCCTTAGCTTGGCTTGTTTCTTGCCAGCTTTCCTTAACTTATCCCATCTACCTTTTGCCTCTGGGCTTTTCCCATTCTCTTCTGTAAATCCTACTATTACTCTGTGGCTTGCTGTGTAGCTGGGTAGCTGGCCCCGGGAGTCCTCCTTCTTCTCTGGCTACTTCTCTCTAGCCTAGATTCCTCCTCCACTTATTCATTCTGCCTGCCAGCCCCTCCTATTTCTCTCTCCTGCCTTGCTATTGGCCATTCAGTTCTTTATTAGACCACCAGGTGCTTAGACAGGCAAAGTAACATAGATTCACAGAGTTAAACAAATGCAACATAAACAAAAGTAACACAACTTAAAATAATATTCTACAACCAAGTTATGCACTTGGCATTTGACATTTAGGTGTAAGATCCATTTGGAATTAATGTTGTGGAGGTTCAAGGCATCTCTTGTGTTGGGTAGCACTTCACTACTAAGCAACCCCAGAAGGCACCCAAGGATGTTTCTGCCACAGCAACAAGTAGATTTAAGGTGGATGCACACCTCTCCTTCTGCTCCTCCAGATCCAATCCTCCCAGTCTAATCCCCAGGCCTGTAGCAGAAAATCTTCTGTGGTCTTCCTTTCCTCTCTGACCCCATCCCCAGTGTATCACAAAGATCTTTTCCTCCAACCTTCCTTCCCCCTCCCCACCCAACTCATCTCATCATCCCTGCTCCAACACTGGCAGGCATTCACTGAGAACACAGAAGCTGAGCAGGCCAGGGAAGAGGTAAGCCAACTGAAGACTCCCTCTTCACCTCCAAATCTAATCCCCCAGTCTCATCCCTAGCACTTCAACAGAACACCAGCTACAGCCTACCCCCATACCCTATCCCCTCCTCCTGCCCACATTTCCTGTGGATCCCAGAGACCACCCCCACCTAGCCTACCTCCCACCACTCATTGATTTACCCCAGCCCCCAACTCATGCAGGGACCACCTGCAGATCTTCTCTTCTCCCTCTGTTCCCCTAGATTCAACACCCCATCTCATCCCCAGCTCTGCAGCAAAACACTTGTGACAACCTTTCCTGCCTACCTGTTCCCATCTCCTGTGGATCTCACAGATCTTTCCCTTATAACTTCCCTCTTCCTAATAGTGCCAGTGATGATGTAAAAGCTGTACCTTAGTGGATGATTTCTGAATCTTACTACAGATTGCTTTCTTCTTCTTCTTCTTCTTTTTTTTTTTTTTTTTTTTTTTTTTTTTGGTTTTTTGAGACAGGGTTTCTCTGTGTAGCTTTGCGCCTTTCCTGGATCTCGCTCTGTAGACCAGGCTGGCCTCGAACTCACAAAGATCCGCCTGGCTCTGCCTCCCGAGTGCTGGGATTAAAGGTGTGAGCCACCACTGCCCAGCTACAGATTGTTTTCTTAACATGTAGTTAGCATCATATGTATTTCCACCATTGTGATGACAGTCATCATGATATATGGCATAAATGGTAACATGCAACAGCCTGTGAAATTTTATTTTTGATTCATTCTCCAAAACTGTTTTAGATAAAGTAAATGTTTAGATAAATGTGAAGGAAGAGTCTTAGTCATGTGCACATGTTGGAAGTTTAGTCCCTGGAAATTTGCAATATGATATAAATTATTTAAATGCCAGTTCTTTCACCACATGTTCAAAGATGACACCATACGTCCTAAAGATTTTGTTAACAAGGACAATATATGCAATATTTCAAGTGGAGAAAACTGGACAAGAGAAATGGTGCATAAGGAATATTGGAATCTGGAATTTAAATGTCCTAATTCTGGAAAAAAATAACGTTAATTGCCACTCAACATAGTCTCACCTAAGTTTGCTTTTATTCCCTAAGTATGTCTTTATTGGAGTTCCCTTCAAATAACAGATGAACTGATAGAAAGTCATAACAAACTCAAAGAAATACATTTATGGTCAGGGTGTTGGGCCAGGAGAGAGAAAGTGATCAGGGATGCACACTCACATAGAGTCCCAAGCACCACATCAGATGGGTGAGGTCTTGTGGTCTGGGGACAAATTCTGCTTTCAACCTTGAGCAAAGAAGCTCCTGTTGTGATGCCAAATACCTTTGATTGCTCACGGTGCTGAGGATTATACAATGTTGAGTTTTATTGCTAAATGGGGTATCTACACCACTCCCTCTATGGCTTAGAAAAGATTGTGGAGTAGGAAGTCCAAAGTTTAAAGGCTGGATGTAAAAAACTCTTCTGGCATTACATTGCCTTTCTCATCAAGAACTCATAACATTGTGGTTCTTGCACTGTACCTGAGTAAGACTACATTCAGTCCTGGACTAAGAACAATTTCAAGGGGACTTATGGCTCCCTGAGGAAGCTAGTGGATGCTTATGGATACTTGTGAAAAGGATTCACTGACATTAGTGGTACAGTGCATCCAGCATAGCTCTAGGGATGGACTTGACTGGAGCAGTGAGGGAATAAAGAAAAAACAGGTAGACAGACACATGGACAGAGAGCTGGGGTTGATTGTTCTGGGGTCTCACATGAAGAAACCTCAGGACCTGAGAAGTTCAGCACATTTATTGTATAGACTTGAACAGAGGTGCAGGGTTACTGTATACCCTTGAACAAGGAGATAGAGTTATGGCATACAATAAACAAGGAGGTGGGGTTGAGTGTATACATTTGGATCAAGGAGACAAGTTTAGCTAACTAGGTAGAAGCAGTCTCTGTATGGGAACAGTATTCAGGCTGTAAACATCCAGGAGAAAAACATGGTGGACTTCTTTTTGCAAACACTGTCAATATCCACAGTTAGGCCACTGAGGTATGGCATTACATTTCTCTGATCCTCATCCTGGGTGATGGAAGCTTTTCCACTTTTCCATGGATATGAGGTTATGGTTCTTTACATTGTTGGCTTATGTCAAGAACACAAACTCGCTAAAGACTTCACACACTCTGGTATTCCTCCACTCTACATAGTATAGCCACTGGTTAGTTCACCTTGCTGCAAAGATGCATGCTGCAGGTGAACCACAGTGAGAAAGTTTCACTAAGCATGTCTCTATTGGGAACTCCAGCTGATTACCTAAACTGGGTTCATTAGTTGGTTTCTACGGAATACTTGTTAGCCCCCAGTGTGATGAAGTATCCTTTTTCCTTCTCATTTTTGTTTTCTTTGAAAACCTCAATACAGTGGAAACTGCTTTTACTGGACATCCCTTGAGAATCCCAAGGATATTCCAAATTTAATTTCTTCTTGATGTTGTAAGTTCTGAATTTAAAGATATATTTTTATATATCTTTAAATATATCTTTATATATCTGTCTGCCTGCCTGCTTGCCTGTCTGCCTGTTATCTATCCATTTATTATTGCTGTATCTCTCCATTGGTATGTATTCTTTTACTTTGGATTTATCAAGTACACACACACATATTCTATATTCTACTCTCACAACCCCTTGTTTACATACAGACATTATAAGTTATGATACACATATGAGATTTTTTTCTGGGACTGGGTCACCTCACTCATATCACATTGTCAAGATCCATCCATTTTATGCAAATTTAATACTATGTGTATATGTGTAATTAATGACTGATCAAAAATAAAAACTATTACTATTACTGATGAAACATATAGCATACATGCAATTCTGAAAACAATCATCACTGCAACAAACCCAAAGGATTCACTTATATATCCACTGATGATTCAAAAAGCAGTGACATTTAGGCTTTCCATAGCAGAATGTCATGGAAGTGTTAGTTACCCATTTTGTGTGTGTGTGTGTGTGTGTGTGTGTGTGTGTGTGTGTGTGTGTGCACGTGCTTGCATCCAATCTATTGAATCTTTCTCAGTTGAAGCTCTCATCAACTGCATTTGACTAAGTCTTTTGTAGTTTCATTTTGAATGTCTCATTAGCTTATAAAGAATCAGGCTTTAATAAAGTTTTTTCAACAAAACTAGTTTTTGTTGTTTTTCTTTCCCCTTTGTTCCTCCCATCTCCCTCACCTAATTGAAACTCTAACTCCAGCTTCCTTTCTACTTTTATGTCACATGTGACCTCTCCCCACTCTTAACATCCTTTGTCCACCTCTCCTGAACACCTGTCTGTTGGGATGTCATTTTGTATGCTGTGAATGTGTTGCTCTGATTGGTTGATAAATAAAACACTGATTGACCAGTAGCCAGGCAGGAAGTATAGGCAGGGTGAGCAGACGAGGAGAATTCTGGGAAGAGGAAGGCTGAGTCAGAAGTCACCAGCCAGACACAGAGGAAGCAAGATGTCAAGGCAGAACTGAGAAAAGGTACCAAGCTATGTAGCTAAACATAGATAAGAATTATGGGTTACTTTAAGTGTAAGAGCTAGTCAGTAATAAGTCTGAGCTAATGGCCGAGCAGTTATAATTAATATAATTTTCTGAGTGATTATTTTATAAGTGGGCCACAGGACTGTGGGGGTTTGGCGGGACCCAAGAACTATCTGACTACAAATGGCACCCTGATGTGGTGGCAAGAGTTTCCACCTAAAACCTGAGAGAGCTTAAGAAGAGATTATAAATATGGTGATATTTTATTTGTATTAAAATGTTATTTGTATGTTAATAAATAAAGTTGCCCGGGGGTCAGAGCTATTAGCAAGCCATAGGAAAGCAGAGCAGTGGTAGCGTACGCTTGTAATTCCAGCACTTGGTAGGCAGAGCTGGGTAAGTCTCTGTGTGTTCAGGGATACAGCCATTATTGGATACACATGCCTTTAATCTTAATACCAATCATGGAAAACCTGGAGGCCTATACAGATAGGCTGTGAGGAGGCGGTCATGTGGTTGGGTTTACAACCAATGAGAAGGCAGGACAGGATCTCTATATAAAGACTTTAACACAGGGGTAGCTCTGGTTCGGAGAGGTAGGACCACCACAGGAGGAAGGGTAAGGTTTTAGCTCTTAGCTCTGACCTTTCTTCTTTGCATTGGTTCTGTGTTTCTTATTTAATAAGAAGGTTGGATACATCTACATATAAATGTAGCTAAGAGCACCTTCCCAGGTCATGTCGCTCATAGCGGGCTGAGGTTCAGTGATGTGTACTCTGGCTGTGGCGGGTGTATGGTATGCAGGCTGGTGCTACAGCATGGCAGATTCCTGTCAAGTCACACAGGGGTTTCTCCAAGTTGTGCAGCACAATGTGTGGCAGATTTAGCTTTTGCTAGTACAGACAAAAAAATGGCTTCTAGGCTACATGCTGCTTTGATGGAGGCATAGACCTACTGCTTCCAAGACTTGGTGGTGCACATGGCTCCCAGAGCTGGCGGTAAGTGTACCACCGCCATATTGGGAAGCTGAAGTGAGTGGAGTCAGCAGCCAAGGCTTCTGTTTCAGTACTAGCCACTGCAGTTTAAAGCAACAGATTCACAATAAGGCAGATTCAGATGGAATAAGACTTTAAATAATTTACAGTGTATGTAAAAATGTATGTAGGCTTGGAAGAGAGAAGAAAATGAATATAGACAGTTATATAAAGAAATCATTTCAAAAAATAAAGTCTTTAAAGAGACAGTAAAGGTAATGTAAAAAATAAGCCATTCAGCAGTTAATTCTGCAGCTCACACACAATTGAGCCTGTATGATAATGAGTATTCAGAGACGGGTAAGGCCTTGGGGGTGCTCACCAACCTAAGACAGAGCACCTGTGTGGCCTATGCAGGTGACCTGCTGACGTCTCACGCAACCTAAGTCAGAAGCTCATCTTTTAGTAAAAGGGGGGGACCTGTAGGGCTCTGGCCCACGTTTTGGGTAACTGTTGCCTTGCTTGCTGCCCTTGACCTTGATATCCTTCCTATGCTAATTCCCTGCCAGGTTCCACCCTCCTGAATGCTTAAGGGAAGTTCCTTGTCTGTGTATCCTGCATATTGGGCATTAACAGCTTAGATGCAAGATTGTAAAACATTGGTAGCGAACTTCTGCCCGCCGGGGTTCTCCCATTGTGCTGTAAGCCTGTATTTAAAACCTCCTCCCTCCTTCAATAAATGGCATTCAGCATTAAAAAAAAAAAGAAAGAAAGAAAAGAAAAGCTGGTTAGAAACAAGCCAAGCTAAGGCCAGGTATTTATAAGAAAAAAAAACAAGCCATGTAAAGATGGATATTACAAAGAGAATCTGGATTGTGTTGTCTTTGGAATTTTTAACTGCAGAAAGACATTTGATTGTAAAAGCTGTTGAGTTAAATCAATATATATATTATATATATATATATATATATATATAATATATATATATATATTTTAAAGGTATCTTGACTTCAAAATTTATGTCTAAGGATACATGGCTTTGGAAGGTTCTGCTTTTGTTTCCACAGAAGATGAAAACTTATGTATTGCTTCTGAGCTAAGATGGTTTGATCAAGGAAGACCCCCTAAGAGGTCTCCAGATGTTCCAACATCCAGATCAGCTTCAAGGCAACTGAATCAGACAATGCAGCCTCATAGACTACTCTAGTCAGGACTTGATCATAATTCTTAATTTTCTCAGGACTCCCATAAGATTGCCAGTGCCTCTATCCAGCAGGAAGTAGTATGAAAAGCTACATCCAAATTCCCAAATTATTGTTTATAAGTGTTTATTTTTATTTAAAGGGAGTTTCTTATAAATGCAATCTCTTTCTAATGAAGAAAAGGGGATAGTACAGATATGATAGGATGAAAGGGTAGATTATTGAACCTACTTTTAAAGAGCAACAACTTGTTTTAAAATGTTTTACATTGCTATGGATTTTAGTTTATTAATATAAATTTAAAGTTAATTTTGTTATACTGTATGTATATTTCTACTCTTGCTTAAAGTATTTTGTTTATGCAACTCATTTGAAATTGGAATGTATAGTTGAGAAATACAGATTAATAATTAGTCATCTATGATAATCAAACTTATAGTCATGTTAGTTAAGTTTTCTAAGTATACATAAATATATTTCAATTAGGTATGTAATCTTCGAATATTTCAAAGACCTACAGAATATAGCATTTAAAATGTTTTAAAAACTTAGACTTTCCTGGACAATGAGACATATCTGCTCCTGGCAGCACCAATTTACTTCAAAGAGGAAGATGGGTGTTAAAGACACTCCATATGGAGTTTATCTTCTTCTTGGCAAAAATAGACATTTGGGCAAGAAACTGTTCTTGCCTGGACTGCTTGACAAAGTGTTTTATTACTGGACATGCAGTACCCATAGGAAGGTGACCACTGAACTTTGAAAGGCAAGATGGTCCTTCAGGTTCCTGCTTCACAGAGGAGACTGCCAAATATTCTACAAGACATTGGGAGAAGCGACTAAAAAACTCTAGACCTATTAGCTGAAGGTGGATGCCCCAACGTTACAGAGGAACTTTGGATGAATGTCCAGGCAGCAAGATGTCTCTGTCATTTCTAGAATTATGGAAGCTGCTTACAATGCATTTCCTGTTTACTTAGGTAATATATCTTTCTGGGGTCTTTGATGTAGTTGAAAGCTAGTTATAATTTTATTGGTTATGATAAAAGATAAATTAGACATAAAAATTTAGACACAAATATAGGATAGAGTATTGTCTTTAATATTGCCAAATACAAATAGACTAGATATTATAACTGTAATTCTTGCTTGACAACTGTTTTGTTATATGTAATTTTACTATGTTAAAGTTAAAACCTTTTTTGATTAGACAGAAAAGGGGAAGTGCTGTGGGATATTGTTCTGTATGCTGTGAATATGTGTTGCTCTGATTGGTTGATAAATAAAACACTGATTGGCCAGTAGTCAGGCAGGAAGTATAGGTGGGGTAAGCAGACAAGGAGAATTCCGGAAGAGGAAGGGCTGAGTCAGGAGCCACCAGCCAGACACAGAGGAAGCAAGATGTCAAGGCAGAACTGAGAAAAGGTATCAAGCTACATGGCTAAATATAGATAAGAATTATAGGTTAATTTAAGTGTAAGAACTAGTCAGTAATAAGCCTGAGCTAATGAGCAAGCAGTTATAATTAACATAAGCTTCTGGGTGATTATTATTTTTTTTTGTCTTTTGTTTTTTTCAGGCAGAGTTTCTCTGTATAGCTTTGGAGCCTATCCTGGAACTCCCTTTGTAGACCAGGCTGGTCTCAAACTTACAGAGATCTGCCAGCCTCTGCCTCCTGAGTGCTGGAATTAAAGGCATGCGCCACCACTGAGTGATTATTTTATAAGCAGGCCACAGGACTGCAGGAGCTTGGTGGGACCTGAGAAACATCCGACTACACCTGTCTAGTTTTACACTCTATAATCCACTCTCACAGCCCGTTATTTAAGTACATACAAACATTTTAAGTTAGGAAACAATATGAGAGAGCATGAGATTTTTATCTTTCTGAAATTAGGTCACCTCACCCATAATATCAAACCACCAAGATCCATCTTTTTCTGCAAATTTAATAATTTCACTTTTTTTTTTAAACAGCTGAAGGGCACTCAGGCATTTTGCTAGCATACTCACTGATAAATTTGAGGAAACAAGACTAAGTGTCTTCTTTGCTATCTAAGTTTTATATCATCAGATTAAATAGTATTAAGGGATATAAACTGCAGAATATGGTAGACTGACATTTACAATAATACTATTCAATACCTCACTGAAGTATTTCTAATAGAATCAGAATGTCATAGTTAATTGTTATTTGCATAAACAACCATGTATTTAAAAATAAACAGTATAGTGAGGTGACTACAAGTAATAATACTATATTAGATGTTTGAGGTCACTGAGTGTACATCTTAAATGCTCTCTCTTGAATGTTTGAGGTTAGAGATGTATTAATTAGATTAATTCACTCATTTAACAGTGTACATGTATATCAAATATGCTGTACATAAAACCATGCAATATTTGTTTGTCAATTATAATTTTCAAAATCTGGGTGAGATTTTGTAAAATTGGGCTATAAACATACTGGCTTCTTTCTTTTCTCTCCCTCTCTGATTAAAGACAAATACAATGTTATTAGGTACCCTGGAATATGTGACAGGGAAAAGAGGGAAGTATCTGGTCAAGTTCCATCAAGCAACTAAGACACCAGTGCTATAGACTGTGAGATACTGAACACTACAGACAACTATACAAGTGAACAAGATGAAGCCTATTACCCTTAAACTTCCCATCACTAAAATCAATGTGTTGGCCAAACTTTCTGAAGCTCTAGCAGAAAATGCATGTTCATGTCTCTTTGTCATCTCTAGAAACTTCCTGCCTTCTTTGGTTAATACCCACTTTATCCATCAATGTCAAGAATGAGTAGCTGAGTCTCTCATACCATATCACTTTGAGACTTCCTGTCTGTCTCCCTCTTGCACTAAAAACAACCTTGTGATTATATTTGGCCTATCTAGATAATCTAGGAAAAAATCATTTCATTCCAAGCGGCATCTAACTAGCAGCCTTAATTCTATAGGCGATTATAATTTCCCCCTTTCATGTGTTATAAGATATTCACAGTTTCAAAGATTGGATCAGGAAAGCTTAAATGTTCTCAATACAATTTTTGACTATGTGAAGTGATGGATGTGTTGATGAGTTTAATTAAATCATTTCACAAGGCATACATATATCAAAATATCATGCTGCATTCCAGGAAAGTATAAATCCTCTATTTGTTAATTAAACATTTTAAAGGCTGTTTTAAAGCTGAGTATGGTGATACTTATTTTTAATCCCAGCACCAGGAGGCAAACGCAAGAATATCTCTGAGTTCAAGACTATCCTGATTACATATCCAAACAGGGCTACATAGTGAGACCCTATCTCACACACAAAAAAGCAGAATTTAAAGAGGCCATTATTCCATATAACAGACAAACTATGTTTTGTTTTTTGGTTGGTTGGTTTGTTTTGGTGGGAGCTCTGGGAATGATCTGCAGGCCTTGTACAAGATAAGTGTGTATGCTACCCCTGATTCCAACCTCTTACAGGAACTTTCTTATCTTCATTATATCAAGTTAAAAGTCAATAAGTACGAATCATCAATCATAAAGTATAATGGCCACTGAAGCAAATAAAGCTTATAAAATACAAAATCGAAGAGGCCCTACGTTATCTTTTCCAGTATTTGAAAGTTGCAAATATCATAGCAATTTCTTCAAAAATAGTGAAGCACATATTTCATTGTCATGACACTGCTGCAAAGTTTAAGACTGATAATTACTCAAAGGCCCATTTTGTAATTTTGTTTCACGATAAAGTCAGTCCTTTATCCAGGTTCTTGATTGCCCTGGTCTGTGGACCCCAAGAAATGACCAGTTAGGACATTTACTGATCATCTAAAATTGATTACCTGAATCCACATTGCTCATCTCAACTACTGCCAAAGCAGGGAAGCCCTCACCCTCCTTCCTTCCCCCCTTCCTTTCTGTACTGTCACTACACCAGCTTCAAAATTGGTCAGTGAACTCAATTCTTGCACAGGTTCCTCTTCATTTGTAAGTCCCCAATAAAAGCCAGAGAGATTGGAGGACGCTCATTAACTGGTCGATTTTTCCTTCTGACCAGTCAAGGCACAGCCTGGAAGGAGTTGCAGGACTATCTTCCCAGCACTGGGCTGCAGAGGCAGGATGAGTTATTCAAAGCAATTCTCAGTTACATAGCATGAGGCAAGCTAAGCTATAGGAAACATTGCTCTAAGCAGAACTAAATAAATCAATAGCATTTGAGAAAAAAAGGGATGAAATTCTTAATGACTGGGAAATATTGAACAGAAAAAACTAGAGATTAGAGCAGTAATGCATTTAAAGAAAATGAAATTTTAAAAAATGATACCAATAATTGACTACTTAAAATGATAAAAAAATTATTTTGAAGATTAAAAAAAAACTAGCTATATTGACTTTGAAAAAGAGTAGGCCCTTCCCTAGTAGAGGTAATGCCATTAATAAGAGACTGATTGATCTTGCCCATATGCACATGTTAGCTGCTGAGATCTGTAAACTGATACACAGAGTTATAGTCAATGGTCTATGTCTCAAACCTTTGAACTGACTTAATTCTGTCAGGCAGAACTGAACATATCTGCATAGGATAGTTGCCTAATTATAAATTCAATATTCATTGGCTCAAGCTAACCGTTCCAACATGAACACCCACCAATGTGGGTTGTGTTCATTCACATGACATGAAATAATACATGCTGGAAAATTACAAAATCACTCCACCTACCACAATCAGGTCCATTTTCATAAGGATGACTCTGGAAGCTGATTGCCTATCCTATTTCCCTCTGCAGTGTACATAATAAACTATTGCTCCTATTGTGATCTGAAGGCAGAAACCTTGCTCCTCGTGCAAATCCTTTTCCTGAGACTGCAATGGATAGTCAACTACATGACTCAAGTGGATAACCTTAAACTCGGAGATGGTAAAGTCATTTATTTAAGAATTTAGATGTAATATAAAGGACAGCATGTCACTGCCCTGGAGAGCAACAGACTGTGATCAAGGACACCAGAGTCAACATAGGAGAGACTGTCTCAGAAATTCTTTTCCAAAAAGCAGGAGGTACATCTGTTCTAGAATTGATATGCCTTCCCAGTAATAAATTACTCCACACACTTAAGAGATTAATAAAGAAAAGTCTCTTTAGTGATAGTATGCATCAATCCAGCTAATGATCAAAGAGAAGCCAGTCTAGAACAGATTTTGCATTCCACATATGCTGTGATCTTTAAGTTTCTTTTAGGTTCAGACACCAGATTACATTTTGAACAATTTAAATCAGGACAGGAAATTGCAAGTTTAGCCACTCAGGAAGATGGGAGACTTACACAGCAAAGTTACTCCCAGAATCATTTCATAAGTACACCAGTGACCTGACACAGCAGGTCATTCTTCAATTACATGGTCCTGAGGAAGAGGTCCCAGAAGATGAGAAAGACAGAAAAAGCAGAAGGTAGAAAGGATAAAAGATGGGTTGGGGAGGTCTTGCACAAACTATGTCTCATGACAGGTAAGCTTCTTAAGAACAGCATCTTGTATACTACTTCCAGGGGGGAAATAGAAGACATCAATGAAGTCAGCAGAAACTATCATACAATGGGATGACCTCAGGGAGGAGGCTAATCAAACAATGCTGCATATGGGGGACACAAAGTATTTCAAGAACATTATTGATGAAGCCCACAGTGGTCTTGTGACTGATAACCACAGCTACATGTGGTGGGAAGAGTTGGATTCTCAGGATTTCAAGCAACCCCTTCACAAAGGCCCTAGACAGAGACCATTACCAGCTCCCCCAAGCATATTTCTCATTTTAGAGAAGGAGCTCTGTTTTTGCTCTATACTTTAGAGACTCAGGGAAAGCTTCCAGGCTGTTACTTGACTTTTCCAAGCTTGCTCCTAGGTTTGAGAAGAAGCTATGTTCCCTCTCCATACATGAGGGCCCCAGGGAAGGCCTTGTTTGTAGCATGAATCTTAAATGGTCTTATTAATAAGGCAAACCTAGAGCCAGGTATTAGGGTGAATGCTGGAAGATCAGAGAAGCAGAACAAGGCACAGTTTCCTCACCTCGCCAATTCCTCAGCTGATCCTGTTTTCTCAGACTGGAAGCTTCTCAGTCCTCATCCAGAATGAATCTCAGCTGAACTGCAACTCACAGCCTGAAAGCTTAACCCGACTCTAGTTCCTGGTCCTCACGCCTTATATACCTTTCTGCTTTCTGCCCTCACTTCCTGGGATTAAAGACTCACTTCGTGGGATTAAAGGCATGAGTCACCATGCCTGGCTGTTTCCAGTGTGGCTTTAAACTCAGAGATCCAGATGGATTTTCTGTCTCTGGAATGCTAGGATTAAAGGCATGAGTGCCACCATTTTCTAGCCTCTGTATCTAGTGGCTGTTCTGTTCTCTGACTCCAGATAAGTTTACTAGGGTGCACAATATTTTGGGGAACACAATACCACCACACTTGTTTGATCAGGCCAGCCCTCCACACATCAATATTTTTCCTTCTCAAACAGTTGTCACCTGCTATCTTGCCAATCTAGCAGAACTATGCTTTCCTCAAAGAGAAAACTGGACCTTTATGGCACACCAGGCCTTAATGTTGGCTGTGACCCTGTAATGTCCCCTTGAACAGCTTGTTTGCGGCCTGTTCCTTGATATGGGGATGGGCATAGTGACTGTTTGTACATTAAAGTGCCTCCTTTTTAATGGCTTGAAGCCAAATTACTGGACAATCCTGGTGAACAAACATGTATCCTAATATCCTAATGTATAACAAGCCTGGTTAGCATATTGCCTATCTTTGGAGTGTTTTAGAGGCAGCCCTTGCTTAGCTAAATGTGACTTCATGTGGCTATCTCCTAAGCATTGATAAATCCTTTATATCACCAACTCTACTCTTCTACATCACAGCTTAGCAGTGGAGTGCTATCCTACACAAGAGATGCCTTATACAACCTCCACATAATTAACTATAAATGGATCTTATACCTAAATATTAAATGCAAAGTGCAGAACTTCTAGAAGATACTAAAGAAACTAGACCTTTCTGAAATTGGCAACCTGCCTTCCATGGATGTACCAAAAGAATGCTGACACTGACTACAAAGATATTTCTACACACAACTCCCTGTTACCAATGCTCTGCACAAAGGCACCCCACAGAGGGAAGTTATGAAGAGGCCTGCATTTGGGTCCAGGGAGTTGCAAAGACTGCATAGGACCTCACAGGACACCAAATCTGGCCTCAGGTTCCCACTAGGGGAAGCCTTGCCACACTGGCTTGGGCAGCTCACCATCTCCTCCTCCCCATCTGGGGGCAGCAGCCCCTCACTCACTATGTCATAGCTCCCCAGCTTGCCCATGCTCCCCTCACAGCTCCCTGCAGTAGCACTCACAGCACAGCAAACAAAACCACTGGTGCCTTTTCAGCTACACAGACACTTCTGCTGCCTGGAGCCTGAAAAGCCCTGCACTACTTCTGACTGCCATGTTGGCCTGCATGCCCTGATTGGCTAGTGAGGATTGAGTGACAAGAGCACCGCCCTTAAGTTTACAGTGTGCTGAGTGGACAAAGCATGGTGGTTCCTTGTCCTACCTTCCAACCCAGACCCAGATCTTTCCAGATCTTCAGAGACATGCATTTCAATAGCACTTGTCCTAGGCTGCAATAGCTGACCAAGCTATCTTCCTGCACTCCATAGACACTTCCCCTTCTTCCTCCTTGGCACAATGTGGCTAGCCTGCACACCCCACTGCATAATGTGGAGAGAAATGATTCCCCTGTCCCATAGGTGGAAGGATGCCCAGTATTTTAACAATTAAAGAGAGATTTTAGGACACAAAAGAAGTTGTTTGTTCTATGGCTTAACACTTAGGTCATATGAGCTGAAGGTACTTTTCACCTGGTTGTCACAGGGACTTCAGACAACCAGGAGAGAAAAGAGGGAACCAGACCACAAACAAGATATAGGTTTTTCTTGAACCAGAAGGTGGGATGATGGCTCCATTGTTTTAGGAGTATTATTCCTGAAATTCAATCTCTTGACAATTTAATAATAATAAAAAGTGTAGTCTTCACAATAAGTTGAATAATTAGAAATGGAACAAGGAAGAATGCCTTTATGAGCACTATTGTGAGCCAGCACATCTTTTTCAGTGGGCAGGTGAAAACAACAACAACAACAAAACCAGTAAGGCTAGAGGTATGGAAATTTCCTAAGATCAACCCTTGGAGAAGGTGATTATACTGATATACAAAGACAATCTTTACATGATGACCACACTCTAATTGTGTGCTGAATGGCAGCCCTGAATGCTTGGGACAGAATCGAAGAAGTAGGAAAGAAAATCGAGTCATTTACAAAAGTTATACATGGCCCAAAAGAAACCTTCATGGATTTCTTACAAAGGCTGTCTTTAGCAGTAAATAGAATGATACCAAATTCAGCAGCTAGACAGATAATAATTGAATCTCTGGCTTTTGAAAATGCTAATGCAGCATGCAAAAGGGTAATTAGGCTGTTAAAGGTAGGATCAGTACCCTTGGAGGAATGGATCTGAGATACAATTAATATTGAATCTCATGACCATGATGATACTTGGATAGGAGAGGTGATTACCAGAGTTTTGAAGAAAAATAATATCAGATGCTTTAATTGTGGTAAACAAGGGATTAAAAAGGGACTGTAAACAGGGCATTCCTAGAAACAATGTTTCTTCAAGGAATAATCCCAACAGAATGCCCCTCCCTTCTGGATTATGCAGAAGGTGTGGTAAAGGCAAACACTAGAGTAAGAATGTAGATCAACAGGGACAGACAAGATAATCCATTGCCTTTGCTGTCAGGAAACTCACTGAGGGGCCTCTCACAGGCCCCCATGGCAACTTCAGTTCAGTCCTTTCCTGCCATTATAGAAGAAACCCCTTCCCAGAGCAATTAAATAACCAAATGCTTGTTGTGAAATACCATACGCCTTGGGGTGATAGAACAGCTATAGCAGAGAGAACAAAAATTCAGGAGAAACCATAAAGCAAATTTTTTGGCAAACTTCTATAAATGAACAAAAACCAAAATTAAAAATATGAATAAATGATGTTCTCATTGAGGGTGTTATAGACACAGGTGTGGACATAACAATAATTTACCAGAATCTTGGTATCCAAATTGACCTCTTCAGGAGGTAAATGTTCAGCTGTTAGGGATTGGAACATTTGTGCTCAAGTGAAACAGATCACAAGATAGGTCGAGTGTATAGAGCCAGAAGGACAGGGAGGAAAATTAAAGCCATATATATATAAAGCTAATATAGCTATGAATTTATAGGGCTGTGATTTATTACAACAATGGAATACCCAGATTAACATTCCTTCAACCTCAGAAACAAACCATAAACTAACATATGCTTCTGAGAAAAATATTAGAAGGTATTATAAAGAACAGTCACCAACCATCCAGATTGGACAAGAACAGGGCACAACAGCTATTGATCTTTCAAAGACACCAACAGCTCTATCTTTAAAATGGTTAACAGACAAGCTTGTATGGGTTCAGCAGTGGCCTTTAACAACAGAGAAACTGCAGGCCTTGGAAGAGCTGGTACAAGAGCAGTTAAATGCTCAGCATATTGAAGAATCAACCAGCCCTTGGAATTCTCCTGTATTTGTTATTAAAAAGAAATCTGGTAAGTGGAGAATGGTAACAGATTTAAGAGCAATTAACAAGGTAATTCAGCCAATGGGCTCTCTACAATCTGGAATTCCTTTGCCCACTCTGTTACCTAAAGGATGGCCTCTTATAGTTATCGATTTAAAACTGTTTCTTCACAATACCCTTACAAGAAAAGGACAGAGAAAGATTTGCCTTCACGGTGCCTACTTATACTAATTCTCAGCAGATTAAGAGATATCAATGGAAGGTTCTCCCACAGGGAATGTTAAATAGCCCAACCTGTGCCAATATTTTGTATGAAAGCCATTAGAAGTAATACATAAACAATTTCCTAAACCTATAATTTATCATTACATGGATATTTTACTAGCTAATTCAAATGCAGATACTTTTGAAAGAATATTTGATGAAGTAAAGAAAATTTTGCCTTGTTGGGGATTACAAATTGCCCCTGAAAAGATACCAAGAGGAGATTCTATAGATTATTTAGGATATAAAGTAGGTCTACAAAAAAATTAGACCCCAAAAGGTACAAATTAGGAGAGATTGATTACGGACTCTTAATGACTTTCCAAGATTATTCAGAGACATTTCCTATCTATGGACTGCTGTTGGGGTAAAAAATGATGAACTGAGAAATTTGTTCAAAACCTTAGAGGGTGACAAGGACTTAAATAGTCCAAGAAAATTATCAGCTAAAGCTGAGACAGAATTGGCCTTGGTGGAAAAGAAAATACAGAATGCACATATGGACCATATGGAGCCACAGCTTGAGTATATTTTGGTTATTTTACCCTCTAAGCATTTTCCTACAGAATTTTTAATGCAGAGAGAAGATATTATATTGGAATGGATATTCCTACCAAATAAACAGAGTTAAAAAATTAAAAACTTATGTGGAAAAGATCTCTGAGTTGATTTAAAAGGAAAATTGAGACTTTGTCAATTAGCAGGAATAGACCCAGCAGAAATTGTAGTACCTTTAACTAATGATGAAACTGACAAATTATGGGCAGAAAGTGAACCTTGGCAAAGAGCTTGCAGTAATTTTTTGAGAGAGATTAACAAATATCTCAAAACTGATAAAATTAAACTTATAAAGAGAGCTAACTTGATTCTGCCTTGCATTGTATGGGAAACACCAATATTTAGAGCCCCTACAATTTATACAGATGCAAACAAACAAGGAAAGGCAGGTTACAAATCAGAAAATTTAAGTAAAGTGGTTCAAAGTCCTTATAATTGGGTTCAAAAAACAGAATTATATGCTCTTCTGATGGTACTAATGGATTTTTCAGAACCTCTCAACATAGTTACTGACTCTCAGTATGCTGAAAGAGTGGTCTTACATATTGAAACAGCAGAATTTATCCCTGATGAGTCAGAATTAACTTTGTTATTTATTCAGTTACAAGATAGGAATAGGAAGTATCCCTTATATATAACTTGCATCCAATCCCATATGGGTCTGCCAAGCCCTCTAGCACAAGGTAATGAGATCGATCAACTATTGATAGGAAATATGCTGGAGGCCTCAGAGTTTCATTAAAAAAAATCATGTCAATAGTAAGGGTTTAAAAAAAGGATTTTTCCGGGGCTAGAGAGATGGATCAGAGGTTAAGAGCAGTGACTGCTCTTCCAGAGGTCCTGAGTTCAAACCCCAGCAACCACATGGTGGCTCACAACCATCTGTAATGAGATCTGGTGCCCTCTTCTGGCCTGTAGACATACATGCAGGTGGAACATTGTATATATAATAAATCTCTTTTAAAAATAAATAAATAAATAAATATAAAGAAATAAATAAGGATTTTTCCATAACCTGGCAACAAGCCAAGGAAATTGTAAGGAAATGTCCTTTTTCTTTTTACAATCAAACTCCACTATCAGCAGACTATAATCCAAAGGTTACTCAAAGGAATGAAATCTGGCAGATGGATGTGTTTCATTTTGTAGAATTTGGAAAACTGAAGTATATACACCACACCATTGATACCTATTCAGAATTGTAATGGGCAACTGCTCCGAGTTCTGAAAAGGCTGATTCTGTAACGCATTTGCTAGAAGTTATGGCCATCATGAGTATACCGGTACAAATTAAAACTAACAATGCTCCAGCATGTGTCTCTGCCAAAATGAAACAGTTTTTTGCTTATTACAATATAAAGCATATTACAGGTATACCACATAGTCCTACAGGCCAAGCAGTCATAGAAAGAGCAAATTAAACTCTAAAGGATATGCTAAATAAATAGAAAGGGGTAACAAAAAAAAACACCCAGAAATAGATTACATAATGCTCTATTAACTTTGAATTTTCTCAATGCTAATGAGAAAGGAACAACAGCTGTGGAGAAACACTGGATAATAGAAAAAAACTACAGAATTAAATCAGCCTATATATACTTTAAGGATGTGCTGACCTCAGAATGGAAACCAGGATATGTATTACGTTGGGGACAAAGTTTTCCTTTTGTTTCTACAGGAAAAGAAAAGCTATTGATACCATCAAAATTGATAAAGATTTGATTTGAACAAGAGAGACCTCTTGATTAGAAGAGGTAATGGTTCATCAACCAGCATGACCATTCAATTTCTATTAACTTGTACAACTAACAAATGCTTTTCATTTAATCAGATATAACTTGCCAAAAGGGAACCTTCCAAAAGTTAGGGTTGGGGAAGGGTTTTTGTTTTTGTCTTTCAGGAGAAGAAGGCTAAGGAAGCTGGAGAACACTGGACAAATAAGACATCTGAAAAAAAAAAGGACAAATCGTCCAGAAAAAAAATGTCCCAAGAAAAAGAACAAATTGGCCTTTTGGTATATCATATATAAAATTTCGTAAGTCTTCCTAAATGTTTGTTTCTACTGTTTTTTTTTTTTTTAACAAACACTTAACACAATGGTCTTTATGTAGTTCCAGTTCAATTAAAAGTTAAAGCTGACTTTGGAGTTGGAGCATGGCTCTCTCCCTCTCTAAGCCCAAGCATGCTTGTTAAAAGAAAATCTAAAATCTTTGTATCATGTCAGAAGAGCTATCTAATATGGGACAGAAGAAAACCATAATTAAGAGACTATTCTATTGCCACTAATCTCATAATTCTTTGGTTCTATTTTGACTCTTTAAAACTTTAAGATATGAATTTTATATCAAAATTTATAAGATTTATATATATTAAACTTTTGTCATGAATACTAATGGTCATATAGAGTACTAACTAATTCTAGAGAAAAGGCTTCATCTAGCTGCCTGTACATGTTTTTATATTTGAGTCTCTATCAGTTTTCTGCAGGGAATCACGACCACGCCTAATAGCAAATTTGAAGTCTCCAAAAAGATGATGGGGGTCCATATTGATGATTCCATCAGGATGATGATAATACCACTAAGCTGACAAACACCACCCAAAGAAACTGCTCAGGACAATTTTGAGATGGCTAGCTGAGATGATCCAGGCTCACAGACTACTTGAACAAGGACTTGAGACAAGCCCTGCATTTTGGCATTATGCAGAGATTAGACAACAAATGATGCAGCTGCCTCTCCCAGGACTTGACAATTAACTCAAAATTTTTCTTTTTGGGATCCCCTAAAGATGCTTTCACCCCCAGACAGCAAGAAGTAATTTTAAGAACACGATGCCCACATTCCCAAGAGGTGGGGTGGGTGGTTTTTGGTCTTTTAATGGGTTTTGGATAATTGTCATTGTTTAGGATGTTGGTTACAAGTTGTTATTGTTATTGGTCAAGAAAAAGGCTAAACAATGGAGATTAGATTTAAGGTTCTTGTTTGAAGGAAAAAGAAAAGAAAAAAGAGGATTTAGATAAAAGGTAGATTACTGAATCTGCTCTGAAAAAAAAGATATAGAAATGATAGATAAAGGGTAGATTATTGAATTTACTCTGAAAAAAAGAGAGAATATGGATATATGATGAGATAAAAAAGTAGATTATTAAATCTACTTTTAGAAGGCATATACTAGTTTTAAATATTTTACATTGGATTGGATTTTTGTATATTATATACAAAATATGTATATTAATACAAATTTGAGATTAATTTTGTTAGAACATATTGTACATATATTTCTAATCTTGTTCAAGGTATTGTACCTATACAATTCATTTAACAATGTAATACAATTTGCTAATCCTTGATAGTTATTATTACCAACTAATTAGGATATAAAGAAATGTTAGTTAGTAGTTAGTCATTACAATTGAACTTGTAGTCACATTAGGTGTGTTTTCAAGGTCAAACAGAAATATATTTTAGATAGACAGGTCACCTTCAAACACTTCAGAGATCTGCGGAATATGGCATTTAAGATGTTTTAATAACAGATTTTTTCTTTTTTTTATGACTATGAGACATGTCTGCTCCTGGCAGTACCAATCTACTTCAAAGAAGATGATGGGCATTGAAGAAACTCCCTATGGAGTTTACTTTCATTGTGGCAAAAGTTAGCCACTGGTCAAGAAAATGCCCTTGCATCTACTGCTGACAGTATGCTGTCTAAAATGGACAAGCAGGACACAAAAAAAGGACTGTTGATCCTTGCCAAAACAAGATACAAAGATTTTTTTAGAAAATCCTACTTCACAGATGAGTCTGTCAGATATGCTAAGCCTGTAGGCCAAAGATGATGCCCCAACATTGCAGAGGAACCTCAGGTGACTGTCTAGGCAGCCAGCTGTTTCTGTCATTTCTCACATTTTTGGGAAGTTGCCTGTTTGCACTCCTTGTTTTACTAGGTAATATTATTTCCTTCTCAGGTCTCTGACAGAGTGGAAGATTAGATAGTTATATAGTTTTCCTTGTTAAGAAATTCAGAAAAGAAACTCACTAAGAGGTGTAAAGTGTGTACATTTGAAAGACATCAAAAGACAGTTTTCAGTTGGTAATACAAGTTAGGATAGAAAGTGAATTAGGCACATTTTGGACTCACCATAATAGGATAATGGACTATTTTCTCTGAATTTATCAAATGCAAATGGACTAGACATTGTTGATGTATTTATTGCCTGTATATATTGTATATAGTTGCTGTACTAAGTCTTTCTTATATTAGTTATAACCTTTTTTATTTCTGATTTTAAAAAAAGGGAAAATTTTATTTGTGCACCCCAATAAAGCTTACCTGAGGATCAAAGGAAAAAGTCAGCCACTATATTAAACACAGCAGTCAGGCAGTGGTAGCACATGCCCTTAATCCTAGCATCTAGGAGGCAGAGATTTATCCAGATCTCTGTGAGTTCAAGGCCACACTAGGAACAGAGTTGGTTGTGGTGGCACACGCCTTTAATTCCCAGCACTAGTTTACCATAGAGGACTGGAGGTCTGTACAGACAGACAGGAAGTGATAGAGCTGGGCAGAAAGAGGAAAGTGATGTACCTGGGCAGAGAGAGGAAGTAAGAGGGCAGGGACAGAAAGGCATATAGGCGTGGGTATACAGGAAGTAGCTCTCTCTTGGGCTGAGGATTTCCTAGAGTAAGAACTTGTGGCTGTGGCTTGTCTGTTCCTCTGGTCTCTTGGCTTTCACCCCAATATCTGGCTCCAGGTTTTTTATTAGTAAGACTTTTTAAGATTCGTCTTACACATTATTAGTCAATGTTCTTTACATGAACAGGACTGGTAGAATGATCTCTCTATGTATGTAGAATTTAATAGAATTTCCCACAGGCTGTGGTCCAACTAGACCAACATTAGTTATCATTGCAAAGTTGAGGAATCCAGTAGATGTTCAGACCATGTATCTGGATGTCTTAGCTGGTCTTCAGTATACAACAGAATTCCTAAGAACTAGGCTCTAATGACAGCAAAAGAATGCTCTTCCTAGCCACAGCTAGAGCAAGCAGGCAAAGAGAGAGCTTCCTCCTTCAATATCCTTTATACATGTAGGCTGCCACCAGATGTGGCACAGATTAAAAGTGGATCTTATCACCTCAAAAGATCCAGGTTCATGATGGGTCTTTCCACTTCAAAAGCAGCAATTAGGAAAAATTCCTCACAAGTGTATCCAATTCTTTGGTTTTAATTAATTCCAGAGGTTGTCTGTTTGACTTTCAAGAATAGCCATGACAGCAGCCAAGACAGAAGAACTTACAAAGACTTCTTGCCTACAAGAGGCAAGGAGATCATGGCAGTCATTTCCAAAGAAATGCTTTTTCTAAACAAGGGAAGCATGGGGATTTTACATAGGGAGTCTGGACATCTTCCTGTAGCGTTCTGCCTATTCCTAAGCATTCTCAGTTAACAAATCCAATTCTGAACATAGTCACAATGATAAGAAGATATATTTAGGGGCATTCTTACCTTCAAGTCATGTAGGAACATATATAAATTATAAAAACTGATGGGTAAAAAGTCTCTGGCAGCTGGACGGTGGTGGCACATGCCTTAAATCCCAGTTTGGGAAGCAGAGGCAGGTGGATCTCTGTGAGTTAAAGGCAAGTCTGATCTACAAAGTGAGTTCTAGGACAGCCAGAGCTATTACACAGAGAAACCCTGTCTCAAACAAACAAACAAACAAACAAACAAACAACGCCTCTGGCATGTTCAGTTCACCTTGTACCAAGGTCTTAACTGAAAATCAAGTAAATGACACTGTGAAAGCAGATTGCTTTGGAGCCTATGCTTCCTGTCAGTCTTGATATTTGATCTAAAAGACACATGATGCCACAATTCTCACAAATGCAAAGGACAGAGAACAAATATAGAAAACATCAAGGAAAAGTCACCTATCAGCACTGTGGTTGCTGTTCTTCATTGGATAGCTATGCTGAGTTATTGTTACCTCAGAATAAGGCTGCTTTTGCCTCTGAGCAAGCTGGCTCAGAGGAAGGCCACAGCTACTTCGGTGCAGAACCAGAAGGAGTTTATTTTAACTAGCCCTGGCTGCTGCTTATCTCAGGCCTGTGACAGCACTGTGGAGAATTCCATTCTTTTCATTTTTTAAAACCTTTATTTTAATTTTAGTTATATGGGTGTTCTGTCTTCATGTGTCTGTTTGCATTACCTACAGAGGCCAGAAGAAGGCAGGAGATGTCTGGAATTGGAGTTATAGCAAATTATTAACTACCATGTGGGTTCTGGGAATGGAACCTGAGTCCTCTGTAACAACACCAGTACTCTTAAGAGCCTAGCCATCTCTCTAGCCCCACTTTTTTATTTATAAATTATTCTGTACATTTTTTAAAAAATTTTATTCACTTTACATACCAACTACAATTTCCCCTCCCACCTCTACTCCCCAGCCCCCCCCCCCCCCCCATCATTACAGGAATGCGAGGTCCTTCTTTTCTTAAGATTTTCAGCCAAGTAACACAGCTTCCTACTGCATGGCTGGAATTGGTTGTTTCTTTAGGTGACTCTGAGTGACACCTCATGTAATGCAGCTTTTGTATGATTATGTTATACAGGTGGTGGGAGAGGAGGGTATATCCATCACACAGATGTTCTTGCTTTAGTCTAGAGTCCCTGGAAACTGTCCACTGTATGGAAATTTGTCAAAAGGTTTCTCTCACTTATATTTTTTTTGTTAAATTTTATTTCATTTATTTTACATCCCAACAGCAGTTTCCCCTCCCTCTTCTTCTCTCTTTCCCTCCCTCCTCTTCCCTCTTTCCCTCCCTCCTCCTCCCCTCTGCCCTCCTCGTCAGTTCTTCCTCTGTTTCTGTTCAGAAAGGGGCATGCATCCCATGGGTGTCAACAAAGCATAGCATATTAAGTTGAGGTAGGACTAAGCACCTCCCTTTGTATTGAGGGTTGAGGTAACCTAGTATGGGGAATAGGTTCCCCAAAGCCAAATCAAGTGCCAAGGAGAGGCCCTGATCCTACTGCTAGGAGTCCCACAAATAGATCAAGCTGTATAACTGTCACACATATGTAGAGGGCCTATATCAATTCTATGTAGGCTCCCTAGCTGTTTGTCTAGAGTCTGTGAGCTGCTATGAGCCCAGGTTAGTTGTTTCAGTGAGTTCCCTTAAGATGACCTTGACACATACACCCACCTCCCCCAGCTCATACAATCCCTCCTTCCTCTTTCGAACAGGATTCCTGGAACTTGACCCAGTGCTTGGCTGTGGATCTCTGTATCTGCTTCCATCAGTTACTGGATGAAGGCTCTCTAATGACAATTAGGGTAGTCACCAATCTGATTATAGGTGATGGCCAGTTCAGGCACCCTTTTTACTATTACTAGGAGTCTTAGCTGGGGTCACCCTTAAGGATTCCTTGGAGTTCCCCTGGTACCAGGTTTCTTCTCCCTAACCCCAAAATGCCCCCATATCGACATGTTTCATTACCCTCCCCCTCCATCCCACCCCTCAACCCACCCAGCCTGATCCCTCATGTTCCCAACCCCCACCCCCACCCCCAGTTTACCCAAGAGATCTCTTCTATTTCCCCTTCTCAGAGAAATCCATGCATCCCTCTTTGGACTCTCCTTGCTACCTAGCCTCTCTGGGACTGTGGATTGTAGCCTGGTTATTCTTTACTTTACAGCTAATATCCACTTATGAGTGAGTACATACCATGTTTGTCTTTTTGGGTCTGGGTTACCTCATTCAGGATGATTTTTTCCTAGTTCCATCCATTTGCCTGCAAATTTCATGATATCATTGTTTTTTACAGCTGAGTAATACTCCATTGCATAAATGTACCACATTTTCTTTATCCATTCTTCAGTTGAGGGGCATCTAGGTTGTTTCCAGGTTCTGGATATTACAAATAATGCTGCTATGAACATAGCTGAACAAGTGTCCTTGTGGTATAATTGAACATCCTTTGGGTATATGCCCAAGATTGGTATAGCTGGGTCTTGAGGTAGATTGAATCCCAATTTTCTGAGAAACCAACTTATTGATTTCCAAAGTGACTGTAACTTTGCACTCCCATTAGCAGTGGAGGAGCATTCCACTTACTCCACATCCTCTCCAACATAAGTTTTCATTAGTGGTTTTATTCTTAGCCATTTGACAAGTGTAAGATGGTATCTCAGAGTCGTTTTGATTTGTATTTCCCTGATGGCTAAGGATGCTGAACAGTTCTTTAAGTGTATCTTGGCCATTTGAGATCCTTCTGTTTAGATCAGTACCCAGTTTTTTAATTGGATTATTTGGTATTTTGATGTCTAGTTTCTTGAGTTCTTTATATATTTTGGAAATCAGCCCTCTGTCAGATGTGGGGTTGGTGAAGATCTTTTCCTATTCTGTAGGCTGCCATTTTGTCTTATTGAAGTATCCTTTGCCTTACAGAATCTTTTCAGTTTCATGAGGTCCCAGTTATTAATTGTTGATCTCAGTGTCTGTGCTACTGGTGTTCTATTCAGGAAGTTGTCTCCTGTGCCAATGTGTTCAAGGCTACTTCCTACTTTATCTTCTATTAGGTTCAGTGTAACTGGATTTATATTGAAGCATTTGATCCACTTGAACTTGAGCTTTGTGCGGGGCGATAGATATGGATCTATCACACTAGCAACTTAACAGCACACCTGAAAGTTCTAGAACAAAAAGAAGGAATCTCACCCAGGAGGAGTAGACAGCAGGAAATAAACTCCGGGCTAAAATCAATTAAATAGAAACAAAAGAACAATACAAAGAATCAGTGAAACAAAGAGTTAGTTCTTTGAGCAAATCAACAAAATATCCAATCTAACTAAAAGCAGACACTGAGGAAATCCAGAGAATCCTTAGGTCATACTTCAAAAACCTACTTGGTTTTTGAAAATACTACACAAACTTGGAAAATCTAAAAGAAATGGACAATTTTCTTGATAGGTACCACATACAAAAATTAAATCAAGAATAGACAAATAATTTAAATAGACCTATAACCACTAAGGGAATAGAAGCAGTCATTAAAAGTCCCCCAACCAAAAAAAGCCTAAGGCCAGATGGTTTCAGCACAGAATTATACCAGATTTTCAAAGAAGAGCCAGTACCAATACTCCTCAAATTGTTCCACACAATAGAAACAGAAGGAACATTGCCAAATTCTTTTTATGAGGCTACAGTTACCCTGATACCCAAACCACATGAAGACTCAACAAAGAAAGATAATTACAGACCAATCTCCCTCATGAACATTGATGCAGAAATACTGGCAAACCAAATCCAAGAACACATGAAATAAAATCATCCACCCTAATCAAGTAGGCTTCATCCCAGAGATGCAGGGATGGTTCAACATATGAAAATCTATCAATGTAATCCACCATATAAACAAACTGAAAGAAAAAAAAAACTACACACACAATCATCTCATTAGATGCTAAAAAAAAAAGTCTTTTAGACATGTAAAAAAAACAGCTTAGTCATGAACCCCACTATACCCAAGGCTGTACCTGATAACCAGAACCCAGTGATATCACTCACTCCAGATAACCAGTCATAGAACTACATGATGCTCACTGGACAGTATATAAACAGAAACCAAAAGCAATGCTCTACTCTGCACATGTGGAGAGACATCACCTTGATCAACCTTGTGGCTAGAGCATCTCCACCAGGATCCTGACCCTTGAATCAGAGACTTCTGTTAGAGACAGATAAGATACATTGCATGCACATGTGGAGAGACATCACCTTGATCAACCCTGTGGCTAGAGCATATCTCCACCAGGATCCTGACCCTTGAATCAGAGACTTCTGTTAGAGACAGCTAAGATACATTGCACGGGTGAGCAGCCTAGGCAAGATAGGCTTAGAACCAGAGTTTGGAGTTTATAATGTGAACCTTGTATGATGACCATCAGCATAATAAAATATAACTTTTATTATACTAACTATACATATCTACTTTCTTGCTCACAAATCTTAGGATCACTTTCCTATGATTGATGATTAGATGTAAGTCTGCATCAGAGTGAGAAAAGTAAAACTTTTCCAAACCAAATGCAAGGTAACATATTTTAAAAGAAACAATGTATGATTTCTATTATACACCTAAAGCAACTTGTTTTTCTCTAATTACTTTATATGTCACAAGAACTTTTGAAAAGAAATTTATCCCCATTTTTATGTGTACGTTTGTATATTCAAGAGAATACCTTCCATTTGTGTACAGCTGACACACCAGAAAAGAGGCTATCAGATCCCCTGAAACTGGAGTAGCAGGGGGTCATGAGCATCCTGATTTAGGTGCTGGGATCTGAACTCAGGTCATCACCAAGAAGAATTTGTGCTGAGCAACCTACTAAGGCCCATAATACTTTTTATTCAATAATCTAAAAGACTTTCACAGATCAACAACAACAAAACTTAAATAAATAAAGTATATAAATGATCCTTGGGAACATGATGCAACAATATTAAGGTGTTGTTTATGGTCAATTTGCACAATAAATACAATCCAAAGACAATGTCCAACAATTTATAACAGGAAAGCTGATTCTAAAGCTACAAGCAAAATGGAAAAACTCAGAATGCTCAACGGATTATGAAAAAAATAGTACACATATACAATTGATACAATGTGACTTCTATCTTTACCACAAAAGCTACAATAATCAGGAATGTATACAATGTTTGTGAAAGAATAAAGAGGACAGAGAGAAAGAGCCAAGAACAAAAGCAGGAAAATAGAGTCAACTTTTAATCAAAAGATCAAAGGAAACTCAACCAGGAAAAGTGTGATCTTAATTGGTGTACCCAGTCACCTATGTGTATAGAAATTATATAAAGACAGATTTCACAAAATTAACTCAAAGTGACCCTTAAACTGTTAACTTTCTGACCCTCCAGCTACTGATACTTCTTCTGGAGAGGTCCAATGTTCTAGAGCCCTCCCTGCAAATGGAGGTGATTTCTTCTAGAGCCTACTATTATGGCTCTACAGCCTCTCATGCTGCCTTGTGGTTTCAGGGAAACCCAGGCCCAATGATACCCAATCATAAAACAATGTTGAACAATAATTTAATGTCTGCTTCCTGCCATATGGATTATGTCACAAGATGTGACATGTGCCCTATCCATCTGCACAACACCATACAAACCTGAGCTATCTCTATAGCTCAGAAATTCCTTTTGTGAGCTGTGAAGTTCACTGAATCACACTATGATTGCTAGCAGCAGCAAAAAGTTGAAAACATTTTAATCATGTATTGCTGAAGGATGATGCCCATCCTCTCCTTTCTACCAGTTTCTAAATTATCTGTAACATTTGTAAGACAAACCTGAAAGTAGAATGAAACAATCAGAACTTCTAAAAACCAGATCTTCACTTTTCCAATCTGTCTTCCCATTGCACAACAAAAGCAATGCCTGTGTGTGCACACTGGACAGTGATATTAGAAGCTCACAGTCTCCCATGCCAGGATGGCAGAGCCTCCCCCTCCCCAGGGAATCCACATTTAACAAAGCTCAGAGGCCAAGGGCCACTGCCCAGGTCACCACAGGGACCAATAGAACTTCAGTCTGGCTCATGGTCCATCCCAGTCCAAGCAGTTCAGATTCGAATAGTTCAGCTAACCTGATCTTCCTGGTCTGGGGACAGTGGCCCCAACACTCACCATGGCCTGGCTTGCAGCCCCCTATAGCAGAACAAGAGAAGAATCCTGGAAAGAACCTGTAAGCTTCCTCCCACTGGTGCTCCTGATAGCTAAGCCTTCCCAAAGCTCCTCATTAGTTTAGACCACCAAACTGAGCTTAAGGACATGAGCAATTACCCTACTGGGTGAGCAGAGGTCAAATGACTCAGACAGCACAGGCCCTCCCAGCTTTGCCCTTCCACACTATGGTCAGACAGGGCCCTAATCTGGGAAAATTGTAGTTTACTGAAATTGTCCAATCTCCTAGAGCACTTCTTGTTCCTCTTCCAAGGCACAGGGTCCATAACACACTCAATGTCTAGTGCAGACAACCTTTTGCTTCATAGCTAGGAGGTCCTGCAACCAAACACAGGTCACATCCAAAGAGTAACTGTTGTTAAACGAAGAGGCCATGAATTAGAATGCAAGGAAGGGTCTATGGGAGGGCTTGGAGGCAGGAAAGAGATAGTAGAAATAATATAATTATAATCCCAAAAAATTCTGTTAAAAAGTTGAAACAGGCTTTATAGCCATATATGCTCCAGAGACTAGGGATTTGTATTAGAACACACCAAGTACTACTCATGTCATTTCTCTCAGGGTATACATCTTAAACCTGGAAAACACCAGTCATGCTAGGCAGAGCCATACCATTTTATCTAGTTCTTCTATTTAGGTTAAACTGCTGTAACTACAGTAATTTATTGATCATTTAAAATTGATTACCTCACTACTCATTGCTAATGTCAACTACTGTCAAAACAGGAAAGCTTTTACCCTCTTTCTTGCCCATCCTTTTCTGCATTGTGACTACACCTGCTTTACAGTTGGTCAGTGAACTCAACTCATACACAGGTCCCACTTCATTTATAAATTCATGATAAAATCTAGAGAAGTTGGAGGATATTCATTCACTGGTCTATTTTTCCTTCTCACAGACCAGTCAAGGCCCAGCCTGGAAGGAGTTGCAGGACTGTCTTTCCAGCACTGGGTAGCAGAGGCAGGATTAGGTGTTCAAAGCAATTCTCAATTATATAGTGTGAGGCAAGCCTGAGCTACAGGAGACATTGATCAAAACTAGTGGTTCTCAACCTTCCTAATGCTGTGACCCTTTAATACAGTTCCTCATGATGTGATGACCCCCCAAGCATAAAACTATTTTCACTGTCACTTTATAACTATAATTTTGCTGTTATGAAATGTAATATAAATATCTGTGTTTCCCAGTGTTCTTAGGTCAGTCCTGTGATAGGATCATTTGCTCTCCCAAAAGGGAGCCATGACCCCCACGTTGAGAACCACTGCTCTAAACTGACATAAATAAATACCACTTAAGAAAAAATGTAATGAAATTCTTAAACTAGGAAACATTAGAAAAAAGAAACAAAGATTATAGCAGTAATGCATTTAAAGAAAATGAAATTTAAAAAAAAATGATACCAATAATTGAATTTTTAAAATTATAAAAATAATTGGAGGACGTTTAGCTATACTGACTTTGAAACACAGTAGGCAGTCCCCTGGTAGGGTGACTGCCATTAATAACAGACTGTATGACTTTGTCCCATGTAAAATGTTAGCCACGGAGTGCTGTAAGCTGAAACATGGAGTTATAGTCGGTGATCTGTGTCTGAAACCTCTGAGCTGACATAACTGTGTAAACCAGGATAGCACATATCTACATAGGAGAGTTCGATAATTGGAAACTGAATACCGAGTAGTTCAAGCTATCCTCCCAAAACTGTACACCCACCAATTCTGTCTGTCTTCATTCACACGGAAGGAATTAATGCATGATGGGAAATTAGATAGAAAGTCACTCACCATGTCCCATCCTTCTTTGTAATGGAGAGGCCTGCAGCTCACTGCCTTTAACTTCAGTCTGGGATCTAGCTATTGTCTAGTCTGTTTCCCCCTGTACTGTACACAGTACACTGTTCCTCTCCTCTTCTGTTCTGAAGGGAGAAGCCATGCTCCACACACAAATCCTTTCCCTGTTCTGCAATGGACAGTCCACTATGTGACTCAAACTGACAATTTTAGAACTCTGTGGTGATGTAGATGTATAATCCAAGAATTTAGGGTGGTTAGTCAGGAGGATAGCAAGGTCAATGCCCTGTGGGGCCACAAGCAGGGTTCAAGTCCACGTCAATAACACAGAAGACCTTGACTCAAAACTGCTTTTCAAAAAGACTGGAGACGCAGCTGTTCTATAATTAATATACCTTCATGGCACAACAGGACTTAATGTTGGTTGTGACCCTGTAACGATCCCTTGAGCACCATGCTAGAGGCCTTTGATGAAGATGTGAGCCTTTTGGCTGGCTGTAAATCAGGGCTGTCTCATTTGTTATGGGAATGTAGCTTAATGGCTGATTAATCCTGGTGAACATTTACATCTTATCATACTAATCTCTAATAGGCATGCCCTTCCTTACCTAAATTCTACTTTATGTGACTTAATGTCTCCTAAGAACTGATAAATCCTTATATCATCAATTCTACTACCATCAACTCTACTCTTCTACATCACAGTTTAACAGTGGAGTGCTAATCTACACAGGAGATACCGTTTACAAGCTCCACAAAATTAACTCCAGATGGATCCTAAACCTAAATGTTAAGTGTTAAAAGAGTTAAAGAGTTAAAGTGTTAAAGAGACCAGTACTCTCCGAGTTTGGCAAATCTGGTGATGTCTCTCCACATGTGACAATGTAAGTACTGCAGGCACCAGCTTTTCACAGTGATGTTAACAAGGATATTTCTAAGCATAGTTCTGCTCCCAACACTCTGCACAGACACAGCCTGGGGAGTGAAGTTATTCAAAGGCTGCCAGTGCGGCCCAGGGACTTGCAAAGACCACATAGGAACACGCTAGACCAGGCAGAACCAGGCAGGACCACGCCGAACTCTGTGTCTGGCCACTGGCTCCCAACTAGCCAAGGGAGGACCCACCACACCAGATCCCGAGCCTCAGCTGGCCGTTCTACCTAGTCTAGGGACAGTTGCCCCTCGCTCACCAAGACCAGTCACTCCTCCCTACATGGGGACAGCAGCCCCCTGCTCACCATGGCCTGCCACTCCTTCCTGCCTGGGGACAGCGGCCCCTCACTCACTGAGGCGGGCTACTCCTCCGCCCTGGGGACAGCGGGCCCTCACGCACCTTGGCCCACTGCTCCTCTCCGTCTGTGGAAAGCAACCTCTCGCTCACCATGTTGCAGCTGCTGAGCTGACCCACTGTCTCCCCACAACGGAGTGCGAGGCACAGCACACAGCACAACATTCGACTTCCTCAGAAGAGGGAGAGCTGGGCCAGGAAGCCTGACTCCCGGAAGAACACTCCCATTTGACTGGCAGGTCCGCTGGAGGCTCTGATTGGCTAGTGAGGTCTGAGTGACAGGACCAGGTTAGCTGAAGGGTCACAGCACAGTGGTTCCCCTGCCCTGGCTTCCAAACTAAGGACAGACCTATGCCAGATTGGATGGAGATTTGTGCCAAATTGAACACCAAGTCTCTTGTTAATGTGAATCAGTGGGTTCAGTTTTAAAAGGATGTATACAAATTCAGAAGGAGGCTAATCGAACAAGAGGAACACTGGGAATTCAAGAACATTATAAACAAAGTCCACAGTGGCACAGTGGCGTTGGGACTGAAAACCACAGCCCCATCATGATCTGAAGCAACCCCTTCCCAAAGGCCCTGGCCCCAGATCATTGCCAGCTCCTCCAAAGCATATTCCTGGTATTAGAGACAGAGCTCTGTTTTTGCTCTTTACATCAGAGTCCTAGAGAAATCTCCCAAAGCCTAGGCAGGTTGCCAAGCTCAGAGAAGCCTAGTTTCAAGTATCCTCTAGAAGTTCTGCACTTTGCGTTTGACATTTAGGTGTAAGATCCATTTGGAGTTAATTTGTGGAGGTTGTAAATGGCATCTCATGTACTGGGTAGCACTCTACTACTAAGCTGTAATGTAGAAGAGTAGAATTGGTGATATAAAAGATTGACGAATGCTTAGGAGATAGTAATTCACACAAAGTAGAACTTAGCTAAGGAAGAGCTGCCTCTAAAATGCCCCAAAGATAAGTAGTATGTTAACCAGGGCTGTCAGATATTTGGATGCTGGGATGTAAATGTTTATTCATCTTTTATGTATACTGTTATTGGTCACATGTCTGTAGTAAAAATAGCAAATGGGATGTTCATCCATGGAAAGGATAGAGAGACCCTCTGTGTAAAGATCTCTCTGTAGTAAGCTGGGGCATCATAGTTTTAAGAGGGATTTCTTAGTTGTATTGTACTGGATGCTGTAGACATCAATTCCATGATGTTTTGTTATGTATTTGCTGTTTCTTGGTATCAATTATGTACTTGAATTAAAATCCAAAAGCATAGTTATAGTAGTGATGCCATGTATTACATGAAGACCATCTTATATATTCTCTAAGGTTTAGTTTAATAGATTGTATCTAGGAAATATTAATTTAATACATATATACACAGTTTCTATTTAGCATTCTTTTATTTCATTATTGTTACTCAGAATTATCTTAAGACAAACAATTGGTACCTTCCTATGATCAGCTGTGCCTGCTTACAAAGGATGACCACCACCAGGTTTGCTGACTGTTGATATTCCATCATGAAAAAAGGTATTCCCTCCTTTTGAGTATACAGCCTCTTTTCTAGGCAACTGTATGCAGTACAGCCATAATGACATGTAGTTTTAGGGAAGAGCTAGAGTATATAGCCTGGAAAAGACTTGAGAGGAGGTGGATTCTGTGCATGCACCTATGAGAAAGCCATCTTTAAAATCTGGAATTTACCTTGAGTGCTATCAGGCTTACTTTCTATGTCCACTAAAAAATGTAATGTAATGGAGTGTGTATTGGCAGTAGAAAATTAGAGAGAAAGTGAGCTCCATATATGTAGCTATGGGAGAGCCATTGTACATACTGGGTAGACATTCCTGTGTGGATGCTTTTGGGTATCTTAGTTAGAGTTTCTATTGCTGTGAAGAGACACCATGACTACAGCAACACTTATAAAGGAAAACATTTCATTGGGGCTGGCTTACAGTTTCAGAGGGTTTAATTCATTATCATCATGGCAGGAAGCATGGTGGTGTGCAGGCAAACATGGTGCTAGAAAAAAAGCTGAGAGTTGTACATCCAGAAAATCAGGCAGCAGAAAGTGACTGTGACACACTTCCTCCAACAAGGCCACATCTACTCCAACAATGCTGTACCTCCTTTAGTGCTATTCCCTATGGGAATTTGGAGGCCATTTTGATTCAAACCACCACAGTGTCCAAACCCTTGTAAGTATCTTTTCAACCATGCTCAGTAAGTAAGCTCAATAAACTCATTGGTTCCCCAGGATAAACTTTGGTGAAATTGTACTTGCATTGTCATTGGGACTTATGGGAATGAGATAGACATTGCTTCCTTCCCCTCCATGGGAGAGAAAATTTCCACAACAGCTCATAAACGTATTTGTTAATGTTCCTATGTCTTAGAAAAAGGAAGTAGTACACAAAAGAACATGTTAGAATAATATAAATGTGTAAATAACCTTAGTAAAGAAGGATGTAGATATATGAAGATGATGATGACTGAATGCCTCCAGAATAAAGAAGACTGGAAAGGTTTTGCAAGTTATGAAGGGCTGAGTAATTTGTTTAAGGTACATAAAGGACGAGATTTAGAGATCATATATTTATTAAAGGGCAAGGTCAGATATCAACTATTTCAAGGACTGGCTAAAATGTTATGTCAAACAAAAGTTTATTGAGTTATGCCTGGCTATTGAAATATTATACAGTAGTTAAAAGCACCAAACTGGTATAAAGCTGATATTCTGGGTGTTTCATAATCATTTTTGGAGGCTATTCTAATGTGGTTAGGGGAACTAATGGGAGAATATTTCTCCCCTTTCCATACAAGGTCAATGAGGTCCCTGGGAACAAAAGCCATTGATCTCTTGTCCTGTTCATGGAGGCCATGGAGACCCCACTCAATGAATTTGAAACATTGTCAAGTCTACAAAAGGAGGATCAATATGGGAAATATTTCCTCAAGGCTTCAAAGGAAGCCACGGTGCATAAAGCAAAGCCTTTGACTTATCTTCACATTGATGGACAATTGGAAAAAGAACGGCTAGAAGAGTCTGAGGTTCCTCTCAAGCCTAAGTGACTAAGGGCTAGTTGCTCAACTGGCCTTAACAGCACAGAAAGAAAGATTAATTTTGGCCACCTGCATGGTCCTCATCACTAATCAGGAAAGTTTAACCAAAGACTAAGAGAATTGATAACAATCCAAGGGATCACATGCCACAGACATTAATTTTCATCTACATGAAATGTTATTTAGACAACCAATCGTGTTAATATTTTCTTCTTGATAACAAGATTCTGTCCAGATGTGAGATGTCTGATGTTGGCTCCCTGAGTACCTGCCCACAGCCAAGGAAGATAGGCCCATGATGGCTAAATACCTCTTCTCTCCCTATCCAGAAGCCACATGGGAATGACTTCCTGCTGACTTTTGGCTGGTGAAACAGCTATGAAAGGGTATGAAAGCTGACTGTGGTCTCAGCACTCTGGAGACCAACTGTAGAGGTTAAAAGGAAACATCTAATTGATGAGGGCTATTGTAAGCTCATCAAGAATGTCTTATGTAGTTTGCACATTTCAGTCCTTCCCAGACACCAGCAAAGGAATTCCTTTCGTATCTGCATTTGAGAATTTGGTCATTATGACAGGCCCTCTGGAAGGGTATCCCAATACAACTACTTCATACCCCAAATTCAGCTGGAAGAAACCAGATCAGTCATTGTCCCAATCCCATAATGGCAGTTAGGGTTACCTTTTCAGAGGGAGATGGAATAAGAACTGGAGGTAGAAATTCACTAGACAATTTAGGGTTAAAAAAACAAAACAAAACAAAACAAAAACCAAAGAAAAGTAAACAAATGCTTTCTTGACTAGAAGCCAGAGTGTCACTGGGACTCTTAGCAATTTCATCCTTGCCAGAGGCCAAAGATGGCAAAAGTGTTTTGGGAGCTCTGATCTCTGATGCTAAGTGATTCTAGGGACCTTAGGAAGTAGGAAAGTTAAAAGTAGTAATGAAGGCCTGTTAAAAGACCCTTGGTCAAGAAAACAGAATCTCTGTCCTGGCTATAGACCTAACATTTGAATGGGAACAGGTCAAAGAACCTGGTCTGGGAAACCAAGAAATGGCTACTCAGGACATTTATATACCACCTATAATTGATTAACTGATTGTCCATTGTTAATACCAACTAGAGACAAAACTAGAAAATTTTAAGGTTCCTTCCTACCCCTACTTTTCTGTACTGTGACCATAACAGGTTATAATGTGTGGACAATGAACTCCCATTCTTACACAAGCACCCCTGCATTGGCACTTGCTAATAAAAGCCTGGGCTGCATTAGGACACTCATTCCCGTCTCTTTTTCCTTCTTACTGACCAGTCAAGGCCCAACCTAGAATTACTGACACATTGGGCTTGAAGGCAGGAAAGAAATAGTGGAAATGACATAATTATAATCCCAAAAAACTAATTGGAAAGTTGAAACAGGTTTTATGACCATGTGCTCCAGAGACTAGGGATTTGTATTTAGAATAAGAATGGAACTCTGTTTAGGTCCTTTGATGAGTTATAACAGACTCAATGATAAAGGAAAACAATATTATTCATTGTTGGAACACAGTGGGCAATATTTGATAACAATTTTTTTAATGATTTATTTATTCTCATTTTATATGCATGGGTGTTTTGCATATATGTTTGTGTGGGGGTGTTAGATCCCCTGGAACTAGAGTTACAGTTGTGAACTGCCATGTGGGTGCTGGGAATTGAACCCAAGTCCTCTTGAAGAGCAGCCACTGCTCTTAACTGCTGAGCCATCTCTCCAGCCCCGATAACCATTCTTATTGTGTATAGTTTGCATTAAGATTAGAACCTTCTTATTTAGACAATATATGGCCCAAAGGAACCAGTGCTTCCTGCCATTGTACATGACCTCTTATAAGGAAATCCACCTGCCTGCGAGTTGTATTCACTCCCGGTCAGATCAGAGGATAACTTCAACTATTCTGTTCTGTATTCGTGAGTATATTTCCTCAATTTATATCTTAATAAATTCTGTTACCCATTTAGTAGACTCATGTGGATTGACAGTAATAATACTGTGTAAGCATAGGACCTGAGTTCAAATCCCCGGTACCTGTAAATAACAGCAGAGCATGGCAGAGCATATTTGCAAACTCTAGCTGGTGCCAGGTGATGGTGGCACATACCTTTAATTCCAGCACTTGGGAGGCAGAGGCAGGGAGATCTCTGTGAGTTCAAGGCCAGCCTGGTCTACAGAGTGAGTTCCAGGACAGCCAAAACTATACAAAGAAACTCTGTCTCAAAAAAACAAAACAAACAAACAAACAAAAAACCAGGTGGCAAGCAGACAGGAGGGTCTTGGGGGTTCATGGTCAGTGCACATAGCCCATCATTGAGTTCTCTCTAGTTCAGAGAGAGATCCTGTCTTAAAATTATGCACACACACAAAGTTTTCTGAAAAGGGATGTGGAGAAGAGGAAGAGAAAAAAGAAACTGAGGTTCAGAGAGGCAGGTACACACAACTCTGAGGGGATGTAGCTCAGGGCCACATCATATGCTAAATACCCTAAGTTACATGCTCAGCAATGTTAAAAAAGTCTGCCTTCAAGGACCCCTCAACCATCCTGTCCTTGGTGGCAGGGCTTGCCTCAGAAGGTGTGCTGGATTCTGGGAACAGTAGAATACACACACAAACACACAAATTCACAAAAATATATATTTAGATAGGAATTCATGTCATAGTTTACACTGGAATAGAACTCGACATATAGTCCTGGATGGCCTTCAACTTTTAAGTTAGTGCTATATTGTCTTGTGTGGGGTGTTGTTGTGGAATATTTGTTTAACTAGGCAAAGATGTGTTACATTTGTTTATTCTGTTTAACTCTATAAAGATGTGTTGCATTTGCTTTAATTAAATAAAATTAACCTGGGTTCAGAGAGGTGAAGTTAGCAACTAGTTGATGGGGAAGAGCTTAGTGTAGGTTTTTTAGTTGATGCAGTGTAGAAGAAGAGAGGCTTCCTGGGACACAAACAAAAGAAGAAAGTTAGCTACCTTTCTGGGCTCCCAAGTTTTCGCCTTAGTCTTGAATCTTGAGTTTTGAGATTTAGTTAAAGCTACCTTTTGCAACAGCAAGAGCCATTATATGAGGGAACAGAACCCCCCCCCCCCAGTTTAAAGTGCAGCCACTGTGGTGAAGGTAAAAGAGCAGAGGGGGTGTGCCCCAGTGTGGGTGTGGAAGTCAGAGGACCTGTGGGAGTTGGTTGGTGCCTTGGTGACAAACACCTTTATGTGCTGAGTTATTTCTCTGGCCCAATATGAACACACACACACACACACACACACACACACACACACACACCATTACACAACACACTACATTGCATCTATGTGGGCCTCAAAATTGCTTGGTGGCCATGGAAATAAGAAAAGGGCATAGGATCCATGGAATTGGAGTTTAGGGTTAGGGTTAGGGTTAGGGTTAGGGTTAGGGTTAGGGTTAGGGTTAGGGTTAGGGTTAGGGTTAGTTTTAGGGTTAGACAGGGTCAGGAGTTAGGGTCAAGTTCAGGGTTAGTATTAGACAGGGTCAGGAGTTAGGGTTAAGGTCATGGTTAGGTCAGGGATAGGGTTAGACAGATTTACAGTCAGGTTTAACATTAGACAGGGTTATGTCAGGGTTTGGGTGACACTTAGAGTAGAAGGGGAATGTACAGATGTTGAAATACATACTGGATCTCAACATTTGGTCTTAACCAAACCCCAAAGAAATCTTTCAGAAAACATCTTGGGTGCAGGGAGCCACAGGTATGAGCCAACATTCATGTACTACCTGAATATTAGTTGATCTGTGAATGGCCTGAGTATCTCACTCATATCTGCTCATACATAATTGTCCCATCCCTTATTAGGCAGAGATTTGCTTACTAAAGTTGGGGCTCAGATCTCTTTCAATAAGAATGGAGTCTCAATTAAAATCAAGACCAACATCTGATCCAAATCCCCACCCTCCAGCTTGAGGATGAATATAGATTACACCAGGAGCTGTCATCTTACCTTCAGGATATCACCACATGGCTAGCTCAGTATACAGAGGCATTTGCAGAGACTAGGGGAATGAGTTTTGCAAACATCAAGCCCCAGTGCTAATTGTGTTCAAGTCCAATGCCACCTCCTGCCCATGTGTGGTAATATCCCATGTCCTGGGAGGCTAAGAAGGAATCACCCCTCACATCAGACATCTCATAGAACTAAGAATTGCTGTTCAGACTGGAATACTCCCCTGCTCCTTGTTAATAAGCCAAACTCAAATGATTACTGGTCCATGCAGATCATAGGTCAATTACAGGGTTATGGACATTCACCCTACTGTCCCAAATCCACAACCCTTTTGAGCTCACTTCCCTCCACCCAGACCTGGTATACAGTATTGGGTCTTAAAGATGCTTTCTTCAACCTTAGTCCCAAAGAGCCAGTCCTTATTTGCCTTTGAATGGCACCATTCTGAAAAGGGATATAATGGACAACTGACTTAGACCAGGCTGCCCCAAGGGTTCAAGAACTTTCCAACTATCTTTGATGAGGCCCTACATGAGGACCTCAGGAGTACTGGAGGGGACACCCACAGATCACTCTCCTGCAGTATATGGATGATCTCCTGATAGCAGCTGACACTGAAGAAGACTGTAAGTTAAGCACTGGTGGTGTGCTTACAAACTTGGGAAGCCTAGGGTATCAGGCATCAGCTAAAAAGGCCCAGATCTGTCAAACTGAATTGACTTATCTGGGATATGTCCTCAAAGGGGGTCAGCATTGGCTCTCTGAAGCCCTCAAAGCCCAAAAACAGCCCTCAAAATACCTGCCCTTTCTTCCAGGAGGGAAGTTAGAGAATTCCTTGGTCATCAGGCTTCTGCTGCCTCTGGGTCCCCAGGTTTGATGAACTGGCCAAGCCACTGTGTGAGGCAACAATAAAAGCCAGCCCTTTCGATGGACTGAGGCTGAGGACAAGGCCTTCAATAAGATTTAAAAAAAAAAAGGCCCTACACTCAGCTCCTGCACTGGGATTGCCAGATATCACCAAACCCTTTCACCTATACATAGATGAAATATAAGGCATAGCTAAAGGGGTCCTTACTCAAACACTAGGACCTTGCAATAGGTTGGTGGCCTGCATGTCAAAGAGACTTGATCTAGTAGCAGCATGGTGGATCATTGCAACCACTGCCTTGTTGATTAAAGATGCTTTGGGCCAAAAGCTCCTTATCACCACCTGTCATACCATTGAGGGAGTGCTCAAACAACCACCTGATTGATGGCTGAGCTGTGCTTGCATGGCTCACTATCAAAGCCTCCTTCTTATTCACCCTCACATCCAGTTTCTTCCAAGTGTGGCCTTAGATCTCACATCCCTGTTCCCTGATCCGGATCTGGACACCCCACTACATGACTGTGAAGGAACCCTGAGCCAGATATATGGACTAAGAAAAGACCTACGAGACCAGTCCTTGCCAGATGCTGAGCTCATCTGGTATATGGACAGGATCAGCTTTATATGAGATGGCAGAAGTTACATGGGGGTGGCTGTGGTGTCAGAAGAGGACACTGTTTGGGTGACAGCCCTCCCATATGGGACTTCCACCCAGAGAACTGAACTGATAGCCTTGACTAAAGCTCTGGAGATGGCAAAGGGAAAGAGGCTAAACATATACATGGACAGCCACTATGCCTTCACCATGGCCCATGTCCATGGGGCCATCTACCAAGAGTGTGGGCCCCTTACTGCTGAGAAAAGACTAACAAAAACAAACAGGAGATGTTAGATTTGCTGGCAGCCTTATGGATGCCAACCATTGTCCTGGCCATCAAAAACCTGATACTCTAATGGCTAGAGGGAACCAGAGGGCAGATTGGGCAGGAAAGGAAGCCATGGAACAGACAATGGATATCCTGAACCTGATGCTACCGGATCTAGGACCACTGGACCTCCCTGAGAATCCAGTCTATACTCCTGCCGACTTGTGCATGAAACAGCGATTACCAAGGGCGTGGCAGCCCCAATGGCCAGAGAGCTGATGAATGACTGGCAATGGAAGACTCATCATGCCAGAAAAGCTGGCTAAAGTCCTCTTTCCTCACATTCACCACTCTACCCATCTCAGCACTCAGAATACAGAAGATCAGAAGGCAGTCCCATTTAAAAATCTTTGACCTTCAGCACAAGATCAAACAAATAGCTGAAAAATGCCTGGCCTGCCAACTCACCAATGCAGACAATCAACCTAAAAATCCTGGAACCAGACTTAGAAGCACCAAACCTGGTTCCCACTGGAAGATGGACTTCACTGGCAAAATGGTTAGAAATATCTGGCAAATATGCTTATAAATATCTTTTAGTATTTATAGATACAGTCTTTGCTTGGGTAGTGGCCTTTACTACAAGATATGAGACTTCTCAGATGGTTGACAGAAACTAAGGGCAGCAGCCATAGTGCTGATGGATGCCTTTTCCTTGATGTTTTCTGTATGTGTGTTATCTGTCCTTTGTATTTGTGAGAATTATGGTATTGATACATATATCTATCAGTTCAAACATTACATTTGACATGTAGCATAAGCTGCAAGACAATCTATTTTTAGGGTTATTTTCTTGATTTTCAGCTAAGACCTTGTGGTACAAGATGAACATGCAAAGGCATTTCTTCAATCATTTTGTTATATATATATATATATATATATATATATATATATATATATATATGTTCCTGTATGACTTTGAGGTAAGAATGACCTGAAATGTCTTTGTTTTTACATTGTAACCATATTAGAATTGGATTTGTTAACTGAACATGCTTAGGAAAAGACAGAAGTCTATATAAATATATGTTCAGACTCCCTGAGTGAAAATTCTATGCTTTCCTTGCTTAGGAAAAGCATTTCTTTGGAAATGACTCCCATGTTCTCCTTGCCTCCTACAGGTAGGAAATTTTTCTCAGGTCTTCTCTCTTGGATGTTGTGGTGGCTGTTCTTGGTTACTTAACAGACTACCATTGGAATTAACTAATACCCAAAGAGTTGGGTACCCCTATGAGGGATTTTTCTTAATTAAAGTTTTGAAATGGGAAGACCCTTATTAATCTATGTCTTTTGAGGTAATGAGATCCACCTTTATTCTGGGTCAGACCTTCTGGCTGCAGCCTACATATGTAAAGGCTATTGAAGAAAGAAGCTCTCTTTTTGCCCGATTGTCCTGACTGTGACTAGAAAGATCATTCCTTTACTCTCTTTAGAGTCTAGTTCTTATGACTTCTGGTAATACACTGAAGATCAACTGAAACATCCAGCCTTATGAATTGAATAATTACTGAATTCTTCAGCTTTCCATTCATAGACAGCCAATATTGGACTAGCTGGACCACACCTGTGAAACATTCTAATAAATCCACTTTATACACACATAGAGAGATTTATTCTATCAGTTCGAGTAGAGAACCTTGACTAAAACTGCTGTGTTTTTTTTACCTCACCACTGACAAAGATGTGTTAGCTAACAACAGTGCTTATAAAGGCATTTTTCCTTGCTCCAGTTCTCTCTAAGTAGTCAACTTATTGTGAAGAACACACTTATTATTGTTGTTAAATTGTCAAGAGATTAAAATGAATTTTAGAAGAAAACTCCTAAAGCAATAGAGCCATCATCCAACCTTCTGGCATGAGAAAGACCTATTATCTTATTTGTGACCTGTTTTCTGCTTTTCTCTCCTGGTTATCTGAAGTCCCTGTGATAACCAGGTAAAAAGTACCTTCAGTTCACCTGTCCTCAGTGTGAAGCCACAGAACAAACATCTCCTTTTTTGTTCTAAAAAATTTCTTTAATTGTTAATATTCTGGACCCTCTTCCACCTGAGGGATTCTCTCCACATTGTGTGATAAACTGTGCAAGCTAGCTACATTGTGTCCAGGAGGAAGAAGTGTCTATGGGAGTGTGGGAAGATAGCAGGGTCAGCTATTGGAGCCGGGGCAAGTGCTATTGAAATGCAAATCTCTGCAGATCTGGAAAAGGTCCAAGTCTGGGGTGTAAGGCAGAGCCAGGAACCACTGTGCTGTGTTCTTTGAGAGCTGCTGATAGCAATAGCTTTATCAGAGGCTGTGTGAGTATGCAGCAGGTGACAACTAGTGTTCAGATGTCAACCCATCAGATGAATAGTTCTCTGATGGAGGAACCCTGTCAGGCAAGGATTGTAGGGCCATGGACTCTGAAAGACTAGATTGCTCCTGTCTGTAATTTCACATGTGCAAAACCAGCATGGTATCTCCCCATTGCCATGCATTTTCACACAACATGTATATCAAATCCCATGATTACATCTTAATCTTAATGGGCACATATATTTGTGGATGGTTAGGAAGATGATTTCTCATTTAGCTGTATAATTTTTATATATAGAAAATATACTAAAATAATCTTTATAACTAGATCTATTGTTCCACATTATGGTGAGAAACTTAGAAGCCTGTTTTCTATAATTACCTTATGGACAGGGCATTTTGGCCAAATAAAGAGACTCTAGGTCACAAGCAGAACTTTCACAGATTGTACTCAAGGACAAAATTACAAAGTGTCTGGCTTTGTTGATTCAAGATCCTTCAGAAACTGTATCTCCTTGAGCTTACCTGTTGTCAGCTGATAATGGATTCACAGAATTCACCTGCTTTGACCCTTTAGCAATTAATATTTTGTATGAACATTCTAACCTCAGTTTATGATATAAAACTCAAGCTTCAATGAACTGTTTATTATTACATTCCCAAATAACAAATAATCAATAAACCAAGTCCGAAGAAAAGTGGTTTTGTGTCCAGCTAACTGTGGATGCCACTGGCTGGGAAAATGCCAAGCACCTTGTTACCACCCTTATATTGACATGGTAAATAGCTCTGTTCCTTATTGTCTATTCTAGGAATTATGCTATGGACTTAAGGGCTTTGAAACTTTTCTGAGTTTTGAAAAGAGTATCCTATTAGAAGTATGCAGATAGCCAAGTAGAGGAGAGGAGCAAGAAAAAATGAGCTGAAAAGAAGCTGTAGAACTAGAGAGAGAGAAAAAAAATGAAAATGACTCTTAGAACATTTATAGGTTTTCTTTCTTCAGATATATAGAAACCTACTTTTAAAGACCATCAGATAAAAATGTTTGATGCTCTAAAAATATTCATCAGATAAAAAAGTAAAAGATTTTGCTATGCTGTGAATTTTTTTCTCTGGAACCCATGGTAGCCTTGGAGCTAGACTCCACAAGCTACATTAATTAACCATACTGTAACCCTAATGGAGCTGCTCTTAACACTCAGGCCTCACTACCCAATCAGAGCCTACAATTTGACCTGCCAGTCAGAAGTGGTACAGGGTTCTTCTGGGCAACAGGCAACAGGCTTGGCTTTGTAGCAGAATTGGCACCAGTGGTTTTGTGTGCTGTTATGTGAGTGCTGCTGTATGAAGCTGTGAGGGGAGCCTGGGCAAGCTGGGAAGCAACAAGATGGTGAGCAAGAGACTGCTGTCCTCAGATGGGGAGGAGCAGGTGGTGAGCTGAGGGAGCAGATATGGAGGGTCTTCTCCAGGCCTGTGTGGGAACCTGTGGCCATATTCTCTGTCCTGTGAGGTCCCATACAGTCCTTACAACTCCCTGGATGCAGGCACCTGCCTCTGAATAACTTTGCTCTGTAAGTTGTATCTGTGCAGAGCATTGGGAACAGGAATCTGTGCTTAGAAACATCAATGTAGTCAAGATCAAGATGGTTTCGGTACATCCATGGAAGTCAGGTTGCATAATTCAGAGAGGCCTAGTTTCTTTGGTATCTTCTAGAAGGTCTGCACTTTACATTTAACATTTAGGTGTAAGATTCATTTGAAATTAATTTTGTGGAAGTTGTAAATGGCATCTCTTGTGTTGAGCAGCACTCCAATATTAATCTGTGATGTCGAAGAGTAGAATTGGTGATATAAAGGATTTACCAATGCTTAGGAGATAGTAAGTCACAGAAAGTATAATTTTGCTGAGAGAGGACTGCCTATAAAATACACAAAGATAAGTAGTATGCTAGATAATACTCTAACAGGCCTGTTAGAGATTAGGATGCTAGGAAACACCTTTGTTCAACATGATTGTTTATACATTTGGCTTCAAACCATGACAAAAGAGACATCCCTGATATATAACCATCCACTAGGCCCAACCCCATTTCAAAGAACAAGCCCCTAACAAGTTGCTGAAGGGGGCATTACAGGGTCACAACCAACATTAAGGCCTGGTATGCCAGGAGGGCATTTTCTTTTTGAGAAAAGTGCAGATCTGCCAGATGGACAAAATAACACTTAGTGACAACTATTTGAAATGGAAAAAAAAACTGTCATGTTGGGGTCTGGCCTGATCAAGCAAGGCTTTTCCTGAGGCCCTCATGTATAGAGAAGAAACAAGCTTGGCAGAATTATTAACAGCCTGTGGCCTAGGCCTTGAGAGCTTTCCCCAAGTCTCCAAAGTGTAGAGCAAAAATAGAGCTCGTTTGTAGCTGGAGTTTTCCTGTCTGGCCCACAGTCAGGATAAATCTCTCTCACCTGCCAGTCCCACAGCCGCTCAGACCCGACCAAGTAAACACAGAGACTTATACTGGTTACAAACTGTATGGCCATGGCAGGCTTCTTGCTAACTGTTCTTACAGCTTAAATTAATCCATTTCCATTAATCTATACCTTGCCACATGGCTCGTGGCTTACCGGCATCTTCACATGCTGTTTCTCATCGTGGTGGCTGGCAGTGTCTCTCTGACTCAGCCTTCCACTTCCCAGCTTTTTTATTCTCCTTGTCCCGCCTATACTTCCTGCCTAGCCAATGACCAATCAGTGTTTTATTTATTGACCAATCAGCAACACATTTGCCATACAGAACATCCCACAGCACTCCTTCTCTAAAACCAGCAATGTACTTGGGAGAGCTGGTTATGAACTGGGCAATGAACTTCGTGGAGGGGTTGATTCAGGTCCTGAGAATCCAACTTTTTCCATCACATGGACCTATGGTTATTAGTCCCAAGGCCATGGCAGGCTTAGTCAGTAATATTCTTGAGATACCCTGTGTTCCCCTTTTGCAGCATTATTTGATTAGCCTCCTCCTGAATTTGTCCCATTGTATGATAGTTACTTCTGACTTCATAGAAGTCACCCATTTCCTTCTGTTTCTCCCTGGAAGTAGTATACATGATGCTGTTCTTCTTAAGAAGCTTACTTGGCATTAGACATAGCTTGTAGAAGACCTTCCCTACCCAGCTTTTATCTTTTCTACTTTCTGCTTTTCCCATCTTTCTCATCTTTTTATATAAAAAGTCAAATATTGGTATCATTTTTAAAGTTTCATTTTCTTTAAATACTTTACTGCTGTATTTTCCGTTTGTTTCTGTTCTCCAATGTTTCTCAATTATTAAGAATTAATAATTTCATTGCTTTTGTGTCAAGTTCTGTTGATTATTTCTGTTTAGAGCAATGCCTCCTATAGCTTAGGCTTGCCTAATGCTATGCAATTGAGAATTGCTGTAAACATTTAATCTTGCCTCTGTTTCCCAGTACTGGGAAGACAGTCCTGCAACTCCTTTCAGGCTGGGCCCTGCCTAGTCAGTTAGAGGGAAAATAGACTAGTAAATGAGTATCCTTTAATCTCTCTGGCTTTTATTGGAGGCTTGCAAATGAAGAGGGACTTGCATGAGAATTGAGTTCATTGAACAACTTTGAATCTAGTGTAATGTGACAGTGCAGAAATAGAGCGGCAGAAAGTAGGATGAAAGAAAGTGTTCCTACTTTGACAGTAGTTGGGATTAGCAATGAGTAGTGAGGTAATCAATTTTCGATGATCAATAAATGTCCTGACTGGCCATATGGGATCTATGTTTGGTTTCAGGACTTTCCAGTTAAGAAGCAAAATGTTGGCTGTACTGGATGTGTAATGGGATGTGCATACAAATTCCTTGGAAGAGGAACAAGAAGTGCTCTGGGAGATCAGAAGAATTTCTACTAAAATGCAAATTTTCCAAACTAGGGCCCTGTCGCTGGGGTGGAGTAGCAGAGCTAGGAAGGCCTGTGCTGTCTGAGTCATTTGATCTCTGCTTACCCAGTAGTAGAACTGATGCTGTTCTGATGACCAGCAGGGTGGCCCTAGCTAATGAGGGACTCTGGGAATGCTTAGCAATCAGGAGTACCAGTGGGAGGGAGTTGAAGATTCTTTCCAAGATTCTCCTCTGGTTTTGCTGGAGGGAGCTGTGAGTGTGGGAGCCACTGACCCCAAATGAAGAGGAGCAAGTCTGCTGAGCTGTCAGAGCTGCTGGGACTTAGATGGACCATGAACCAGACTGTGTTTCTGTTGGTCCATGTGTGACTTGGACAGTGGCCTTTTCCTCTGAGCCTAATTGTATTTGGATTCCCCTGGGAGAAAGTGACTCTGCTGCCCTGGCTATGGAAGGCAATGTACTGGAGGCCGTGGGAGTATACAGCAGGAGACAACTAGTTTTAGACAGGTCAACCTACCAGATGAAAAATTCTCTGGTGGGGAGCCCCACTTGGCAAAGCCATGGGGTCACTGACTGTAAATGCCTTGTTGCTTCTGCCTGTAATTTTTCTCATGTGCAACTACATTTCTTCCCTAAAAGCAGCTATTGGTGTTTCTCCACTGCCTGTGTGTTTATCTTGTGAAAATATTCCATCTATTGGGCACATATATAGCTGTGTATGGTCAGGAAGATGATTTCTGCTTAAGCTGTATAATTTTGATGAATAGAAATAATACTAGGATAGTTTTCATAACTGACATAGGAAAGTAACAGTATTCTCAGTCACAAAGACAGCTTTTCACACATTTAGTGAAGACCTCAAAACAAATTCAAAACAGACTAGCTGCCCCTGCAGAGAATATACAAAGTCAATTTCCAAGTGTCTGTTAAACTAATGTCAGGCATGAAGCAACTTTGGTAGACATAACCCCCTACAGTAATTGACTGTCTGCACATACTCCTTACTACACAAGTTTCAACCAACTAACCCTTTTGGTGATATTTTATTTGTATTAAAATATTATTTGTATGTTAATAAATAAAGTTGCCTGGGGGTCAGAGCTATTAGCAAGCCATAGGAAAGCAGGGGCAGTGGTAGCATACGCTTGTAATTCCAGCACTTGGTAGACAGAGCTGGGTAAGTCTCTGTGTGTTCAGGGATACAGCCATTATTGGATACACATGCTTTTAATCTTAATACCAATCATGGAAAACCTGGAGGCCTATACAGACAGGCTGTGAGGAGGCGGTCATGTGGTTGGGTTTACAACCAATGAGAAGGCAGGACAGGAACTCTATATAAAGACTTTAACACAGGGGTAGCTCTGGTTCGGAGAGGTAGGACCACTGCAGGAGGAAGGGTAAGGTTTTAGCTCTTAGCTCTGACCTCTTGGCTTTCTTCTTTGCATTGGTTCTGTGTTTATTATTTAATAAGAAGGTTGGATACATCTACACCCTTTATTGTATAAGTCCTGAATTTCAATGTCTGGGAATGCTCACCATGCAGAGTTACATGCTTCCTTTACTCACCATGCCTGGTCAGCATGACCTCCCTAGCCTGAAAGAAATTGTATGACTTAATATGTGTTATGAGAATGGGTCAGACCCTGAAAATATAACATATAATTGTCTAGAGTTTGGCAGTTGAAGTGTGTGTGTGCTGAAAGGGAGATGTAACTGAGTGGGTAGAGAGATATAGAAGATATAGCTCTATAGAAGAGAGATGTGTATGTAGGAGAGATGTATGTGAAGGAAGAGATATGACTGCATGGTGGGAGAGCTGTATAGATGAGATGTATAGCTATGTAGAAGAAATATATTGCTGTGTGGAAAATGTAACTCTGTGGAGAGAGATGTAGAGATGTGTAAAGAAAAAGTGTGAAGAATGTGTGGAGTATGTAACTGTGTGTAAAGTTATGCAGCTGTGTGGAGACAGATTTTCAGAGAGAGGATTTTTTCAAAATGAAGTAAAAGAAAAAGATACCATCAGAAAGTATGTGTTTCTTTAGTTTCCTATCCCTTAGATAGAAAAGTTTAGTTCTTGCTACACTTGTGGATTTTTTTTTTCTTTGCATACCCTGGTACTGCCTGGAGGATGGTCTCCCACAGGCAGTGGCAGCTATGGTGTATGTAGTATCACTGCCTAGTGTGCAGTGATCGGCAGGAGATCACTTCCATTTGCAGAGAGAGCTCTATAGCATGGAGCCTTTCTGGAAGAAATATCAGAAGCTGGAGGGTCAGAAACATAGTACTTTAAGGTCACATTGAGTTAATTTTGTGCAAGTTGTGAAGCCTGTGTTTATTTAATTTGTATATACATAGAATTATAGTGAGCTGGGTAACGTTGATTAGATTACACCTTTCCTAGCTGAGTTTCCTTTGGTCTTTTGATTAAAACTTGACTATATTTTTCTGCTTTTGTTTTTGGCCTTTTCTTTCCATCTCCCTTATTGTTTCACAAATATTGTACACATCTTCATTGTTGTAGCTTTGTGGTAAGTACAGAAGCATCATTGTGTCGATGTGTGTACTATTTTTTCATAATCCTCTTGAGCCTTCTGAGTGTTTCCACTTTGCATTTAGCTTTGGAACAGCTTTCCTTTAAGAAATTTTTGGATTCAATTCATGCTGTAAATTTACCATACACTGTATCTTAATACTGATGCATTATGTTCCCAAGAACCATTTATTTACTTCCTTATTTATTTAGATTTTCTTGTTGTTATTATTGTTTATCTGTGAAAGACTTAGCTTATTGGATAAAAAGTATTATGGGGATTGGCAGGTGGTTCAGCTAATGTTCTTCTTGGGGATGACCTGAGTTCATATCCCAACACCTAAGTTGGAAGGCTTATATCTACCTGCTAATCCAGGAGATTTGATACCCTTTTCTTCTGGTCTTTCACCTGCACACACATGGAAAACATTCTTACACACAAACATATACACAAAAAATGGGGATAAAGTTGTTTTCAAAAGTTTTGTGACTTATAAAACAACTAGAGCAAAACAAGTTGCTTTAGGTGTATAATACAAACCATACAATGATTCCTTAAAAATCTATTAGCTTATATTTGGCTTGGAAAAGTTTTCATTTCTTCACTCTGATTCAGACTTACAGGCAATCATCAATCTTAGGAAACAAAATGGCTTCTTAGTGATCCTAAGAGACATCCTTTCTTTATCATAGGAGAATGAGATCCTTTTAGTAGTCAAAAGTATTTTCTACAAAGTTAAAACAGCAGAAGGTTTCAAGTGAATCTCTCCAGTTTTGGTGGAACTCCCTCCTTGCCCAACCTGTTTTCTGTTATTGGCAAAAGAGAGAGCCAAGGTGAACATGATGAGTGCTGGTCAATAATTTCTGGAGTTTGATTTTGATTAGAATTTAGTAGTTCTCACTTAAGGGACAATGGTATATGTTTGTAGGTCTGTATTTATGTCTAATTTTTTCAGTGGTATGATCTATGTTGTTGATTTTATTAATCATCATCTAAATATATTGTTGTTTCTCTGGAAAATGATGGACCTTCACCAATTTTTGTATTCAGAAAATTTAATATGTTATGAGTTCCTTGAGATTTTGCTGGCTTGGGAACTTTCTGCAGAAACAAAGTTTTAGTTTTCTCTTCTTGATCTTAGAGGCTTGCTTCTCCTCATTTCTATGCATATCTATGTTTTCCAGTTGTTGCTATCTTTGTGTTTGGGTTTTTACTGCTTAAATGATTGATATGGTTAATGCATTGGTTTTGAGTTTTTAAAACCTTCTCATATATTGTTGTCTCTTTGTCTCAATTAGCTTCAGCTGTCAACATGATGTAATCTGTAGTACTCTGAGGGAACACCTATTGAGATGTGGGTTTCACAAACCAACCTGGACTTGACTCCAATTCAGTGCTACTCTTGTGGATTATGCTGTAGCAATATTTCCTTTGTTAATACCTTTGATCTGGGAGATAGAGTATATTTTATTTTATTTTTTATGTATTTAACAGTAAATGAAATCAAGACTGATGAGAAATAAAATATAAAGTGGAAGAATGGATAATTGAATTGTAATTTGTTTATTTTGCCTCATATACAGGAACCTGATCAAATTTTATCATAAAAATGATCATACAATCAGAAAATATTTACCTTGAATACAATTCAGGAAGTAGTAAAACATATCCTTCCCAAAGGTGAAAAAAAAACAAAGTGTTTCAATATTTACCATAAAAATATTTAGCAATGTATAAATTAGCTATTGGTATTTTTATATCAAAATTAATAATAAATTAGACAAATTTCATTGATAAATTATTTTAAACAGCTCTTATGGAGTATAATCAACATCTATCAATTCAGTCAATTGAATTATTAAAATATATTGTGTTTTATGATCATCCCATAGTCAAGATAATAAACCTGTGCACTCTGTCAAACATTTCCTTAGAAAGTCTTCCTAATACTCTTTCACTCTATGAAATAATGCTTCACTGTGGATAACTAGACAAGCTTGCTTTTTCTCAGGGGTCACATAGTAGGGCATAGAAGGGTTATGGCTCTTTTAAAAACTACTTTGATATATATCTAATGTGTATTATTATCAATAGTTTATTATAATTCATTCTTGGGTAGCATTTCATGGTATGAATATATTATGAGGGTACTACATTTTTACTCACCATTTATGTGTTGATAAATATTTGAGCTTGTAGCTGGAGAATTTCTCTCCAGCTCCCGCCAAGTCCTGCCAGTCCTGGAGCCCACTTATAAAATAAACACACAGATTCTTACATTATTTAAACTGCTTGGCCATTAGCTCAGGCCTAACATTGTCTAGCTCTTACTCTTATATTTAGCCCATTTCTATTAATCTATACTTTGCCACGTGGCGTGGCTCGTGGCTTATCGGTACCTTACATCTTCTTTGCTCCAAGCAATCTCTCCCTTCCCTTCCTGTTTCCTCAATTCTACTCTCTGTTAGTCCTGCCTATACTTCCTGTCTGGCTATTGGCCAATCAGTGTTTATTTATACAGAGTGATATCCACAGCATGAGCTGTTTTCAATTGGAGGCCATTGCAAATACAGTTGCTATGGATATTTTCATATATGGGCCTATCCTTTAATTTATCTGAAATAAATACCTGGAGAGTTAGTACATATTCTATGTCTTGAAAACTGTTGCAGTTTTCCATTCTTTAACAGTTCACATTTTCAGTTTGTGTTTCATATCCTCTGTATTTTCATTAACATATGGTACTTTCCCCCTTTTTGATATAAATTATTTTATTAAATTTGTATGGTGTCTCATTTTGATTTAAGTTGCATTTGCTAAATTTCAAATGATGCCCAAAATATTTTCATGTGCTTATTTTCTATCTGCATGTTTTTGTTTTGTGATGTGTCTATTTAAATTTTATGCACAGTTACCCATACTGGGAAGCTATTTTTTATTATTGAGATTTGAAGTTTCTTGTGTATTTCAAATAGATATCCATTGTGAAATATGAGGATTAAAATATTTACTCAGGGTGTAGCTTGCCATTTCATTATTTTAACAACACCCCTTTAATAATAGAAGTTTAATTAAATACAGTGTATTAATTTATTCATGTATTGATTGTTCTTACATCATCTTATATAAAAGACCTTTGTTGCTGACATGGTTGTACATTCCTACACTCTAAGCACTCAGAAAGCTGATGTAGGAGGGTTATGAATTTGAGGGCAGGCTAGTTAACATAGAGTCAGACACTGCTTCAAAAAATAAAATTTAAAAAAGATTTTGTTCAATTCAAAATTCACAAAAAACTTTCTGCTATTTTTCAATAGATTTTATACTTTCAAATTGATAGTTAGATCCAAGATAATTTTTAATTAATTTTATGTTTTATATTTTAATTTAAAATTTTATTTTATAAGCCTTACTCAAAACTCCACTTTTCACATAACTTCAAATGTTTCAGGACTATTTATGGAAACTTCAATTGTTTTTTTTCTGAATTATGTTTAGACTAAGGTCCGAGAATTAGTTATCTCTATATGAATGAAGGTTTTATTTCCAGGAGTTTTTACTGTGTTCTGTTAATATATTTGTCTACCTTTACATCAATACTACACATTGTAGTTTTGATTATAGAAGACTTTTGTTAAATAAAAGAATAGATAACAGCAAATTCCAACTCAGAAAGAAAGCTGACACATAATTCATAATTCTCTTTAGCTGTGGTGTTTATTGGAATGAAAGGTCCAAGTCCATGATGTGGTCTCAAGGTGGAAGGGAGGCATTAGAAAGAAACAATACAATATACAGAGATGTAAACATGATGGGGCCTTAAAGAGAAGTAGAGGCTTCCCTTTAAAGTCTGGAAAGGTGCTTCATAGTAATGGGGACAAGCAAAATAGAGGGAGATAGTCACATCAAAGGAATGGTGGGGGCAGAAGAGCTTCTTTAGAGAGCTCTTTCAGTGTGTCCCCTGAGCAAAATTCCTGAGAAGTCTCCAGACCAAATATAAAGAACATAGGAGAAATATGACTTTTAAAAACAAAGGTCCAGGTAATGCAGAACACATCTCCCACTTTACAAAGACCAGTGTGTTTTCTTCCCAAATACAGAAATCTTGAATGAGCTCCCAAATTTTGGGGGAAGAATAATCATTATTTCACAATAAGACCACTGAATACTTAAGAGTTACAAATCAAATAGTTTATTCTATGGTTCTACAGGAAAAGAATGGCTGGCACGCTGATTCAAACAAGACAGTACTATTATATATTCCAAATCCATTTCCCTTCTTTCCAAATTCCTTGTTTGGTGAGTTATTTTGGGAAATACATTCTTCCATGTTTCTCTAACCCCAAATTCCACATCCTCTTGGGCTCCAAATCACCTTGCTTTCCTGATACTTGGCTCATTTACGCAGCTAATTATGACTTTTCAACCCTGATATAAACTAAAAGGTGTCCAGGCAAGAGCCAGGTGCTAGTTAGGGAAGAAAGGGACTTAGTACCTCCTGCCAATCCATGATTCATTAATGATCTCTAAATGTCCCATAGTGAAAATGGACTATAATGATTTATTTCTTATAGATTGCATCCCCTCATTACCAGTCAAGGGAACCTGTTAGCAACCCAGGAGTGGAGCAAGTCAGCAAATGCCATTGCTCAGCATTTCTCAGACCCATAATCAGTTCTTTTCTTCAACTGTACTAGAGGAAGGTTTTAATAACATAGACATTAAAAAAATTAGATTGCACAAGTACATAATGTGTTGGGATTTTTTTACCAGAATATAATATTTCACTGAGAAGGAATCTAGATGCTTTTTAAACTCATGAATATGAGTGCTAGACAACATGAGAGGGTACCAGAGTCAGCAGAGAGATGAGTGATCTGGGTAGTAGATTGTTTTATTCCAACTGCAGCATCAAGGAAAGATTGGGGAATTCATATGAGAGGGCCTGGGTTGTGAGGTGGGTGGTTTTGGAGACTAAGGAAAATGAAGGAATCTTGAAATTCCCAAGTGGGTTTTGGTGGTCATAGATGGCACTAAAAGAGGAAAGGATGGGCTTTATTTTTGACATTTTTCCTTTTTTCTTGTGATTATAATTACATCATTTCTCCCTTTCCCTTCCTCCCTCCAAACTTTTCTATATGCCCCTCCTTATTTGTTCAAATCATGGCCTCTTTTTTCAGTAAGTGTGATTACACACACACACACACACACACACACACACACACACACAAGCTTCTAAATAACTGGCTTAGTCTATATAATATTACTTCTTTGTATGTTTTCAGGGACGAACATTTGGTATCAGGTAATAAATTGGTGTGTTCTTTCAGGAAAACTACTTCTCTCGCTTTCAGCATTCTTTAGTTGTCAGTAGTTCTTTGTATAGTTTGAGGCATTGTGGGCTTTCCTCTGTCCACTTTGGCATGTGTATTATTATTGTCTTTGTTCACCTCATCTTTTGCCAGTCATGTTGATGAGACATTATGGGTGTAGCTTCTGACATTATTAAGAAATCAGCCTCACAGCAAATTCCCTGATTCCTTGGCTCTTGCAATCATTTTACTTTCTCTTCTGCAATGTGCAGGAATTGTTTTGTAGCTATATCCATTGTGACTTGGCTCCATAACTCAGTATTTTTTGTGGTTGGTGTTTTCTGTAATGGTCTTTATCTGTTGCAGAGAGAAGTTTCTTTGATGATGTGTGAAGACTTCACTTATCTGTGGATATACAGAGGATATACAGACAAATATTTGGAGTGTAGTTAGGTATTATGCTAGGTTAGTAAAGTGGTGGTTGTAGGTTCTCATCTAAGATCCATGACTTCACTAGCCCTGTGTAGTTGGCTAAGTTTCCAGTACCAGGCATGATTTTCTCTTGTTGAGCAGGTTTATTAAGTCCAATTAGAGATCTATTAGTTATTACCAAGTTATGCATGGCACTACTGCACCTTTAGAATTATCATTCTATGCTGGTCTTTGTTGTGGTTCATAGGAGTCATATCTAAGTAGGACTGTTTTCTTTTTCTCCCTCATTTGGAAACCTGAGTGGCATCTTCTGGTGTCTGAAGTAATGATGTCTTCAGCAATAGGGATTTACCCTCCACCTCTGGGGAGCAATCAAGGGCGATAGGCTCAATATTTTTGGAATCTTTTGCACAACTTTGAACAATAACTTAAAAGAGGGCTTCTCATACCTGGTGTTGAGTGGTCTTTGACTCTTTGAGAAAGGATTGTCAGCCCAGATAAAAAATTTCAATTAAACTGTACATGTATATTCATACACAGACTTACTTATGTGTATTATAGTTTTTAAAGGTCAGTAGTTAATAATATGATGCCTTATGACTTTTTCAAATATACTGTTATTTTATCTTCCTCCCTTCTTCAGCATTTATCTCTCTCCTTCTCCCTAACTAGAGTCCCTCCCTTTCTAATTTTCTTGATCAGATCACTTGTACCACACTATTCTTCTCTCTTTCCTAGTTCCATCTATTTGCCTGCAAAGTTTATGATTTCATTTTTCTTTAGAGTTGAATAGTATACCATAGTGTACATGTTCCACATTTGTATTATCTATTCATTGACTGAAGGACATTTAGGTGTTGGGGGAAAGTTTTTGAATGATCTCTTATAATGTTTTGAAGAAGCTGAATTGGAATGGTTTTTTGTTTGCTTGTTTTGGGGGTTTGGGGTTTCTTTGTTTTGTTTTTGCTTTTTCTCAGAGCTTTTAGATGCAGTGTATCATGAAGGAGGTGGACAGAGGCCTTGGATTTGAAGTGCCAAGGCATGGGTGGTAAGAGATATGCTGTTGATAAGAAGGATTAGAGAGATAAATTTGCTTTTGAAATGTGTGATGAATTAGCTAGAAGAGAAAAAAATATACAGTCTAGAGATAGATCAGCAGCTTGAGCCTTCAGGCTACATGTTGCTCTTGGTAGAGAGAGGTGTGCCTGGAGACCTTTGTCTAGGGAGACTGAGAAGGAGATTGGAAAGAGGGAAGGGACTGATTGACCAATCAACACTGAGGAAAAGGGAATTCAACATATTTTGTACATTTTTGAAAGCTGTTTCTTCTCAGTATTGGAAATTTTGGTTATTTGCAGCACTCTTACCCTGTGAAAGATGGAGCTGGGAATCATGGCTGGGCTGCGCCTGCGCACACAGGCCCATGGCTATTCCACGCATGCGCGTAGATCACATGGTTGCGCTCCGCAACCACGAAAAGCCACAGGGTCCTGGTCATGCGAGACATTTTGACCCGGAAATGATTAGGCAAAAGTGACTAGGTCCCGCTGGGCATGCACAACCATGCCCAACCATGGGGGCGTGTTGTGAATCCATATCAGGAAAGATTCATGCTACTAGTCATGAGCCCTGGGGAAAGTAGGTGATCCAGTACCAAATCCTAAAGTCCATATGGTGATCCCCTCTAGAATATCTAGATGTGGCTACAGAATCAGGGAATCTTGTTTGGGTCTGGCTGGAACAGGTCAGGCCAACCAAATTGCAGCTCTGAACAGTTTTCTAGGAGAGGGGCTGGAGGAAGGGCCCGGTTTTCCTGAAAGCATCATATTGAAGGGATGGGTTATTTTTAAAATGTATGCTCAGATGAGGTTAGAATTCCATTGGTGGAGTGGGGTGGAATTGAAAACACTCATAAGTGGTTCTATGAAACAAAAGTCTGGAGAGTGAAAGAGAAGAAAGCAGGAGCAATTATTGAAAAGACATGTATAAGCAGAGCATCTATGGACCAAAAATCCAATGGAAAGAAAAAGAATAAAGCAGTGGGGGCTGGAGAATTATTATTAGCTTACTTTTCAACTCTGTACAAATGTTAAATAAAATGAGATATAGCACTGATAGTCTAGAAAGAAAGCCAAACCTAATTCATAATTCACCTTAGCTTTGAGGTTTATTAGAATCAAAGGTTTATTATTCTCAAAGCCATGATATAGCCTTGCTGTGAGAGGGAAAGCATTAGACAGAAACAATACAATATATGGAGGTCTAAACATGAGGGGGCCTTAAAGGGAATGAAAGGCTTTCTTTTAAAAATAGTCTCCATGAGAGGAATGATGGGGAGTGGGACAGAAGAGCCTCTTCAGAGGAGCCTTCAGAGTATTTCCCTGAGCAAACTCCCCTGAGAAGTCTTCAGATGAATTCCCAGAAAAAGGAAAATATGACTTTTTGAAGTCTTTTATAGATGGTAGGGAGTTTTATATCACATGATTTAGTTCAACATAACATTTCTTCATACAAGCTGAGTTAGCACTGTAGACCTATTGTTCTATGATACTTTGTGTTCTGACAAATAAAGCTTGCCTGGAGATCAGAGGGTGGAGCTAGTCACTAGTTAACCATAGAGGCCAGGCAGTGGTGGTACACACCTTTCTTTAATCCCAGCACTTGGGAGGAGGAAGCAGGAAGATCAGGAGTTCAAGACCACCCTGAGCCTTACAAGATTGAACCAGTCTAAAAGAGAAACAGAGCTGGGTGGTGGTGGCTTACACCTTTAACCACAGCACTAAGGAGAATCATGCCTTTGATCCCAGCACACTGGAGACTCACACCTTTAATCCCAGTACTAGGGAAGTAGAGACAGAAATATAAGGCAGATGGAGACAAGATCTGCTCCCCCCCACAATTTGGTCTGAGATTTTGTAGAAGTAAGAAGTCTCTGGTGGCTGGCTTCTCTGCTTCTCTGATCTTTCAGCTTTTACCCTCGATTTTTATTTATTTATTTTTATTAATTAAAGTTTTTATTAATTGGGGATGGGGGTGGCTTGGGAGAGAGGGCTGGGGGGTGGGAGGAGGGGGATCTGTGAGTTGTATGTGAAGTGAGTAGAAAATTTCTTATTAAAATAAAATGAAAAAAAGGTTTTATTAATTAAGACTACACTTGATCTTAGCCAAAAGGCCAAGAATCGATAGTTAATTAAGACTAATTAGGATCACGCTTCACCTGTGGCACAACTAACACACATATAATGCATCAACCATATAACAAACTGGTTAATGTGTATCTTAAATGTTTTCAACCAAGATATAAAAATACCTACCTATTTATGCAAGGTAATGGATATATTAATGAGTATGTACTTTTTTTCTCTTTTTATTGTTTGAGTAGCCTTGACAGAAATTTAAGTATGTTGTTGATTATCAGTAGTAAAAGGGGTACTCTTGGTTCATAACCCTGGATAGATTTCAATACTTTTCCATTAAACGTAATGTTAGTTGTGAGTTTTTCTATTTAGGTCTTTAATATTGAGACACTTCCCTTCTATACTGCTTACACACTTCTAAACTGTTGTTTTATTCAAAGTTATCAAATTATGTCAAATTCTTCCCTGAATTGATTGTAATGATCAGTTGTTGTTTCATTTTGTCAATTTGGTATAATACATTGGTTGGTTTTCATAGATTGTTTCATGTTTATATTAAATGTATAAATTTAACCTGTTCATTATCATAATTGTAAACTGAGCCATCAAAATCAATTTTCTTATATTTCTTTAGAATATTTGCATTAATATTGTTTGGTGGCATTTCTCTGTGGTTCTCTTTTCTTTGTCTGGTTGTGATTTTGATGTAATGACTAATCTCTTAAACTCTTCAATAGAGACTGAGAAATATGTTGTTTATTCTTGAATTATTTGGTAGAATTCTATAATGAAGTAACAATCTGGTTTCATTTTTTTAGCGAGCATTTTCAATAAAACTACTCATTATAAAAAACTAAATTTTTAATGCCTTATTTTCTTGTTACTTGAAAATTTTCAGACAGTAAGATAAACAGAATTGCCTAGTAGAAACATTAATGGATCTGCCTTTTTATGCAATGAAACATGTTTTTACTTCTAACTTTACAAAGAATACAGTATTCTTTAGATCTCTTTTTTCTTTTCCTTGGAGTATTTCTCCTATATTGTATTAAAATCACGAAATTTCTCAGTTCCACAGTGACATTAACTTCTACCCTCTTAGTTTCCCAAGAGATCCTCATTGCATCAGGTGTCTGCCTGTAGATGTTACTCACAAGATTATGATTAATATTTGATAGGGTGCCCAGAGGACAGAACTTTAAGATGCACTCCAGGAGATATTGGTCATCTTGTTAGTTTAACGAGTCCCATGACTATTCTTTAAATAGTTGATTTACAAAATGTTTTACAATATTCTAAGACCTTACCTCATTATTTCATGCAGTAATTCTTATTTTTTTTTCTTATTTTAACACCACTGTCCTATGAAGTATTTTATCTATGTCTAGTAGGATTGGAGACACAGGCTTTGAGTACTAGTTGTCTACATTTTAGGACTGCTATACAGTAATTTCAGGTCGTTCCTACATGTCTCATAGAAAATAAAGTATGTTACTGATATATACTAGGTATTATTTAGAAATTTGAGATCTACTTTATTGGTTTAAAATTAATGTCCATTAAAACAAAGAAACCAAGGATATTGAAGCATGATTAGGATGAAGCTAATTTATAGGTTTGAGATCTTGCACCAGCTACTATTGCCAGTTATTGTAAAGCATATCCAGTGAATAAGACATGTTCAATTTCAAATACAAAATGAAGCCATTTCTAGAAAGTGTTAGTCAGCTCTGAGAAAACTGAGGTGGAAAGTGGAAATTTCAAAGATTTATAATACTTTTAGTTTTATGTAGATGAATTTCTAAATGGTTTTATTAAATTAAAAAACACAGAGCCAAATATAGGGGTGAAAGCCTTAGATCAGGGAAATAGGGAAAATCACCAAGCCTACCTTACCTCACTAACTCTGCAGCTTCCAACGTGCAACTTCCTGTCTACTTAGGTTTTATATGTCTTGCTTTTCTGCCCTCTCATTGGCTCTTTTAACCCAGCTACCTCACTTCCTCTTCCTACACAGCTCTGTCATTTTCTATACAGACCTCCAGGTCTCTATGGTTGGTACTGGGATTAAAGGCGTGTGTCACCATGCTTGGATCTGTTGCCTAGTATGGCCTTGAACACACAGAGACCCTGCCTGCTAAGTGATAGGATTAAGGGTGTGTGCTACCACTGCCTGACTTCTATGTTTACTTAAAATGGCTTGCTATTTCATCTGATCCCCAGACAAACTTTATTAAAGCACATAAAATATCACCACATTTTTATCTAAATTTACTTCTGAAACTGTATTTATGATTTGTATTTTACCTTGATACTTGCATGATATTTTCATAGTTTCAAAAATTACTAGGGATTTGTATTACACCCAAAATAATCCATAGTATCTCAGGGTATCATGAGTAGGGAAGATGCTTGGTGGGAAGTCAGTACACAATACTTAAGATGAGAAGCCACTACTGAGTATATATTTTTTGCACATTCATATACTCCAAAATACATTCAAGATGAGTAGGCTAGAAATCGAAATTTATTATATAACTTCTTGATTTCTTTCTTTCATTTGAAAATTTTTAAACTTTTAAACCCTAGACACCCTATATACAAATATTGAATCAAATAATTCCTATATTCTCAGGGTTAGGGTAAGTGTCAGGGTCAGGGAAGGGTAGAGTATGGTGGGGTCAGGATCAGAGTTAGTGTTAAATGGGTCAGGATTAGATGGGTTAGGGTTAGGAGTTAGAGTTGTTAGGGTTAGGGTTACAGTTGTGTTCTACTGTGTTTTTGGTTGAGCTCCTGAATAACATATAAGTTGTTCATCCTGGTGAATACAAAGGATTAATGCATGTAGGAAATAATGTAATTTCTAAACTTGGTAGTTTCTAATTTTTGTTTCTTGCCTCCCGTGCCATTATGGTCTCACAGTGCTTTACATAAGGAAAGTCTTAGTGAATCCATGTGTAAAGTTCTCCTTGTACTCCACTCTGCAAGCTTACATGGTGAGATGCTTTTCAACATTCTTCTCACTGTGAAAGGGTACCAGGCACTTTTCCACATGAAGTAGTTATCTGCAGCCCTCATGGCAGCCCCTGGTAGAACCATTACAAGTGTGCTGGCCTGTGTTATATCCATTCTGATCACTTTGAATTCATGTTTTATAAACCTCAGATGGAAAAGCAGAAAGGCAAATGCTCCTTTAGTAGCCCACAGTTTCTGTCAGCTAAAGAGACAGTCTGGAAGTGTCTTCTGACATTAAAGATGAAGATTTTGTTACACACACACACACACACACACACACACACACACACACACACACACTGTTGGTTTTTATATTTTGCCCTGTGTGAGTGAGGAATGCACAGATCTTTATGGATGAGGCAGTATGATCTTTGCAAGCTTGCCTTTATCATATTTTTCTCTTGATGTGTACTCACTACACTATTGTACTTTTCCTGTCCACATTTTAAGAACATGTGTATATGTAAGACCAGAACATCTACAACCTGGACACATGTGTTCATGTCACACAGATTATTGCCACCACTCACGGCTTTGTTCTTGATGGGGACTTTAGGAAATATCTCTGTAGTCGTTACCAAAGTGTAAAGACATTGATGTTTACTCTGAAGTAGCTAGACCAAGGGAGGGTTATGTCTGTTCTGCTGTACTATAAACTAGTTTATATCAAAGACACAGGTGAATAAACATTGTTTTTTGTCTGCATTGATTCATGTAATTTTTTATACATTTGTGAACAATATAGGATATAAGGAGAAATTTGAAGCATGAGCAAGTGTTTGTCAGGTATTAAATTCGTTGCAGACATGACTTTAAACATTGTGATGTGAGCGCCTTCATTCCTCACTACTTGTCCATATTGTGAGTGGTATCAGTCTCATTTCTCTGAATAGAAACTGAAGCCCAAAAGTTAGTCTAAAGTCATATCCTTTGAAGTGGTGGTAATGTGAGAAATCCACAGGAGTCTGCTTAAGGAATATTAGAGAATTTATTAGGATATAAATTGAGAAAGTACACTCACAAATACAGAACTGAGTTGACAGCTGAAGTTGTCTTTTGTTATGACTGTGAGTGAATCCACCTGGCAGTTCAATCATGCCAGGAAGCAGGAACCAGGGAGAAAGGACTTCATGACCCCTCTCCCTTTCCTTTTAACAGGTCATGTATGGCAGCAAGAAGCACCGCCTCTTTGGGGCCATATAGCTCAAGGTCATGGGTAAAGCAAATACCACTACATTTCCCCCTTTTGTCTACAGTGTTCTGCCTGCATGTGTGCCTGCAGGTCAGAAGAGGGCACCAAATCTCATTACAGATGGTTGTGAGCCACCATGTGGTTGCTGGGAATTGAACTCAGGACCTCTGGAAGAGCAGTCAGTGCTCTTAACCTCTGAGCCATCTCTCCAGCCCCCCCCTTTTGTCTAAATAACAAGGTTCTAAACTTAATGCAAACTATACACAATAAGAATGATTATCAAGTATTGTCCAGGAGAAACAAAGGGTAATAACATAAACAAAAATGGAATTATAACCAACAAGAACAACATCAAACAAGAAAGACATGCTAAATTTCCAGATCATAGGTAAATGGCAAATTACTGAGATTACTCCAATAGCTGTCCTATCCTGAAGAATCTAATTCTAGTACCTAATACGTTCTTAACTAAGATACAAGAGGACTGTAACTGTAACTCTCTAATCTTCAACCCCATCAAAGACCTGAGAAGGAAAACAATAATACCTGAGAAAACAGGAAGTACAAAAAAGCAATTTCTGAAAAATTGCAAGAATAGATAGAGACAGCTAGCAGCCTGGACAGTCACCTAAAGTTTCTCAGTATTGTTGGGGCATCCAATTTGGCTAGAAGCCTAGAATATCTTACAGACCATTTTCAGAACCAGGAATTTTGAAAGACCATCTTACCCTGTCTTGGCAAGGTTCAGTAGTCACTCTACCTTGTGTCCTGCTCATCCTGAAAGGACAGCATTCATACTGTCAGCAGTCAAGGCAAGGCCAGGTTGTTTCAAAAAGAAGGCAAACTTCCAAGTGGAAATATCTTAGAAGCCCAACATTCTCTCAGGATCAGATCGGTGCTACCAGGAGCAATCGTGTCTCATGTCAACAGAATTCTAAGTTATCAAAACATCTAAATGACATATTCTCTAGGTCTATGAAGTTTTTGAAGATTATCTATCCATCTGACATGTGTTTCTGTAAATCTAGAAAACTTAACTAGCATAACTATAGATATGACAATCATGGGTGACTATTGATCTATAAGTCTTATTATAAGACAAATTGCTAAATGGTCTTATTAATAAAAAAAAAAACCCAGAGCCAGATATTGGAGTGAATGCAGAAAGATCAGAAAGGCAGAACAAGCCACAGCCAACCTCACATCCACAACTCCTCATCCGATCCTGTTTCCACAAATCCTCAGACTGAAAGCTTCTGAGTCCTCACCCAAATGGATCTCAGCTGAACTGCTGCTTAAAAGCCTAAAAGTTTAAAAGCCTCTAGTTCCTGGTCCTCATGCCTTATATACCTTTCTGCTTCCTGCCATCACTTCCTGGGATTAAAGGCATGTATCTTTTTCAAGTAAGACATGAGATCTCAAGTGCTGAGATTAAAGGCATGTGCCACCATGCCTAGTTCTGTTTCCAGTGTGGCCTTGAATTCATAGAGATCCAGACAGATTTTTGCCTCCCAAGTGATAGGATTAAAGGCATGTGCCATCACTGTCTGGCCTCTATGTCTACTCTAGTGGCTATTCTGTTCTCTGACCCCAGATAAGTTTTATTAGGGTGCACAATATATTGGGTGACACAATATATCACCACATCTTAGCTACCTAAATAACCTAAGGACTAAGACTTCACATATCAAGGTAAACAGTCTATAAACAGATGTACAGTATAAGGACAACAACCCAACTGTTTCATTTTACTAGAGGTCACATACAAAGGCAAGAAGCACCACCTACTTCAAGCTGTATAGCCCAAGATCATGGGTGGAGCAAACACTACTACATGGTAGGACTTAGACAATCCCATGAACCATTTGCTCCAGAAACTATACTTTTTCTATGCCTGCAAAGTTTCCAAACTGTTCAGAAAAATAAATGAAAGAAGTATGTGCTTTTGAAATCCAATTTGACTACATTCAAAATTAGAAGCAAGCATTAATGTGTAAGCAAAATTTTTAAAAGGCACATTCTATTGTAGTTCATGAGAAGAACCAACTCACTGGAGGTTGTGGAAATCATAGGTGAGGAGTCTTGTTTTGTGGGAATCCCATGAGTTATCTTGACTACTCACCACACTTAGGTTTCCCTGGTCCTTCCATCCTGTGAGTCTCCCATGGTTTCTAGACTTGCCTGTTCAAATCTTAGATGGTCTTTTAATAAAAAAAAATGGAGCCAGATATTGAGGTGAAAGCTGAAAGATCAGAGAAGCAGAGCAAGCCACAACCAACCTCACCTTGCCAACTCCTCAGCTGATCCTGTTTCCTCAGACCAAAAGCTTCTGAGTACTCACCTGGAAGGGTCTCAGCTGAACTGCTTTAGTTCCTGTTTCCTCATGCCTTATATGCCTTTCCCTGCCCAGCCATGTCACTCCTGGGATTAAAAGCATGTGTGCTTCCCAGTACTGAGATTAAAGGTGTGTGCCACCACTGCCTGGCTCTGTTTCCAGTGTGGCCTTGAACTGGATCTCTGTCTCCCAAGTGATAGGATTAAGGGTGTGTGCCACCATTGTCTGGCCTCTATGTCTAATCTATTGGCTGGCTCTGTCCTCTGATCCTCATTCAAGTTTATTAGGGTACACAATATATCACCACACTTGCCTTTGACTCTTCCATGAAAGCTATGATATCTTAGGAAATCTAACAACAATAACTGTGTACATATGCTTAGAAATGTCTAAAAAACTAAATAGTTACCTTTAAATATATCACATATCCCAAGACTCATTCACCTGTAACTGCCAAATGTTGCCCACTTCCTTTCCCTGCAGAATTAATGGAACACTAGCACCTACCTGCCATATTAGTAGTACAGGGTCCTCTTTTCCAGGACCCTAATGTTGGTTAGAGTAACTCATTTTTGATGTTAAAATCACTTCTTGCCTGTGGCATTCAAAGCTGGATTTTACATTCATTATTCTCTTCATTATTTCATACCTTGCCCTCAAGACCTGGAAGCAACCGCTCTTTGGCTGCTCAGGACAGCTCAAACTGGGCTTCACAGACATGGGTCCAGTATCTTTCCTGTGCCTGGGTGAGCTAGAGGTGTAGCATTTGGTACTTGCTGTAGATTCACTGGGTCACCTACCCTGCTACATATCACAGTGCCAGCCCATGTTGATCCCTTTACCAAACTGTATACTATAAATACTGTTCTGTTGTGTGCAGCTGTACTTAAGACTGTTTTGAAAACTCTCTGACATCTTTCAGGCATTCCAGGATATTAGGGTAAACTGCCTTAGAGCACTGGCTGAAGCATCCATCATCCATGCTTCTGTTATAGGCCCAGGTATATTTGCTGCATAGCATACAGGATGCCGTTAAACATCTCCACCCATGACTAATGAGGAGATAGTGGGAGTGAGAGAATCCCAGAGGTAAAACAGTCTCATTCCAAATAGCCTCAAATATAAACAAAAACACTGTAAGGAAGAGAGGGGGAGGGGAGTGGTGAGTATGTGAAGACCAGAGACTGATACACATCTTAGTTTTGAGACAAGAACCCCCACTGAACCAGGAGCTCACCATTTCAAGTAGACTTTCTGACCAGTGAGCCCCTGTGATTACTGATATGACTATGGGAACCTGGTCAAGATCACCCTCCATCCTCATCCTAAGGAGGCTCTTGCCATTCAGAATTCCAGGGCCAAGAGTCTCTGGAACCAGCCCTGCCTTGTTCCCTAGAGAACCACCAGAAGCTGCTGCCTAGCACCTAACCCTTGTTTTCTGGTGGTAGCTTATGTGGCTTCCACAGTGTCTCTTGGTGGCCTCAGCCCTGGATCCTAATGCTAGACCCCTCAGAAGCCCCAAAATGACTCAAATTAAGTATCTCCTCCTCAGGCCATTCATGGGAACAGCTCTTCCAGCACCTGACAGTTTACCTCTGGGTTCAGTGTGGTTCCACCTCCCAGGCCAGGTTCTCATTGTCTTTCTGTCAGTCCTGATTGATAGTAAGATATTCCATACTTGGACAGTGACCACATTTGACACATACATGACTTAAGGCTACCTGTCATTATCATCATGGCCAATAGGGATTGTGAACCCTGAGATTGCACTATTTCCTGGAAAAACTTGCTTCTAATTGTGGTGTGGCTCAACCCACTGAAAGATCAAAAACCACCCACCCCACTTCTTGGGAATGTGGGCATCATGTTCTTAAGTTTACTTCCTGCTGTCTGGGGGAGACACCATTTTTAGGGGATCCTGAAAAGAAAAATTTGGGTTAATTGTCAAGTCCTGGTACAGATAGCTGTATCATTTGTTGTCCAGTCTCTGCATAATGGGAAAGTGCAGGGCTTTTCTCAAGTCTTGGCTAGAATAGTTTGTGAGGCTGGATCATCTCAGCTAGCCACCTTGAGATTGTCCTGAGCAGTTTGTAGTCCAAAGCCAATCTTTAAGTAGTGTTTGTCATCTTAGTGGCATTATCATAGTCTTGGTGGAATCATTGTTGTGGAGCTCCATCATCCTTTTGGAGACTTCAAAGATCATTGTTAGGTGTGGTCATGATTCACTGCAGAAAACTTAAATATTTTAAATGTCATATGCAGCAGATCTCAAAGAGGTTAAAGGATCAATATTTGTTATATACATTCAGAGTACAAAAACTTAATTCCTAGTCACTTGATAGAGACTCAAATCTGAAATCATGTACAGGAAGCTGGATGAAGCCTTTTTCTAGAATTAGTTAGTACTCTATATGACCATTAATATCATGACAAAAAGTTTTAAATACATGTATGTATACTAATCTTATAATTTTTGGCATAATATTTATACTTCTAAGAAAAGCTCTTTAGAGCTTTTAAAATAAACCAAATGATTATGAAATTACTGGCAATAAAATAGTCCTTAATTTTTGTTTTTCTTCTGTCCCATATAAGGTGGCTCTTTCTGACATGAAACAGAGATTTTGGATTTTACTTTAACAAACATGGTTGGGTTTAGATAAGGAGAAAGCCACACTCCAACTTCAAAGACAGCTTTAATTTTTTAATTAAACTGGGACTACAAAAAGACCATTTGCATTAAGTGTCTGTAGAGAACAGCACAAACAAACGTTTAGGAAGATTAATGAAATATTATCCTGTTGAAAATGTAATATACCAATAGGCCAATTTACTCTTTTTCTTGGGACATTATTTTTCTGGCTTTTATCCTTTTTCTTCAGATGTCTCATTTGTCCAGTGTTCTTCAGATTCCTTAGACTTCATTCTCCTGAAAGACAAAAACAAAAACCCTTCCCCAAGACTAACTTTGGGGAGGTTCCCTTTTGGCAAGTTATAGCTGATCAAATGAGAAGCATTTGTTAATCTTATAAGTTAGTTTAGATTGAATGATCATACTGGTTAATGAACTATCATCTCTTCTAATTAAGAGGTCTCTCTTGTTCAAATCAAACCTTTATCAATTTTTATGGTATTCATAGCTTTTCTTCTCCTGAAGAAACAAAAGCAAAACTTCTTCCCAATGTAACACATATCCTGGTATCCATTCTGAGGTCAGCATATCTTTAAAGTACACAGGCTGATTTAATTCTGTAGTGTTTTCTATTCAATGTCTCTCTGCAGCTGTTGCTTTTTGATTAGCATTTAGAAAAATTCAAAGTTAATAAAGCATTATGCAATCTATTTCTTGGGCTTTTATTACCCCTTTCTGTTTATTTAGCATATCCTTTATAGTTCAATTTGATCTTTTTATAAATGCTTGCCCTGTAGGATTGTGTGATATACCTGTAATATGCTTTATATTATAATAAGCAAAAAAACTGTTTCATTTTACTATAGACATATGCTGGAGCACTGTCAGTCTTAATTTGTACAGGCATTCCCCTGATGGCCATAACTTCTAGCAAATGTGTGATTACAGAATCAGCTGTGGGGCATTTACCCACCAACCCCACAGCTCCCCAGAGTTTTCTTGAGTGTGAGCAGCAGGAAATATTAGATAGAAAGATTTAGATTGTGGAGATAAACAAATAGAAAATAAAGAGTAGCCTCAAGAGGGCCTGGAACCTATTCCAAAGAGCCCTGACTGTCTCTGCCACAGGGTATTTATAGAGACACCAAGGGGTGGAACAAAAGACCTCCCTCCAGCACAGCCAAGTGCAGACCATCTCAGACACCTGCACTCAGGCCCGTGGTCCTAATCATCCTCTCTATGTGTACCTGCTGGGAAAAGCCACAACGAACCTGAAAACATGTTCCCACAGGACCCCTTTCTTAATATATATTTTTTTAAAAACCTCATTATTAAGAGTTCACAGCAATCTCCATAGCTGTTATACCTCCCAGTATGGGAGTAGAGGATGGTAAAGATGGCATTTTCTTTTTTGGATTAGGTCCAAGGTGATTACAGCACTCTTAGCTGCATCAAGCTCTTTCTAAACCAAAAACTTAATGCAATTGCAAACTTAAAGAATCCCTTAGCTTCATCATTACCATTAACAGGTTAACATAAATATTGCTATGCATAGTCACAATTCTCCCAATCTTACAACTCAAAGCAAACAGAACCATTTCAATTAACATAAATGGTGCTATATATAGTTAAAAATTTTCTCAGTCTTACAACTTTAACTCTTAATAGAATCATTTGAATTTTCTTGCTAACAGAACATAGGAAAAAATTCTGATGTTTACACAAACTTAAATATTTCCTTTACTCCACAAAACTAGGGCTCATTAATATCAATAGGTTAACATAATTTCTGCAAACATACATTCAACCTTAATTCACTCATAACTCCTCCTTTTCTTTATAATTTTTTAAACAATCTCAAAACTTAAACATAGTGAAGAAAACCCAAACTTTCACAATTCCTACAGACCCATATTGAAAAGCAATATTCTCAATCTAACCATTTACACTTTGAAAACTTTTAGCAAAACATCCAAAAGCAGTTTCTTAGTAAAACTCTTTACACTTTAAAAGTAGTCTCTTAGTATACCCCATTTGCATTTCTTACTAACAAAACATGACATTAATCCACTCAAACAAGAAAATATTTTTAAATTAAATAGACTAAGGAATATTAACTCTCCCTTTTCTTTATAATTTTTAAAGCAAAATCTCAAGCCTAGTTAGAAAACCCAAACATGTCCATTTAAACAGTCCCATTTGTAACACAAAACCTGTTCCATAAGTAATTCCATTTTTACATAAACAGTTCCATAAACAGTTCATGAATCACCAGTTAATAAAGCATATATGCATACACAAAACTGCATCTTAAGTCTAAGTAGGAATAAATTTCTTCATTAACACAAATAATTCCAGGAAACAGTTCTTAGGTCATCACTATAAGTACATTTAAAATTGTCCCATTACAATGAAATCACTATTGTTCATTTCATTTCCCAAGTCCCAAAATTCAAATAATAAGTTCTGGTATGAGTCTTCCAAATATGAAGATATCCATAACAAAAATCTTTTTGTAGTTTTATCTCATTTTTTAAGTTCAAAAAGTTCAAAAAAAAGTAAGTTCTGGTATCAGACTTCAACTTCCAAATAAGAAACGTTTTACAACCAAAACTTTTTGCAGTTAACAATTTTAGTTCAAACAAGCATCTCTGCAACTTTTGTTTTTACAGAGACCTTTATAGTTACAGTCATATTTTAAACTGCACTGTTTTTTATGTTAGCTCACGTTTTTCTGTGTTGCATTGATTTTCCATGGATCTCAGCTGCAGATGCCTTGTGCTGGTTCTGGTGTCTGCCATTCTTAGCTTCTTAGCAGCTTTTGGAGCTTTTGAAAACCACTCAGACTGCTTACTTTGCAGTCTATTAGGACACTACGTTCTGTGTCTCAGGTTCTTTCACCATATACATTAAGCATAGATTCACACTCAATATTTATACTTTTCACGAACTCCTATATAACATATTAACATCTACTTATTTATACTTCTTAAGAAGACTTTATCAAGTATATTTCTTATTTACTTCTTATTTTCATCTTTTACAACTAGAATCTTTACTTATTTACTTCTTATATTTTTATTTAAGCTTACATTTACAAATTCTTATTTAAACTTGCATTTACAACTAGCATCTTTACTTCTTACAAGCTTATTACTGCATGTCGTAAGACTACCTTAGATACTTCTTGCAAGCTTATATTTTTTTTTTTTTTTGCCCTTGGTTGCTTCCCAGAATTTTTTTTTCTGTTGCACTTTCATTTATTTATTTATTTATTTATTTATTTGTTTGTTTGTTTGTTTTGCAATACCATTCAGTTCTACATATCAGCCACGGATTCCCTTGTTCTCCCCCCTCCCACCCCCCTCATCTTCCCCCCAGTCCACCCCCCATTCCCACCTCCTCCAGGGCAAAGCCTCCCCCACGGACTGAGATCAACCTGGTAGACTCAGTCCAGGCAGGTCCAGTCCCCTCCTCCCAGGCCGAGCCAAGTGACCCTGCATAGGCCCCAGGTTTCAAACAGCCAACTCATGCAATGAGCACAGGACCCGGTCCCACTGCCTGGATGCCTCCCAAACAGATCAAGTCAATCAACTGTCTCACCCATTCAGAGGGCCTGATCGAGTTGGGGACCCCTCAGCCATTGGATCATAGTTCATGTGTTTCCATTCGTTTGGCTATTTGTCCCTGTGCTTTATCTAACCTTGGTCTCAACAATTCTTGCTCATATGAACCCTCTTCTTTCTCGCTAATTGGACTCCCAGAGCTCCACCTGGGGCCTAGCCATGGATCTCTGCATCCAGATCCCTCAGTCATTGGATGGGGTTTCTAGCACGACAATTAGGGTGTTTGGCCATCCCATCACCAGAGTAGGTCAGTTTGGGCTGTCTCTCGACCATTGCAAGCTTATATTCTTAAAGGAACTCTATAGATCTATTTTTGCAAACTTATAAAGGGCTACCATTAGCATATATCTAACTTAGCAAACACCTAAAGATTTCTTAACACAGATCTAACAAGACAGAATAATTTCTACAAACTCACATATCTTATTTTCATCTTTTTCTACTTCTTACTCTTAATTATTATCACTATCTCTATTAGAAAGATTCTCTTAACTAGACAGGAAGTACGTACATCATTTCTAAACTTTAGAGTTTATAGTCAGCTTTGCTATACAACACTGGGATTTAGTGAGTGTTGTCATTATAGAGTTGTGATACTTGTTGCTAGGGGACTGTAACATTCTTGAGACAAAGCCACACCCCAAAGTTGCTGAGTTAGATGCACTGTCAGCAGTAAACGGTTTTTAACTAGAGGCTGTCCCTTCATCCAAATTCATAATAGCTCCCCTAAGTGCTTCAATTCAGACAAATGTTTCTATTACAGCAGTACTTTTGGTTTGTTCTACTGAAAAACTTCACTTCACGCCACAGGTGAAATTACCATATTTAACTGCTGTGAAGCTCTTCACAAAAATACTGCACAGCTATTAGGTGATAGGCACAGCTCCAGACTCTATTTCCTCACTGTTTGCATTAACCAGTGACAAAACCTCAGAAACACTTTCATTCTGGTTCCTTTATAGGAACGTCATTGGAGCTGACCTTCCTTAGTTCCACACTCCTTACCAAATGCTCTGGTAACCACCAAGCTTCATTCTCCTCTTGTGAAAAACACACAAACATGTCCTCGACCCCATATTAACACAGGATCGGAACCCTTTCATAATCCTGAGCAGGGATCTTTCCATTTCGCTTGAGGAAAAGTCATTTGGGTGCCACTGTGCCAAAATCTATCTGCGGCAGACTGCTCATGGATATCCATATTCAAAAAGTTCAGAACTAAAAGAGCATGATTTAATGCATTATGTGGTGATTGAGGGTAAATTTCTTCATTTTTTATTTTATTTTTTGAAGTTGTATTTTAAGACTGCTATGAGCCCTTTCTACAATACCTTGTCCCTGAAGATTATAAGGAATACCTGTTTTATGTATTATTTCCCATTGGGTACAAAATTGTTGAAATGCATTACTACTATATCTGGAACCTGTAGCTGGAGAATTTTTCTCCAGCTCCCACCACCAAGTCCTGCCAGTCCCAGAGCCCACTTATAAAACAAACACACAGACTCTTACATTATTTAAGCTGCTTGGCCATTAGCTCAGGCCTATCATTGTCTAGCTCTCACTCTTATATTCAGCCCATTTCTATTAATCTTTACTTTGCCACGTGGCTCATGGCTTACCGGTACTTTACATCTTCCTTGTCTTGGCAGTGGCTCCAGCTCGTCTCCCTTTCCTTCCTCCTTCCTCAATTCTCTTCTCTCCTTGTCCCGCCTATACTTCCTGCCTGATCACTGGCCAATCAGTGCTTTATTTATATCGAGCGATATCCACAGCAGGAACCATTATCAGTTTTAATAATTTTTTGTATACCCATATATGAAAAACACTTCAAACAGTGCATAATTACATGTTTTGTAGCTTCCCCAGATTGTGCACTAGCCATTAAAAAGCCTGAATAAGTGTCAATGGTCACATGTACATATTTTAATTTGCCAAATTTAATTCTGCAATATGAGTAGCATCCATTTGCCCTAGATGATTAGGAAGACCCTGAGTGTTTACCCCTAAGTGAGGGACAGGAAAATATTTTGGACATACCCCACATCATTTAACTATTTGATGAGTTGCTTCTTTGGTAAGATTGAATTGTTTTCTTAAGCTTTTCTATTTTGATGATGAAAAGCCTATGACTATTGAGCCATTTCCACTTAGGATAATGCTACTATCTTTGTTAACTTATCAGCCATTGCATTACCCTCAGCTAAAGGACCAGGAAGATTGGAGTGAGCTCTAATATGGCCCACAAAGCATGGCAGCTTTCTTTTGTGAATAGCATCTTGAATTTGTTGAAACAACATTTTGACTTGATTGTTGTTAGTTCCAATATTTTCACCAAAACTGCTACTATTCAAAGGAGTCAAGAACATAGATGTTCTTTCATGAAACATATCCTTCATTAGCTTACTCTGAGAAAAAGCATTTTCAGGATTTATTATTTTCACTTAATTAGTTTTAACTCCTGATGTTATTATTACCAGCTGTGATATTTAGCATTGATTTCTTATAAGGAACTTTCAGGTGAAGCAACTATTTTTTTAAGACAGCTTTTCTGAAGTTTTTTTCCAGTCTATAAAGCAGTCATTTCTTTTTTTGAATGCCTGTTTCCTTGTCTCCTTATTAGATTTGCAAAGGAAACACTCAATGCAGGCTGTTTGTTCAAGGCAAAGAACTTTAAATTTCCCATACATTTCTTCTATAACAATGTTCAGTATATGCACTGCTTTTCCTTGTTAAGGATTTTAAAATGGCTTGTTTGCTCTTATAGGTAGCTTTTTGTATGATCTGAGTTCTCAAGAGTTAAAATTAAGCTTTCTAGCATTGCTTGTAGAAGAAACTTCATTCTCAGCTGAAAAGTTTGTGGACAGCATCACCATCTTTAGTCGAAAAACTACATTTCCCAGAATGCATTTCTCTATATCAGTCCTTTGTTGCAAGCTAGCTTTTGGACTTCATTTCCCATAGTTCTTTTTGGGTCTGGGAGTCAACTTCTGGTACTTTTACCGGACTTGCTTACGAAGTTTTTGCTTTTGCAACAAGAGATTTGAACCAAGCTTTTGAAGTTTTCAATTACGGGACATTGGGAGATTTCTGTTCTCTCCTCAGCTGGCTTCAACAGGTGTCTCTGCTTTATCAGACACCACCCCCCTAATCAGAACTTCACCTGCCTTGTTAGCATGCATTGAGGTTGGCATTCCTGATAGAAACTTTCCTTGAGGCTTGTGTTTGCCTTAGCCAGTCAGTGAAAAATAAAAGCATTTACAACAGCTTTTCCATAGCTCCTTCAGAGACATTTTCTCCCATTGATTTTATTCTCATTTTGCTTGTTCCTTTCCCCCTAGATACAGAGCTTCAGATACCTAAGGCTGTGGCTCTGTTCCTCTGCCTTTGAAGATAGGGGCTTTTTTCTCCCCCCCGAATCTGCCTCAAATTCTAGCAGCTTTTTCAGGTCATGCATTTTCTGGCAAGGAATCTGTCCCTTCTCCGCTTCTCTTCAGAGAGTCTTTCTCCCTGACAGTTTCCAGTTTGGTCTCAGTTTATCCCCTCTGCCCCAGAAACAGTTTCTGACACTACAGTGGCAGCTTTCCCTGCTACTGAAGGTAGGGGTTTTTTTTTTGTCTGTTTCTGTTTTTGGGGTCTGTGAGGTTTGTGTTCATAAATCAAGCTTAGCAGGGGAGGTTTTTGCCATCTCTAAGCTCACATAGGCTTTCACCTGGCCCAGTTCCCCAGTGTTTGTATGCTCAAGGACAGGGCTACACTCCCTCATCTCACTGGGAGTCAGTTGAAACAAAGCTTTTCTCATAAAGATGCTTTCTCTGATAGAAAAGAAAGCTTTACTTCTGGATAGTTCCCATTCTGCCCTGGCTAGGCTTTTTCCCCAGACAGACCAACTACAGATGCAGTTTGGCTTTATTGCTTTCCCAGAAAGGTCTTTTCTTTGATAGGAAAGCTTTTCTCAGATTTCTTTTTGCAGCTATGGACACTGCATAGTCCCACCTAACAACCCACAACTTGCAGGAAAGTGGACAACTGTGCTGTTCCCACTGGCTTTAACTTTGTTCATTAGCAGTTTTTCCCTGGGTCCTGCAACTTCCTGCTTCAGCTCTGTGCTCCAGGAACCTAGTATCCCCCAAATGCACTCCAACTCAGAGATGTCGGCTAGTTGCTTCTCAGTTGTTGGTTAGAAGCTAGGATACAATGCTTAACAGAGTTTGCATTGCTTCAGGGGATCTTTGGGTTAGGTCAGAATGATTAGGAGCACCTTTTCATAGATGCTCACTCAGAAACAAAACCCTTGATGCCTTAAGCTCAGCTGTAACTGAAAAGCTTGTGTTTTGTTTGTTTGGTTTTTTTATGCTTTTCCTAGGTAAATAGTTTCCTGCCCTATTGGGTTCTTTGTGGCTCTTCACCTGTACTTTCCCAATCATTTTCCTTAGGGAACTTTGACCCACTGTCTTTTACTAGCTTAAAGAAACAGAGCTTAGAAGTTTTTAGGAATTCCATCCCTGCCTTGCATTGCAGGGAGGATTTTTAAAGCTTGAAAGACAGAACTTAGGTTTTGCTTTCTTAAGAGGTTTGTTGTTTTTTCTTAGAGCTAATCACAGGTGATTCTAAGTTTCGTCCTTCTGAGAGAGAAAGTTAAAGGCTTTAGTTTAAGTTTTTTTTAAGAGGGCTTTTAGTTTGAGAAAGATAAAGGCTTTTTAGAGAGATTTTTTCCCAAATTTTTCAAGAAAAGCTTATAGTTTAAGAGAAGTTTTTTTTCCCTCCAAGAGAGAGAAAGACCAACTTTACTCAAAACTTCTGAACTTTAAACTTCTTGGCTTCTTACACCCACACTTTTGCCTCAGGGAGAAGTCACTTTCTTGGACTTAGTATTTCAGCTATCCCTAGGACAAAAGCTTCCATAGGAAACTTTTTCTTCCCCATAAGCTCAAAGAAGAGCTTTTTTCTACCCATAAAGCTCAAAGAATGATTTTTTCCCCAGTTTCAGAAAGGACCTGAGGGGACACTGCTTACAGTGGGCACCTGAAGGTGTGGTAGAGTCTAGAACCATAGGCTAACCAAGGACAGCTTCAGGCATGGAATAGAAATGACATGGTAGGAAAGCTGTGTGTGCTAGGGATGGCAAAGCCTGAAACATGGAACTTCCCCAGTCCATGAGAGCCCAAATCAGAATATCATTAAGAGTCTCAGAATTTGCAAAATGTGATACAGGAAGCTGCTCAAAAAGGGAAGAACAGGAGCATAGCTTTCTGTTTTGGTTTCCTTAAATGTGATTTATTATTTGCTGTGCTCCTGTTCTTCCAGTTTTGAAAATAGTGGGCTGTTTTGTTATTCATTTTTTTCACAGAGTATACATTTAGGAGACTGTAGACTTTTTAAATGTTGGAATTTTTAAAGACTATGGGATTTAAGAAGTTAATTTTGTAGCTAGAGTTTTATCCAGTCCTGCCAGGCCCACGGTCTGGACAAATCTCTCTCACCCACCAGTCCCGCAGCCACTTAGACCCAACCAAGTAAACACACAGAGACATATTGCTTACAAACTGTATGGCCACAGTAGGCTTCTTGTTATCTAGTTCTTATATCTTAAATTAACCCATTTCTATTAGTCTATAAGTTGCCATGTGGCTCATGGCTTACCAGTACCTTACATCTCACTTTTCATGGTGGTGGCTGGGTGGCTGCCATCTCTCTGCCTCGGCTTTCTGCTGTGGGATGGTCTGTATGGCAAATGTGTTGCTGATTAGTCAATAAATAAAACACTGATTGGCCATTGGGTAGGCAGGAAGTGTAGGTGGGACAAGGAGGAGAATAAAGCTGGGAAGTGGAAGGCTGAGTCAGAGAGACACTGCCAGCCGCCACCATGACAAACAGCATGTGAAGATGCCAGTAAGCCACGAGCCATGTGGCAAGGTATAGATTAATGGAAATGGATTAATTTAAGCTGTAAGAACAGTTAGCAAGAAACCTGCCATGGCCATACAGTTTGTAAGCAATATAAGTCTCTGTGTTTACTTGGTTGGGTTTGAGCGGTTGTGGGACTGGCAGGTGAGAGAGATTTGTCCTGACTGTGGGCCAGGCAAGAAAACTCTAGCTACAGCCTTCCACTTCCCGGAATTCTCTTCTCTGCTTGTCCCGCCTATACTTCCTGCCTGGCTACTGGCCAATCAGCATTTTATTTATACAGAATGATATCCACAGCACTTACGTTATGATTAACATGAGACTTTGGGGGCCATGGATGAAAACATCTTTTTTTTTTTTTTTGGTTTTTCGAGACAGGGTTTCTCTGTGTAGCTTTGCGCCTTTCCTGGAACTCACTTGGTAGCCCAGGCTGGCCTCGAACTCACAGAGATCCGCCGGCCTCTGCCTCCCGAGTGCTGGGATTAAAGGCGTGCACCACCACCGCCCAGCGAAAACATCTGTTTTGATAGGGATGTACCATAAAATTATGAGCCAAATGATTATTTTATTCCCAAAGTTACTTTGACTCAGATTATTTTATCTATTTAATAGAAATGAAACTACTTCACTACCCTTTTTTTCTGCTCAAAATAAAAAGAACCCAGATATTAATTCATTGACATCTACAAGACTTCTTACTGAAACACACTTTTAATAGTGATCTTCAACATACAAGTTTGAGTCCTTTTCTGTGTCACTAATGTATAATTCTTTATTGCTCTCTATTACATCATCAGCCCTGCAACTGTATACATAAAACCAAGAAAAACAGACTCAGCAGGTTGTCTTCATATATTTTAGCATACTTATTCATTCATCCTTTACAAGGAAGAATTTGGAAGCAAACTATTTGAGAAGGGATGGAGTGAATTGAAAAAATGGGAAAGTGGTGTTACATTTTTTAAATAAACTGTATAGAAATAAATTTTAAATAGAAAGAGGGGCTAGAGAGATGGCTCAGGTTCCATTCCCAGAACCCACATGGTAGCTAATCATTTGCTGTAACTCCAGTCCCACGCATCTCCTACCTTCTTCTGGACTCTGTAGGTCCTGTGAACATACACATTCAGGCAAAATACCCACATAACTAAAATTTAAAACCAATTTAAAAAAGAAAAGAAAAAAGGAAAGAATGGAATTTTCTGCAGTGATGTCACAGGCCTGAGACAGACAGCATCCAAGGGTAATTAAAATGAACTCCTTGTCCTGCATAGAAGAAGCTGTGATCTTCTTCTGAGCCATCTGCACAGAGGTAAAAGCAACCTTGTTCTGAGCTGAAAATAGCTCAGCAGAGCTATCAAACTAAGAGCAGTAGCCATAGTGCTGATAGGTAACTTTTCCTTGATGTTTTCTGTGTTTGCATTCTCTGTCCTTTGTTTTGTGAGAATTGATACATCTATCTAGTAGATGAAACATCATGATTGACAGGCATCATAGGCTCCAAAGCAATCTAATTTCATAGTGCCATTTCCTTGATTTTCAGCTTAGACCTTGTGGTACAAGATGAACATGCCAGAGATATTTTTTCCATCATTTTTATAACTTATATATGTTCCTGCATGACTTTGAGGCGAGAATGTCCCTAAATGTCACTCCTTTTAGATTGTGATCCTGTTCAGAAGTGGATTTGTTAACTGAGCATGCTTAAGAAGTGGGAGAATGCTACATGAACATGTCCAGACTCCCTAAGTAAAATCCCCATGCTTCCTCTGTTTTGGAAAAACATTGGTTTGGAAATAACTCCTATGCTCTCCTTGCCTCCTGCAGGCAAGAAATTTTTCTCATTTCTTCCATCTTGACTGTTGTGATGGCTATTCTTGGTAGTCAAACTACCTCTGAAATTAACCAATATACAAAGAAATGGGTATACCTGGGAAGGATTTTACTTAATTAAAGGTTTTGAAATGGGAAAATCCTTCATTAATCTTGAACTTTTGAGGTAATAAAATCTACCTGTAATCTTGTCAGACCTTCTGGTGGCAGACTACATATATAAAAGAAATTGAAGACGGAAGCTCTTTCTCTTTGAATGATTGCCCTGTCTGTGGCTGGGAAGGTTATTTCTTTATTATCTTTAGAGCCTAGATCTTAGGAATTCTGGTATATACTGAAGACCATCTGAGACATCCAGCCTCATGGATTAAAGAACTATTGAATTCTTCAGTTTTCATTGGTAAACAACCAATGCTAGACTAGCTGGACTACAGTCTGTGAAATATTCTAATAAATCCACTTATTAAATACATACAGAGATTTATTTTATCAGTTCTATTCAAGCAGAGAACCTTGATTAATACTGCTGTTTTTTCAGCTGCCCATTGAGTAACACATGCTAGCTAACTATAGTGCCCATAAAAGCATTTTTCCTTGCTCAGTTTCTAAGTATTCAACTTATTGTGAAGACTATACTTTTTATTATTATTAAAATTTCAAGTGATTGAAATGCATTTCAGAAGAAAACTCCTAAAGCAATGGCGCCATCATCCAGCCTTCTGATGGGAGAAAGACCTATCATCTTGTTTGTGATCTAGTTCCTGCTTTTCTCTTCTGGTTGTCTGAAGTCCCTGGGACAACCAGATAAAAAGTACCTTGAGTTCACCTGACCTCAGCATGGAGCCACAGAGCAAACATCTCCTTTTTTGTCCTAAAATCTCTCTTAATTGCTAATATTTTGGGTACCCTTCTGTTGTTCAAATGTTAAATGTTCTTATAATAAAAAACCCTGAGCCAGATATTGGGGTGAAAGCTGAAAGATCAGAGAAGCAGAGCAAGCCACTGCCATGTCTTTCTTGAGTCCTCACTCAAAAGGGTCTCAGTTGAACTGGCCCCAACAAGAGCCCTGCACCACTTCTGACTGACAGACTGGAGGCCCTGGTTAGCTCCTGAAGACTGAGTGACAAGAGAAAGTCCCTTAGGGTTACCCTGTGCTTAAAGACATAGCACAGTGATTCCTTGACCCTGCCTCCCACTCCAGACTCAGACCTTTCCAAATTTACACAGGTAAACATTTCAATAATACTTGCCTTGGCTCCATGGAAGATAGTTGACCCTGCTATCTTCCTGCACTCCATAGGCACTTTCCATTCTTCCTCTTGCACAGCCCATTACACAATGTGGAATAGAATGAGTCCCCTCTCCCCCAGGTGGAGGGCTATAATGATAATAGTGTGTACCCTAATAAAGCTTGCCTGAGTATCAGAGGACAGAGCAAGCCACTAGATTAGACACAGATTAGATTAGAGGTCAGGCAATGGTGGTACACACTTTTAATTCTAAAACTCAGGAGGCAGAGATCCATCTGGATAGCTGTGAGTTTCAGGTGGCAGTCAATTGCTGAAACAGGCAGGGATTTTCAAGGAATTTATCATCATTATAAAGAAGGCCCTTGCTATAGAATGGAAGCATACCAAGGTGCCCTAAGGGTAAGACTCCATCCATCTAAAGCTTCAATTTATGGAAGGAGTAAGCAAAGTGATTTCAAGTCCCAGGAAGCAACTTCATACAAAATCTGCTGCTCCTGTGGTCCAATTATGTTAATGTCCATCCCAATTAAGAAATCAAACTTTGCAGGATCAGCCTTCATGGGCTAGTCCTGGAAACCAGAAAATCAAATTTTAAGGTCAAGATTCTTACTCTGTGGTTACAGTTCAGGATTGTTGCAAGCATCTGTGTTTGGCAGAGTCAGAAACCCAGTGAGAAGACTGTAAGAGTTCATTGCATGATGCTTGGTGTTATTGGTTGTTTTTGTTTTTGTTTTGTTTTGTTTTTAACTCTTTACTCTTTTGGTGTCCTGCCACTCAGCTCTCAATACTCACACACACAGAGGCTTATTCTTTCTTACAAATGCCCAGCCTTAGTTTGGGTTTTTTTTTAGCCAGATTTTCTTAAATTCTCCCATCTACCTTATGCCTCTGGGCTTTTATCTTTCTCTATTCTATATGCCTCTGGTCTTTTATCTTTCTCTATTCTGATTATACCTTTCTTTACTTCTTACTCCATGGCTTGCTGTGTAGCTAGGTGGTGTCCTCTCATTTTCTTGCTCCTCCTTCCTTTTTTTTCTTTCCAGATTTCTCCTCACGTTTATTCTGTCTGCCAGCCCTGCCTTTCCTTTCCCGCCAAGCTATTGCCCATTCAGCTCTTTATTAGATCAATCAGATATTTTAGACAGGCAAAGTATCACAGTCTCACAGAGTTAAACAAGTGCAACACAACAGAATGCAACACATCTTTGCATCGTTAAAACAAATGTTCAACATAAACAGATATAACACATTTTAAAATATTCCACAACAGCCTGGGTAGCATTTTGAGACCACAAGATGTTTAGATATCTAAGCTATGAGACATTTTACATGGAGACTGAGCTGCATATTGGGAGTGAAAGTAACCAAAAAGAGATGTATGAGAAGTTGCAGGAATAGGGCCATCTAAGCCCTTTGAAACTGAAGCCCTATGTGTCTGAGACAGTGATAAAGAATTTGATGTTTGTCCTGCTGTGCTTCAGTCTTGCCTTGGTCCAATCTTCCTTCACTATGTCTCCATTTCTCTCATTTGGAATGGTAATGGTATTCCAATATCTATTGTATGTTGGAAAGATGTAACTTGATTTATGAGTTTACAAGATGGCACTGTCAAGAGATTGTCTTGAGTATCAGAAGAGACTTTGGACATTTGAACAGCTCAGGGGCTGTTGTAGATTATGAGGATCATTGAAGTGAATAAATGCATTTTTCTTTGTGGATGACCATGAGCCTATAGTGACCTGTGTCAGAATGAATGAAAACCTCCCAGATAGGATGATATATTTGAACATGTGTATCTCCTTGGTGACTTTCTTTAAATTGCTTGTGAAACCTGTAGTAGGAGGGGCCTTTCTGGATGAAATTCCTCATTGGGAATGGGATAGTCTCAACCCATTTACTGTAGTTTGTATCTATTGTGTTGTGGTTGAAACTAATCAGCCATCTTCCTTCTTGTACTGTTATGCCTTTACTACCATTATAGACTCTATCTCTAAATCACATAAAATACAATAGAAGCAATTACTACTGCAGGCTAAGGCAGTTGGGTAGCCTGCTGTTTTATTTTTGTTTGTTTGTTTGTTTGTTTTTGAAGACAAGGTTTGTCTTTATAGCCCTGGCTGTCGTGAAAGTAGCTCTGTGCGCCAGGCTCGGCTTGAACTCAGAGATCCCCCTGACTCTGGCTCCTAAATCCTGGGATTAAAGGTGGGCCAACATTCTTGGCTTTTTTTGTTTTTATATTATTGGGTGATGGCCCTGTGGTGTAGGTTTTTGTACACGTCAAGCATATGCTGGTGTACTAAGCTTTACTCATATCTTGAATTTAAAAATTTGGCAGAGGTTATCATTCTGCTTCCCAGGATGGCATGAATTCATGACATTAATACTTCTGAGTCATTGGATTGTAGGTGCATGATCTTCTTCCTGCATGTTGTGTTTGTTTTGAATATTTTAAATGAATATCAGTATTTTACTTGTATGCATGGGTATGCACCATGTGGGTATGCACCATGTGGGTGATCACCTCATAGTGTTCAAAAGATGGTCTCAGAAACCCTGAACTTGAAATAATGAATAGTTCTGATGCCCATGTAAGTACTGGCAATTCAGCCTACCTATATGCAAGACCAGCAAGAGTTCTTTACTACTGAGCCATCTCTCCTGCCCTGTGTTGATTATATATGATCAACATTTATATCGTTTATGTTTTCATCTGTCCATTTGTAACTGTTTAAAAATGTAAAATCTTTTAGTAATAATATTTTAGTAAATAATCTTTTAGTAAAATCTTATTGATGTTATAGTATAAATTAGGGCACTTCAGGTTTCTGGAAGGTGAATACAGAACTGGAATGAATGCATAACTCTTTGTAGGCACTTCAGTAAAGACCTCTGAGTTCTTTCTATCATTTTTGTTAGTTTGATTTTTTTTTTGAGACAGGGTTTCTCTGTGTAGCTTTGCGCCTTTCCAGGAACTCACTTTGTAGACCAGGATTACTTCAAACTCACAGAGATCTGCCTGCCTCTGCCTCCCGAGTGCTGGGATTTAAGGCATGCACCACTACCACCTGGCAAGATTGACTAATTTTTTTACATGGGAGACAGGGTGTCAATATGTACTTCTGGCTGTCCTGGACTTGATTGCATAGACTAGGTTGGCATTCCACTCAGAGACAGATATACTTGCCTCTTCCTTCTGAGTGCTGGGGTTAAAGGTGTGAGCCAGTTTATCTATCTTATTTTTCTTCTCTGTTGTTAGTAACTGCTCATACAATTACTCTCATGTGTACTCTGTACTGTTGATCTGTTTAATTGTCTCTCTGTGTTTGTTAATAGGCATTTCTCTTGTAAGGTGATATTCCACTCAAACGGTACAGAAATGACAGAGATGACCCTCCTATCAAGTTTTCTTCAAAATGACTTAGTGGTTACATTATAATGTATATGTCATGGAATAAGTGTGGGGAGCACAAGAATTATATGACTATGCTATGTTGTCAGTATCATGCTTTCTGTTGTACACATGTATGGGATGTTTTAGAATGCAGTGACCTATGATGATGTGCATGTTGACTTCGCTTGGGAAGAGTGGACTTTGCTGGATCCTTCCCAGAAGAATCTCTACAAAGATGTGATGTTGGAGACTTACAGGAACCTCACTACTATAGGTAAGACAGAATTTTTCTTTACATTTTAAAATAAGGGGGCAACTGTTCTTTGGTTATTTTTGCTCCTCTAATATGATTGAGAAAGAAGATGAATGATGTGAATGAATCAATCATAGTACTAAGGTTCACTGAAGATAGTAACTTAAATTTTGCATAATTTTCAATAATATAACATACATTTTCTGGTACTATATTTTAGGATACAGTTTGGAAGACTATAATATCAAAGAACATCATCACAGTTCTAGGAGATATGAAAGGTAATTTTCATGTGCTAGGTGATACAACTGTGCCTCTGACGAAATTGTTATGTGCCCTGGAAGTTTTAAACAAAAGAAACAGTGTAAATGAGCACAGCTTATAGTGCGTTGATGATTATTAAATTCTCACAAAACCATATGCCTCTATTTCAGGTAGGTGAATTGCAGTTGCCATGCATTATTTTAAGAAAGAAAACAAGAAAACAATGCCTTAACAGATATTGCCATTTGAATCACAGCACCATGAGAGCTATGCTGTCTTACAAAAGGCATATTTGTTGTGACTGTGCTCAGTTGAGTAAGAGGGGAAATTAGAGTCAAAAGCCAAGGGACAGTTTTTGCTAAAGCAAAAGGGTTTCTCTGTGTAGCTTTGTTACCTTTCCTTGAACTCACTCTGTATCCCAGGTTGGCCTCGAACTCAGAGATCCGCCTGCCTCTGCCTCCCATGTGCTGGGATTAAAGGCATGCGCCACCACCGCCCGGCCTAAATGTATGTATTTTGAATCAGTTTTGGGTGAAGAACTTCTTTTGCTTTAGCAGATCAAAACTTCCTCATGGAGTGGAGCAGACAAGCAATGGGCACCTCTGATGAGAAACTACCTTTTGGGAGCAGTGCAGAAGTAACAACTTTTTGCATGGAACTGGAATCGACTGCTACATTTCTACAGTGGTTTCCCTCTCAGTTGAGTGAAGCAGAGAAGTAACAATTTGGGATGGATCTGAGAAGAAATAGACATCTGTGCTGGGAAACTCCATAGTACAGCAGAGCAGAGCAGAAAAACAATGAACACCTCTGCTGGGAAACTCCCATAGGGGAGTGGAGCAGAGCCCGGCTGTAATGGCTTTCTCTCAAAGAGGAGCAAGATTCCTTCATCCTGCTGTGAGATCATCCTCAGCTGGAACACAACTTCGGGTATAGCCTGACTTCCTGACAGTTGTGATTCCTTTCTCCTCACTGCTGTAAGTATTCAGGGTACCTTCCCTTCACAACTGTAGCTATAGTCTGAATTCTGACAGTCAGGGTACCTTTCTCTCCTGAGCTATAGGTATCTACAGAGCTGTAGATAGTTCAGGGACAGGGTAACTCAAGGTCAGGGTCATGGTTAGAGGGTCAGGGTTAGGGTCTGGGTGTAGGCTTAGGTCAGCATTAGAGTCAAGGGTTAGGGGGTTAGAGGGTGGGAGAGTTAGAGGATTGGGGTTGGGATAGGTTGAGGTCAGTATCCTGGTCAGGGTACTGATCAAGATGGTCGGGGTCGGGGTCGGGTCTTGTAACTCAGGGTTTAGGGTTAGGGTTAGACTTAGGTTATGGTTTATGTGTTAGGGATTAGGGGTAGGTTATGATTAATGGTAAAGGGTTAGAGGGTTAGGGTCATGGACAAGGTCAGAGGGTCAAGGGGTGAGAGGGTCAAGGATAGAAGGCTACTATCAGGGTCAGAATAACTTAGGGTTGAGGTTAAGGTTAGGAATAGGGTTCAGAATAGACAGGGTAGGGTGAGGGTTAGGGTTAGAGGGTTAGGGTTAAGTTTAGAGTCAGGTAAGGGGTTAGAGTCAAGGGTTAGGGTTAGGGTTAGAAGGTTAGGTAACAAATTCCCCCAAGTGCCTGCCTTGAAGAGATTTTTATCAGGATCAAGAACAGATGCTGCAAGGGGCTAAGCATACTAATCTGAGGGATATTCAATGAATCTTAGCAAACTGAGTTTGTTAGTCCATTCACTTTATTCTTCTAAGTCAATTCCATCTACACAGTTTTTTTTCTGTTCTCTTACTTAACTCTTAGTGCCTCCTGCTCTCAGTCCCTTCTGCTGTTCTCTCATCATTCTACCTACTTCTTTCTACCTCTGTCTTCATCTCTGTTCTCATTCAGTTCTCTCCAGTGCTCTCAGAATGTCAGTATATATACATATGCAGTAATTCTTTGGCAAAGCAATGCGAGGCTTGAAATTTTCAGGGTCATTGAGAGAGGTGATAAGGATCCACACATAAAGCAATAATTGTAAGCTTCTAATTACCAAACAAAAGGGGAGTGATTAAAGGTGAGTCCTCTGTTAGGGTTAACTAAGGCTAAGATCAGTTACAGAATTTATGTGCTCAAACTATAACCTAGAATTGGTTAGGTTAGGGGTCAGTAAGTCACAAGAAAGTAAACTGTCTTTGGCGCCACCTTTCCCACTTGTCCAGGCTGCAGCTGCTTTCTGATCGGGAGGGGGACATATGCTAGGTGCCTTAGCAATCTATGTCAGAGCATGTAACATTTGGTTAGTAATATCAATCAGAGTAATTTATGAGGAGAAAATCTAGGAATACCACCTGGCTGAGAAGGAATTAATACTTATTTTGCACAAGAAGCTTGACAACTATCCCCTGCCTGACCTTGTATGCAATTTCCTTGGGTCAGTGGGAAGTAACTGCCTTAACTCAGTTACTAGCAAATGGCTAAAACTTCATCTCAGGAGTTTGAGCAGTAATGTCTTAAGTTATGGTCTTGTATAAATAACCCTGGGTGAAGGTAAGGATGTGAGGATTTAATTATTAGTGGTTATTTTCTCTATCTGTGAATGAGATGAGCTAATGTTTATATATGTGCAGTTTTGAACTTTGAAAGAGCTTAAAGGCCAAGGGTCAAAGATCAAAAGATCAAGGGTCAAAGGTCAAAAACATCAAGGGTCAAAGGTCAAAAGGTCAAGGTTCCAAGGGTTAAAGGTCAAGGGTCAAAGGTCAAAAGTCAAGGGTCAGAGATCAAGGGTCAAAGGTCAAAAGATCAAGGGTAAAAGGGTTAAAGATCAAGGTTCAAAAGGTCAAAAGTCAAGGGTCAAAGATCAAAAGATCAAAGGTTGAAGGTCAAAAGGTCAAGGATCAAAGATAAAAAGGTCAAAGGTCAAAGGTCAAAAGTCAAGGGTCAAAGGGTTAAAGATCAAAGGTCAAAAGTCAAGAGTCAAAGATCAAAAGATCAAAGGTCGAAGGTCAAGGGGCAAAGGGTCAAAGATCAAGGTTCAAAGGTCAAAAGTCAAGGGTCAAAGG